>NC_072802.1:49490925-50115925 GCF_028583425.1 Eublepharis macularius
TCTCATCTCCTGTCTTGCAACAGCCTCTGACAGACAGCAGAGGAGAGTTCTTTTATACTGCTCGGTTTACCCTGGCTGAGCATCAAAGCCCAGATCCCAAATTTCTCCTCCAGGTCCATAAAAAAGTGGATTGCACCACACTGGATTCAAATCTAATCTTAGAGAGTTAGCTGAAGGCCATTAGACACAAGTGTCTCATTTAATCCATGCCTGAGATCTGTGTATTGTATGCCTGTGTCATAAATGCACGTCCATAAATAAAGTTGCCTTCCCTGGGGTGCTGTTTTTAGATCCTAATTTTAGATATTGTGGTGTAGTGGTTAGAGTGTCACACTAGGATTTAGGTTCAAATCTCTACATGTTTCGTGTAAGGATGAAATGGGGAAGGGGAGTGTCGTGCTTTGGATCCCCAATGGAGAGAAAAGTAGGTACAAATAAAGTAAATAAAATAAAATACTTTCTGTTTTTTGGGGGGGGGGCGGGGGGACAGTCATTCTAAGATAACGTTTCCCACTTGGTCAATTGTACTGTACTGCAGGTTAAAAACTACTGAACTAGAGTTTTTCCACAGTAAGTTTTAGCTTTCACCTACAATCAAAGTGAATATTTGCAGATATCTATAACGTGTTGAAATTTCCAAGTTTGCCAAATTTGGTTACAGCATTGTAATCTTGAAATTCAGACTGAAACGCTACTGCAAAATTTCTGTGTTGATCAGCCCAGTTCTATGCAGATTTAGGTACAGCTAAGCTCACCAGGCACCTTAATGTGGGCCTGTGTGACCACGAGGGAGCGTGATCCCCAGCTGCCTGCTCTCCTGATAGCGGGGGTGGAGGTTTTGATGGGGAGTAGGGATCACAGCCTGTGCACTGGCTGCACCTTTGCTTGCCACTCACCAGCCTGTCATGGGGGTGGCGAGGCCATTGAGGGATGCTGGTGGGCTGGTCAGGGGAATGGCGGGGCATGTGCCTCCTGCCTCCTGCTTAGGTCTCACCATGCTGGGCTCGACTGCCAGCGTAGCTCTCCTTAGAAGGTCTTCAGAGAGCAGATGAGCGGCACCACAGGTACGTGGGCGTATGGGCACAGGCAGCATGGTGGCCATCGGGATTGCGCTGTTAGGCATGCCTATTTTTGCACAGGATTGCAGTTTAGGCTTGCTGGCACTGTTGGATGGCTTTCATTTGGGCAGGAGCCAAATGCAAAATCTGGCAAAAAATCCTCTTACATCAGTGGAAATCTCCTTGTGTGAATGGAAGAAGCCAACATTAAGCAAAAAGGATCTCCAGGGTCCAACCCCCTGATTACTACCAGCTTTTATTATATACGAGTGGCTGCTTTAAAATACTTTTGACATTTTCATTTAACATTTTAAAATTGTCTATATCCTGTTGTTTTAAGTTTTAGATTTGCTTGGAAAGGGAGCCAGGTTTTCATAGTAAATGTTCAGTGAATATTCTGCAAATAGTCATGCATTCAGAGAATATGTGGAGAATATTTAGTGTTAACACAAAGCAGATTTCGCTCTCCAAAGACTGGGTTTTTCTCCTGATGCATTCTTTATTTGCCAGTCTCCTGCTTTCTCCTCCATAGTACATTTGTTTCCATAACCTCAGCCCGTTCGTATCTTTGGTGTCCATAAAATATCCTGCGGAGAGAGGTCTCTTTTCCCCCTAACACCTAGACAAGGTTTCTCTCCCAGACTGAAAGGCATTTACAGCAGCATCAAGTGATATTAAGGGAAGGGATTTGTTCTAACAAATCAAGCAGCAAAAGCATTTATGCTCTCAAAGACCCATTTTGGTACATAGCAGCAATTTATCTTTGGGAATGAAGAGGCTCCTCCAGGAAGAGAAATTAAACTGTCCAAAGAAGTGAACCAGAAGGTCCAGGGGGAAATAAACCCTATACAAACAGTGCCTTAAGGGATGATACATTAGCTGAGATGCTAATGGATTTTGCTAGGAATTAAATTCTAAATGAACCTCAAGGCGGGGGGAGGGGGGAGTGGAATCTGCCATGCCACAGTGTCTCCCAAACACAGTTGGATTTTTTTTTCTGGATTAAAAATAGAGGCAAGCTTAACTTGTGCACCCAAAAGATTTTATTTTCCTGATCAGCTCTCAAATGGCTAAGAATTTTTACACCTGTGAGAGAGGTTATATCTCAGTTTATATTGCCTCCCTTTGCACACAGACAGTCAGGGCTTTCTGGGAAATGAGGATGCTTCTGAGATTCCCTCACACTGTTATAGACGTTGCACAGATTTAATCTGGAATCCTGATGCATCCTTTTGCTGTTGAGATGACGTCACTGCTCATATAACAGACAGACAGAGAAAGGATTGGTGCTGCATGGGACTTTTCCACTTTGAGGCACACAGAATCATGTATGCATCCAACATGACAGCTTCATGTTCCAAGGCACACCTCAGTTTCTCATATGCATGTGCTGGTTTGCCCTGCCCACAGCCTAGGAATGACTATTGTAGGGTCAAACTAGGCCTTAGGGGAGATCACCATCCTCCATTAGGGTTGCCAAGTCCAAGCTGGAAATTCCTGGAGATTTGGGGGGTAGACCCTGGAGAGGGTGGGGTTTGGGGAGGGGAGGGGCCTCAGTGGGGTATAATGCCATAGAGTTCACCTTTCAGAGCAGCCATTTTCTCCCAGGGAACTTGTCTCTGTTGCCTGGAGATCAGTTGTAATTCTGGGAGATCTCCAGCTACCACCTGGAGGCTGGCAACCCTATCCTCCATCAATCTTTTAAAGTTAATTTACAACCACATGCAGAGATGGAAATGGGTGTCTAAACTACCCTTGCATGGTTTTGCTCGGTGAAATCACCACCCACATTGTGATCAGCCCTTTAAAAAGGAAACATTTTGCCCATCTTGTCTCTCTAGAGATCGACAGAAATAAACATGCAGTGGGCCTGGCTTCAATCTGCAAAAGTGCCCAGGGATGATAGAGTTAAAATCACTCCGCTTTTGCCAAATGGGGGCTGAGTCTCTAGTCTGATTTTAAAAGAGATCCAGTCACAGATCTCCCAGCCTCTCTTCTATTTTGAGCCGTCCATGTTCCCAGTCCACACCATTATCAATGACATTGCACTGGAAAGGGTTCCCACCATGCCGACAGGGATCACCTTTGGCCGCTCAGCTGTTTTCCTTACCCAATGGCTATCATGTCTGTATCGTTGGAATCCCCTGTGTTGAGGTGTAGGAGGGATGTCACGTCACTGGGGGGCATGGCTGTGCCAACATTCCAGGTTACCACGGTGATACTAAGAAAGGAAACAGCAGAAAATAGGCAAGAAGAAATGAGAGCAAGTGCACATGACTCTCAACATAAATATATAGGCTTGTGCACAACCAGGCCTCTCGTCCACTAGTGTACGTCATATAGGCCATCCTGCATAGGGAAACCATGGACATTCCAGGACCAATACATGGGTTGTTGACCCTGGAATGGATGCTATTGGGAAGCAAGGGGAGGTCACATTTCCACACAGCATCATGGTGCTTTCCTGCACTGCCCAGGTTTTCTCCATCTTCCTTGTAATCTTTCGCAAACTGTTTTGCTGCGATGTGGTAAAGTGCATAGCAAGGCTAAGACGGCTGCTGCGTGGGTGAGGAAAGACTGGATCTTTCTTAGTTACAGTAGGTGTGCCAGCCCCCTATGGAGGATAGAGATCCCCCACTGGAACCACTCACCTGGCTGGGGGGGGGGTGGAAAGCGTGGGAAGGCTGGCTGGAACATGCCACAGAATGGCACAGGTGCATGCTCCATAAGCCCCTAATAATGACAATTCCGGGTTAAACTGGAAGCAGTGGGGTCTCAGTGCGGACAATTATTTAAGAGTCAGCTCCAGACTTAGCTAAAACATAGCAAAAACACTATGAGTCCCCGTCACTTCCAGTTTAAACCAGAAGGGACATCACCAGAGGCTTGAGGAGCATACATGCGAAAGGGAAAAAGCTGTGTGCCCTCCCTTCTGGGAGCCCCCCCTTACCCTCCCTCTGGTTTCAAATTAGAGGGAGCGAGCAACCCTGAGCTCCAGCCAGATCGGTGCCATTTTCTCTGCCTCAGTTCCCACAACAGATATTTCTCTTCTCCCCCAAACTACTGGGGGCTTTTTTGAGACATTATTTTAAAAGTGTAATAGACTGATATAATAGTATATTGACATAGCTGTTACTGATTTTTAAAAAACCTCACTGAAATGCCCCCCCCCACTCCCAGTGGGGCAGAGGAGGGGAATGGTCATCACAGAAACTGGGGCAATGGCAATGCAGGGAAACTTGCAACATGGAACCCTTGTTGCCCTTGTGCTGCAGGATTTGAATCTAGTGGCAGTCTGTACTGGTTTTTAACTGTAAATAAATCTGACTGACTGACTGAATCTAGTGGCACCTTAGAGACCAACGAGGTTTTCAGAACGAAAGCTTTTGAGAGTCAGAACTGGACTCAAATCCCACTGTTCTTCTGCAGACCAACACAGCTACTCACCTAAACTGCCACTGTCCTGTGTCCATAGTTGCACCAACAATAAGGAAACCATAGAAAAGTGTGACCATATAGCACAATAGGAACAACACAAAAAAACAAAATGAACTAGCTGCCATTTTTGTGGCTGTATCGACTGTCTCTGCAGTGACTGGACCAGCTGACCATGGAAACGGCCATGGTTGCCTGAGGTGTCTACTTGCCAACCCATATGAGAGAAGAATCACTTGGAAGAGAGGAAACAAAGGAAACAAACATCTGTGTGAACTGGCATCCCGGGACCATAGGGCAACATGGACGTCCAACACAATCACTGAAGTGAACACAATTTTAGCAAAGTATGTGTCACAATTTTAAAAAGCATATTTTTACCCTACCCTTCTTCCAAGGG
Source organism: Eublepharis macularius (assembly GCF_028583425.1). Lineage (NCBI taxonomy): Eukaryota > Metazoa > Chordata > Lepidosauria > Squamata > Eublepharidae > Eublepharis > Eublepharis macularius. The sequence continues at coordinate 49,495,819 of NC_072802.1, forward strand.
GCTCAGGGCAGCATACATGGTTGTTGCTTCCTCAGTTTTGTCCTCATGACAATCCCATGAGGTAATTTAAGGTGAGGGAAAGTGGCTGGCCTAAGGTCACCCTACAGTTGCCAACCTCCAGGTGGTGCCTGCAGATCTCCTGGAATTACAACTGATCTCCAAGCTACATATATGTTCTCATTGAGAAAAATGGCTGCTTTGGAGGGTGAATCTATGGCATTATACCTGCTGAGGTCCCTCCCTTTCCAAATCCCACCCTCACCACCCCCAATCCACACCAAAATCTCCAGGAATTTCCCAACCCACAGCTGGCAAGCCTAGGTCAATCTTAACAGCTGGGCTGGGATTTGAACCTGGGTCTCCCAGATCCTAAGCTTCTACTTTAACCACTGTACCATACTAGCTCAATAATACTGAACAGACCAATACATAAACTTCAGCACAAACAATTATTGTATCACACTAAGGTAAGACGATATCAAAGGAGGCCAAAGTGCTGTCCCATTGTATTCCACAAGGTGTTAAGAACATAAAAAGAGCCTTGCTGGATCAGACTAATGGTCCATCTAGTCCAGCAGCCTGTCTCACACAATGGCCAATCAGTTACTCTGGGGGACAGAAACCAGGGCATAACAAGCCAAGGCCTTCCCTAGGGTTGCCAGCCTCCAGGTAGTGGCTGGAGATCTCCCGGAATTACAACTGGTCTCCAGGCCACAGAGATCAGTTCACCAGGAGAAAATGGCTACTTTGTGGGGGTGGACTCTATGGCTACTTTGGGGGGTGGACTCTATGGAATTATGCCATGCCAAGGTCTTTTCCCTCCCCAAACCCCACTTTCTCCAGGTTTCTCCAGGTTTCATCCCCGAGATCTCCAGGAATTTCCCAACTTGGAGCTGGCAACCCTAGCCTTCCCTGATGTTGCGTCCTGGCACTGGTGTCCAGACAGCTAGGGGATTTGGCTGATGCCACATCTCCACACCCATTCCTGCAATTTGGAAGGCATCCCGCTGGCAATCATAACATTAAACAACACAATACAACAGCTCCAGCCACAGCAGGGAGAGGCATTTTTCCTGTGCAACTATACCATGAGGAAGAGGCTGTAGCTCAGTGTTTTGGGGGCAAAAGTTCCCAAGTTCAGCCACTGGTTAAAGGTTCTCAGCCTGCAGACCCTGGAAAAGATCTTACTGTGCGTGATATTTTGGAAAGGCACTGCAGCTCAAAGAACGGGATACTATTCTGAGCTTGGCTCATTAATGGTCTGGCTAAGTATAAGGCAGCTTCATGTCAGAAATCAGCAGACAAATATTTTATTTATTTATTCACATATTTATCTATATCCCATCTTTCTCCCTAACAGGGACCCAAAGCAGTTGACATCATTCTCTTCACCTTCATTTTATCTTCACAACAAACAGGTAAGGTAGATTGAGCTGAGAATGTCTGACTGGCCTAAGGTCACCCTGCACGTTTCCACGGCAGAGCGGGGATTTGAAGCTGAGCCTCCCAGCTCCTTGTCCAACACTCTTATCTACTACAAAGTGGCAGATGCCGCATCCAGCCAGAGTTCCATGTGATTAGATACCCACAGATACTGTAATCCAGGGCTTTTTTTCAGCAGGAACGCGGTGGACTGAGTTCCGGAACCTCTTGAAAACGGCCCTCGGAGAAAATGGTCACATGGCTCATGGCCCCGCCCCCTGATCTCCAGACAGAGGGGAATTTAGATTGCCCTGGAGAAGGGCCGTTTCCAGATGGCTTACCTTCTGCCGCTCCATGCCGCAACGTCGCGGCTTGTCCTGGGGCGAACGCGAAATATCACGCGAGTTTTGTGCAACATTGTGCAAAACTCACGCGAGAAAACGCGGTATTTCGCGTTTTCCCTGGCACGAGCCACAACGTTGCGGCATGGAGCGGCTTCAGCTAAGCCATCTGGAAACAGCCATTGTCTGGAGATCAGGGGGCGGGGCCACCAGCCATGTGACCATTTTCTCCGAGGGCAACCCACTGAGTTCCACCACTTCTTTTCCCAGAAAAAAAGCCCTGCTGTAAATCTATATTCACTTTGTATTGCTTCATCTAGGTTTCCCCATGGACCCTGATTCATATACAAGAGTCACGCTATAACCATTAAATATATTCAAAATAAATATTTATTATACAGTGTGCACAGTAATAATTTTTTTTTAAAAAGCCTGAATGTCAAGCTATATAGGAAAGCTTTAGATATGCTGTAACATTCTCCAAATACAGTTGATAAACACGTCAAATGACCAATGGCCATTTTACTTCAATTACAGATTCATGATGCATACATCCAGAAATATTGGAAACTTAATACCAGAATATAACATCAATGAAGAGTTTTGTGTGAGTGCAGTTATCATGTGAAGGGATCCATGGCCCATTGTAATAATTTACATCATACCACGCAATATATGAGATAATAACATCAGGGCAGAATTGATACATACTGGTTTCTGGATGTGTGGATCTGTTTATTGCAAACGTATGTATTATTAACCGCTGAGGAAGGTCCTTGGGCCGAAACGTGTATGGTCCTATATTGGTCATTTGACATGTTTATCAACTGTATTTGGAGAATGTTACAACTTACCTAAAGTTTTCCTATATTGCCTGACATTTAGGCCCTTTGTTTTTAATGTTATTACTGTGCACACTGTATAATTAATATTATTTTGAATATATTTTAATGGTTAAAGCTTGACCATTGTAGCATGCATTGTATATTTTGGGCTGAGTTGTGGGTCTTCCCCTTTCTTTGTTCTCTGCTTCATTTACATCATGGTCCCAGCCTACCAGTATTGGCACCAACTCATCTTAGCACGGTCCTCAGAAAACCGAAACCCACGAGCCCAAGAAGTTACACGTCCTTGGGAAGAAGGGTTCTAATACTGATATTTAGTACTAGTGCATACATAACATTGGTGACATATAGGCCTTTAATGTCTTTAAAGTTCTTAATCTTTAAAATAACTGTATTAAAAATGTAAAAGAACATGCCTTAAATTTCCTGTGCAAAATTAATCTCAAGGAAACTGAGGAAATTATACAGCAATTACCATAGATTAGATCAGGTCGAAAAAGGGCTAAGAAATCGGTCTGTCAGCAACTATAAACCCTGATCGCTAAATTCAATCTGTGGGAGGGAAGGCAGCATGGTATAGTGTGATTTTGTCAGATCTCAGAAGCTAAGCAAGGTCGGTACTTGGATGGGTGGCCACCAAGGAAGGCTCTGCAGAGGAAGGCAATGGCAAACCGCCTCTGCTCCTCACTTGCCTTGAAAGTCCCCTTGCCGGGGCCATCATAAGTCAGGTGAGACTTGAAGGCACTTTACACACACACTCAAATTCAGTCAGCAGGTGCAGAATATACCTCCAGGAACCAGGAACAAGGGAGAACTATTTTTTTCAGGCCTTGCTTATGGATTCCTGGAAGCAGCTAGCTGGTTGTTGTTGAGAAGAGAGAGAGCGCCACTCTAGTAGGTGGACCTTGGTCAGATTCAACAAGGCTATTCACAGCGCTTTTTTTCAGTGGGAAAGCGGTGGAACAGAGTTCTGGCACCTCTTGAAAATGGTTATGTGGCTGGTGGCCCCGTCCCCTGATCTCCAGATAGAGGGGAGTTTAGATTGCCCTCCGCGCCGCTGGTGCAAAGGGCAATCTAAACTCCCCTCTGTCTGGAGATCAAGGGGCGGAGCCACCAGCCATGTGACCATTTTTGCCAAGGGCGATTTAAACTTTAAAAAACTCCCCCCTTGTTCCAGCTGACCCAAAGTGATGTCATTGTGAGGTCCTGAGTTCCACCACCTCTTTTCCCAGAAAAAAAGCCCTGGCTATTCAGATGTTCTTTGGCAGGCTGCAGGGCTTTTGAGAAGAACTTTCAGATTCTGTGGAGGACAACTGAATACAGGCATACTCAGAGGCTTCTGCTCAGAGATGCTGGGGTGCCATTTCAGCACACAGGATGTGCTGGTTATGAAGTCTCAACCCCGCAGTGATTTCCACTGGTGTGACTTGTAACGAGAGTAGGGACACACCTTCCTCTGGGCCACATCCAACCTTCCCCATTCAAGGAGGCTGGGTGGAAAGTGACTCTGTGGCTGCTTCCTAATTCCTCTGACACACCACCCCCTCCTGGCTTACCTCTCTTAGGTCACTGATCATCCAACCCTCCATCAGACCCTTCAAGGAAAATATAACAAGAGTTGCCAACCTTTTTTTTTACTGGCAGGCACCTTGACTTTACCAGCTGCTGAGTTCAGCAAGTGAAACTTTCTCCGCTGTGGCATCTCCACTTCAGGGAAAGTTATGCCTATTGAGTTTGCATCAGCCATGCAATAAGCATGGGGAGAACTAGGATTGCCAAATTCCAGGTGGGGCCTAGGGATCTTCCAGAATTACAACTGCTCTGTAGTTCCCTTGGAAGAAATGGCTGCTTTGGAAGGTGGACTCTAACCTGTTGAGTTCTCTCTTTGTTCCAAGACCTGTCTTCGTTAGAGTCCACCTCCAAATATCCAGGAATTTCCCAACCTAGAGTTGGCAACCACAGGGAGAGCTTTTGTTCAATAAAAATTTGGCAGCACTCAGGGAAACAGGCGTGGGAACTGAGGCTAGCCAGGCTGTGACACTGTGATCTGGCTGGCCAAAACTCCCTTTCCTTTGCACATGTGCAATGACTGCACCATTGAGAGAAAGTTTGCATGTGTGAAGTCACCACAGAGATAAGCAGTTCCATCCTTGTTCAACCTGAACATAACTTTGGACGTGCTTCATGTGCTACTAGGGTTGCCAGATTCAGGCTGGGAAATTCCTGGAGATTTGAGGGTAGAGCCTGGAGAGGGGAGGGTTTGGGGTGGGGAGGGCCATGGTTCAAAGGCACAGCATCTGCTTGGCATGCAGAAGGTCCGAGGTTCAATTCCTGGCATCTCCAACCAAAAAGGGATCAGGTAGTAAATAATATTGAAGACCTAATCCTGAAACTCTGAAGAGCTGCTGCCAGCCTGAGTAGATAATACAGACCCTGATGGACCAAGGGTCTAATGCAGCATAAGGCAGCTTCACATGCATATATGCAATGGGATATAATGCCATAGAGTCCACCCTTCAAAGCAGGTATTTTTCAGCAGCACAGATCTCTGTGGCCTGGAGATCAGTTGCAATTTCCGAAGATCTCCAGACGTTGGCAACGCTGCAAAAGTCTGAGCTACAGCATAAGGTGTAAGCTATCCATCAGAGAACTTTGCACAAGACTGTTCATAGGAGCAGGGCCAAATAGATTCTGAAAACAAGGCTGCTCCTGGGGTGGGAGAAAAGGGAGCCCTAGTTGCCCTTAGGGCTGAGTCAGACACTGGCAAGTCATATAATGTGTTTTCGTATGGTGTTTGGACACTGGTGATAAAAGGGGGTGCCAAAGGAATCTTTGTTTGAGGGTCCCTCGTAGCTCCTGGCAACATTGGCTGCAGGGGGAGGAAAGATTTCAGGCCCCTTCCCACCACAAGGCCCCTTACCGGGGGCAAGCTACTCTTTCCAACCTAGCCCTGTCCCCAGTAACCTAATAGCACTGGCCCACCTTACAGGATGGTAGCAATAATATACGTAAAGTGCTTTGACCACTTGAAGAGCGTCCTATAAATGCAAAGTGTTAAAGCGATCTGCAGTGGCATGCCCAACTGCCAATATGACCTTGGCTGTCCTGTGCTCACTGGTACAGCATGACAATAAATCCTGGGGTATTAGCACAATGAAACTGTACTAGAAAAGGAGCCAAGCTGGCTTCTAGCCTCTGGCCTCAGCAAACAGCACACTGCAGGGATAAAGTAATAGCCGTTTGCCTTGACTAGTGGTTTGGAGAAGCGCCCTGTCCTCCCATATGAGTTAGAGACTCTAACAGAGGACTCTCCACATTCACACAAAAGCACTTTTTCCAGATTCTAGTGTGGGGAAGAGACCCAATTAAACTAGGAGTGATTCTGCACATGTTGGATAATACACTTCCAATCCTCTTTATAGATGATTTGGAACAGATTTTTTGTGTGCGGAACAAAAAATTCACCTCAAACGACTGATAAAAGTGCATTGAAAGTGCATTATCCAACGTGTGCGGAATCAGCCTAGATTTGCCTACTTCAGACTAGGAAATTCCTGGAGATTTGGAAGTAGGTCCTGGGGAGGGTCTTTAGCAGGGTATAATTCTATAGAGTCCAGAACTCCAAAGCAGCCATTTTCTTCAGGGGAGCTGATCTGTGCAGTTCCAAGATCAGTTGTAATTCCTGGAGCTCTCCAGGCCCCACCTGGAGGCTGGCATCCCTACATTAAAATGGTGTAAAACCACCCCAAAGTCTAGACAGGACCTCAGTAGCTTTAGATTGGGCACACCTGTTTTCTCCACCAGGCATCCTCACCCTTCCCCTGCCCCACACCTCATCAAAGTCTGCCTCACCGAAACTCATTGATTGGCTTGAGTTTGGGTTTGTTCCATCTTCCCAGAAGACTTTCTTTGGTGTTAATGTTGCTGCTGCTCACATCCAGTGGTTTGGAGGAGTGCCCTGTCCTCCCATATGAGATGAATTCCTCTGACTCAGCCTTGGACAACATAGATGATTTTGAAGGGCCAACCCTTCCACCTGAAATGTACTCACTAGAGACGGCTTTGGGGAGGGACATAGGTCTGTGGGACGAGCCGGTCCGGTTCAGGCAGATGTGGTCACTAGATTCGGCCTTTGGGAGGGTGTCCTTCAGCTCCACTGCGGCCAAGATGCCAGAGGTCATTGGGTCCAAGGCACAGAGCTCAGGCATAATGCCACGACTGGGTGACAGGGTAAGTTTCAAGGAAGGTGACACATTGGAAAGGGAAGAAGAGCTGCCAGAGGCTGGAGAAAGTGGACGTAGTTCTACTGGAGACCGTAAACTTGGTGTGTTGAACATTTGGGACCCGCCGGCACCCTCTGCCTGAGCTCTGCTATTATCCAAAGAGAGGGGCTGGATTTCCCTGCCACCAGCCCTCTCCTCAAGCCCCGAGTGACGAGACCCTTCAGGCTGTGACCGAACATGGAAAGGATCAAATAGAGTGTCGGGCCTACTCCCACGAGACACATTCCCTCCACTGTACACAGTACTGACGGAGCTGCTGGATCCTTCTGGCTGGTACCGAACAGTTCCATCTGAGCTGAGCTGGTTAGGGAACAACCCAGATGATACCACTCCCACGATGCTGCCCCGGGGTGACACAGGCTGAGACCCAACAGGGGAGGACGGGCCTTGGTCCAGGTTGCCATGGTGACTTGGCTCCATCTTGGGGAAGGAAAACAGAGAGAGCTCGTTAGACCAAGTGAGCCACCAAGTATTGCCTGACATCCTTTCTTCAAGTAAAGATCTCCAGTATGCCCTTTGCTGGCACCAAAGCTCACCATAATTCCCCACAGGAGACATACACATACCCCGCAACAAACATGAGCAACACAACCTGAACAAGAGGCTACTGGAAATCCTTTCTAGGCAGGCCTTTATGATCTCCTTTCCCTGGAAGAAGTCACCCTCAACCTCATCTTCCTCCTCATTACACCAGCAGATTTCCCCAAAAGTCCACTTCCTGGCTTCCTGCCCTCTGTGTGCAGCACTGGAGGAACCAGTGGGCCTTGAGGCACCTCTTATGGCCCTGGAGTGAGCTTACTCAAGCACACAACAAATTGAGTTGCCACTTTGGATTTCAAGAGTTCAGCAACTTCAGGAGGTTAAGGGAAAGAGCTAAAAGCCAGACGTTTATGTGAACTGGTGTGGCCAGTGAAGGCAAACCAAAATAGTCCAGGGCTAGTTCAAAATATTTTGGCACCCCATTACGTGAGACAAGACACAATTCGCTTGAAAGTTCTCTTGTACATTCCCCACTGAAATTAACTATTATACTCTTTCACAGCTCCCACTCATTGCAATGAGTACAAGAGAACTTCCTGACTGATTATGTGCCTGAACTCACATCTGTCTTCCACTCAGCCACCATTAATAGTGTTCAAAATTTGATAACTGAGACTGTGCCTGACTTGGCCTTGAGGCACGGCTGCCTCAGATTCAGAAACCACAAGAAGGTCCAGCCTTTTTTTAAGCTTTACAAGTTGGTGGCCATCACAGTATCCTGTGGCAATGAGTTCTATGGGTTAATTACACATTGCATGAATTCCTCATTCCTCTCCCTGCTTGCTGTCTATTTTCAATAAGAACAGGAACTTGCGGCCATCCTAAACAGAGTATATCCTTCTAAATCCACTGAAATGAGGGTGTGACATCCACTGTTAGACCCAACTGCCTTTTGGCAACTTTCTGCTATCTAAAAGAAGGACTCAGGGTGGTTTAATTTCTCTCCACATATGTGCAAACATAGGTGTAAACTACAGGGGGGGCTGAAGGGCTTGAGCACCCCCCGGATTTGGCCAGAGAGGGCTGAGCCCTCCCGGGCAGCCAGTGAACTACATGAGGGCTGAGGGGCTCAAGCCCCCTCAGATCTCACATGAGGAACGCAGTTACAATGGCAGAAGAAGCACAGGATTGTCCACCCTTCCAGTTATATATCATAATTTCTATGATTCTTTGGGGCTTTATTCCTGTTTTTTGCTTGTATGTGTGTGTTTATTAAGAATTTATAATTTTAAAAAGGTATTGCGGTTTATATAAACAATTTACAAATAAATGTTACAGAAGAATTTAGAGAGACTGATAGAAGATGTATGATTTTGAAAACCAGGTTCCTGGAAGGCAAGATTTACACACTAGCAACAATATGTGCACCAAACAATGCAAGAGTAAGTTTTTATAAAAATGTTTTCCAATCCATTTTCAATTTTCAAGAAGATAATGATCTTCAGAGACATGAATGGGGTAATGGATTAAAAAAAAAGATATGTGGAAAAAAACAAAGAAGGCAAACTTCCCCAAAATGTGTTTAATTATACCGAAATGTTACAATTAGAAGGTGCTTGTAGGATCAAAAATCTGAATATTGGAGACTATACTTTCTTTTCTGACACCAAACACATTCAAGGATTGATATGTGCTGGATATAAAAAACCTGAGTTATTTATATTGTTTGTTATATTCTGTTTACTCTTTTCCTTTTTATTTTGATGTAACTATAGTTGTGCTATTGTTTTTCTTTTCTTTTTTCTGTTCTGCTTATATGTATAAAAATAAATTTTATATCAAAAAAGAATTTATACACTGCCTTAAAATATCTATGACTATTGCCCACACTAAGCCCTGGCTGGCTCTACCCATTTTCAATGCAGCAACATTCAGATTGCAAGGCCTCCGTTGGACATAAGTGCAATATAATTGCTTGGCTACAATTTACATTTGGGGAATGTTAGATGACTCCACTTCTAATGCTGTCCCATTCCTCAGGTTTCAGAGGGGGAGAAACCAGAGAGTTAGAAAGATAGACAGGTCAGAGTATCTGTTTACTGTTTATTCCTTTACTTCCCTTTGATGTGTAGATCACTACTCTCAGGACTAGAGATGGGCACGAACAGCAATATGAACAAAAAAAAGCCACAAACAGCCCAATCTGCTGTTCGTGAACAAGCTGTTCGTGAGGCCACATTCTAAATGAACAGGAGGTCGTTGCAAGCCTCGTTCGTTGCATTCACCAGCCGTTCATCAAGCCAGACAGTCTGGCACCTACAATCAATTCCCTTGGCAACATAGGCAGGGATTGTCTGAACTCTGTCTGAACTCCTGCTGTTGCCCTGGAAACCACAATCTAAGCCCAATTTAGCTTGATAGGCAGGTCTTCCAAGTGTGGTGCTCCAAATTTGTTACAAGGGAGCAAAGATAAGAAGAAAAGGGAAAAGAAAATAATAAATAAAATTTGTGAAGAAAACAAAACGTATTTGGAGCAGACTACCATTAGCAGAGCCTTTTATAAATTTTACGCTAAGCTGTATAATAAAAAAGAAGTAAACAAAGAATCAATAGCATCATATTTGGAGAAAACCAAACTTCCAGAGATCTCGGAAGCTTGGAGAAATAAGTTGAACAGTGAAGTAACTGACGAGGAAATAAGTATGGCAATACAATCCGCAAATCTAGGAAAGGCGCCAGGGCCAGATGGACTTACGGCTAAATTTTATAAGACAATGGCCAACGAACTGGCACCATTCCTAAAAGAGGTGATGAACGGAGTTTTTAGGGATCAAAGAATTCCAGACACTTGGAGTGAAGCGAATATATCATTGATCCCAAAAGAGGGCCAAGATCTGACTAGCGTGAAAAATTACAGGCCTATATCATTACTTAACAATGATTATAAAATTTTTGCAAAGATATTGGCGGAGAGACTGAAGGGGTGGCTCTCGGAAGTTATAGAGGAAGAACAAGCAGGTTTTTTGCCGGACAGACAAATAAGAGACAATTTAAGGACAGTGATCAATGCTATTGAATATTATGACAAGCGTTGTGACAAGGAGGTTGGTTTCTTCTTTGTTGATGCTGAAAAGGCGTTTGACAATTTAAACTGGGACTTTATGTTTGCCACTATGGAAAAGCTACAACTGGGAGAAAGATTCATCAGAGCAATTAAAGAAATATATAGGGACCAGACTGCAGCAATTGTAGTGAATGATGAACTGACCAAGAAATTGACGATTAGTAAAGGAACAAGACAAGGTTGCCCGTTATCTCCATTGTTGTTCATATTAGTATTGGAGATTCTGATGATACAAATACGACAAGACGAGGAAATACGAGGAATAAAAATAAAGGACTATTCATACAAGGTTAGAGCATTTGCAGATGACATAATGTTAATTGTAGAAGATCCATTGGAGAACATGCCAAAAGTGATAGATAAGATTAAGGAGTTTGGTGACTTGGCAGGTTTCTTCATTAATAAAAAGAAGTCAAAGATACTATGTAAAAACATGACTAAGCAGAAACAACAATTGTTAATGGAAACAACGGACTGTGAAGTAACTAGTAAGGTGAAATATTTGGGAGTTGAGCTGACTGCAAAAAATATAGATTTGTTCAAGAATAATTATGAAAAATTATGGACTCAGATAGAGAGAGACTTGATCAAATGGAATAGACTGAATTTGTCATGGTTGGGCAGGATTGCAGCAGTTAAGATGAATGTGTTACCAAGAGTAATGTTTTTGTTACAGACAATACCAATCATCAGAGACTCTAAACAATTTGAAAAATGGCAGAGGAAAATATCAGATTTTGTTTGGGCAGGCAAGAAGCCTCGAGTGAAAGTAAAAGTTCTACAAGATGCAAAGGAGAGAGGCGGAATGCAACTGCCCAATCTGAGACTTTACCATGATGCAATCTGCCTAGTTTGGCTAAAAGAGTGGATGACATTAAAGAATAAGAAACTATTAGCCCTAGAGGGATATAAAAAAATTTTTGGATGGCACGCATACCTATGGCATGACAAAGTAAAGGTCAACTCGATGTTCCTGCATCATTTTGTAAGGAGAAGTCTATATACAATCTGGAAGAAGTACAGAACTTACCTACAAGAAGGAACCCCCTTGTGGGTGGTTCCATATGAGGTGATAGATCCGAGAGCTGTGGATAATGAACAACAATGTTTAACGTACAAAGAAATAACTAAGATTGAAGTATCTAAACTTAGAATAAAGACGCAAGAGGAACTATCACCTAACTATGATTGGTTCCAGTATAGACAGATTAGAGACTTATACAACTCGGACTTTGCAAAAGGGGGCATACGAACAGAGAACTCGGAACTAGAGCAGACCCTTCTTAAAGAAGACAAGAAAAGAATATCCAAGGTATACCAAGTACTGTTGAAATGGTATACTGAGGATGAGATAGTTAAAACACAGATGGTGAAATGGGCTATAAATTTCAATAAAGAAATAACAATGGAGGCATGGGAATACTTGTGGAAAACTACAATGAAGACAACGACATGCATTAATATTAAAGAGAACATTTTCAAAATGATCTATCGTTGGTACATGACACCAAAGAAGATTGCGCTAGGGAACCTGAATACTTCTAATAAATGCTGGAAATGTAAGAAACATGAGGGCTCCCTCTATCATATGTGGTGGTCGTGTAAGGTAGCTAGGCAGTTCTGGGGGGAAATAATAAGAGAAATGAGTGAAATTTTACAGTTTCAAATAAATAAGAACCCAGAACTCCTGCTGCTAAACTTGGGAATGGAGGGAATTCCAGCCCATCATAGGACGTTGATTTTTTATATGACTGCAGCAGCTAGACTTTTGTACGCGCAGAAATGGAAAGTACAAGAAGTGCCAACTATTGAAGATTGGATTTACAAATTGCTGTATATGGCTGAAATGGACAAGATGACAAGAAAACTGAGAGATCTGGACTCAGGGCAGTTTAACACAGACTGGGAGAAGCTGAAACAATATCTGGAGAAGAAATGGGAGGTGGGAGGAAAACTGTGGCAGTTTGAGAACTACTGAAGTATAATAAAAGTATAAAAGAGAGGGGTGACTTTACCGGGGGAGGAAGAGAAATGTGAATTTATAAGCAGTTAGATTAATTGATTGAGATATATATAGATATGTATAGGTTAACTGATAGAACATTGATAGAGAATAATTAATGATAAGGTTTAAACATGAGGATTGAGTAAATAACAATATTTTCTTTCTTTGATAAGATTTATATGCACCAAACTGAATGTACAGAAGAGTTAAATTGATTGATTATGCGAGGAGTTATATAGAATTACCATAAAAAGTTGAAATGAGTAATATATAGAGAACAAATCAAATTGTTTGATTTAAATGTGGGAAATTTTTATGGTTTATGATATATAGGTTTATATAGAAATATTCAAAACTGGAAAATGGGATAAATTGTTTATCTAAAGACGTATAGTTTGGGTGTATAATAAGTAAAGGAGTTAAAGATGTACTGCTTAATATAATGGAGAATGTATATCTGTTTTAGACAGAGGAATTTAATAGAAGTAAGGGAAAAGGGACAGAGGGTGGGAAAGCTGTTGGAAGTCAACAAAAGGGGGGGAAAGGGAGGGGGTTAGAAACGAAAAATTAGGGGAAAATTGACTGTAATGTAAAAATAAAAATGTTCTAACCCAATAAAAAATTTTTCAAAAAAAAAAAAACAAGGGAGCAAAGACCAGGGGGGAGGGGGGGTTCCCAGCTCTGGCTAGTCTTTGCAGACAGTGGAGAGTTAGAGACAGCTGCTGTTGGCATTTTGATAGACAGGGTGAGTGCATTGGAGCTTGAATTTTCTTTGTGTGGTGGGATATGGATCTACCCCTTCAGGTACCAGGGCTGCTGTCAGGCTCTGGAGCCAAGCTATTATTTATTATTGGTACCTTTCCTGGTGCCTGCTCAGATCAGGTTTCTAGGAGTGGGGTGGTAGGGAGCTTGACCAAACTTGGATGATGGCTGGAGGAGAGCCTGCTGGCCCCCATGAACAGTCAACCACGAATATGTTTGTGAACAGGGTCATGTTTGTGGTTGTTCATGAGTCCCTGTTCATGGATGGCAACGAACAACGAACATCATGTTCGGGTTTTTTTTTCTGTTCATGCCCATCTCTACTCAGGACTTCCTCCTCAGGAACAGATCAGTAGATAGGAATCTATCTTTTCACTTTCCTATCAAAGTATGGAGTTTCTATAATAAAGAACTCTGACTTCTTTTTAAAAACTAAAACTTTTCTAAAACTACTTCCTTTTTAAAACTTTCGCACTCACACCAGCCAGCACACTCCAACCACCCGTCTTCACGTTTTATTTGCAACAATGCTACTCTGTTAAGGACCAGTTTCTATTCCATTTAACAGGGGGGAAAGTGAGTATCTATTTTGCTTTCCAGTAATGTTATCATTACATTGTATTTTGGAAATGGAACACTGGGAAAGGGTAGGCCTTATGTTTCCTTGTTGAAATAGCTTTCTTTGTTGCTTTTTTTGCTGGGTGTGGGAGAATAGTTTTTTCATGGTAATTCATTGGTGGGGGGGGGCTGCTTCAGCCACTTCTAAGCTCTTCTTTCAATTTCCATTCCATGTTTAAATGGAGAAGTGATATTGCAGAAAAGGACAATTCCTAAAAATGAGTGCTGTCTCTCTGAAGCAATGAGAAACTGAATCTGCATGAACAAGATTGGAGGGGGGGGATGCAGATCAGAGGCCTTTTTAAAATTTCCTTTTGCCCTGTGTGCAGCCTGGAGAGAACATTGGCAAGGAATGTGCACTCTGTACATGTTCATGCTCTGCATTTTTCTGGTACCCACAATGGTATGGTACAGTTTCAAAGGGCTGACCAATTAGCTAATGCTTAGAGAAGAAATTGAAAAAAACAGTTGAGTAGTACTTTCAAAGCTGCAGCAATGTATTGTTATAGGATTTGGGGATTCTTTTGATTAAAGTTGTATTTCAGCTGTCTGAAGATTTGTCGAAGCCAAATGTGTTTTGCAAGTTGAACCTAAAGAGCAGAAATTAATAATCCACAGGAATGCAGTCATTTCCTATAAATTTAATTATGTGATTTTGTTAATAATGTGTTCTGAATGTCTTTTAAGGTGGAGTTTTTAAGCAGTGTGCTAAGAAAGCAAGGTATATACAATCCTAGGCAGTATAACTGAGTTTTCTTTGAAGTCATGACTAGCACTGTTCTGAATTGCCTCAAAATTTGCTTGTACTCACTTATAAGATATGAGTTTGAAGTGAGAAGATGGAGTTTGCACTCTGTACATTGCTTTGCACTCTGTACATTGCTCAGAAATCGAGTGCACGGCAACTGTTTTGTATTCTGCCCTGGTTCAGACTTCAACCATGCATTTGCCAAATGAAGGCATTTGCAATGCCATAATTTAGTATATTTCAGTACTAAGTCACCCTTATGAATAAGGAAGAATCAAAACTCCTGTAAATGAAAGTCCAGGGAAACTTTAAAAATGTTCCCCTACAGGCTTATCTGTGTTGCCTTTCTTAGTGTCAAATTTGTGACCATTAGTTTGTCCTATACACATGGTATGTATAGTTACAGATCTTAAAATGACTATCCTAAAAGTGAATTTCAAAAACAGGACACAGCAAGAGATCGCTGAGATACCACTATAACCACTGGCCAACTCCCACATTTTCCTAGGTTTGGCCCAGCCCAGGGGCATTGTTAGGGGGGTCCCCATGGGTGCCCAGTTCCCCCAAAATTTGTGGGGAGCCAATCCCTAAATCTCCCATGGCCCTGCCTCCATAGATGGTGGCAATGGAAGCCCCTCCCTGTGACATCATAGGCTCCTCCCTGTGACATCACTGGCATAGCAATGCCTCTGGCCCAGCCCCAGCCCCAGCCCCCGGGAAATTGGAAACTCTACACCCCTGTGTGCAAATTCTTTCAATGGTCCAAGGATCTGGTTTTTTCAAAAGCCCCCACTTTCAGAGGGAATGAACTGCATCATGAATTCTTTAAAAGTCTGTTCTGGTAATTTCATGGGCTCCCCTGAGTATGGTACCTGAAGCCATCCTGACTGCTTCCTTTCTGTGGTTCCCTTTGTCAGAGATAAGTCACTTTCCATGCCCCCATGCTCAGCTTCTTCTGGTAGCCGCAGGCTGGCTTCCCTTGCCCTGTCCAACAGCCATGGAACCTTGGAGCCGAGGGGGTTCTGCCTCCTTGGAAGGAGAGCTTTAGCCATTCTCCCAGTAACATCCAATGGCAGGGCCAGGAAAGTCTGCAAGTTTTCCAATATTTGACAAACCACACTAGGAAAGCTCTACCTCTCTCCCCTAAAATGCCAGGGCACCCAGCAGGGTGCGTTTGAAAGGTGCCTGCAGAAATGTGTTGGTGTGGGCCAGTTAATAAGCTCGACATTTGGGGTGATGACAAGTACTGTCAAGTCACAGCTGACTTACAGCAACCCCATAGAGTTGGCAAGGCAAGGGTTGAGCAGAGGTGGCTTGCCCTTGCCTGCATCTGTGTAGCAACCCTGGGGATCTCTCGTCCAAGTACCAACCAAAGCTGATCCTGCTTAGTTTTTGAGATCAGATGAAACTGGGCTAGTCTTGGGTCTGTGCATAAAACCTGGTAGTGAGCTATAAGTAAGCTCACAGAGTAGCCTTGGCTCACTTTCACACACATACACGCGCCTCAGTTTCTTATGAGTTAAATCAGGACTAGCAATCACCTACCTCACAGGGTTATAATACTGAATGATTTTTATATCCTGTGCATGCACCATTTCTATTGAAAAATTCATAATGTGTTGTAATATGTCTGACAACCGCACAGCAGATGGTTAAACTGATATCACACACTTCTTTTATTGCAGAATAAATGCCATCCCTTGGTTCTACTCCTACATAATATTCTCCTTTTTTAAAATCTGTGCATTTAAAAAAAAATCTTATCCTTATACTAATGTATAGTTGCCTGGATTGCTTAGATGCAAGGAGATAGGAAAAGATTCAAGGATGATAATAACTATGAAAGCCTGGATCCTTGACTGGTGAACACATCCATATCAAGACAGACTACTCCTTCACAGGCAGGGCCTGCTCAAGACAATATGTGGGAAGGCCTTCCACCAAATGTACACTAAGTTATATGGGCCACAATTTGTTAAAAAGGTCTCCTGCTTAGGTGTCGTTGAATTGACTTCATTTCAACAACCCGTAAGCAGAAGACACTGCCAGTGGATTGTGCCAGAGTGATCTAACTCAATCTCCCACTTTGATGCCTCAAGTCCATCACCTCACCACAGCATGGTCACTTCTGTCCATATCACATGGCAGCCATTGTGGTAATTCAGAATGCCACAGAAGCCAATGTTTACACCTCTGCCCTGCCATGAAGTTTGTGACGTGGCCTTGGGCCTTGGGATTCCCACTCAATTTAGCAGCCTCAGGGGTTGTTTTGAGGAAAAAATGAGAGATGGGAGAAATTTATATACTGCCACAAACTCATTAGAGGTAAAAAAAAAATCAAATGACAAATGAAGAGATTCTGTCTTCCATTCAAGTTGTTTTGCATAGGACAAAGTTTATAGTTTGGCAGATCAGGAATACCCTCTCAGCACTAAATGCCACACTAGTACTATCACATGAAGGTCTCTTTTAAAAATTCAACCCAGTTTTTTGGGGAACACCTGGACTCCACCCCATCCCATGCTTCCCTCCCAAGGTTGCCATTATTCTTGCCTGCGCTCCTGTGACTTTAACTGCAGCTGTGTTCTCTTCCACACCATGGAAAGTTTCACCCATTGATTTCTGCTAATCAAACTGCTGTTCGAGAATGTTCTGCCTTATAAATTAAAGACTTCTAAGGAAGTTGTTCAAGCCAAAGGGGGAATAGGAAGGCCTGCCATTTAAAAAAATTCAGCTGGGCCTGTTATTGTGCCTTTAACAGTAGCTTGATGTGCATAAATCAGCAGGTGACACTTTTTATTCATGGGAATAGATATGATCAACCTACTTATATCTGCCGATAGAGCTGCTGCTATTAAGGACACGGGAGCAGTCTACATGAGACTGGGGCCTCTCTGCTTCTTGTACTACTTTCTAAGCGCTATGGATGTGGATGAGACTTTATAAACAGCTCAGTAAAGAACATTCATGTCCTTGCCTGGATGGTCCAGGTGAGCCTGATCTCATCAGATCTCAGAAGCCTAAGCAGGGTCAGCCTTGGTTAGTAATTGGATGGGAGACCTCCAACGAAGACCAGGGTTGCTAGAGGTAGGCAATGGCAAACCACCTTTGATAGTCTCTTGCCATGAAAACCCCACCAGGAATTGCCATGTCAGCTATGACTTGAAAGCACTCTCCACCACCAAAGAACATTCATAGCAAAAAAAATTTCCAGTTGCAGGGGTTGACTTTTAATAGGAAGGACCTGAGTTCGATCTTGACGGAAGCTGGGTTCAGTAGCCGGCTCAAGGTTGACTCAGCCTTCCATCCTTCTGAGGTCGGTAAAATGAGTACCCAGTTTTGTGGGTCAGTCAGGCTGAGGCTAGTTGCATGGTTGGGAACTTGCAAGGACTTGAGGGGAGCACCTCATTTTTTCCTGTATCCCCATCCTCATTTCAACTGTCTCACCTTGCTGTGCCCGTATCCTCCCCTCTTTCCATGATTTCTTCTCTCCTTCCCACTCACCTACCTTTTTATCTGCCCTCATCTTCAACTATATTATTTATTTACTTCATTTATGTAAGGAGCCTCGTGGCACAGAGTGGTAAGCTGCAGTACTGCAGCCCAAGCTCTGCTCACGACCTGAGTTCGATCCTGGCAGAAGCTTGGTTCAAGTAGCCGGATCAAGGTTGACTCAGCCTTCCATCCTTCCGAGGTTGTTAAAATGAGTACCCAGTTTGCTGGGGGTAAAGTGCAGATGACTGGGGAAGGCAATGGCAAACCACCCTGTAAAAAGTCTGCCAAGAAAACGTCGTGATGCGACACCCCCCCCCATGGGTCAGTAATTACTCGGTGCTTGCACACCGAGTACCTTTACCTTCATGGGGGGGGGGTTAGCCTGTGTAATGCAGGGGTTAAGAACCCCAGACTCAAGTCCCCATTCTGCCACAAAGCTCACTGATCAACCTTAGGCCAGTTACTGTCTCACACCCTAACCTACCTCACAGGGTTGCTGTGATGACAGAACAGAGGACAGGAAACCAACATACTCTGAGTCCTGCGCAGGAAGGACAGGACAGAAATGTAATAAACCAAATAAAGTGTTTTCGGAAGAGGCAGTTTCTGAACTCAAAGCTCTCACTTGAAGGTGAATTGTAACATCACAGGACAAAGGAAACGCATCTCTGCACATGCTTTGAAGTACTTCGACATGGATCACAATTTTTCCTTGTCCCTAAAGCTGAGACTTGGCAGAGCACAGGTTCTGGGCCTCAAAAGTCCTGCAGTGCCACAGCATATCTCAGCCTGCCTGGCCCTCTTCTCTAGAGTGCGTCTCCAAAACCAGAAAGGGATGTAGCATTGTATCAGGCACAACACAACCCTTTCAAAATCTCTGTGTAGATGTTCTCATACACACACACACACACACGCCCAGTTTCCATAGAGGTCAGCAGCACCCATTCTGCCCCTTCCCCCAAGAAAGCTCCTAAAGGGACATTTTCAACATTGTATTCATTCATCCTAGAAGAATGAATAGCCCCTTCCCAGACATCAGTCCTTTGAATGCATCCCCAAGGTTTCCCCTCCCAAAGGACGGCTTAGTCCCTTCAGGAAATGCCTTCTCAAGGAGGCCCAATATTAAGGCAAGACCAACCTTCGCCTTGTGTCTCAGTTTCCTCACCTGTTTGTACCAGGCATACCCAAGCCTGCCAAAAGAAACCTCTGGTCCTCAAACAGAGGCCAGTGGGTGCCATTTGCCCTCCCCAGTCCCTCTTCCTCGGCTCTTCACTGTGCCCTCTATTTCCCCTCTTCCCTGTATGCTGTCAGCGTGGAAGTGGAACTCCAACATGCTGACAGCGCCAAACCAGAGGACGTTCCCTTAGCCCTCCCTTCACAGAAGGGGGCCTCCTTTCCTTCCTCCTCTGCCTGGCCCCGCCTTCGCCTGTCTTCCAGCCAGGTAAACATTCACCTTGTCCTCATTGCTTCGCATCCTTCCATGGAGGCAGCCAAGGGCGGGACAGTGGCACAGAGCCTGCAGCAGGCTGCCTTTACCACCAGCAGGCAGGGGGAGGTGTTGGCTCAACAGCGCCAGCTGCAACTTGAGAAACAGTCCACAGCCTTTGCTTGCAACCCAGCTGGCGCTCCAAGGGGTAAGGAGAAGGGCAGAGGGAGAAGGGCAATGCAAGGATCACGCAGGAAGAAAGCAACCCACAGTGGATGCAGGACGATGGGAGAGGGATCAGTGCATGCAAGACTGAGCTGCTTGTCTGATGACATCTGGGAGAAGAGAAACCAGAGAGATTCTTTCCCACAACACCAACTCCACCTCTCTTCCTTAAAGGGCATCCTTACAACCTGCAGCGCCTTTATTTTAATGTCTCAGACCTCACACCGGTGGGGACACAGTGGAATGCACACCACTAACACAGGGGCACAGTGATCATGTGTTGCGTGGCTTCAGTCCCTCCTCCCCTTTTGCAGTCTGAAAGCCAAAGTGCAGTAGTGGTTAGAGAACTGGACTGGGATCTGGGAGACCCAGGTTCAAATCCCCATTTTGTCATGGGTGGGTGTCCTTGGTTCAGTCACACAGACTCAGCCTAACCCACCTCACAAGGTTGTTGTGAACATAAAATGGAGGAGAGGAGAATGACACAATGCCCTTTGGGTCCCCACTGGGGAAAAGGCAGGGTACAATTGAAGTAGATAAAGATGTAAATGGAGGAGGGGAGAATCGTGTTGCAAGCTGCTTTAGGTCTCCATTCAGGAAAAATTCTATGATAAATTAATCATTGTAAGCCCTCCTGCAGAGCTTCATATATACCAATAGTACTGCATAAAACAATCATTACCACCCAAGACAAATGGAGAGAGAGCTTTGGAAGGGATGGTTGGGTTAATCATTGAAGGTGGGGGGATGGGTTTTGCCACTCTAATCCTGCCCCATCACAAAGGGTAATCCTGTACCATAAGAGAGAGTGGAATATTCCTTTAAAGGAATGCCAAAGCTACTCCAGAGTCCTGATCCAAAGAAGCAAACCCTTTGCAGACCCATCCAGAAAATGGGTTCACACCCGGCCCTAATTTCCGTTGATCGTCACTAATAAGATTAAAATTTGCCACACTGGACTCACCTGCTGGGATTACAGGGGTCTCCCTTGTGGGGGATAGGCAAAAAGGAATTACTTCCCAAAACTTTGGGGGGGGGTGAATATATAGAGGGCTCCTGAGCAACATCTCACCCCATGTGGTTGCATAGCTACCAACACACACGCACACCCCATAGATGCACAGATGAATGAGCAGGGATCTTTGGAAGTGCTCAAGTCCAGCGTACACGGACCGGAGCAGACCAGCCCGCTGCTTCCTCCTGATGGTCAAATCGCTGTGCCCGTTTGCTCGGACTGGATGGCTGAGCGAGGCAGATCTCCAGGAGCCCCAACCTGGCCAGGAAGTGCCCTCCACGACCGTCCCCAGGGCACCCACCTGCCCGCCCCTCCATGAGCATCTCTAGAGGAGTCGGGAGAGTGGGACGTCGTCCCCCAGCCCTCCCCGCTCGATGCCCGAACACCTCCTCCTTCCGATGGGCAGCAGACGGCTGGCGTCCCTCTGGGCACCGCCACCTGCCCTTTATTGGATCCGGCTCCGCCAATGCCAGCCGTCCAGCTGCGGGCCGGACCGGGCGGCTCGTTACCTTGTGGCGGCCGCCCGGCTCCGCAGCTCCAGCCTGGGAGGCTGCCCTGTTCCAGGGCAGCCCCTGCCTCCGGTTGCTGCTCGGCGGCGCGGGCTCCATCCTGGCGGCTCGGCTGGCTGCTGATGCTCGGCTCCCTCCTGCAGCCCAGGGAAGCAGTGACGTCAGGAGCCCTCCAACCTGCCGGAGGATTTAAAGGCGCAGGAGCCTGGCCAGCCACGTGGCCGAGCGAGGGGCTCTGGGCGGCCTGCGCGCCACGTGCGGGAACGGAACGGCTCAAGGCGGCCCTGGGCTCCGAGCTCCCCTTCCCGAGAGCCTCGACGCTGTTGTCAAAGCAAGTTTCTAGCCCTCGCTGCTGCCGACATTTGCTGGGGAGTTGCGTGGGCAACACCTGCTGTGAAATTTCAGAGCCAGAAGCCCGATATGATTGACAGAGATTAGGGGGTGGGACTTCATGAGGAGCAAGGACAGAACGAACTCTGCAAAAGGAGAATAAATTAGGCCAAAAAAGAAAAAAAAAGAACCCAATAGGCAAATTTATATGCAGGTTGTACAGCTGAGCTTTTCAGGTCGCCAGTTTTCCCGTTTAGTGTGGGACTTTTTAACGTCTAAAGTGCATTGGCCACAAAATTTTAATTGGGGGACAGGCTGTACCTTTTAAGACGGGTGTCAGAGGTATTCCTGCAGGTATAATACCTGGAGCAGGAGAAGGTGCACCTGCCAAAGTTCTCTCTACTATTTCTTGCTTTAGGTATTTATACCCCACTCTTCTCCTCCAATGGGGACCCAAAGTAGCTTACAGCGTTATTTGTCTTTCCACCATTTTATCATCACAGCAACAAGCCCTTGAGGTAGGTCAAGCTGAGGGGAAGTGACTGTCTGCTTCCATGGCAGAGTCAGGAATCGAATCTGCCTCTCTCACATCCTATGTGACACTACAGAAGCCCTGCCCCCTGCGCACACGTCCTTCTAGGAGAGCTTGGTGTTTATTTCCCATCTCTGCCAGGTACTAATTTGCTTGGCATTGGCTTTGTCAAGGTCTATTGGCCTCAGTTCCCAAAGTGTAAAATGGCAATGACTTACACTGCAGGATGTAATGGGGGCAATGCAACATAGATTTGCATAGACTAGGGAGCTGCAGGGGAGATCAGAGAAAAGCTTACAGTTACTGATTTTTAAAAAAAAATATATCCAGAAGAGGTGTTTTAAAATGCTGGTGCTGAAACCTGCCTGGAGACTGTGCAGAATCCATGCATCGTTTTCCTGCCTTGTAAACAAACAAGGGTGTTGTGAGGATAAAACAGGATTACTTGTACACTGCACTGGTCTCCTTAAAGGAAGGGAAAGAATGACATTCCCACATTGTCTCCCAAAGGACGCCAATTTATCCAGGGGGAGCTGCCAGTAAGAAGCTCTGATCTGAAGTCCTGCACCCCAGAACTCTGCTGATTTCCATGACTCTCTGTCTTCCCTTCTCCTTTTTCCTCATTTACTCCAAATTAGGTCAGTTTGGAAAAGAGGTTTCCTGCCTGCTGTTTCAGCCCCTGAGTACTGCATTCTCCAAATGCTCCTCCCCACATCCATTCTCACCCAGCCTGTGCTGCCGGTTGCCCTTCCCAGGTCAGACTCATTAGCCTGCTCTCTCCTAGCACACCCAGTTTATTTCACTTCCATGGGAAGCAGGTGTATGCAAAACGGGGAGGTGAAAGTCCCAGTTTGCTTTCTTTTCCCTAACCCCAAGCCCTGAATTTCCAAGCTGCATTATCATTCCTTCGACTCAGCCAGTTTCTCACCTCCATTACAAACCACAGGTATTTTTCTGCCTGCAGGTTTTACTTGAGATTGCCCTGCATTACAGTTTTGTAATTTTATGCCCGTGTAAAACATATATTCTTTTCTCACATGAGTTTTGCAAGAATGACCTGGCATGAAAAGACTCTGGAAGAAAGATAAAATGGGAACACATCTTTCAAAGTACCTTGGCTAGGCCAGACCAAGAACCATGGAGTTCAACATTCTACATCAGAAAACGTTTGGTCAAATGCTGCTAGAAAATTCCTCCAGAAGGGCAGAAAGCAACTGATCACTCCCAGTTTATTCCCAGGATCTGGAGCTCAGTGTTACTACTTTTGAACATGGAGATTCCATCCAGTTATGGCTAACAACTACCAGTAGACTCGAGCACATTCACCAAAAGCCACCTGGAGTTTCACGTTATGATTAGAGTATGAAAGAACAGCAATTCCAATTCCCTCTAGAACTGTTTTCTGTTTCACAGCATCCATCCATCCATCCTTGGACCTGGAACCCAGAGTCTGATGGCAAACACAACCACATCCACTAGTGCCGGTTCAATGAGCATCTTACCTGTTTTTGCACAGTGTGTGCGCGGCAGCAGTTTGCAGGTGATAACATTTATCTCCACACCAAGGAAAGCTTCACTTGATACTGTTTGCAAGGGCTGCTTGATGCTG
Source organism: Eublepharis macularius (assembly GCF_028583425.1). Taxonomy (NCBI): domain Eukaryota; kingdom Metazoa; phylum Chordata; class Lepidosauria; order Squamata; family Eublepharidae; genus Eublepharis; species Eublepharis macularius. The sequence continues at coordinate 49,519,588 of NC_072802.1, forward strand.
GGGTGGAGATGTTTGGACTGCGCAAAACAAAAGAGAATGGACACATAATTTTGCACACACAGCCCCAAGAAAATGTCTGGTTGTATCAGTTCTGGAAGTGTCCTAAATATTGTAGCTGAAACTGGATGCCATCTGCACCTGTTTGGCTGACATAATGCCTGCTGCCTTGGGAAATACAATGCCAGAGGTAAAGTGAGGTGGCAGGCAGGGAGACAGAGTGATCTGACCTGTTGGGTCCAATCTAGGGGAGAAGTTCTCTGTTCCTGCGCTGAAGTGAATGGCACTGTGAGGGCAGGTAGACTTTCATGTCACTCTGTTGGCTGCATCCCAGTAAATCTCCCAGATGGGTGCTGTGCCATTTCTGCAGGTGAATACCATACAACAATCACACAATAAGAATCCTCAGCATTTATATAGCACTCTGCATACTGTTTTCCTTAGGACAGCCCCGTAAGGTGGGCCCATATTAATTTATTGCTGGGGATAGGAAGCTGAGAGAAGATGGTATACTTAAGCAGCTCAAAGCAAACATATGAGCCACAGACTGCCCTCTCTCTACTAGCATCCAGTACATGACTAATAGTGCAAACCTAAGCAGAGTTACGCCACTCTAAGACCATTGAAATCAATAGGCTTAGACTGGCGTAACTCTGCTTAGGATTGCACTGTAAATGCAATTGTCCACAGCCCAGACTTCTCTCACTCCCACAGCCTAGTTGCCAGCTGTTTAATCAGTCCCTGCTGCTATGCTTGCTCTGCAGGCGATAACCTTTCTCTCCAAGCCATGAAAAGCTTCTCCTGCTATTATTTGCAGTTTACAATGTTGTTAACAATATAGCATCAGGGACTGTTTGACAGGCAAGTGTATGTAGACTGGAATAAAGATGTCTGGACTGTGCAAAGCAAAAGAGGAATGCAAGCATATGGTGCCAACACCCCCCCCCCCTTTTGATGCAAAAAAGGCTTGTGTCATATCTGTGCCATTTACTTAAATTGGATTCATAGTCATGCTTTTACCCCTGGAAACCCTGGGAACTGTATTTTTTGGGAGGGAGCCTCCAAAGGAGAAATCTTAGCCTCCCCAAACTACATTTCCCAGAATTCCTTTGAAGGGAAGCCATGACAGTATGGCATAAAAGCAATATATAGGTTTACAATCTAGCTGTCCTTTCACACATGGGCGTGAATGAGTGATCAGGGATTTGGGAGGTGGGGTAGTAATGGATACAGTAATGGTAAGATTTTGCATTTTTATATACCGGTAACCTGATACCAGCTCCGCATAGCACTGGCTTATCTACTGAGATTTGACTGGCATGCTTCGCAGACAGGCCTGAGACAGCTCCCCTTCCTTTCAACAGTCAGCCTAATAAATAGTTCAGAAGAACTCAAAAGCTTGCACACCCTGTTTTTGTCATGATGTGTGCTCTTGATAAAGGAAATTACTTGGGCTGTATTGGGGGATTTTGCTTGGGACCTGCATACTCCAATATTTTTATATAGAACTACAGAGTACTGAAGGTACTCCATGTTCTGCATTTTATTATCATTTGCTCAAAACCCTGTGAGACAGAGCCAGGACCTGACTGGGAAATAAAGGACTCAGGAAGAAGCCAGACGGAGCAGCCCCTGCAGCATTCTGAGGCAGTGGTGTAGGAGCCACTTGGCTTAGACATGGCCAATACCAGGTGTCAGCTCACACATCCCATTCTCCTGTACCACTGTCAGTCAGCTAAGTTGTGGTCCCTGCTGCACTAGGAAAGCTACTGGAGCTTGGCCCTGCTTTCTTTGGGTTGCCAGTGGCCCCCCAGGGCAACAGCCTACCTGGAATGTTCCTTGTAAGTTAAATGCTCCTCACTCTAGGATTAGGGTTGCCAGCCTCCAGGTGGTGGCTGGAGATCTCCTGGAATTACAACTAGTCTCCAGGCCACAGAGATCAGTTCACCTGGAGAAAATAGCTACTTTTGGGGGTGGACTCTATGGAATTTTGCCATGCCAAGGTCCTTTCCCTCCCCAAACCGCACTGTCTCCAGATTTCACCCCCCAGATCTCCAGGGGAGCTGGCAACCCTACTCAGGACAGAGCAGTATTATCAGCCTGATATTTCTGCCCAGAGGCTAAGAAAGTAGCTTTAGTTCCTTAGCCACTGCACCAGCCTCTGACAAGCCAAAGCATCTTTCTCACATTTGTCTATGAGTGCGCCCCCCCCCCCCCCATTCTTGAGTGCAAATTTTAGGACGACGTCAAAGTTTCTACAGCGTCAGGGCCCTCCCCCTAAGGAGCACGCGCCAAATCCCTGGCTTGGGATACACAGAGGTCAGGCATGGATGGAAATTTCCGCCCTCTGGTGGAGTACGGTAGCATTGTAGCCACATGGCTGCTCAGATGATTAAACGGACTGTGCACCGTTACTGGCGTCTGGTCTACAGTATACATGCAGCAGAACCAAGTGGATGAATCTTGAGCTGATAGTGTCGATTGTAGGCTGCAGGTTAAGGGTGCCATTTTTAAAACTCTTTCCCATGTAAATAATTTCTGCAAATTAAAAAGTATATTAAGAATAAAGCATCCACCTGTTCTTTCTCTTTTAAATGATTTAGTATAGTTTTATCCTAGCGTTCCTCCAGGGAGTAAGGGTTACCAAGGTAGAGGCTTAATGGGATGCTGCTCACCAGGTGACATTATTTACTTGCATGCCATTCAGAGCTTCAGCTGTGGCATAACCCTCTGATTACTGTGCCACTTCAGAATGCAGAAGGAAGTGTGGCATATTTAAATGTTGCTCCATGAGCATGGCTGAAAACTAGCACATTGAACAGAGGGCTGCACTAGAATCCAGTTCCTCGCTTTCTATGAGCAGAGAATGGTTAATGCTGGGGAAATACACCCCATCACCCCACACACATTCACTTTCTGATACGGCTAATTATCCATCGAACCCAGGAGGACAGAGTTGCAGGTGCAGGGGTGGTATTCCTTCCAAAGATCTGTGCTGGGTAACAAATTCACACTTTGTGCCACACGTTATCCACACTGTGTAATGAAAAAAAGTTGATTAGGTTAAAAATAAATTAATTATCACTATATGATGGCTTGTGAATGACTGGGTGGATGAAACTAAGCATAGCATTTATTCCAAATTAAATATTCCACAATCAAAGAACGTGATGGTACTCATTCTTAAAGAAGAGCCATAGCGCAGTGGCAGAGGGCCTGCTTTGCATGCACAAGGTCCCAGGTGAGCCCACTGGCATCTCCAGCTAAAAGGAAGGAGCAGGTGCTTTCTGCCTGGAGAGCTGCTGCCAATCAGAAGAGTGAGGTTGGATGGACCAATAGTCTAACACAGAGGTGGCCAAACTGCAGCTCGGGAGCCACATGTGGCTCTTCTAGACATACTGCTTGGCTCCCCGAGGTCTCTGAGTATTGCTGTGGTGATACATTTTAGTTTAGTTTATTTCCCTCCCTTCCCTTCTTTCCTTCTTTCTTTCTATGTCTTTCCCTCCCTTTTCCTTTTTCCCTTCTTTCCTTCCTTCTTTCCATGTCTTTCATATTTTCAATAAAAATGTTGAGGTTGCCAGGTCTAACTCAGAAAATACCTGGGGACTTTCGGGGTGAAGCCTAGCAAGGATGTGACACCACTTTTGTGATGTCACTTCCAAGTCAAAGGTCAGGTGATGGCTCTTCCCAAGCTTCACCCCTTCCAATGATGTCACTTCCAGCATACTTGCCAAACTCCACCTCTTCCTGTGATGTCACTTTCAGGACATTCCCCCAAACCACCTCTTCATCTGAAGTCAGTTCAATGCATCGTGTCTTGTGGCTCTCAAACATCTGACTTTTATTCTGTGACATAAGCCATATCAAATGTTCATAGTGTGAGAACCTTGAGGCTCTTGCCCTGAGGTTGAGGCTGTTGTCAAAAGGTTTCCATCTTTGGTTCACTGAAGGATTGCATCTACTCAACGGTTTCACTACTGCACAGACAAACATTCATAGTCTTTGCCCTCCGATTAATGCATTGGCCATTCTTCTGGATCACCCATGACTGCTTTATTACTAAGCACCAGGAAACTTAGAAGAAAGATGCAATTCCCACCTTCTTGCCAGTGCCATTTTGCTCTGCTTTTTGGTTTCTTCTTGGTTTTGTGTGTACATCGCATTAAAAAAAACCTTGATAATTGTTCCTAAGCTGCTAGAGTGTTGAAACATCCATGCATTTGCATTGCAAGCTACACAGAACTCCCAGGAGAGAATAAACTTAGCAGCCCAACCAAGTAGGAGCAGATCCTGGTAATATTATTAATCACAAATTCATAATTAACTGTTCTTCCTCTTACCAGCTCACAGCAGCACACGTTTCTCCATTTTACCCTGTCAACAACCAGACAATTTAGGCTAAGAGACAAAAAAGTTCAATATCAAGCTTCATGGTGGAGCAGGAATTTAAACATGGATTTCCTTAGTTCAAGCCCAGCAAGACAAATACTATGCCCCTTCTCAAGGGAAAAAGGGAAGGGCTGAAATGGAGATTGAAAGTGGCTTACAACATTATCCTCGCCTTCATTTTATCTTCACAACAACCCTCTGAGGTAGATTAAGAGAGTGACTGGTCCAAGCTCACCTAGTAAGCTTCTAGGGCAGAGCAGAGATCTGAACCTGGATCTCCCAGCTCCCAGTCCGACACTCTTACTGCTGCACCTGTGATGGGAGTTTCTGAGTAGGATTTTTTACAGCCTGCTGGTGTAACAGTAAAAGAGATCATTCAAATATAATTCCATAATGGGTCATCGGGATCCACAATCTATCACACGCTGCCCCATCACACCTCATTAGGGAACCTGCAGAGAGGACCAATTTACACAATCGTGAGAATCAAGTGGTAAATGCTTTTTCTGAACCAGGTTGCAGAAGCGAAGGAAGGGTGCAGATTTCAGTGAATGTCCCCCATCCTTTCATAGTACCTCCCCCTACATAGAAAAATGGCATCTCAGCAAAAATCTATTTGGAACTCTTCTCTCTAATTTGCTAGTTTTCTGCTTGCAAGGAAGGTGTGTGTGTGTGTGTGTGTGTGTGTGTGAGAGAGAGAGAGAGAGAGAGAGAGAGCAAGACGTTCCATATTTCAGTTCACTGGGAGTTAAACGGAAGACAAAGCCTGCACAGTCACCCACACTCCTGCCTGTAGATTTGCAGCATCTTTTTGCGCTGTGCAGGAGTGAGAGTGACTCAGAGGGGAGAGCGCCCCCTGTTGAGACACCCTCACAGGACAACACTTGGCACAGAACGTTCAGCAGGCCCTGTGACTCCCTCTGACTCACGACTCCCTTTCCGCTTTTAAATTTACCCACGATTGCCATGACTCATCCATTTGCCGTTGAAAAGCCGGGAGTCCTGAAGTGTTTATTATTATCTACGTTATTATTAGAAGTTTAGCATTCTTCCTAGATGAAGGCCAACCAAGTCATTATTCTTGGCAGAGCAATGCAAGCGCCAACTTGACAACTTTTGATCTCCAAAGCTGCGGGCCACTTGAGCGGGGCCATACAGAAGACCAGCAGAGATGGAGCGAGGGAAGAACGAGGGGAGGCTGTGATGGGGCCAGGGTGGGTGAGAGGAGGAGCAGGGGAGGGGGAGCTGACAGGACAAGAGTGGAGTCTGGCAGGCCAGGGTGGAGCCAAATGGGGTACAGACCCTCTAGGGTGGAACGAACCCTGTACAGGATTGCACTGTAAATCACTGGGTGGTTCTCTTCCGATATAAGTAATCACTCTGCAAAGATCGCAGGAGTAATGCCAGCTTGACACTTCTCTTAGTTTTTTGGTCACACATAATCCCCCCGCTCCATTTTTAAAAATTATGTAGTGTTAGGTTCCTGGAAAAGGATGTAGAACTGAGACTTGCCGGGTGGAAACAGCTGGTTACAGCACCGTTTGTGACCTTTGGGCTGCAGGGCTTCAAAAATGATACGTCTCCTGGGAGAACACACTTGTCTCCCGCACCTGTGCGGAGAAACCCAGCAGTCCTGTTTTTCAAGTCAATTTGTACAAAAAATGAGTCCTGGAGGAATAAGCAGCCTACCTCAGGCCAGCCAGAACAACAGTCCCATCTGGCTGTTTGCTTTTCCCTCCGCTGACAGCACTTGCAGTGAGGAACCCCTTAGGAACCCGATGCTCCTAGATGAGGTAGCCTGGCTATAATCAAGCACACAGGTGCATCCTGTTAGCGCTGCCAGCTGTGTCTGGTGAGCTCTCTGGCATCTGCCCAGAAGAAAAAGAACAAATGCTGGAAATCTGCATTCGGGCTGCAGCTGCTCCCTGGGCTGGCCTGGACAGCAGGCATGGGACAGAGAGGCTGTGCCTTTGGACTTGGGTCCGTGAAGCGCAAGAGGCCCTTCCCAGTACCAGCAAGACCTCAAAATGATACACAGGCATATCCTGCTCCTGAGACATAATTTACACATGAAAATGGAGATTAGAGGCAGGAAAAAGGATCAGGGAAACCCCCCATGTGCAAACTTCATTAAAATGAATGGGAAATGGGTGGGACTGAGAAGGCTACCAGCCAGCCAACACCACTATGGATGGTGTGTGTGTGGGGGGGGGGTATTGAATGTGTGTATGACATGCCATACAGTAGGGGTCTGCAATCTATGGCCAAATGTGGTTCAGTACAGATTGCACAAACATAGCTCTTTAAACAAGAAACTAGGGTATTTAAGTTAAGGGAGGGGGTGCTAAAATAGCTGATAAGTGAAGGGAAATTCAGGAAAAGGTTTTTATGGGATGAAGACAGGGCAACCATAGAACAGGGAAACCATAGAAGTGAGCAGGTGCCGATAATCCGAGTGCAGACCTTGCCTCGATTTACATCAGTGCACTAAAACAATCTTATAGGGTGCTCCCATGTATTACTTATTGTGAGATTTTGCGTGTGACAGTTTCTAGCAATAGAAAAGAGCAAGAGTCCAGTAGCACCTATGAGATTAACAAAATTTGTGGTAGGGTATGAGCTTTTGTGAGCCACAGCTCACTTCACGAAAGCTCATATCCTACCACAAATTTTGTTAGTCTTATAGGTGCTACTGGACTCTTGCTCTTTTCTACTGCTACAGACAGACCAACACAGCTACCCATCTTGATCTACTTCCTAGCAAAATAGTCATAACAACCAGTGTTTGGGCTGCAGCAACTTTGTGGGCACATCAGTTATAGCTAAGTTATACTTTTTCATTTTTACAAAGGGGCATTCTTATACTGGCTCTTTGTTGATCTCTTGCTCTGAATTTTGATGTAGTTTGGCTCTTGGACATATAAAAGGATGCTGAGACATGCCATTCAGACTACTGCTAAACACAGAATCTTAAGACTAATTGATTTTATTGCATCAGTGTTTTCAAGATTCATAAAAGCTTCTTCTGTGATAAATCTATTACTCTTCCATGTGCCATGTGATTATTGTTCTTGCACACGAGTTCCACCCAATTCTCTGACGATCGGCTGAATGTCTCAATGTTTTCATTTTAGGACTCACCTGAGAATGATTTTGGGTGCTGCCCAACTTTCTCCCTGCTCATATATTATGTGTACTTGGCTGCGGTTAGCTTCAGAGGGTTTTTTAAATGAAAAATTCCAGGAGGTCTAGTGTTTATGTTTAGATGTAGCATAACTTTTTGAACACGAGTCCCAGTTCTGAATTTACTGTACCATTCAGGAGACAGGACTAAATGACTGCTTGGTCTTTTATCTGTCAAAGGAGTCTTGTTTCTCAAAAACTTATACCCTGGAGATCTAGTAGGCCTTTAAGGTGCTACTGGACTCGAATCTTGCTGTTCTACCACAGACTAACACAGCTACCCACCTGAAACTGCTTGGTGAATGAAATGCTGGGGTGACTGTGTTGCAACTTCACAAGATAATGTATGGATTGATGTGAATAGATACTATTTTTGCAAAAATGTTGCACACTCCCCTCTCTCTCACCTGGCAGCGCAGCCCACCTGCGTGCTCAGTTCAACATATGGTACATTCCGAGTAGAGAGGTGACAAAGCCGTCCCGAAGAAAACCTCTGCTTGCGTGCGACCTACCTTTCCCTCGCTCCCAAGAATTAAAAAGTTCTGCACAGTACCTGAGCATGTACAGAATGAAAGGGAAAGAGCTACCTGCCCCAAGGCGTCCCCCAGAAGCTGGAGCCTGCCCTCTCCCCACTGATCACCGATCGCCGGCGGAGAAGGCCGAGGGGGACTCAGGGCGGCTCAAGGCCGGGCGCATTTACAACAGAGCGCCCAGCGCCTGCCCCCCCCCTTTGCGCCCCCTCGAGGTTTTGGCTGTTCCCGGGAGGAAGAACCCCTTCATTCCGCCTGCTGAGCGCGGGGCCCTTCCTCGCTTCGCCGCATCGGCGGAGGAGGGTCTGGCTTGCGTGGCCGGGCCGCCTCCGCCCTCCTCCTCGGGGCCCCGCCCGATCTGACGTGGCAGCAGCGCCCGAAAGAAGCCGCTACGGAGCTGGAGGGATCCGACCGCGCGCCCTCCTTGGCCGGCCCGATGGCGCGGCTGCGATGCTCGGTCCTCCTGATGCCGCTGCTGCTGCTGCTCCTCCTGTCGGGGCCGCTGAGCGCCTCTGAAGTCGATCGGAGCCGCCCGGAGGGACTGGCGCGGGGCAAAGTGGAGGTACGGCCGGTCCGAGCGCCCCTTTCCGGGCGCGCTTCGCGACTCCTAGAAGCTGGGAGCTCAGGCGAAGGGGAGGCACGCCCGGGGAGGGGGAGGCAGACGGGGCGTGGATGGAAGTGCCCAAGAGCATGTGCAGAGTGCCCTTCTTTCCAGAGGGGCTGGAGGGAGCCTTTCCGTGCGCGGGGATCGTCTTCCTGCGTAGATTCGAGGAAAGGCACCCCTGTCAGAGAGGTGTGCTTGCGAGGCAGGCTCGGGTCGCGCTGTGCGGTCTGGCGGTGGGTGGGCTTGCCCGAGAGAAGCCCACTTTCCCGGCCTTGAGCGAGGCGCAACTGCTCAGCCTGCTGCTACCTGGGCCGGAGAAGATAAACACGAAATAGACGGGAGCTTTTCCCCGGACCCCTAGGAGGACGACGAAGTGCGAAAAGCGAGTGCAGATTAGGGGCGCCTGGGAACTGCGGGGCCGGCCGGCCGGATCAGGCCAGTGGGGCCCCTGGATCTGTGGGCAAAGAACCCGACGCCCCCCCCCCCCTCGAACTTTTCCTGCCGGGCAGGGAAAAGATGTGACTTCCCACTGTTGCTTACCACTAGTTTGGCATTGCAGGGGGGGGGATACTGCTTCTGAAAATGGAGGTTCATTGAATAATTTGGCGAGGGGCGGGAGTGAGGAGATAGATGAAGCTGAGAAGATGAGTTTATCTTTTTCTGTGGTTCTCGTTTTACCAGCCCCTCCATTTAGTCATTAAAGACATATATATATAGCATTTCCGCTTCCTATCCCAATGGATTAGCAATATTCAAATAGGGGTTCCTGTGAAGTTTTAAAAAATATTATTTGGCACTCTTCAAAATGATGGTTTTTAAACAGAGGACAGTGACTGCATACGGGTATGTGTGTTTGCAATAAACAATCCTTCTGGTGAGTATAGCAGAGAATCCCTTCCCTGTGCCTGTAGCACCACCCCCTCGCTTTACTGCTGCTGTTAATTCACTGGCCTCCATGGAAGACTTACATAAGCAAATAGGCACCTTCCCACCTCAAAGAGTCTAGGATCTGTGCAGAAACAGCAGGGAACATGATCCACGTGAAAATGGGACACTGCGATTGGGAATAGGTATAAAAGGCATAGGAAGGCCAAGGTGGATGTGCAGGCTGGATCGGCATTATGAAATGTGAACCCCTAAAGAGTGGCACAAAGAATAGGGGTGGGCATAAGGAGGAGATACAAGAGTGTGGCATGGGACAACTGTGAGGAGCCACAGGTGGGGAAAGACAGATAACAGGCAATTTTTATTTGTTTGTTTGTTTTTATTTCTATGCTTCCTTTCTCACTGAGACTCAAGATGGATAACACAGTATAAATATGATCACCAGCTGGGATATTCAGTAAACAGTACAATATCTTATACATTGCAGAAATCTGAAAAAAACCGCAATAAATTACAGGAATACGTAAGCATAAATTAAAATATAGGGGTGAAACATTGCTGAAAACAAACAAAAATCATTTCAAGATGACATATTAGACAACACGGGAACTATCAGGTAGGAATATATTTAAAGCAATGGACAGTACGCCATAGTATAGTCTACAGCCCCTATCCCTTTACCAACACACTTCTTTTGAACCATTTCCTTAAAGCTCTGCCCTATTCCCTGAGTAAAAACCTCTCCTGATTAATCCAGTTTTGCATAGTTTGCAGAAAGCCAGGAGAGTGGGAGCTTTCCTGACCTCATCCATCAAGCCATTCTGTAAAGTGAGGGCCAGAGCCACCACACAGAATGCACGTGTATGGGCAGCAGTTGATTTTGCCCCTTGGCAGCGTGTAACCTGCAGAAGGGTCTATTCAGATGAGCGAAGCTGCCATAGTGGAGCATCGAGAGAGAGGTAGTTGTGCAGATATGAGGTACCAAGGTCATGAAGGGGGTTGAATTGAGTCCAGTAACTGATGGGTAGCCAGTAGAGTGGCTATAGAATATGAGCAATATGCATGGTCTGCTGAGCTCCTGACAGTAATCAAACTGCGGCATCCCACAAGGTGCAATCCCTCATGTTACCCAACCTCTGTGTAAAGCCCTTAGGAGAACTCATTCGTAGCTATGGAATTGGATGCTATCAACATGCGTATGCTACCCAGCTTTATATATCATTATCCAAATCTCCTAGGGATGCAGTAGAGGTACTGAATCAGTGCCTGACAGCTGGGTTCACATGACTGAAAGCAAATGAATTGAAACTAAATCCAGACAACAGAAGTGATGGTAGGTAGGAAGGCAGAGATCCTGAAGGATATTATGCTTTCCACTTTCAGTGGAGTTCAGTTGACCCTGGCAGGTTGAGTTAAGAGCCTAGGAGCTATACTGGATCCAGCACTGCTGCTAGAGAAGCAAGTCAATGCAACTGCAAAAAAGTCTTTCTCACAAAGACTAGCTTGGAAGATGGCCCCCTACCTTAACACAGCCAATCTGGCCACCTGGATTTATGCCACAGTAACACTGTAATGTACTCTACACAGGTCTCCCTTCAAAGTCGACTGGGAGACTCCAGCTGGTACACAATGCCGCAGTTTGATTATAAGAATGAGTTTTTCTGGATAGATCCATCTGGTCTGTCAATTTATTTCCAGCAGTCACCAGAGCTTAGAAGTAGGATATAGAAGCAGGCTGTTTTTTAAAATCCTGACAATGCATTTCCTCTGTGCAATTACTCCATGGGCTTAGACTAGAGTAACTCTGCATTAGTATTGTACTGTGAGAGGCATGGGGGCTGAATGCTGATTGCTAATTGGTGGCTCATCTTTCTCACTGCATCGAATGTGAATGTAATTTGTTTTTGGTGTGTGTGTGTGTGGATTTCCTGTTATAAATTGGCCTGGAGAGCAAATTTGCCCCATCTCTCAAGGGAAAGGAGAACACAGAATTTTAAGAAGTAAAGGAATTAGGCACATGCTTCTAAATCTTTCTGAATTTTCACAAGGGATGAGCACTGAGAGTTATTTCTGTTTATTTTCTCTGTTTAGTTTCTGTCTAACTGCTTATATGCCAACATAGAAAGAGAAGATGTGCTTCTTCCTTTCCATGTGACAAGGAATATTATCAAACAGTGCTGTCAATTGGACATCTTCTTAAGTATGAAAAAATCAATTTATATCTATCTGAGACGTTTAGATCAGTTTTTAGCATTTTTTCCCAAAGAGGATAGATCTAAATAGTTTGCGGCATAAGATAGTGGAATGGGATGGGAGAGGACCAAAGTTTAATCCCAGGTTGGGGATAGTGTCTCTGAAAGTGTTTAGGAGGTAGAGGGATCTTTTATTCCTGTCTTGGAGTGCTTCTTCTTGCCGCCAGCAGCATTGAAAGTTAGGGCTGCAGCTCCAGGCTGGGGGATTCCTGGAGATGTTGTGGGTGGAAGGTGGTGTTTGGGCAGGGGAGGGAAATCAGCAGGGTGTTAATGCCACAGAATCAACCCTCCAAAGCAACCATTTTTCCAGGGGAACTGATCTCTGTCACTTGGAAAACAAATGGTAATTCTGGGAGATCTCCAGGTCTCACCTGGAGGTGGCAACCCTGCTGTCAGTAAAATCTGCCAGAAAAGATGCTACAGAGTGGGGCAGACTGGTGGGGGACCAGAACTCAATTCTAGATGTAATGGTGGCCCAGAATGAGTGACAATCTTGTTTTGTATCTATTTTGTTAAGCCTGATATAGATATGTAATGTAGGGGAATGAGCTGGTAATTTTTAATACCCTCTACGTGGGAAAATTAACGTAACATATTAAGGATTAGGCAAGCAGCTTTCTCTGCAGTGTACTATTTTTTGATCTGCAGGATGCTTTCACTTGAGAGAGCATTACAAATGTGGCTCACCCCACCTGCATCCTGAAGTGGTACAGCCTGTGCTAACATCTCAGAATTCTGCCCTCACATGCTACTGCGTGTAGAACACGTGTGATGCTTTGCCATTTCAGCCATTTTCCCATATGTTAATCAACCATTCGAATCTGGATTAGCTTGATATTATTTTCTTTGTAAATCTGTATTTTGGCAGCCAGACCCTTTGGTATGGCTCCCTCTAAAAATCCCAGCAAAATACTAATAAAATAAGACCATTTGTTGTTTAATATCCAATGTTTTCCAGTGTTTATTAGATTTCTCTTCGGTTTTTAAGCATCAGGGACCTGATTTCTATTTTAAAATGTCATTTTTCTTTCCACTGTTACCCATTCCCAAGACACAGCCTTCTTGGTGTATGCTTCTGATATAGCCCATCCCATTTAAATCTATTGCTACCTCTTCCTCTCCCGCCATCTTGTCATCGCTTAAAGAAACCCCCTACCATTATCCTTCCAGTCTAAAGCACTGCTTCCCAACATCATTGTCTGGAGACAGCTGCCAAAGGATGGTGCCCAAGGGAACGTAATTTACAACCAGTCACCCGAGTCCCGGCTTCTCCAGCTTTGCACCCTTGGGCATCATGGCATTCACGTGCACTTCTCCAGGCGCCCAGCAATGTTTTTTAGGAAAGTTGGCAGGATCAAGTCGTACAATTTGTGTCCTCCTGACCACTTTCTGGAGAAGGATCCAGAATCCTGTATATGTGACCTGCAGGTCAGCTGTCAGCCAGTTTGGGACCAGGGAGCACCAGAGCAGTGGCAGTGGCATCTGGATCAGCTGTCTGGGTGGCGGGAGGAGTAATAGAGTAGTTGTGTTTTACCCTTCCTGTCCTGCCCCCTACTCTTCTTCTTTGGGTGTTTGTATTATCCCCACCCACCCACCCCTCTCTCCTTGGGTGGTGTGGTGGTTGCTGCTGCTTCTCTTTCTCTGTGTTTATATTTTCCTTTCTCCTTCCTCTTGTGTATGTCAGTGGGCTTGGCTCCACTTCCAGTAGCAGCTTTTACGTGCTTCGCTTTGCCTCCTCTGTGGCAGCCATTTTGTCGTGGTATCCCTCACCCTGCCTCAAACTTCCAGAGATGCCTGTGAGCTCAGAACAGTTGGGGGTCCTTGCCTTAGTCATCACTCTGTGGCACTGCTCAATAATCACAAATGACTGGAAACAGCGGAGGGAAAGAGCTGCTGCCTTCCTTGCTCAATGCCCTTGAGCTTCTGCCTGCATCCCAACCTCATTTTTCAAGTTGGGATATTGGTATTGTTGGAGCTGAAAAACTAGCCAATAGATGCCCAAACTCTAATTTTAAATAAAAAGGCTGATTTCCCCCCCCCCCTCCCCACACCACCACCAGGAGGAATTAGAACCTTTTACAACCCTGGAATTTCATTTTGGAGTGATTTGCAGTACAGTCCAAAGCATCAATGACAACTGGGTAAAATCAACAACTTATCCATACATGAGCATTTTCTGTGCTGGTGCCCACTACAGAACAGCCTGCCTAAAGAGGTCAGGGAAGCTTCCACTCTCTTGGCTTTCTGTAGACTGTGCAAAAGCAAATTATTCAAGAGTGCTTTCTGACAAGTAATAGGGCTATGCTGTAAGGAAATGGCTCGAGAGAGGCCATTCCATGGCTCAAGGGACAGAGACTGTAGTCGATACTACTGAGTATTGTCTGTTGTAAGTATACTCCTACTGAGAAGTTCTGTATTGTTTAATATGTCGTATCAAACTGCTTGTGTTTTCTTTCAGCGTTGATTTTCAGCTCTGTATCACATAGTCTGCTTGTTTTCAGGTCTCTACTGTCCTTAACCTATTGCTTATTGAATGTCCTTAAAATACTTTTACTTAAGATAGAAGACAAAGACACATGGAATCAAAGGAAATTAGCTTTTATTATTATTATTATTAAATTATGATATTGATTTTTGGATGGAAACAAATGTGGACTTCTAAAATAAAATGTGATTTTAAATGTCCACCTTCCTTTCCATTCAGGAGGACGCAGTGGAATCTGGCCACTGGAGTCCTTGAAAATAATTCTGCGATGTCTTCTTGGCAAAAGCCTGAGTCTAGAACAAAATTGCTCTGAGGAAGGCAAAAAACCCCTAGAGGGACAAGAGCCAATCAGCCCTCCAAGGGAAAAAATTCCTTCCTAGCCCCGTCAACCAGCAACTAGCATTTGCCCAGAGCAGTTGTTCATGATTCCCTACTCTAACCTGGAAAAAAAAAACCTACTGAGTATGGAAAACCTGCAATGAACAAGAGAGATTAATTTAGAAACATTGAGCAAACCCGCATGGTGGGTAGAGAGACAGCACAAACATGAGACATCAAGCTGCCACAGGGCTAGCTGCCTTTCGTGGGTGGGGGAAAGAGAAACTGAGCTCCCTTTTGAGGGGGGGGGGAGAGAGAGAGAGACCTACCTGCCACCAGGCAAGATCCTTTTGAGGGAGAAACCAAGCTGCCACTGGGCGAGCTCCCTTTGGGGGTGGGAGAGAGAGAGAAACCTACCTGAGAGAAACTTACCTGCCACCAGGTGAGATCCATTTAAGATGGAGAGAGAGAAACCAAGCTGCCACCGGGCAACCTCCCTTTGGGGGGTGGAAGAGAGAGAGACACACACACTTACCTGCCACGTGAGATCGTTTTGAGGGGGGGAGAGAGAAACCAAGCTGCCACTGGGCGAGCTCCCTTTGGGGGGTGGAAGAGAGAAACCTACCTGAGAGAAACTTACCTGCCACCAGGCGAGATCGTTTTGAGGGGGGGGAGAGAAACCAAGCTGCCACCGGGCAACCTCCCTTTGGGGGGTGGAAGAGAGAGACACACACACACTTACCTGCCACGTGAGATCCTTTTGAGGGGGAGAGAGAGAAACCAAGCTGCCGCTGGGCGAGCTCCCTTTGGGGGGTGGAAGAGAGAAACCTACCTGAGAGAAACTTACCTGCCACCAGGTGAGATCGTTTTGAGGGGGGGAGAGAGAAACCAAGCTGCCACTGGGCAAGCCCCCTTTGGGGGGTGGAAGAGAGAGAGAAACCTACCTGAGAGAAACTTACCTGCCACCAGGCGAGATCGTTTTGAGGGGGGGAGAGAGAAACCAAGCTGCCACTGGGCAAGCCCTCTTAGGGGGGTGGAAGAGAGAGAGAAACTTACCTGCAGCCAGGCAAGATCCTTTTGAGGAGCAGAGAGGGAAACCAAGCTGCCGTTGGGCAAGCCCCCTTTGGGGGGTGGAAGAGAGAGAGAAACCTACCTGAGAGAAACTTACCTGCCACCAGGCGAGATCGTTTGGGGGGGGAACCAAGCTGCCACTGGGCAAGCCCTCTTAGGGGGATAGACGAGAGAGAGAAACCTACCTGAGAGAAACTTACCTGCTACCAGGCGAGATCGTTTGAGGGGGGGGGGAACCAAGCTGCCACTGGGCAAGCCCTCTTAGGGGGATAGACGAAAGAGAGAAACCTACCTGAGAGAAACTTACCTGCCACCAGGTGAGATCATTTTGAGGGGGAGAGACAGAAACCAAGGTGCCACTGGGCAGCACAACCTCGGCCAACCACGCCAACACAACCTGTTGTGCCTGACAACCCCGCCTCCCAAGGGGAGAAGCCTGTTTCAGCCCACTGCACTCAAGTGTGTGGCGTTGGGAGCAACAAACGGTCCTGCCATCATATATGTCTCGCCAAAGTCTTTCCTGCTGGCCAACCCGAACAAGCCATCAAGATGTATGTCATCCTAGATAGCCACAGTACCCGGTCCCTGGTTAACCCAACATTCTTTGAGCTCTTCAACATATCAGGGGATGAACTGCCATACACCCTCAGAACGTGTGCTGGAGTCCAGCGCACGGTGAGGAGGAGAGCTGTCAGGTTCCAAATTGAATCTCTCGACGGCAGTATCCAGTTCTCTCTACCTCCACTGTTGGAATGCGACGCCATACCAGACGCCAGACATAGCGCTCCACCATCCTCACCTACAACCAATAGCAGATCACCTTCCTGCCCTGGTTCCAGATGCACAAATCTTGCTTCTGCTAGGGATAGACATCTCCGATCTGCTAGTTTGCCATGAGGTAATCGTTGGGCCACCTGGCACCCCACATGCCCAGAGGTACAACCTAGGATGGGTCATAGTGGGGAATGTGTGTGTAGATCGCTTACAGATGCCAAACCAGATGAGCATCTTCGCCACAACCATTATGGATAACGGACAAGCCTCACACTTGAAGCCATGTCCAGAATACTTCACACTAACCGAAGAGGACTATGGCCTTGGAACTACAGTGTTCCAAACAACCAAAGATGATAACATGCTCGCCCCATCTATGGAAGACAAGCAATTCCTACAACTAATGGAAAAGGAACTTCAGCAAGATGACTCTGGAAGTTGGATTGCTCCACTCCCTTTCCGCACACCTAGACAGTGATTGCCCAACAACTGCGAACAAGCCCTATCTCGACTCAACACCTTGCGCAGAACTCTGGCAAGGAAGCCTGAGATGAAGGCCCACTTTGTGGAATTTATGGACAAGATGCTGCAAAATAAGCATGCAGAACTTGCACCTCCACTGCGAGAGGGAGAGGAATGCTGGTACCTGCCATTCTTCGGGGTATACCATCCCCAAAAGCCCGGCCAGATCAGAGTGGTCTTCGATTCCAGTGCCCAATTTCAAGGATTCTCATTGAACAAGGCCCTCCTAACTGGACCGGACCTGACCAACAGCCTACTTGGTGTACTCATCCGCTTTAGGAAGGAAGACGTAGCTGTCATGGCGAACATCCAGCAGATGTTCTATTCCTTCCTCGTCAGAGATGGTCACCGCAACTACCTGTGCTTCTTATGGTTCAGTGATGAACAGCATAGCCATAAGATTACCGAGTATCGCATGCGAGTCCACGTGTTCGGCAATGGACTGTCCCCAGCAATTGCCAACTATGGGTTGCATCAAACTGCACGCATAGGAGAAGGGAAGTATGGCCTGGATGCAAGGCGATTTGTGGAATGGGACTTCTATGTGGACGATGGACTGAAGTCCTTACCCACTCCAGAAGAAGCCGTGGACCCGCTAAAGAGAACACAACAAATGCTGGCTGCAGCAAATCTTAGGCTGCACAAAATTGCATCCAACAGCACTAAGATGTTGGAAGCATTTGCTCCAGAAGACCATGCCAAAGGACTACAGGACCTAGACTTGGGTGTCGATAATCCCCTCCTCCAACGCAGCCTTGGACTAAGTTGGGATCTGAAGAGGGACACCTTCATCTTACGAGCACCAGCCCAAGAGAAACAGTTCACACGATGAGGAGTCCTGTCAGCAGTGAACAGCTTGTTTGATCCCTTGGGGTTTGCTGCGCCAGTGACCATCCAAGGAAAACACCTCCTACGCACTCTCTCCTTAGGTACCAAAGAATGGGATGAGCCTCTTCCCCCTGACCAAAGAAAGGAATGGGAGGCCTGGAGAGGTTCGCTCAACTGCCTGCAAGCCATCCAGATCCCATGCACCTACGTACCAGTCTCGCCGGCCGCCGCCTCCCGCAGAGAGCTACACGTCTTCTCAGACGCATCAACGAAAGCGATTGCAGCTGTGGCATATCTGCAGGTCGTTGGCGGGGAGAACCAAGTCCACGTGGGCTTCATCCTGGGGAAAGCTAAGTTAGCCCCGCTACAGGGACACACCATCCCATGTCTGGAACTATGCGGTGCTGTGCTCACTGTGGAGCTTGCAGAGATAATAGAGAGAGAGATGGACCTTACCTTTGATACCACTACCTTTTACACAGACAGCAAAGTAGTACTCGGATACATACACAATCAAAGTTGTCGGTTCTATGTGTACGTCAGCAACCAAGTAGAGCGTATTCGACGATCCACATGCCCTAACCAGTGGCGACATGTCCTTACGGATCAGAATCCGGCAGACCACGCAACACGGTCTATCCCTGCCTCACAGCTGGCTGAGTCCTCCTGGCTGAAAGGACCTTACTTCCTCCTGTGTTCGGTCAATTCAGTACAGCACGAGGAGGAACACTACGAGCTCCTAGACCCAAACCAGGACAATGAAGTTCGGCCTCAAGTCACCTGCATGAAAGTGGGAGTCGAGACCGACTGCCATCTAGAAGCAAAGAGATTCGAACGATTCTCCAAATGGAAGCCACTTGTTCTAGGGATGGCGCGCCTCATCCACTTTGCTCGCCATCGGAATACAGAGCCAACCTCTCCAGAAGTACGATGCAGGGCAGAGTTCCTGATTTTCCAGAGAGTACAACACGAGTTCTACATAGAAGAACTCGAAAACACCATACTTAAGAACAGTCCGCTACTTAAGCTGAACCCCTACCTCGATGATGATGGCTTACTTCGGGTAGGAGGGCGTTTGAAGGCAGCTGATGTAGGCTCAACAGTAGTGAACCCTATCATCCTTCCAGCTCAACATTATGTGACTATCCTCTTGGTGCGCCACCACCACGAGCGGGTTCATCATCAAGGACGTCACTTCACAGAAGGAGCCATCAGAGCAGCGGGCCTATGGATTGTGGGAGCGAAAAGATGCATCGCTGCAGTCCTGCAAACCTGCATACAATGCCGGAAGCTCAAAGGTCCCCATCAGCAGCAGAAGATGGCCAACCTGCCACCAGATCGACTCAGCACTGAGCCTCCTTTCACTAATGTTGGACTTGATGTATTTGGCCCCTGGAATGTAGTGACACGCAAGACCAGGGGAGGACAAGCCAACAGCAAGAGATGAGCAGTGCTATTCACATGTCTGAGCATCCGAGCCGTACATATCGAAGTGATGTCCATGGATGCTTCCAGCTTCATAAATGCCCTCAGAAGATTCCTTGCCATACGGGAACCTGTCAAGCTACTGAGGTCTGACCGTGCCACGAACTTTGTTGGCGCCTGCAAGGAGCTAGGAATCAATGGAAGCACAGATCTTGATCCAATCCTCAGCAGCTACCTGAGTGACCAGAATTGCATATGGATCTTCAATCCACCCCACGCCTCTCATATGGGAGGAGTGTGGGAACACATGATTGGCATTGCACGCAGAATATGAGACTCTATTCTAGCAGGAAAACCTTCTCTCACTCATGAGACCTCGGCTATCCTCTTGGCAGAGGTGTCCACTATCATCAATGCCAGTCCTTTAGTTCCAGTATCCTCTGATCCTGAGAACCCTACCATCTTAACACCAGCCACCTTGCTGACACAGAAGACAGGCACCTGGCCTGCACCTCAAGGAGACTTCATCTCTAAGGATATGTTCAAGCAGCAATGGAGGCAAGTTCAGCTCCTCGCTAACACCTTTTGGAAGCGATGGGAGCAAGAGTACCTCCCAACTCTGCAATGCCGACGCAAGTGGGAGAAGTCTGAGCCCAACCTATGAGAAGGTGATGTCATCCTCCTGAAAGACAAGGACACTCCTAGGAACTCATGGCCCATGGGACTTAATAGATCGAGTTCTACCCAGCGCGGATGGGTTGGTCCGCAAGATTGACGTTCGTGTAGCCAGACACGACGGCCCGAAGATTTTCACCAGACCAGTCACCGAAGTAGTCCTGCTTGTACAGAAGACTGATCTTGAAGACTGAAGCTCAAGCTTTGCATGCCATTGTATTGCTTATATGTTATATTTAGCCCTAATTATGAATATAGTGCAGCATACTGCCACTTATTCTTAGCTTATATTTGCCTAGTGATGAGAATCGTGTAGCATGACGTATATGCTTAGACTTGTTAGGATACTCCACTAGCTTGCATGTTGGGGTGGAATCCATAGGATCCCAGGCGGGGAGTGTACTGTAACCACATCTTAGAAAGCCTCAGTATCTGTGTAGTCAGAACTATGTGCTGTCCCTTTAACAGTTGGTACTCATGGGAATTGTAGTCCCCCCTCCAATATAGAAGTTTATTGTAGGCTTCCTGTGAAGGTGTTAAAAGTTTATGGTCCTCTTCCCCCCTTTCGGATCTTATCCCCTCAAGCAAGAATGCAACAGCTATCATGAATTTACCGCTAGTCTACGAATAAATCTGGACCAATAAAGATGTATCTTGATTCTGATAGAACCATGTGTCGTTCACTGGCTCTAACTGTAAGTAAGGATTCCTTTAAATCTGGGTTGAAAAGAGGCAGCGCATTATGCTACCTGGAAGCCAGCGGTTCTTCTCAGCTGCTTCCAGAATACTACCTGAGAGAAACTTACGTGCCACCAGGCGAGATCATTTTGAGGGGGAGAGAGAGAAACCAGGCTGCCACTGGGCAAGCCCCCTTTGGGGGGTGGAAGAGAGAGAGAACCCTACCTGAGAGAAACTTACCTGCTGCCAGGCGAGATTGTTTTGAGGGGGGGAGAGAAACAAGCTGCCACTGGGCAAGCCCCCTTTGGGGGGTGGAAGAGAGAGAGAACCCTACCTGAGAGAAACTTACCTGCTGCCAGGCGAGATTGTTTTGAGGGGGGGGGAGAAACCAAGCTGCCACTGGGCAAGCCCCCTTTGGAGGGTGGAAGAGAGAGAGAAACCTACCTGAGAGAAACTTACCTGCCACCAGGCGAGATCCATTTGAGGTGGAGAGAGAGAAACCAAGCTGCCACTGGGCAAGCCCCCTTTGGGGGGTGGAAGAGAGAGAGAAACCTACCTGAGACAAACTTACCTGCCACCAGGTAAGATCCATTTGAGGTGGAGAAAGAGAAACCAAGCTGCCACTGGGCAAACCCCCTTTGGGGGGTGGAAGAGAGAGGGAAACCTACCTGAGAGAAACTTACCAGCCGCCAGGCGAGATCGTTTTGAGGAGCAGAGAGAGACGTTGTCAAATGCTTTTTCAGCATCCAAAAACACCATGGCCATCCGTTTTTCAAGGATGTACTTCATAGTATTCCAACAGATTTAAGGCAGTTCTAATGTTACTTCTCAGTTGTCTTTTAGGGAGAAATCCCATCTGGTCTGGATGTATTATATCAAGTAGTATTTTTTTCAGTCTTGTGGCTAGTAGTGTAGCAAATATTTTATAGTCACAATTAAGAAGGTCGATAATTCCTGATGTCTTTCACATCTGTTCCCTCTTTATGTATTATTGATATTGTTGCATCCATCCATGATTCAGGTAGAGATGTTTCTTGCACTGCTGTGGTGATCATACTTTTAAATGGCAAAAGGATCACATCTTCCAATGCTTTGTAATACTCTGCTGGGAGCCCATCTGGTCCTGGTGCTTTCCCATTATTCTGCTTTTGTATGGCTTCCACTATTTCCATTATCGTGAATGGCTTATTCAGCGTCTTCTTTTTTTCCTCTGATAGCTTAAGTAGATCGTGTTTTTGTAAATATTGTATTTGCTTTTCTATTGGTACTCCAACTTTACCAGTTTTTCGTAGCAGGTTCCCACAATCTTCTTAAGTTCTTCTTTTTGTGTCTTTTCATTTCCTGCCTCATCATATAGGCCATAAATAATTTTTTTCTCCTTTTCTTTTCTGAGTTTGTAGGCTAACCATCTCCCTGATTTATTTGCATGTTCAAAATAATTTTATTTGGCAAATTTAATGTTCTGTGCAATTTCTTTCATCAATAACAAATTTATTTGATTCTGGAGTACTTTAATGTTACCTTTTAAAGTTATATTTGCAGGATCTCTTTTTAAGTCTTTTCCCTTCTTCTCTAAGCTTCCCAATATTTCTTTGTAGTGATATTGCTTCTCTCGTTTCCTTTTAGCTGCATAACTTATCGCCAAACCTTTAAAGCATGCTTTACTTGCATTCCAAACAATATTCATGTGTGCTTCAGGTTTTATGTTTTGTTGAAAGTAATGTTTCATTTCTTCCTTAGCTTCTTGCAAAAAAAAATTGTCTTCAATATCTGTACATTCAGTCTCCATCTAATTTTTTTTGGTACCTCTGCTATTTTCACCATTAAGGGGTTATGATCAGCATATGTCCTGGGAAGTATATCCACGTCTTTAAGTTCTTTAGTAGGCTTGCAGAAATCCAACACACATCTATTCTGGACCAAGTTTTGTGATAGTCTGAATAAAATGTATAGTCCCTGATGGAGTTCTTGTTCTCCAAGCATCAATCAGTTCATATTCTTCTGCCAATCTAAGAAAGGATCTTGGGAGTAGGGGTGTGCACAGGCAGAGGGAGCTCCCTCCCATTGGGTGAAATAGCCGGCTTAGACTTTTTCAAAGCTCTGAGCAAGGCTTTTCAGCGCTGCTCTGAGGTTTGAAAATATCCAGGCTGGCTATTTCATCCAATGAGAGGAAGACAGAGGAAGCTTCCTCCCATTGGGTGAAATAGCCGGCTTGGAGTTTTTCAAAGCTCAGAGTAGGGCTTTTCATCCAATGGGAGGGAGGGAGGCAGAGGGAGCTTCCTCCCCTTGGGTGAAAAAGCCAAGGGCATTTCCCTTGCCCTTGGATCAGCTGTTTGGCGGGGATTTCTCAGCCGATCCTGGTTTAAATGCCCCTTTCCCTGCTGCTTTGCAGGGACAAGGAAAGGGGCATTAAAACCTTTGACCTGAAGCTTCCCGAAGCAATATGAATTGCTTGGGGGAGCTTTGATTCAGGGTTTCCGAATCGAGCCCAGTGTGCTGGGCCTGATTCGGAAGTTCAAAATCTTTGCAAATTGGGTCCGATTTGGGTATTTTTCCCGAATTGGAAACCCAGATTGCACACCCCTACTTGGGAGTAATCCTTTTGAACTCTTACATTTCTTTATCGTTTTCCTGTCAAGGTCTTGGTCAAATACAGCATTAAAATCTCCTATTAGACATATGTCCATATAATCAAATCTTGCCAACACATCAGTCAGATTCTGATAAAAAAATTTCCTGATGATCATTCGGTGCATATATCATTGTGAGTAGGATGATATTCTTTTGAGGGGGAAAGAGAAACCTACCTGCCCCCAGGCGAGATCTTTTTGAGAAGGGGAGAGAGAAACCAAGCTGCCACTGGGCAAGCTACCTTTGGGGGTAGAAGGGAGAGAGAGAAACCTACCTGAGAGAAACCTACCTGCCACCAGGCAAGATCCTTTTGAGGAGGAGAGAGAGAAACCAAGCTGCCACCAGGCAAGCTCCCTTTTGGGGGTAGAAGAGAGAGAAAAACCTACCTGTCACCAGGTGAACTTCTTTGAAGAGGAGAGAAACCAAGCTGCCACTGGGCGAGCTCCCTTTGGGGGGTGGAAGAGAGAGAGAAACCGACCTGAGAGAAACTTACCTACCACTAGGCAAAATCCTTTTGAAAGGGAGAGAGAGAAATTTACCTGCCACCTGTCAAGCTCCCTTTTGCGGGTAGAAGAGAGCGAGACCTACCTGCCACCAGACGATATTCTTTTGAGGGAGAGAGAAACCAAGCTGCCACCGGGCAAGCTCCCTTTTGGGGGTGGAAGAGAGAAAGAGAGAAACCTACCTGCCACCTGGTGAGCTCTGTTTTGTGGGGGGAGAACAAAACCAAGCTGCCACTGGGCAAGGACCCTTTTGGTGGAGGGAAGAAACCTACCTGCCACCAGGTGAACTCCTTTATGGGGGAGAGAGAATAACTGAGCTGCCACCAGGCAAGCTCCCTTTTGAGGGTGGATGAAAGAGAGAAACCTACCTGTCACCATGTGGGTCCCCTTTTGCTGTGGAGGAGAGAGATTCCTACCTGTCACCAGTTGAGCTCCTTTTGGGGGAGTGCGAGAGAAACTGAGCTGTCACTGGGCAAGCTTCTTTTGGGCAGTGAAGAGAGAAACTTACCTACAGCCACAAAAAGAGAAAAGGGTCCCAACAAAGCCAATTACCACCAAGGGCAAGATGCCCTAGGAACCCAATAAATCAATAAATTATTTACTCAAAATATTATTATTCGTGTCTTGCTCACCATGTGAATAAAAGATATACAATCAGTCAAATTTTTACAATGTGTACATATACAATTACATAAATACACACATATGTCCCATAATAGCTGCAAAGAGACAATAATTCTATAACTTCCTATACAAATTTGCTGGAGTAATGACAGTTCTTGGAATGAATCTTCCTCATGTCCTCACACTCCAAATATGTGGTGATGCCAATAGGATGGTCAGTATAAGGTAAGTGTTCAAAAACAGCAATGTCAGAAGAGCCTGATAGGATCCCTCTGGATCTCCAGGCCACCTACCTGGAGCTATTATGGGACATATGTGTGTATTTATGTAATTGTATATGTACACATTGTAAAAATTTGATTGATTGTATATCTTTTATTCACATGGTGAGCAAGACACGAATAATAATATTTTGAGTAAATAATTTATTGATTTATTGGGTTCCTAGGGCATCTTGCCCTTGGTGGTAATTGGAGAGAAACTTACCTGCCAACAGGTGAGCTCCCTTTTGTGTGTGGAGGGGAGAAACTGAGCTATCACTGGGTGAGCTCCTTTGGAATTCAATTAGCTTCCACCAGGCAGATTCATATTTTATAGAATTAATATTGTCAATCTCTTCTCTATATATTTTCTATTGGGAGATCTTGTACCTAAAAAGGAAAGGAAACAAAGAATCAGGAATGTGGAAAATATTCTAACGCTAACACCTCACGAACTTTCCTTTTCCCCCTTGCTTGCCATCTCTAACACTCTGTCATCTCCATCCCCTTCTTTCTTCTCTGCTTTTTAAAGTTACACATCTGGACTTCTTTTATTGGTTTCCAGTGTGCTGGTCTTTTATTGAGACCATTCCCTTTTTAATGGGCGATTCTCAAAGCGACTGAGAAGAACAAGACAAACACAATTTAAAACCCAGCTATATGAAAGCGCTTCCACTGGAAGCTTCTAAGAGATGTTCAGGTGGCTTCCTTGAGTCTCTACTGACCAGCAGAGGAGCCAGGAAGGCAAAGCCTCCCTGATGTTTTATCTGTCAACCTTATGCTAAAATGACAGACTAAGGAGGCTGATTCCAAATCATCTCCCATTTTAGATCCCCCAATCCATATAATAATTAAAAATTAACGGACTAACCAAGGGGGATTCACAGTCTTATCAGCACAAGCCGCAGAGCCTGTCCAGTGATGTGACTCTGGCTGAGACCAGCTGTCAAAGCAACTCAAAGTTCTGGATTATGATGCGTAGGAATGGCAGAGCACTTTATGAGGTCATGGAGTACATGACAATGGAGGCGTCTTGCTATTTTCTCCATCATTAAGTTCATCTTTGACCCCAGGTGGGCTACTTCTTGTGGCCCCAGAGGCCTTGGCAGCATACATGCTGGGCCAAGTAGAAGTGATTCAGGCCAACCTGGAAGTTAATAAGCCTATATAGGAAGGGGTATAATTTTGCAGGCAGGGAAGGCAGCATGGCATTGCCCGATCTTGTTAGATTGAATAAGCTAAGCAGGGTCGGTACTTGGATGGGAGACCACCAAGCAAGACTTTGCAGAGAAGGGCACTGACAAACCACCTCTGCTTCTCGCTTGCCTTGAATGCGACTTGAGGGCATTTTATACATGCACGCACAATTTTGCAGTTCCTGACAGCTGTGATGGAGCCGGTGTGCTCCTCCTATCCTTTAAAGGGGCAGAGCATAAGGACACGAATAGCCAGTGATGATGTAAGCACACACTGTGCATCGGAAGCAGGGCTGGGATGCTCAGCAGGTTTACAGCCCAGCACTAGAACTGATCCTCTGAGGCCATTTAGTAGGATAGTTAGCAAGGTTTCATCGGTTTGAATAAATTAAGGCCATCAAATCATTTTGGGGGAAATCAAATTGACCAGCTCAAGGTAATTTTGGGTTGCTAACTAGATAGCCCTACTCACAAGTAGCTGGCAAATTGTGGGTTCAAGATACTGGCAGTAATGGCTGTACCCGTAATCACTATACAAAATGCACTGGGAGGGAAAACCCCACGGGTAACTAACAAAACTTACGGGGAACTTTAAATGTGGGCAATGTCAGATTTGTGCGATGCTATATGAAGGCAAGGAGATCTCCATTAAGGGATATAGACATATCATTGGCCATTTCGCAAACTGCCAAACGAAGGGGGTTGTGTATGCCCTTGAGTGCCCATGTGACTTGATTTATATTGGCTGTACTCTGAGACCCATCAAAGTGAGGGTGCTTGAGCATATTTCACGAATTCGTAACAACGTGATAGAGGCACCACTCACTCAACACTTTAAGGAACAGAATCACCGGGAGAATAACTTTAAGGTGATGATTTTGGAAGTAGCCAATAGGGGAGAGCGAGAGGGGGTCCAGTCTTGGCTCCTTCGTCGGGAGGCTTACTGGATCTTTAAGCTCGACTCTGTTAAACCAAAGGGTCTGAACAACGAATTATTACTTAACTGCTATTTGTAAAATAAGATTGCCTTAGTGGGGATTGATTTAGTGGGGGTCTGTAGCTTTTACGAGGAAGATAGTCAATTAGCCAGTCATGATAAGAGTGTAATTAACATGAACAGTGGGCGCGCCAGAGAATGCACGGCCGCCTTTCTTCGGGTCAACTGTTTGCCAATTTGTATTATGAAAATGTACCTCTGATGTGATGTGTAAGTACAATAGGGGAATTTTGTAACATTTAAGGGATTAATGATTATGGAACCGGGGAGTTGATGTACCTCTATCCTTATTAGGAAACACGCTCCTGATGAAGTGGGCACGAAATCTGATGTTTGTAGCCGGCCCCAGATTGAGCGTGAGGAAGGGCTTGTTCCTTACCTGCACATCCATTTTCATCTGAAGGAAGAGGATGATACACTGAAGAAGTGCTATCTGAGAAATTGGAAAAATATACTATCTGAGAAATTGGAGAAATATATTTAAAAGAACTGTCGTGTCTTCATGATTTTTGGTTGTACCTGACATATTCTGTCGATGTAGTACCTATTGTGATTGTAGAGTTCAATGTATTGCATATTAAGTGTTGTTTACGTAGTTGTATGAGAATGAATTGTAAAGTATTTATTGAATGGTTATAGTAGCACTTGCACTTGCACTTTAAAGAATTTTTCACTTGATTAAGTAATTGGTGTGAACCGTAAGTTTTGTTAGTTACCCGTGGGGTTTTCCCTCCCAGTGCATTTTGTATGGCAAATTGTGGGTTAGCAGAAGAGATCTGGTGAGCACCATGACATATCTAAAGGATAGACAGGATTACCAAAACTAGTGATCCTCAATGAGGTGCTAGCGGGTGCAGTGGTGCCGACTGGTGTATTTCATAGAATTGGAAGGGGCCATACAGACCATCTAGTCCAACCCCCTGCCCAGTGCAGGATCAGCCTAAAGCATCTCTGACAAATATTCTTCCAGCCTCTTCTTGAAAACTGCCAGTGAGGGGGAGCTCACCACCTCCCTAGGCAGCTGATTCCACTTTTGAACTAATCTGACCATGAAAAAGTTTTTCCTAATATCCAGCCGGTACCTTTGTACATGTAATTTAAGCCCATTGCTTCGGGTCCTACCCTCTGCTGCCAACTGGAACAGCTCCTTGCCCTCCTCCAAATGACAGCCGTTCAAATATTTAAAGAGAGAAATCATGTCCCCCCTCAACCTCCTCTTCTCCAAACTAAACATTCCCTAGGCCCTCAGCCTTTCCTTGTAGGGCTCAGTCTCCAGACCCCTGATCATCCTCGTCGCTCTCCTCTGCACCCTCTCGATTTTGTCCACATCCTTTTTGAAGTGAGGCCTCCAGAACTGCACACAATACTTCAGGTGTGGTCTGACCAAGGCAGTATAGAGAGGGGCTATGACCTCCTGCGATTTCAACGCTATGGCCCCTTTGATACAACCCAAGATTGAATTGGCCTTTTTTGCCACCGCATCACACTGACTGCTCATATTTAGTTTACAGTCCACTCTTACCCTAAGATCCCTTTCACATATACTACTGCCCAGAAGGGTATCCCCCATCCAGTATTTGTGCTTCCCATTTTTGTGGCCCAGATGTAATACTGTGCACTTGTCTTTGTTGAATTGCATCCTATTCACAGCTGCCCACTTCTCCAGAGTATTCAGGTCTTGTTGAATTTTAATTCTATCTTCTTGGGTGTTTGCTACTCCTCCCAATTTGGTATCATCAGCAAATTTAATAAACAGCCCTTCCACTCCTTCATCCAGATAATTGATAAAAATGTTGAAAAGTACCGGGCCCAAAACCGAACCCTGCGGTACCCCACTGGACACCTCCCTCCAATCTGATGAAACGCCATTGACCACCACTCTTTGAGTGCGGTCCTCCAACCAGTTCCCTATCCACCGAACTGTCCTATAGTCCAGTCCACAGTCTTCCGGTTTGCCTATCAGAATGCCATGGGGGACCTTATCAAAAGCTTTACTGAAATCCAGATAAATCACGTCAACAGAGTTCCCCTGATCCAGTAAGCTGGTCACTTGATCAAAGAAAGAAACCAGGTTGGTCTGGCAAGATCTGTTAGGGACAAAACCATGCTGACTTCCCTGGATCACTGAGCGGTCCTTCAGATGCTTACAGATTGATCCCTTTAAAATCTGTTCTAATATCTTTCCAGCAACAAATGTCAGACTGACTGGTCTGTAGTTTCCCGGGTCATCCTTCTTCCCTTTCTTAAAGATTGGGATAACATTCGCTATTTCCTGGTGACTACTTTCTTTTCCTTCCAAACAACTCTTCAGAGAATTCTGATGACCCCAGAGGGCATAGGAGCACCTGTTTGAAAATACTTGCCCATAACACGGGAGATGCTCAGCTTGGGACCTGCCAGCATTTTATCATTTCCTTCCCGGCAGCAGTTTTGTGACTGGTCTTGTTGCCCATGGCAACCACTTTGCAATGGCACCTTTTTCTATTTTGCAAAATTTGAAAAGTTGCAGGCCAGGCTGGGGATCCATGATCTAAATGAATGAGAAAAAATGGGGAACGCCCCATGCTTTTGGTAAGAAAATGAATCGGAAGGAAGTAGCTGCCAATTTGCACTTCTTTGTCATTTAGGAACAAATTGACTGAAGGGAGACATGATAACAAAATCGTGAAGAGTATGGAGAGCCCATTCATTTCCCCAGAGTTTGTTCAAGACAAATAGGGGGAGGGAGAGACTTCCTTCCTCTTCTTTCACCCCACTTAACACTTATTGGACACTGATTCAGCAATGTCCAAAGTGCCACACCTCAATGCATGCTGGGATATGCAGTCCTTGGGAGTCTGTTGCACCTTGAGGATGTTTCTGCATTGAAACACCGGGTGAATTGGAGGCCACTGAGCAAAGAGTCAGAAAAAGCAGGTGTCTGCACAAACTGGCTGGCATCTGGTCTGTGTGTGTGTGAGAGAGAGGGGAGATATGCACCAGCCTCACTGATTCTGTGTTCCGATCTTTCACAGACTTGCGGAGGATGACGATTGAACCGCTTAAAAGAGGTAAGCACTGCTTCTTGGGGGATACACTTGAGAGCTAGTGCAATCCAGTCGCTAGGCTAAAGAGTGTAAGTTGGAAAGTGTAATTCAGATCTTTCTTCAGCCCACGAACTCTAGTTGGCAGCCTTAGGCAAGCTAGGGCCCCCACTGCACTATGGAGATGATAATACTGGCTGATCTTACCGGGTTGTTGTAAAGACTAATGAATCTGTTTATACAGTACTTTTTTATCTCGCTCTTCCTCCAGGTGGCTCAGAGTGGCATACATGGCTCATCCTTTGCCATTTTATCATAATAACAATGCTGTCAGGCTGGAAAAGGTGCTCTGAGCAATCAAAATGGTGGTTTAAATGCTAGATGATATTAATTTGGAAGTAGCCTTGTTCAGTCTACTTCTCTACAGTTAGAGCCCAAGAGCAGGTGAGGGGAAAATCTGCACGTTTCAGTTCACACCAAATCCAGGTGCAATGTGATGTGATCCTTATTAAAATTATTAATGTTGCAATCAGTGATAGTTAATACAACTGCATTTATGTGGTGCTTTATAGAGCAACAGTAGCAGCCCCCTCTCTCCCCTGGCCCCCAAAAGCCAAACTAGGAATGGTGCTGCCTTTTTGCCCAGCAAGTCCATTGCTGTTTGAACCTTTCCTCACTTGCCCCCAAAGTCTCTTGCTTGTTCCTCCTAACACATTCCTGGTTTCTTGGGCTCTTGCATTCTCCCCCTTGTGTTCGTTACCCTACTCGTTCCCCATGTTGTTGCAACTGAGATTGTAAGCTTTTTAGGGGTACAAATCAGTCTTTACATCTGAAACTCTATTCATTTATGCATTTATATTACTGTTGTATAAATGCAGAAAGAGATGACCACAATGGAGCTGTGCACCTTCATGCTGTGATTTTTGTTCCTTCCTCTTTCTTCTAGGTGAAGGCCTTCATCACTGAGGATCTCCCTCTCTAGTATCCTTCTCATACTCCATTTGGGCAAGAGGTGGAGGACTGCATCTCTCACCGAAGAACTAGTTTCAGCTGGATGTAGTTCACTAAGTGTTAAATAACACTCCCCCAGTCCCTCACATATCAAAACAAGGCTGTGTGCTTGCACGCCAAGAAAATAGATCATTTTGTCCCAGAGTTTAACAGTGACCAAGTGTTGCAGAGAGTGACAAGGGAGGAGAGATACGGGCTGGCATCTCCCACCCTGAACAAAAATAGTAAATAAAGTAAAATCAATGATACAAACAAACCGAAGAGAACTGCCCTGTACCTAAAACCCCACATTTTGTACATGCATTTATATACATGTACCCTGTGGGGACCCAAACCAACTTGCAGTATTGTGAGGAAAAAACTGAGGAGGGGAGAACAACTCTGAGGTAGGTTAGACAGAGAAAGTGAATGGCCCAAGGTCACCCAGTGAGCTTCCACAGGGGAGTGGGTAATCAGACCCGGGTCTCCCAGATCCTAATCCTACACTTACCCCTACATCAGGCAAGCTCTCATCCAATAAATACGTTCTAACTCCGTAGTAGTTGTGCACAGGGCTTTTTTTCAGGGGGAACGTGGGGGAACGGAGTTCCGGAACCTCTTGAAAATGGTCACATGGCCGGTGGCCCCGCCCCCTGATCTCCAGACAGAGGGGAGTTTAGATTGGCCTCTGCGCCACGGCACGGAGGGCAGTCTACACTCCCCTCTGTCTGGAGATCAGGGGGCGGGGCCACCGGCCATGTAACCATTTTATCTGAGGGCAACCCACTGAGTTCCACCACCTCTTTTCCTAGAAAAAAAGCCCTGGTTGTGCACCTGATTTGGACAGTGGGGTGCCCTGGGTGGAAAGCCACAGATTTCCTTCAAGTAGAATGTGTTTGGCTTCTTGTCCTGCCAACTTTTCTGTTTCTGCTAACTTTCTTCTCGACTGTAGAAACGTTGCATCAAAAAAACTAGTTAATTAAAACCTGTGCAGATTGCCACAGAGGTACCCACTTGTGCTTTCAGCAGGCCAACATCCTGCCAGGCAGGCTCCTTAACAGCCTCTTCTAGCCATAACCTTGTGATGAAGCACCTCCCAGGAGCCGACCCTGAACTCGTGCTGCTGAACATCAAATATGAAGAGTTGAAGGTGAGAACAAACTGGAATGGAGGCCCGGAATCCTGCATCTTCAGCCTGCTGTGGTCAAGAACACAGGGGCTGGGGCTCTAGCTAAAAAGAGGGCTGACGGTGAAGTTTGGGAAACAAAGACTGATAGTAAATGGGGGAGAGGGGGTCCTTGGCGGCTCTTCAGAATTCAGGACAGAACTGAGTTATCTACAGGAGTTCTATTGCGCTGGCTGAAAACTTCGGTACCTCTCATCTTTCCTTTGAAGGGGGGAACCCAAGTTGTGAACGTATGTTGGAATTGCAGGGGCAACGCTTAGTAAAACCACAGGGTATGTCACTTATTTAAAAGATTTATATATTGCTTTTCAGATTTTAAAAATGACAGCACAGTTTGCTTTGAATTGAAGCTCAGATGGACGGGGGATACAGGGCCGGATCTAGGGTTGCCGGCACCTGGGGCAACCCTAGTCTGGCCTTGCGTGCACACACAGCATGCGCACGCTGCTGGCACGGCGTGATGACATCATTTTGGTGATGTCATCACACGGGGCGCCAGAGGCGTGTGGGGCTGGGAAGCCGCCCACGCCATTCGCTTCTCCACAGGTGAATGGCACGGGTGGCCTCACAGCCCCCCGCACTACCTTTCGCCTGCCCCGCGGGACAGGGGGCAGCTGGCTTGCCGCACGCCCCCTGTCCTGCAGGGCAGGCAAAAGGCAGTGCAGGGGGCTGCGAGGCTGCCTGCGCCATGCGCCTGCCCCACAGAACAGGGGGAGGCCGGCTGCCCCCTCTCCTGCGGGGCAGGCGAATGGTGTGGGCGGTCACACTGCCCTTTGCCTGCCCTGCAGGACAGGGGGTGCGTAGCAAGCCAGCCACCCCCTGTCCCGCAGGGCAGGCGAAAGGCAGTGCAGGGGGCTGCGAGGCTGTCCATGCTGCCACCTGCGTGCTCCGGCAGCTGGCAGCTGCTCCTGGCGCCCCCTCCCTGGCGGTGCCGGGGGCAGACTACCGCCCCTGCCCACCCTCGATCCGGCCCTGGGGGGATACAGTGTCCAAGTCCTTTTCCCTCTCTGATAAGCAGACTAGTAAAAAAAAAATCAGAATTGTGCACATGAGAAAAATTGTAACTTTGTTCACTGCTAAAGTGGGTACTCCTCTGGAGTCCCCATCTAGACTCCATCATTAGGTAACAGAAGGTGTTGGGGAGGCGGCATTTTAAAGGCTGATGTGCAAACCTCAGAAGGCAGATCCAGTGGTATTATGGGCTTGCACAAGAGGAAGAGATTACTCCTCTGATCTGGATTTATTTTGTAGAGAATTCCATTGAGTGACATGACCCGGGAAGAGATCAACCAGCTTGTGCAAGACTTGGGCTTCTACCGGAAGGAGGAACCTGACTCTCTAGTACCTGAGGAGTTTCAGCTTGCCCCTGCCCAGTCCCTGCCCACCTCGGAGGAAGCCAAGGAAGACCCCATGACAAAGAGAAAGGGTGGTGCCGAAGACCTCTAGATCCGCTGCTTACGAAAACTTCAGGGATGAATGTCGGCATTGGCAAGACTTAGAAGAGTGTTGGTGTTCCAGACTTGCACATATATAGATGAACCAGTGTTCATGCACCAGGAAGCTGTTGTGGCATCTGCAGGAGCTGTGTGCCTGCTGACTCCAGGGGAACGCAGAAAGGCTGAAGCAAGTGAGATTGACTGCAGAATTCAAGCATCTAGCCCTGTTTAGTTACATGGCACACTGCTGACACCTGCTGAATTTTCAGCAGCTACCTGTTCCTCAGTGAGGTTCCCAACATTTAGAGCATTCGCTCTTGGCCCTTTCCTACAAACAATAAGAATGTGAGAGTGCACAGTTGTATAATTCATACAGTTCACACAATGTGGCTTTTCTTCCAATGCAGAATGTGGATCTTTGGTGTGGGGGTGTACAGTACACACAGTCGTGGCTTGCAGCCTGTTGTCTAGTCTTGAGAAAATGCATCCAAGCTGTCTGGAAAAGCAGTGCCTCCGTTCTAGCATAAGGATGTCCTGCTGCTGCCCCTGAAGGCAAGCCAAACCTTTACAAGCAAATCAACCCCGTTTCTCTTCCTGCGAATGATGCTGAGGCTGGCAGTCTGTCAACCTTCCCAAGACTGCAGTTCTGTCACTCTGGCTTCCTTCAGTTGTCATTGCAATGCGTGGACCATCTTTACTTCCTGGTGCTGAAAATGAGCTGCTATTTTGGGTTTTTTCCTCTCTGCAGCAATGCATTTCTCTGCAGCAATGCCCTGTCTGTATGGGACAGAATGAAGCCCTCTGCTAAAAGTTCTTGGTGCTGAGGGTGGATAGAAAACGTCCCATTAGCTTCCAGAGCATGGCATGCTGGGAAATGTGCACACACTTAAAGGGGGGGGGACTTTATCAGGTGTGCCTAAAAACAGTAAAACCTCCTTCATCCTCTGCACTAGTGTGTTGGTGTGATTTGGTGCCATTCCTTTGCTGTGCGCTATGAAAATATGCTGGACCCAGGGAGCTCACTACACCCATACTCTGAGGTTTGCGGCAACTTCCTCTTCCTTTCAGGTCTGACAATTCACCTATAAACCTCTAAACAATTCAGACTTAAGATACCTTCAGAACCACTTCCTCCTCCTTGCCCCATCTCAGCCTCTGCAGAAAGCTGCCACATATGCCCTCTATACACCAACTTACGAAGTTCAAACAGGAGAGAGATATTTCCTTCCCCTACATACACAGTCTGACCACCTTTGGGAACTATTCTGACAGCTACCCCTTTACACCAGCCATTGGGGCAGAGGGCTAAAGAAAGGAATGGGAAAGGAATCTGGTAGTTTTGTTCTAGGTGGGTTGCTTTTTGATGCCTATTCCCCTTTGGGGCTAGGGTGGGTTATGAATCTAAATAAACACTGCCATATCCTCCCCCCCCCCCAATTCGGCTACAAAACTGCAGGTGTGTCTAGGTAAATGGCACCTGCATCGGCAAACACAGGAGTCACAGTCTTCAAGCTGTAAAGTAACAGCTTGCATGGAACCAGGGAATCGAGTATGTGCTATTGGCAGCTTAAGTTGTAGCTTTCAAATTCTACACTGACCTTGACTTGACCGCTCTCCTGTCTGGAAAACTTGACCCAGGATTCTCCCCCCCCCCCACACACACACACCAGTACAGTAAGAAGAGAATTTTAAAAGCACTTTGTATTGTGGAAGTGCTAGAGGAGGAATTCTCACAACAAAGGGCAATTCATACTTAATAAAATTAATGGGTAAAGTTCTTCTTGGACAGTCCCATTTTAGAACTCTTGGTGGGGAGGGATAGTAGAACATTTAAATCCTCCCTGAACATGTCCAGAGGAGACTAGCTCGTTGAGGAAGAGTTCACGCAGTGTGTGGTGGTTTTACTGGCCTTAAAAAAGGGAAGGGTGCTGGAGAAGGTGGAAAAGGAGACAAGCAACTGGAAAACCGTCTATCCAAACTTTTATTGTTTCATTGGTGCTGACACAGACATTCTTGTGCTGGTGGTGTAATGGTTACAATCCTGCGTGTGGCCGAGCAGTGCAGCTGAGGTCTGGCTGGTCATGGTATGGGTGGAGGAGCCAATGTGTTATTTTGTGACCCCAATAGTTCACCCTCTTCCAACACACAGCTGGCTACCCATCAGTCCTTAATGACTTTTGGGGAGGGGGAGCAAGAGCTTGCACGAAGGGGCAAAGAACATCTGGTTGGGGACAGCAAAATTCGGGGCGTCCAGAGGAAGACAGAAGTGATCAAGGGAACTCTCAGGCAAGGCGGGCTTTCCTACAGAGAGACACTAGGCACAAAGCCCAGCCACTCTGGCTTCTGTGGCCAAGATCATGCCTAGTGCAAAGACTGCAGCACTGAGCATGCACCCCCATACACCTCAATCACTGAACAATAATTAAGGGTGAGCGACATTTATGGAGAGTCAGTCTATTGCCACTGAGGGAAGGCAGCATGGTATAGCCAGATCTCAGAACGTAAGCAGGGTTACTACTTGGGAGACCACCAAGACTCTGCAGGGGAAGGCACTGGCAAACCACCTCTGCTTCCCTCTTGCCCTGAAAGCCCCTTGCTGGGGTCATCATACGTCAGTTGTAACTTGATGGCACATATGTACATACATAAGTCTGTTGGTGACTATTAGCGATGAAAGCCAAATTGGGCTCAGAGGCACAATGTCTCTGGAGATGCCGGAAGCAGTCAGCAGAGGAGGGCTGTTGTCTGTGGACCCCACCTGCAGCACTGGCCCAATGGATGCTGGAAAGGGGGCGCTGGACTAGATGGACCAAGGGTCTAATCCGGATGGATTACGGAACGGGAACAGGTGACAGCAGCTGATTTGTCTGATTTGGATCAACTGGCAGGAAAAGTGCATCAGACCACATGCAGAGTCTTCCCTGCTGTAGTGAGAAGGAAAGACTGCCAGTTCTCTCCCTCCTTAACCACTGCTTTGTCCTCTTGGAAAACCAGGGGGGGCCCTACAAACCTGCTAAAGCCCAACCACACTTCCTAGGAAGGCTGTTCCACTGAACTCGGTGGTGCTTGCGAGTGAGAATCCTGTGCATGTCAAGTTGTCCCTCAGCCTGAATCCCACTCAAGCCTCTGCTCTCACAAGCGAGATAATTCTTGCAATGCACTTTGAGCATTTGAGAAAAGCATTTCGGAAGATAAATCATTAATGACAACAAACACCCTGCTGCCCATTTAACGCTGACGCATAGTGAAGGGGAGTAACTACAATCTAGGAGGGACAGGGCCTCAGCACAGAGGGGGCCACACACGACATCTATGTATAATTTGGCTTCTGTTTTGGAGGCATGGTGTCAAGGAGCTCCTGTATGAGTTGGCAAGACGGGAGCCCCCGAGCACTCGAGTTTGCCTTTCCCATCTCGTGCTTGTCACAGCCAAAGAATCCTGGCCTGGTGTGGAAGCAGGACTTGGGCCACAATCTTTTGCTACAGATGAAGTGCCGCACGTGCAGCTGAGCACAAAACAGCCACACTGGACTCTTGGAGTCAGCAGAGCCCACAAAGCTGTCACGAAGAGGAAAGCCAGAAGCCTCAAGACGGTTGCACACGGTCAGTTCTCTCTTGGGGGAGCAGCTCTGCTATGCCTGGGGGGTGGGGGCAGGGCACTGTGCAGGCTACAAAAAGAGACTTAAAAAGGAATAACTTACAGTAAATAATAATAATATAAAAAAGCATGTGTGAACAAGGGTATGCCGAGCCCTTCGTGTTCTCCTCAGAACGGTGCAGGCCTGGGCCGGCCCCCTCGAGACAGCTTGAATTGCCAACTGCCCAGCCTGCTACTGAGGGGGCAGGAAGACTGCTGCTGGCCCCTACTACATAGAGATTCTCTGTAGACGAGGGTGGTGGGGGGAGTTGACTGCAGGAACACATCAGGGCGGGTAAACCTTCCTCTGTCCACTGCAGCCCCCATGTGGGGCCAGGCAAGGCTGGACGCTTTGGAGGCAGGGTGGCTCCCAGCAGGAGCTGCAATCCTGGGGTGTGTGTGTGGTGGTTGGGGTGGGTAGGAGGAAGGCTAGAAGTGTTGCTGCCGCATCCGGAGCTCATGGCGCCTCAGGTGGTTGTAGAGGGACTGCACGTATGTGAACACGCATTTTGCATCTGGACGCTTCCCCATGATCATCATGTCTTCTACATCCACCAAGGGCATGCAGTCCACGAGCATCCTGCAGAAGATTAACATAGTAAAGGCACGGCTATGGGTGGGAAAGAGAAGCACCCAGCCCAGGGCAGCATTAATGGCAGCCCACCTGATCTACAGGGGACAGTCCACCAGGATGTTCCACTATAATAACAATAACAATAGCATTTGATTTATATACCGCCCTTCAGGACAACTTAACGCCCACTCAGAGCGATTTACAAAGTGTGTTATGAGTATCTTCATGACAATCACTCTGTGAAGTGGGTGGGGCTGTGAGAGCTCTGAGAAGCTGTGACTGACCCAAGGTCACCCAGTGGAGGAGTGTGGAATCAGACTTGGTTCTCCAGGTTAGGGTCCTGCTGCTCTTAACCACTACACCATATTGGCTCTTGATATCAACTGTACTAATCTCACACTATGTAATCTGCCTTCAGTCTCAGTGAGAAAAGTGTACTATAAATGATATACCACCTTTCAGGACAACTCAGAGCGATTTTCAAAGTGTGTTGTTATTCTCCCCACAACCACCACCCTGTGAGGTGGGTGGGGCTGAGAGAGCTCTGAGAAGCTGTGACTGATCCAAGGTCACCCAGCTGGCTTCAAGCGGAGGAGTGGGGAATCAAACCTGGCTCTCCAGAATACAGTCCTGCCGCTCTTAACCACTACATCAAACTGGCTCTATGCTCTTGCTTGGCTTCTGTTCATTTCAATGTGGCTCACACAGGAAGATTTCCAAGTGGCTCCCATTAAGCAGCGTTTTTGAGAGGCACAGGAGGACAGGAATCACCTTTGGATTGTCGACCTCAGGCAATGAGACTATCTTGGGCTAGGCCTAAAGGAGACACCGTGGAGTTTGCGCCTTTCCTGTAATCTTAAAGGTAAAGGTAGTCCCCTGTGCAAGCACCGAGTCATTACTGACCCATGGGGGGACGTTGCATCATGACGTTTTCTTGGCAGACTTTTGTTACGGGGTGGTTTGCCATTGCCTTCCCCAGTCATCTACATTTTACCCCCAGGAACCTGGGTACTCATTTTACCGACCTCGGAAGGATGGAAGGCTGAGTCAACCTTGAGACTTACGCAATATTAATATTGCGCTGGGTGTTTCCTGCATGGTTGCTTTTTGCACCACTAAGGAATACTGAGGTGAACAATAGCTAGCTTGGGATCAACCCTCACCACTGTTTTCAGCCACAGAGCTCTTTGGGTAGCCTTTCATGAGATGTGGCTCAGCCCAGCCTACTTTGCAGGACAGCAGTGAAGATATGTGAATTGAAGTGTTTATATATGTTATTAAAATAGATGTTCGTTTTTAAAATGTATTATACATATAATTAAGCACAGTTGTTATTATTATTATTATTTTTAAAAGTGCACTCTTGCCAGCACTGAAATAACAGTGTTTTGCCAACAGAGGTTGCTGTGGTATGCAAGCTTTGCAATACCTCTCTCATCCCCCCTCCCACCAAGCTGGTATTACTCTCTGGAGCCACGAGATACTGACAGCAGCTGCCTTCTGCCCCCTCCCTCCACCTGCTGTGAAAATTATCTGCTTGACCTAAGTTGGGTGACAACTAAATTAACATTTCAATTCTCTCTGCCTCTTCAAGAACTGTATTTGCAGGACACTGGAAAAGAACCCCAAAAGCTTTCTTTCAAAGAATTGCAGCAGGGACCACAAGTTAATTGCTGCAAAACAGACCACAAAACAATCTCTCCAGGGTCTGGCTGGGAGAACTCTAAGCAGCCACACAACTGAATGGGGAAAGAGGTTGCAGATGTTTGGTTGAGTTTTAAAAGTCACCTTTGTCCAGATGCACAGCAGCACATCTTTATGTTGAATGATGCTGCTTAAACAACATGATTTTTTGTTAAAAATGAATGGATTTTTTAAAAAAATTGAACAGTAATATCCTTAGAGATGAACCTGTTGGGGCAGCCACCTGTTCAACACCTCTGCCTCTAAAATTGGAAATCATTCACAAGGCTTAACAAAAAAAACCCCTCCTCAAGGCCCATCTTTCTTCCCCCCAATTTCTGAAAACAATGACGGCAAAACAAGAATTGACTGGAGGCCATCTTAACCACACTCCCCTTAAGAAAAGACAGTGAATCACGTAAGGCTGGTCCATTGACCATGTTGGGGGTTAACTTCCCCTTCTTCCCCCATCACATTGCAGCAATGTACAAATGGATGAAGAACATCCATCTCGGTGCATGTAGCCCGAAAGGAAGCATGCATCTGTCTGCAACTAATCAGAATATTGGAACCGACCATCCATGTCCAGAGGCAGTATATCTGTAACAGCAAAGCCCATCAAAGCCAATCTTCCCATGAATCCTTGAATCCAATACTGCCCCCCTGAATATTTGCCCCTGACCCTTTTCCTTCAAGGAAACACCATTTCCCAGCCCTCCCCAGTGCTTAGCCTATGAAGAGTGGGACAGAGAGGTCACTGGGAAGCCCGACACAGACTTTCCCCTTACAGGCAGCTTTGGTGATGGAAAAGCTTGGGCCAGGCCCCAAAAGCCAGCCACGCTGCCCTTATAAAGCCATTGTTTAGCCTGTTCAGAATGCCGTGTCCCCATCGTCCCAGGAGAACGAGGCCCCAAGGAGGCAGAGATGCTCTTGAGACAAGCGGAGAGATGTTAACAAGCAGTGGCTGAGTCACATTTTCCAGGCTCTCGGTTCCTCCGAGACTTATATGGTCCGAGCGAAAAAGGAGAGAGAAAAAACCCACCCCAAACACTCCATCACCTGGCCTGTTTCTTTCTCTGCACCCCAGCCAGCTGAAGGACAGGCTATCACTCGAAAGCACAGCCACCTATACTGGCACAAAGCAAAAACAGCTGGTGCCTCCAAATGAGGGAGACACATGAGAGCCCCGTGAGCCAGCAACACTTTACAAGTCAATAAGAAGTCAATCAATGCCTTCAAGCAGTGGTCTTTAGCCCATGGGTTGGGATCCTCCGGTGGGTTATGGAGCCCAACTTGATGGGCCACAAGCCTCTGCAGAGCCATCATTTCCCTTCCTTACTGCTTTTTTTGGAAGAACGTGGCACTCGTGCACACAGGGCAACAGTGTCATGCCTCTTTCCTCTCTGTGCATGCATGCTGAGAGGAGAGCCAGGACAGTGAGGCAAGGTCACTGAGCACTGAATTCCTCCACCACTCTGGCTCTTGGCTTGCTCCTCACTATGATACACCCCCCAGTGCTTGGCTTGTGTTTCCTGTCCTCAAGTTCTCTTAGTCTGTTGCACAAAATTCTTGCCTCAACGCCAGTGAGGTCACAACTCTGGCCTCCCTTCTTCTTGTCATGTGACTGTGATGTCACATGCTTGCAAATGAATGCGTCGTGTGCTGCCTGGGGGATTAAAGGCAGGCCCCCATGTCTGGAAAGATGGAAGACGATTGCCTTAAAGCTAAGGCACAGTGTGGCACAAGACTAATGTCCTCAGCACGCACGCAGATCCTGGAAGCTTGTTTGCACCAGCAAAGGTGCCCAACTTACTAGGTAAAGACCCTGCACGCCACAGGGCAATGCTTATCATTCCAGGGTGGTACACCAGTGTAAAGCAAAAGTGCCACTGGCCCATTCAAAAGATACAGAGCAAACACGCCTTTACGTGCCTGCTAGCATCATGGAAAGGGTTCATATTTGAATGAGCAACTGCTTGCATGTGCATGCCTGGACTTGGGGGTGGGGGTGGGGGGGGGAGGAAAAAAAGGATTCTCACCATAGCTCCGCAGGTGGGGAGACTAGGACTTTTTGGTTTTAACAAGCCCCTTCTGGACCAGGCAGCGATAGAATTCCTGGATGTACGTATACACACACTTCCAATCCGGCTCCCGCATCCGGACCATGTCCTCCACATCCAGCAACTGTGGGCATTCCGCGTGCTTCCTGGGGGAGGGGGGTTGTGAGGGAAGGGGGAAGCCAGTGATCACAGCCCAGATGAGATGGGGTGGGGGAGGGAGGGAGGGGAGAGAGAGAGAGAGAAACAGAAAGAGAACAAGAGAAGGGAAAACACAAGAGATACATAAATCCAATCGACATTCTCTGTGTCAAGACCCACAGCGACTGACGCATGCTCTGGGGTGCCAGGCATGGCTCTCCATCGTGCCATGCAAACAAACGGGAGGAGCCAATGGGACTCATTCCTCATACAGTGTGACTGGCAGGGCTGGGCTACGGGAGTGCTGCTAGGCCAGGGGGAAGAGAGGGGTGTGAAGGGCATGGGGCAGGTGCAGGAAAATCCAACTCTTTAACAGCAAGGACTGACCGGACAGACAGAACAGGACAGGACAGGGCAAGGAGTGTGGTGCTCTTGCACCAATTCCAACCTGGAGAGGCCCTCTATATTGCGGCATATAGAGAGTGGCCAAAGCCTTCCCCCTTTGGAATTGGGCCATGGCACAGCCAAGGTGCCAAGGGAAGACACGGAAGGGAGAATCAAGCAGCAAAGGAGGGCACCTGGAGTCCAGGACGTGGAAGGAGGGGGGTTCAGTTGCGCTCATGGTCCACGCACCAGGTTCCCCGGGGGAGGAAAAGGCGGGCTAAGAGGAAGCTGGGAATCATCAGCACACGCAACCCTGGCAAGCTAGAGAAACATCTCCCCACCACCACCTCCCATCTCTGCCTGGACCTTTCACACCAGTTGGCACTCAAGAAGACCTGCGGGTACAGAGAACAGACAAGCCACCCCGCCAGCCTGGGGTTCCCTGGAGCAGTGGTAGGCAAGCCTTTTGGGTAATGGGACTCTTTCAAAACAAGATCTGGCACTCATGTGCCAAAATGAGGGTGGGGGGAGCTATCTCCAAAATGCATAACGTTGTCTATCTGCTGGGCCTTGCCAAATCTAGTACAAAAGTGGGGCAAAACGCCTTGGAATTGCAACTCAGCCTGCACACGACCCTCACCTGTGGAGGCAGGGGAGATGGTGCAGGAATCGCACTAGGGACATATAAGAGAGGTGCTCCTTTTAAGCTGCTCTGTTTCATGTGCAGCACTAGACTGCGAAAGCCAGAAAGCTCCGACTGAACACCTCCCCTCCCTGGGACGTTCAGGTCATAGGATTGGCCCGATAAATGTCGTCTGTTTCTTCTGAGAGCAGGAGCCCGTAAGCTAGATCCACAATTCCTTTCAAGTCTTACTGATGGGTGTTCAGCTACCCAAAGGCAGACAAGAGCTTTCCTGCGTTCTTCTTTGTTCCTGCAGCTGAGCCCTGGAAAGATCGTTCCTGGGGTCATGGAATCCGTGTAGCCAAACGGCTGTGTGGGCTGCTGAGCTGCACTGAAGAGGGACAAGGGGCTGAAATTGCCCCCCCCCCTCTTCCTCTGCAGAGTCGCACTTGTGGAATAGGAAGAAGGAGCAACATCGCCGCCATGTCCTTCCTCATGCCAGCCCTTGCCAGCCAGCACAGCAATTCCTCTGTGCGGGTCCCCAGGGAATGATCTTTCTGGAGGTCACAAAGAGCTGCAGGAACACTCTGAACATCCCATATT
Source organism: Eublepharis macularius (assembly GCF_028583425.1). Taxonomy (NCBI): domain Eukaryota; kingdom Metazoa; phylum Chordata; class Lepidosauria; order Squamata; family Eublepharidae; genus Eublepharis; species Eublepharis macularius. The sequence continues at coordinate 49,562,750 of NC_072802.1, forward strand.
CCATGCCAATGAGGGTCTGCCCAACACTGCTCGTAATCCACCCCAGGAATGGGGAGGGTGCTTGCCCCAGAGATGAAGATAAGAAGCATCAGAGGAGAGAGAGGCGGGAGAAAGCAGCAAACTTTTCCTCCAGGTGCTTCCGCTGGATCTGCTCCTGCTGCAGCACCTCAAAACTTCAAGCTAAAAAAGCCAGGCTCCGGGGCAGACACACCATCTAGTCCTCCCCCTCGCAACAGCTGCAACGGCTCCCCAAGCCCTGTGATGCAGCTCTCGCCCAGTGCTGCAGGCACCCCCTGCCCTCCCCACCCCTCCCCCTCGAACATTCTCTGCATTCAAGCACCCTACGGAGGCAAAATGCTCCAAAGCAACTGCGTGTCGCTCACACCAGAACAAAGAGATGCTGTATTCCACCGCTGCACAAATGGCCCATCCCTCTGTGTGGGGGAATGCTTCTGGGGGCAAGAAAGTCACACAAATGTGGCCAGCGGGGAAACGTCTCATGTCATCCGCCCCCCTTCTCCATGGCAAATCCCAGCCCACTTAAGGCAGACAACAGCCTAAGCTAAGAACCATCACATCCCAGGTTCACACACAAAGGCTGTTATATTAATGTAATTTAGGGAAAAGTCTGAAATTTGTACTTTAGAGGTTTTCTCCAGGTGCCAGATTGCTTTCTTATTGCAAGCACAGAGCATGCATACAGCCCTGTCTCTGATCTGAGGGTGGTCCTATTTCCTCTTCCTGGCTGAGATACTTCCATCAACATGTCTAGTACAGAGTAGGGTGGATGGAGCTTGTAGCAAGCCCTGGGGCTGAACAGGGAATGGGGCAAGGGGGCCTGGCTAGCTCCTTGCTACATTCTCTCCTTGCTCGGGAGAATGCTCAACCCCAGGACAGAAAGCCCCCAGACCTGCAGGAGGAAATATGCCCTGCCTCCTAGGGAGCCTCAGAGGGATACATACTCTGCTGCTGAGAAGGCCATCTCGAAGTTGTGCCGTCGGTCCTGTGGCGACAACTGCGCATAGTCAAAGGCTTCAGGGAAAAAATTGTGGACCAGTGCACAGAAGGCCATGCCGTCACTCCAGCTCGAGGAGAAGTTCTGGATGTCAACATGCTACCAAAGCAGAGAAGGGGAAAAATGAAAAAAAGAGGTTCTCCGGATATAAGAGGGTTGGACAGAGAAGAGGAAGAAAGCCCTCTGCCCAGAAGCATACTCACCTCATAGCCCCGGGTCTTGGCGCGGCACCAATCCAGGAGCATTTGCTTGATGCTGTTAGCGTTGGGGACCCCAAAGCTAGAGGAGCGCTGGACAGCCACCCGGGACACTGCTGGATTGGCTGGGCTGCAGGGACAACAGCAGGGATGTTAACTGGACTGGCCAATGAGGTCTGCACAAGTGAGGGAGGACTAGCCCTCTTCAGACATATGTGGCCCCAAAGGCAAGTTTATCTGGCTCCAAGGAAAGGAAACCCTAAGTTATCATACTGCAGCTAGGACATTTGCCTCCCAGTTCCGCTTGGGAGAAAAAGAAAAATTGCTCTACAGTTGTCACTTCTAAGAAATAACAAGATGGAATATACTTTGGGGTTACACCTTTCTCTTTTTACACCAGTGCTTCATAACTGGGAAAGCCTTGCTGCTGGGAAGGGCGGTGGGGGGGGGGCTTCAGTCTGAAGCCCAGCATTCAAGATGGGAGCTTAAATCAGTGATGTGGGTTTTCTGGGAAAATCTGAATCAGAACATTTTCTGGTTCAAATTTAAATAAACAGTTTAAAAATAAGTAACTTAAATAAGATTTCCAGAGCAGCGGCCAAATAAGATCTATCTTCATGCCCCTCCCCCTTAACTAAGAAAACCAAAGTAAACTATGCAATGCAAAAGAAAATATGCACAGTTGCTTAGTATATGTGGGTCAAATTAAGTATTTTAAAAGTTGAGTTTTATTATCATGGCAGAGAATTTCAGCATTTTTTTAAAGCACAAGGTGCAATAGCCTCCGCCTTTGAATAATCCACTGACCTGTGCCCTTCACACTGAATTATAATGGCATCAAAGTGACCCTCATGTGATCAGTCTAGTCACTGCATGGTCAGCATCTGCCAATGCCAACTCCTGATCCACCACCCCTGAAGAGCAGCCACGACAATGAGAACTCCCCCTCCCCACCCACACTGGTGGACAGATTTCCCTTTTCTATGCTGAGCTGCCACAGGCAATGGCAGTGACTTACTTTCCTCCCTGGGTGTCGCAGGCAAGCCGCAGGAGCCCCTTGCCCAAGTGTTGCTTCACTCCTGTCTGAGCAGGTGATAGGAACAGATCACAAAGGACCAGCCGCTGCCACCACCTGTTTGCCAGCCTCCCCGCCCTTTCCTCAGGCAGCAGTGGGGGAAGCAAGCCAAGGAGGCCCAGTCTTCACCATCACACCAAGAGGTAGAAGTGGGGTGGCAAGCAAGCAAAGCAAGAAGCAGCAGCTGCTGCTGAACCTTACAACCCCTCTGTCTGCAAGAAATGGCTTCTGCCACCATCTGCTTTCCTGCCACCGCCTAGAGACGTCAGGCAGCAGTGGAGGTGGTTGCTCCTTGCTGCCACTGATGAGTGACTGCTGAATAAACATCAAGGGCTGCTGTCGCCACTGCCTGTCCCCTTACCCTGTGCCTGGGGTGCCATGTAGGAGGGCAGGGCACCCGCCCGACAGCTTCTTGCTTAGGAACCCCCAAAGCTTGGAACTATCCTTGGGTACACTGTCTCAGAACAGGGACGCTCCTTTGAATCCAGCCATAGATGGCATCGGTCTTTTATTTAAAAAAAAAGACTGTAAGTGCTGGGCATTGAACCCAGGATCTTCAGCATGCAAATCAGGTGCTTTGCCTCCGTACTTCCAGCTCTTCTCCAAACAAACCCATATTACTGAAATCGTGCTCCATCATTGCTAATCTATGTTATTGCCCTGGGAGGAGAGGGATCATTTCTTCAGCTCAAGAGGGTTGCCACGGTGCCCTGCCCAAAGGCTGCCCGTCCTGTCTACAGCCTCCCCGCCTCCCCATTTGTGGCCCAGCTCCTCACCTCCCACTCTCCTTCTCCAGCTTCTCAATCATGGCCTTGCGCGCCTGCGACGCTGACGTCTTGGGTAAGCTCTGAGCCTTCATCAACTCCTTCTTCTTCTCAGCTTGGCGCCGTTCCAGAGCAGCCAAGCTACCTGCGCGACTGGGGCTCTCGTCCTCTCGTTCAAAGATGCTGGCAGAAGAGGGAGGAAGTAAAATAAGAAAAAATGAAGGTAGGAACCCTCCCTTGGCCCAGGGGCAAAGGCAACAAGGGGTCCAGAAAGAGTCCAAAATATCCGAGGAACAGCTTGTCCTAAAATTATAACATTTAGGGCTCTGTTTAAAGAAGTCTCAAGCAAACAGTCTTTTTCTAGGCTACCTGGCTGGAGGGGCTGAATGTGGAGCCCTCCAGCATGCACAGAATGTGTTCCACCACACCAAGCAATGTGCACAGTCACACACTTGCATGTGATCTATCCAGCTATACATGAAAATACATTTTTTAAAACATCACACTGAAAAAAAATATCTCTCTCTCAACCTTTAATTACTCCCTTCCCCTCTCCCTGCCAAATGTTGGGTCCAGAAAGAAACACCTTAATTACAGCACCTGGAGGAGGACCAGTCTGTGGCTAGCGTAGCACAGGGCTTAAGAAAATGAGCAATCCAGTAGATCCCTGGTTCAAAACTTGCCTCTGCCATGAATCCAGCAGTTGGCTTTGGCAAGCTGCTCGCTCTCAGTCCCCTCCGTACTAGGAGGACAATGGCAGGATTCCATCCATGCGGTTCCTGTCCTTGTGAAAGGGGGGATGATTTTCAGTGTCTCCCCCTCCCATTGTAGACCCCCCACTACGCCTCGAGTGCGGTTCCTGAGAGCCCACTGACCACCAAGAGCAAAATGGGAGGGGGTTCAGTGGGCTGCAGCAGGAGGGAGAAATGAGAAAATTCTGCTCTGCTAAGTCCATGGATACATGCAAATAATAACGGCCCACCTACTATTGTAAGGGATGTTGTAAGGTGTTCAGCACTGTGATCACTGAATCTTCTACATAAAGTATTACGTTATCATTCATCCCACTAAGGAGCAACCACTGAGAAGTGAACGTAGGGTTGCCAACTCCAGATTGTGAAATTTCTGGAGATTTGGGGGCAGAGCTTGGGGAGGGTGGAGAGTTTGGGAAGGGGTGGGAACTCAGCAGGGACATGCTGTCATACAGCCCACCTTCCGCAGCTGCCATTATCTGATCTCTGTAGTTGGATCTCTGATCTCTGTAATTCCAGGCACCACCTAGAGGTTGGCAACCCTAACCGGAAGCAATGTTATTCTGAAGCAGGCTGCGTAGCCGCGTGCAAGAGCACTGGTGAGCAAAAGAAGGGGATCGCGCTCACCTGCCCACTTTCTTGGAGGACGAGGAGCTGAAGGACGACTTGGTCTGGACAAAGGTGTTACCATCTGCAAGAAGGGGGAGGGAAGACAGGAGGAATTCACACACAAAGGAGCTGACTAGCCTTGCACAGCAGGTGCTGCTCCCACCAGGCTTGGCCAGCAGAGGGCAGCAGGAAGAGAACAGAGGCAGAGAAGGATCATCGTGCACAGGTGCCCCCACCCCGTGAACACCAGGCAGCCCCAAGCAAAGACCAAGGGATGCTGCGATAGAGAAAGGAAAAACAGGATGGTTCACGTGGCTGGAGGGATATTCTCCAGTCCCTCCCTCCAAACATTCTTTTTTTTTTAAAGCAAGGAGGCTGCCGCTTTTGCCTTTTACACAGAGATGTCACACAAAACATGCAGGTGGCATTTTTGACCCTGCTGTTCAGCCAGTGTTCTGGCCACAGAGGACAAAGGACTTGGGATGGTGACTGATAAGCAAGTGGGCATCTTAGAATGCTGCAATCAGTCAAGTCACCTAAATGTTATCAACTCGCCTGTTTAACCCTGATCATGCAGGCAATCGGCTAGACATACAGCCCTCCATCGCCACAGGGACAAAAGGGGGGAAGGTGGGGGAAGCCTCTTACTCTCAGATCTCTTTATGAAGCTCGACTCCATTGTTGTTGTGCGGGAACTTTTGCTGCCATCATCTAGGAAAGAAAGGGGTGGGGAGACACAGGAGACATTGGTTAAGAAATACTCCCCAGACACACCAATAGTTAATACCAAGATGCAGTGATTGGTGAAATGCGAGGGGTGGTGTCACCAAGCCTGTTTGGCCCTTGAAACTACAACTGGAAAGCACTTCCCACAAAATCCCAGACATGTGTGGGCTGGCTTGTGGCCATTCAGCGAAGAAAGGAAATGCATTCTGCACATGTTCATAGGCAACTCCTGCATTGTTATCCGGATATTCCCAGGTTGAGCTACAGCTCTGGAACCAAGTTCTGGGCTGAGTCCTGGCTCACATCAAGCCCTTCCATAAGCGTCCCACTCATCCTTAAGAATGAAGGAAGAAAGGAGTGAGGGCTGGAGACTAATCTCCTCCCTTCCAACATCTCCAGTTGCATAAGCATCAACAATGCTTTCAGATTCCTGCCATAGAAAACAGGCACCTCTGAGAGGTCTAATCACCCCAATGGAGACCTGAACTCCTTGTGCCTTGCCAATCATCCTAAGGCAGCAGCAAGATAGCCCAGAAATGAAGCTCTGGAGACAAGGGCAAGTCTGAAAGATGGCAGCTGCATTTAAGCAAGGCAGCAAAGCAGCCAATAAGAGGAGAGCCACAGGGATGAGAGAGAAGCCACCTGCGCACCTTAAGAAGCCATACGCCTGCTGTGGGTGCCAGGACACAATACAAAGATGGCAGAGAGAAGAGAAGCAGAACGTCCACCTGGAGGAACATTGGACAGGTCTCCAGGTGCATAGCTTCGAAGATGGAAGGGGAGGGTGCTAGGCAGCACAGCAAGAACAAGGAGCAGAACTGCACAGGTGGTGCAGAGGAGGAAAAAGATCTCCCGTCCTGTGAGACATGAGCACCTGGTGCAGAGGTCTGTTAACAGAAGAGGGAGGGCATCTCTCCCAGTGTGAAAAGAACTAGCAAGGGTGATCCCTGATGCAAAGAGAAGTGAGAAGAACCAGAAGACCTTCCAGAAGAGAAAGGTGAGGCCATGTCTCCAAAGGCAGAGGAGCAGCAGAGCAAGGGAACAGGTGGCCGTGAAGCTGGAGGTGACCCGGTACGTGTGGAATGCTCCAGAACAGCCATGCAGTTGGCAGCCAAGTTGGAGCAGGATATAAAATAGGCTGAGCGAGGGGCTGCCTCCCAAGCAGTTGCCTGGGTCCCCCAGCCCAGCTCCTTACTGGACTGAATGAGGCGCTGGGTCTTGGTGACCGTGCTGACGGCTGAGCCGTCGGCGCTCTGCCGCGTGGTTGTCTCTGTGGTGTGACTGGCTCCTCCCTTGGTCTTGGATTCCTGCAGCCGCTGCTCCCGCTCCTTCTCCCGCTGCTCTGCAAAACGCACATTCCACCAGGGTCAGGAGCACTGCGGAATGCGGGCATCGCCTGGCACTCCTGGAAGTCACATTGCCCTGCCTGAGCTGAGATGCATGCTGGTAGCTACCGGTAGCAGAGTGGGAACAGGGTTGCTAACTGGCCAGGAAAGCGGTGTCCCGTTTCTTTAATAGAGGCTTTATGTAAAGAAATGGGCACTTGAAGCTTCTCATGGCATGGAGATAAACAACATCACCTGTTATTTGCTGTAACTCAAACAGATGGCAAGGGGACAGCAAGAGGGACCAGTTTAAAAGTTGGCAACTCCATGTGCAAATCAAAGAGATCTAAGGAGCTGGACACCATATATCAGCAAGCAGAATTTCTGCAGCTTGTTCTGTGCACGGTAAGTGCAAAGTCTGACTGCTGCTAATTGGGCCTCTTTGGGCAACCTAGTCCCACTTGCCACCTGTCTAAGTCACTGCCTAGGGTAAAAAAAAATGCATTCGTCCAAATCCATAACTCCAATTCTGTGGCCACTGCTCTGTTTCCTTAATGCATCTGCTTGCAAAGTCAAGGCCAACTCTGGAGAATGCTGAAGCGCATAGTGGGTAACTGCTGCAAATCAGCATTCTGCCGGTTCGAATCCCACTACTGCCAAGAGCTCAGCAGGTGGCCTTGGGTAAGCCACTCCTCTCAGCCCCAGCTCTCCAGCTGTATTGTGGGGATAATAACAACACTGACGTTGTTCACTGCTCGGACCAGGGCATAATCTGTCTAGAAGAGTTTGTACATAAGCACACTATTATTATAAGTTCATAAATTAAAAATGAGACAGTCAATTAAAGTAGAGAACACAGACTGACGAAAAAAATATGTTGGCCTTTTATATCTGAAATCAGATAAGGTGAACAAAAGGAAAAAAGGAGTGAATGTAGCTTGTAGTTTTTGAAACATCTACAATTATTCATATCACCCTATACATGACTACAGAAACTAATATAATAGTCCATAATTCTAGTATCTGGAACTTCTATACTGATTGCATCTATTGGCTCTGAGAGTTGTGATTAAAATGAAACACACCTAACCATTGGCTCAGCTACAAAGTGTTATGGAATGTTCAGCAACATTCTAATAGTTTCAGCCCTGATTCAAATACAGCAGCGCTTTTCAGTATGGCGGAAGGAGGGTTTATTCCCCACTGCTTTCCCCCATGCACCTAAAAGTGACCTATGATATGAATGCTCCATCCAGTTGAACATAGGTTTCTAGCAGGTGGGATTCAGCAAAAAAGGGAGTCAGTAAAATTATACAAGTGAATTTATATTTGAACATTAGTTGTGTATGAGATTATTGTGTGAATGGTGTTTGAGCAATGTATGTGCCATATGAGTAACTGACGGCAAGTAATGTGAATGGAGGAGCATGAGACAATGAAGAGGGAGAAGACACATTAATTAAGAACCATTCGGTTTGCTTACATCTTCAAACTGCAGTATCTTAACTTGCTTGGTGCAGAATTCCCACTGACCAGAGGGAAGGCTTCAGATAGAACAGTTTCCTGCTCAAACTGTTCCCCTGCCTAGCAATGCCAGGATTAGCCTCTCCCAAATAAAATTGAGCCAGGGCATGATGCCCAAACAAGGCATGGCCAGCTGCACTACAAGGTCACCTTTGCCCACCTAGCCTTCTGCAGCTGTTCCATCAGCACTTCACCTTCCAAGGAGGAAGAAAGGAGGGAAAAGATCTGATCAAAGCCCAAACAGTAATCTTACACTGCAAACCATGAACAGACTGGGATAAGTTACTGGCAGCTAAGAATACCAGGTATGCAGTTAGGGGCAGGATTTCTATTACCCCCACCTCCTCCTCTAACCCTAATAATCTGTAATTTCTTCGAAAGACACAGAAACAGAGATCTGGATGGGGTTTCCAGGGACAAGGGACAAAATGTTTGTGCACTCAACATGGTGCCCCGTCTTGGTTTCCCTTTCCTTGATGCAAGACGCGAAAGAAAAATTCCAAGTTCTAGAAAACTAAACAGTCCAGCTTGAACAAAAGATCTCCTTTGCTGAATCAGACCTAGGTTAGTTTAGCCCAACACTATGGCCGGGGGGGGGGGGGCGAGGAGTGGGACCCAACCTGGTTTGCTCTGATGAGGCTTGGTGGACAGAAAACAGCAGGTGAAGCTGTTTGCTAGTGTCTGCTGACGGAGCCACTGTGAATGGACAGAGGCATCCAACAGCAGCCAGGCAGAGATTCACACGCCCTTTGTTCGCTACCAGCACCTGATATTTGAGGGTATATTTTCTCTGTACATGGAAGTTCCATTGAGCAATAATGATGAATGCTGCTGACAGGCCTTTATCTATTTCTGTTTTCAGGGGGCGAAAATTAAACTCGCATCCATAGCCTTGATTTCTTGCTGCTTACCACTCTCCCATAATAGAAAGGCTCAAGGATCTCTATTCCTACTCAAGTCTGAAGAAGGGAGCTCCGACTCTCAAAAGATTACACCCTGAAAATCTTGTTGGTCTCTTAAGTTGCCACTGGACTCAAGTCCTGCTGTTCTATTGCAGACCAACACGGCTACCCACCTAAAACAACACCCGAGTCAGTGGTCTTGCACAATACTCTAGTATATGATTTTTCTAATCTTGAAATTTAATATTTTCAAGTACATGATTCTAAACCTCTCCATCTGCCCGCCTGCCAGTCCCAGATGGGTACCTCGCTTCCGCTGACGCAGTTCCCGCATGGCTGCTCGGATTAACCGCCGCTCCTCAAAGTCTGTGGTCTGATCAAGCTGCAGGAACAAATCTGGAGTGTAAGAGGTGAGTGCTCTCTCTCTCTCTCTCACACACACACACATCCTTTTCTCTCTACATCCCCACCCCCAGACAGCCCTTCTCCAACACCCAAGGCAAATAACACCCTCCCCATCACTTGCAAAAGGATAGGGAAATGCTCATTTGAATACAATTCATTTCAACATCTGCTTGTACTATTTACAAGCATGGCATAATAAAACCTGGACCCATGCAGCCAGGAAGCCGCTCACCCCACCAACGGACCCACACCCACTTCCAGACTTTGCCTATGTGAGAGGAAGACATGAGATCAGATGGCTACGGATACCCCACCCACCACGTACCATCTTATCCAGCACGTCCTCTTCTTCAATTTTGCTCAGTTCTTCAGCGTTCAGCTGGCCCCGCTGCTGCTGCTGCTGCTTTATCTCCTGAGGTTGGACCTTCTCCTTCTCCGTGCCATTGGACAACTCTGGCTCTGCCACCTGGGGCTGCTCCAGCAGCTCAGCATCCATCTGAAACAAGATGGCAGCTGTATATGCTACGCCAAGGCCTTTGGCTTAGTGTCTCGTGGACCCCACAGCTGCTACCAATATGTTCCTCTAACAGATGAGACAAAGTCAGTTGTACGGTCAGCCCTACGCAGGACACAGCAAGGACGGCAGATTTCTCAGTGTTGCTGAAAGACAGCACATTGTCCTTTCTTTACATGGTACTGCGGGATCAGCAGCCCTCATCTTACCTAATGCCCCAAGATATCAGTGTGGGTGAACTAGTCCACCCCACAGCAGAGAGAAAATGGACTGAGGTAAGTCGCAAATGAGTAGAAAGTAGACTGCAATCCATTAGTAGAGCACTACATAATAGCCAGTCAGGAGTGCCCCACCTGATACCTGCTGCTGACTGAGGTCTGAGCTAAAAGTTGGGTCGAGGAAACTTGCTTTCCCTGCCGCCACACAGCAGCTTCAGGGAATGGCATTTTAAAAGTCTACAGCGGCCAGATTTGGCTCAGGACTACAGTGTGGGGGGAGAAGGGGCTCCTACCTCCCCCACACAACATTTTCCTACAAATAACTCCCCCCAGGGCAATTCCAGCTTGGGAACAGCATAGGCGGGTGAAGGCAGGAGCTGCTCCTCCCCATGCTGCAGCCCTGAACCAAATCAGGCCTCGGTAGGTTTTAAAATGCTGTTCCCCACTCCCGGATCTGACTTGTTAGAAAACTTAACATGTAGTTTGGCCATGAGACCCTTGCCAAGAATGTTGGACTAGATGGATCTGATCCCCGAAGGCACTTCCTATGCATATCTGAAGTCAAGTTACTGGATGTCCAGCGTGTGTGGGAGGAGGGGGAGTCATGCAGATACACAAGGCAGAAGCACGCCACCACCACCTGAACAACGGAACTTTCGCAAAAGAGCGGCAGGACTCTAATCTGGAGAACCCGGTTTGATCCCCCACTCCTCCGATTGAAGCCAGCTAGGTGACCTTGGGTCAGTCACAGCTCTCCCAGAGCTCTCTCAGCTCCATCCGCCTCACAGGGCGATTGTCATGGGGATAATAACAATACACTTTGTAAACCACTCCGAGCGTGGCATTAAGTTATCCTGAAGGGCGGTATATAAATCAAATGTTATTAATATTATTAAAAATGAGAGTTAGACACTGCACTCTGCTAAAAAGAAAATCGATATTCACAGGGTTCTATGACGGTTGTGTCACACCCTGGGATTCAAAACACTGCATGGCAAATGAGCAGGTCTACTCATATGCAGGGCTGGGCATCTTCTGCCTTTAAAAAACAAATTAAAATACTGCGCCAAGGTAAAATAAGAAGGTTTAACTTTGTAATCCATATACATTATGCATATTAAGGAAATGTGCATGATTTATCTTATTTGGCACAACATCATTACATTTTTTTTACTGCTTTTCATTGATTATTCTGGCCTTGCTGACCATAGGGCAGAGCATAGAGCTACGTGGGGCCCTGGCTCTTGAGATTTCAGCAGGCATCACCCACACACTTTCAAGTCTGCCTTGGCAGCCACGAGCGCTAGAAACTTGCTTTAAAAATAAAACAGAGAACATTCCACAGGAAACTGAATTCTGCATTTAATGGCACAGGGCCCCAAGCTTTCAGCAAAATGCCCGTTCTGTTTATTTCTAGGGACCAAGCAAGGGATACCTGCAGCTTGGAGCATCCATATAAACTGTGTCAGGGGATTTCTAGGAGAGATTAAAGGGCTTACTTGAAAGCTGCTTGCTGATCAGGGATCAGAGTGGGCCTGAGAGTGCCATGCTGGGGCCAGAACAGCCTGGTGCCAGTTCCCTGTCAACACGACCCCCACATAATGCACCCAGGAAGCCAGCCAGGTTCAAAATACACAACAAAGCCAACGGCATTCGGGGGGTGGCAAGCGGGAGGCTGCGGGGTTAGCAAGGGCAGAATACACACCCAGGAGCTCTCAGCAGCCCTTCCTCCCAATTCAAGCACAGCAAGGTGGCACCGTTTGCGATCGGCAGGGTGCTTCTGTTCTGTCTCTGCGCCACAGTTGACTGGGTCATGCAGTCCCTCCAGATGTAGAGAGACAGCAGAAGGGTCCTCTCGGAGGAGACCACCCATTGCACCTCCGCTCACTGTTCTAGTCTAGGCCTGCCCCCCTCCAGTTAGAAGGAATGCCCAGATCAGGGACTCATGCAGATGCACTGGGGGAGGCCATCTCTGAAGGGCAAGTAATTATTATTCATGGTGGCAGTGGTGGAACATGTGGTCAAGTCATAGTCAACTTATGGTGACCCCTGTGGGAGTTCTCAAGAAAAGAGACTAACAGGTGGTTTGCCAATGCCTGCCTCGACACAGCGACCCTGGTCTTCTTTGGGGGTCTCCAATCCAATTATCAGTTAAGGTGCCCATATCGTTTAGACCACCACAATCCAGAGGTTGCTGGCTATGCACTGCTATCCCAAGATAACAGCCCCTGCCTAACAGAGGTCTTCCAGGGCTCTCCTGCTGACTCTTCTGGATCCATTCCAGGGGACTCCCTCTCATGTGCTAGTCTTCCAAGTGATGGACAGAGTTGGGTGTAATCCCAAGGTGGGCCCTGGCAACAACACCGCCAATCCCTTTACAATTTTTTTCCCCAAGAAAAAGACTGAGCAGAAAAGCCAAGAATAAAGAGACATTAAAAAAAAAAAGACAGACAACGGGGAAAGACTGGCAGAGGCTGGAGCTGGGCACTCAACAAAAGACTTGGGGAATTCAGGTCACCAAAGCAAAAGTGAAGTGGCAACTCGCAGCAAAGAAGGGACAGGCCAGGAAAGGGTGCTTGACCCATCCCCACTTCCCCCTGGAACCTGCTTTCCTACCCGCTACTGTCCCATCTAGGGGGGCCAGGCTGTAACCAGCAATCCTTGGGGGCAAACAGGGGCTGAGGCCTGGAAATCTTTAGACGCTTTGAGACTCACAAAAACTCTATGGCAATACCATAGCTTTTTGGTAAATTGTAAAGGGTCCACAATGTCACTCCAGTTTTTTTACTGGAAGTGAAAGCGCATTGGCATGTAACCCATCCCCCTCCCCTGCCAATTTCCTCCCAGCAGCATCTGAAGCACCAACGGGGCAAAGGAGCATGATGCCACAAGGCGTCCCTAGCCCCACCCCAGGACATAACAAACATGTGACTAGGCCTCAGCTGCAGGAAAGGAGCTCAAAGAGGGAAGGGGCAGGCACTGGAAGGGTTCGGCCTCAACACAGACCCCCATCTCTTGTCTGCTGCAAGCATGTCAATCTCCCGTTCCACATCAGATTCAGACTTCAGATTTGTGCTTCTACAGATTGCGTAGCTTCAGCCAGCTACAGTTAAAAACCAGGCCCCATATTGTAGGCTGCAGAGGAAGCTTGAAGTCCACTGCTTTAGCAAACCACAATAGTGCCCAGGGATGGGCAGTGCACATGCCATTTGGCTGACTCCTCCCTTGCAACGGTTGTTCATCCTCATACTAGACGGAGAACATCCATGTTTATTCTAGGCCTACTTCATTGTAAGGATCCTTAAGCTTCTTGGCAATCCCAGCACACAACAACAACAACAACGATCAATAGGAAGGCTGCTATCAGCAGGCACAAATTCTTGGATGCCTCCCTGAGCTTGGCTGCTCAGAAAAGGAACCTTCCAAAAAAATTCAGGCTGGGAGGGCCGATCTCACTGGCTGCAGGGGCTGGACTTGGAGCCAGTGTAAGAAGACCCTGGGCAGCTGTCCTGGCAGTCCGCCCCTATCCCAGTGGTATGAGAACAGAGCAGAGGAGGAAGAGGAGGAGAACAGGCCAGGGCTGGCACAGGTAAGGGCCCACAAGTTACCACTGGGCCATGCACACTTGTCACTTTAGCAGGCAGCTGTAAACCCCATGCAGAGGAGCAGCTAATCCACAGGGAGGGCTCAGCAGAGCCACGGGCAGCCTCCCATCTTTCAGGCCTCCTGCCAGCAGCTAGCAAGGCACAATGGACTGCCTCCTCCCTTTGCCAGCCTGGAGCAATTCTGCAAGCAACATCATCAGTTGTCAAAGTAAGTAGGGGTAGTCAGGCACACAGCACCAGCATCGAGTTCAATAGCAATCCATAAACACCCCACATGATACAAGTTTCAAAGACTCATCTCACCCCCAGAGGGTTTGGACTGTTGTTCTAATGGTGGTACCCAATTTTTGAAAAGAGAGGTACATGCATGGCAACCCTGCCAACCGCCCCATATGGAAGCCCAGCTCGTTAATCCCAAAGCATATGGGAAGAGGTAGCAGAAGCTGAGGGTAGAAGGGAGGGCGCTCTGCTCATGCTCAGAGGTACATTTATTTATTATATAACATGAATTCATAGCTGTTTCTTTGGAGAAGGGGTGTGGACGTATGGGAGAGGTATGCAAAGAAACCCAGCTGTGATTAGAGGAGGAAGAAGTCAAGCCAAAAAACTGCAACCTACAGACCCTGTAAGAGATTATACTGCTGTCACTGCTGGTGCACGTGCTGTGCCAAAACCAGCTCCAAAGCCTGCACATTTCCTGTTTGCTTTGTGTTGTTTATTTTGCTTTTGCAATCAAGGCTTCTCTTACACTTCTGGGTAGGGTGTTTTTTTTGTTGTTGCAAGAACATGGGTGGCAGAGAGAGAAAAGGAGATCTGAGTCAGGTAGCCATCAGAGGCAAGAAATAACCACAGATAACAGATTGGTTGAGTAAACCTCATTCAAAGACACCGTGACCTCAAAGGCCCAGCCCCAGTTTCAAGATACAGTGCATGCATTTCTAAACTTCTTTTTTACAAAAAAAAAAAAAAATTCACACACACAGCACACAGAGTTTGAAACAAGTTTCATTTAAAAAAAGAAAGAAGCATATTTCTCGCCAATGCCACATTTCACATGTTCCCTGGTTGCTCATTAACGTTTAGGTAAGGTTTGGTTTGTGGATACCTCACAAAAAAACACTGAACAATCTTGGGATTTAAATCTGGGTGCAGAATTAAGCATCCAAAAATCTCTCTGCTTTCTCTTAAGTTTCCAGTCCTCATCGCTGCAATGACAGGCTTGAAAGTTGCATACTTGCTAAAATCTCTCATGGTAGAGCTGAGCTGAGAGGTTTTCTAGTGATCCAAAGGCAGTAATGGAGCCCAGAGAAACAAGTAGGATTTGAGTCCAGTGGCACCAACAAGATTTTCAGGGTATGAGCTTTTGAGAGTCAGAGCTCCCTTCCTCAGATACAGGAAGGAATAATATAGAGGTTTGCATGAAGGGAACACTCCACCTCCTTCTCCCTTCAGATGAAGGGAGCTTTGACTCTTGAAAGCTTATACCCTGAAAATCTTGTTGGTTTCTAAGGTGCCACTGGACTCAGAACCTGCTGTTCTACTGTAGACCAACACGGCTACCTACCTGAAACTATTTTCAGAGAAACAAGAAGCACAACTAAGGTGGGTTTGATCTCCTTTGTTACTTGTGTGGCTCTCTCCCCTCCCACAACAAAATTCAGATTGCAAACTTGTTGGAATAGGGCATTTCTCTTTGTTACATCACACACTGATGGAATACTACCACTCTTTTGGGTGATAGGATTTCCAAAGGCATGTGGACTTCAGACAGAAGGAGTAAGCCCCCACCCCGCCCCCAGGTCCCTTTCCTAGCTCTCTTCTCATCACCAAAACCAGGAACTCTGCTCAGCTGACCCTGCTGGGAAGGAAGAAGGGGCAATCTAAAGACAGCCAAACGGGAGGTGCAGGACCACTTCCGCACACTGAAACCCATCACCCATTCCCTACTGATGCCCTGGAACTGGGCGACTCACAAAGCTGCCACTCCGGGACAGGTGCACCTCCGAGTGCCTCCGGGTGCTAGAGAAAGTGGGCGGATGGGCCACCGGTTGCCTGGGCTCTTCAGTGCCCACAAAGTGAGCGCATGGATCCTCTGACTCCAGCAGCAGTGTGCTGGGGTCCTTCTCCTCACCAAGGTAGAGGCCAAGCATCTCCACATTTTGGCTCAGCTTCGCCTGCTCAGCCCACAGGGCAGCAGTTTCTTCCCGGAGGTCACTGACAGCGATTGCCAGAGGGCGCACCAGGCAGAGGGCCTCCTCCACGCGTTGCTCTATAGCCTGACGCCAGGTCTGCAGCTCCTTACGGATCTCCTGCAGTGCCTGGTGCAAGGGCTGTTCCAACACTAACTCCTGCATGCGGTCCAGGCTGGGGACAGGCACCCCCGGCATGACAACAAAGGGGGGTCACAGGGCTCGCTATATTGACTGTTTGCTAGCGTTAATGCAAGCCCCCAAAGTCACAAGAGACACATGCACGGACCCTGCCCAAAAGTCTTTTATAGCAGTGGCAAGACACCCACTCAGCCACACAAGCAGAGGAAGGGGGCGGGGGCTTCGTGTTGCTAACCAGCTATTCTTATCACAGAAGGGACACAAACGGGGGAAGAGGGCTGCAAGCAGCTCAGGAAGCTTCACAGTGACAGACAAAGGCAGAGTGATGGAGCTGGGCCAGGTGGTCAGGCGGGGGTGGGGCAGAGATAGTGACCAAGTGCAGTGAAAGGCAGCGGATGCAGCCGGGGTGAGGATGCCCCCTGGGGGATGCATGGATCCTCAGCCTTTTAGAAGGCACAGCCTTCCAGCACTCCATATACACACAGGCCTCTGAAAAGCAGGCCTGCACCATGCCCCCCTCCAAAATGTAACCCTCCAGCAAGGCAAGCTGCACTGGACGGGGGGGGGGGGGCTCACTAGTTGTGTAGGCCTGCACCTAATCCTGGCTGCTATACCATTCCGAGGCTTAGATCAGCCGTTCTCAAACTGGGGCTAAGAAAAGGACAGGTAAGCCAGCTGAGCAGTGGCATTCCCCCCCACCCCGCCCCCGCTCTGTTCCTTGTAGTAATCACTAGCACCCCACTCCCCTGTTTGATGTTCATCACAGGACATTGTTCACAGGTGCATCCATGGGCAATGCCATAAGCAAACAGAGATTTTCTGGCAAAGACAATTGGGGGGTGGGGGGGGCTAATTTGGGAGGATGGGTTTATGCAGTCAACTCTCTTGAATCAGGAGGAGCCATGCAGGGTGTGAAATCTACAGCACCTGGTCTCTCTAGCAAAACTGGCTTCTGACGTTTTATCAGGTATGTTTTTAAGCTCCAGCTATAGCCATAGAGGCTAGAACACTGTATTTTAAAAAACGAAAGCCAAGTATGCCTAATTTTACACCAAGAAACCAAATTCTAGTTGCCAACTCAGGAGGAGATACAGGACACCCCTGAATTCACAGGTGCTACCGCAAGGTAACATTTTTAAAGGCTACAGAGGATGAGAAACTCCAGTTCATCCCCCCCCCCCCGCCAATGATATAGCAAGGCTTAGTTTACACATGCAGTAGACGAGAGGATAAACCAGTGCCTGGGGTGTATCACTTCGCACTGCAGGTGAAGGAGGAAAACCAGCATGTCAGGAAACACAGATGAGAGCCCTTCTCCCCGATATACTAGTTTTCTATGCGGAGGGCTTTTTTTTTTTCTTTTGGATTCAGATAAGCAACCCGCCCCCCGCCCCTTTCAGCCTGTAAAAGCACTGTCCAGGCACAGGGTTACCATCTCACCTGCTGTCGCTATGCAACAGGCCAAATGCCCCGTGGGGTGAGGGAGGCCAATGTGGGGTTCCAAAGGCAATAGCGGCTGTTACCGTCCAAGTATTCTGTCCCGGCACATCCAGAGAGCCCCAACGGAAGGGGTGGGAAGGAGACAGTGCTTGGCATTCCTGCCCTCCCTCTGCTCACCTGAGGAGCCCTTTTGTAGACCGAGCTCTAGCCGAGAAAGCAGCCTTCCCTGCCGCTTCCTAAATAATGCACAGCTAAGGGAGATCAGGTTCCCCGGCCACTGCCGTCCCCTCTCAGCTTCGTTGCCTGAGTTCCCCCGGCCTTTAAGCTGCCTCTGATCCTCAAGACACGGTCTGACCTCCCCCCATACACTCCCACCCTCAATACAACAGCACTTGTCCCACTGATCTCACTACTGCTGTGCCCTCACCTGCGAGGGTTGGTGGGGTTGCCCTGAGACCCAGCTGGTGCAAGCGGGTGCTTTCCTGCTGGGCAGCGCAGCTCCTCCTGTAGCCCACCCGACACTCTGAGCTTCAGCTAATACCTTAACGAGAACCGACAGGCTGGCACCACCCATGGCAGGGATACTGGATGAGGCATTAGCCTAATTAGCCCAGGCAGGAGTGTTCCTGCTTCCTCTGCACCAGGCAGGGGGCTGCATCCCGAGCTTGGCAAGGACAGCAGGAAAGGGCAGGGGGCAGGCAGAGGGGTGATGCCAAGAACTGGATCAGCAGCTTCTACCCTCATTAAACAGCCCTCGCTGGCTCGGCCCAGATGAGCACCACTGGGCCAAGCACATCAGGAATCCTCCTTGCCCCCCACCTGGGGCACCTGACCTTCTGCCAAGGGCGGCAATGCATCTCCACGTCTAGACATTTTGCACCAGCCTCAGTGAGCAGCAACCGAGATGCCTGAAAGCACGAGGAACTGGCAGAGGCCCCAGAGAGGCCCCCTAAGATAAACTGTGATGAGCTTCTTTGTCTCAACCATCTCAACATCACCTCAAGCTGTCGGTGAGCCAGCTGGGGGAAAGGGTTGGAAGGAGGTGGGGAGAAATTCCTTTGAAGGGGAGGGGGAGACCCACACAGACAGGCAGACATCAGCACCGGCGGTGGCCAACTCATGGGGCTCCTAAAAGGGTGCCACGTGACTCACCGGCACGCATCACCTTAAATGGCCGGACAAACCCTCAACCAGCTTCTCAGTTTGGGACCAGCTGAGGATGGCAGCAAGCACCCCAAGGATGCGCTCCCCTCTCCCTTGCAGGATCCATCAGTTTAAAGTTTGTAACCAGCTGTGGCATACAGTCCCTTTCCCACCACAGAGTGCACCTGGCAGGGTCAACAGGAATGAGAATCTCGGGATCCAGGCACTCCTGTGCTGAGAAAGATCAACATTTATGAAATTGCCAACACCGAGAGGGAAACGACAAGTGTTCTTATTCTTCTGCTTTTACTCCTTTGTATAACTTCTCGTATCGCTAGCCACGGGGAACAGCAAAGGGCACTGAAGCTCCGCCACGTGAGATTTCAGCAGGTGTTGCTCCCTACACTCGCGAGAACCGCTTCAAAATCAAGAGGGAAAGAGAGTTGCTTTTCTGAGAACAGGAAGCTGAGATGCTCCGGAAACACATTTCTGCACCCCAGACCTACATTCGACACTTTTTCACATTACTGCAGGATTGCAGCGTATGCACAGCCCTGCCTCACCCTCAGCTCCTGGACAAACGTATGGTTCTCAAACCAGGCTGTATGCATTACTCCTACCATTTCTTCTCTCCTGCCCGAGAGAAACAGCTGCCTGAATGCTCAGCACTGACACACGGGGAGAGGTCAATGCTCACAGGGGCTTGCCCATGAGGTGGGACGAGGGGTTTCCGGTCTTTTCCCAGGTACCCCTGCCCTGCAGAAACCAAGATCTTCCAGCCTGTAGAAACTGGTACTTTTTTACTGTGTGCTTTTCCTAAAGTTGTTGCTGCTTCATTATTAGAAATCTTTCAGGGGCTGCTGGGGCCAAAACTGGAAACAGGTAGCTGCATCTCAATAGGCTGGATGCCAGTAGTGTATCATGGCAGGGAAGCTGCTTGCTAGATGAAAAGACCGGCTCCTCCTTTTTTGGACTGTCAAGAACTCTGAAACTTCACATTGCACATCTGGGGGGAGAAAGTTTGCAGACCTAAAGACAGGCTGGGGGCTTCCCTATCTCTCTCTCTCTCTCTCTGTGTGTGTGTCCAATGCATTACATCCCCCCCCCCTTTTAAGTGAATGGCTGACATTCCCTCCTAATGAAAGAAAGCAAAGCTTTGCACTGAGGGAACCTGATAACAGCAAAGCCTGTGTGCGTGCTCAGTCTGGGCTCTCAAGGCCAGGAATTCTGCTGACTGTGTGCACACGCAAATGGTTAGGTTCCCAGATCATGAAGAAATACCTCGAGCCTGACAGGGTCGTCCTGCCACCTACACCTACCAGCACTTCCTCCCATAGTTCATAATGCTGGACATTTTGCTCAAAAGAAGCCTTTTGCAAATGCACACTCCCTTTGTCCCAAGGAGACAGAAAGCTGGGGACCAGCTGCAGGGGGAAAGGGTGGGGTCATTTCTGACACTTCACTCCAAGACTGAAAGGGAGGATTCTTAAGACGCACAGCCTTGAGGATTTTATCCATTAAGATGTGCACTGCTGATGCAAATTACCAGCATTTAGTGCCCTTTTGAATGAACAGAGCTGTAGGCACATCATGAGGAACCTATTATGTTCATTTGTTTTGTTTTGCACTGCTCCCTGACAACCTAGAGCCCCCAAACCCCACCCCCTTCCTCCTTCCATTTCACTAGCTTTTTTTAAAAAAAAAAACAAGAATCCAACTCTAGGAAGCAGAACCAGTTGTGCCAAATGAGCAAATGGGCAGAGTTCTCAATCCCTTCTGACAGCATCATGATCCACTGGCATGCAAGAATTCTCCACTGGCACGCAACCCTCTGGCCCAAGCAGCACGCATTTACCACCCCAAATCTAGCCATGAACACCATAGTAGGGGTCTGGTTTCCCATCCTGACAAGTGGTTCTGGAAAAAGAAACCGAAGGGAAGAGGAAAGAGCACTCACCTTCTGACGGCTGCTGGCATGGCTGCTGCTACCAACACTGCTGGTGGTGGTGATTCGGACGGGGGTGCTTCCCAACCCCAGGGTGAGCTCTGCAGGGTGGGGAGAAGGCACAAGCATGAGAGCAAGTGGCTGGCAAACAGAGGGAGAGGGAGGCTGAACTGCTGGCACACTGGGAGTTGGCCACGATTTTCATTTTGTGAATTTACATCCCACAAGGCAGCTTTAAAAAAAAAACACCAGAAAATACATCTGATAAAAACCAACAAACCAACGAGAGAAAGAATAAATGTCTGGAACAAACTTTAAAACATATATAATACAAAAATGACTAGCAAAGACAGTAAGATCAGCAGCGGATTAAAATCTCTAAGAGGGACGCTTTTAAAAAGGGAAAACTTTGGCAATGTACTCAAAACAGCCAAGTAGTCTCAGAATGGCAGCAGATAAAATCTGTAAAAGATGCAAATTAGAACATCTTTTAACAAACAACTGTATTCAGCTGCAGAGACAGAGCTGCCAGCTACCTTGAGAAAAATGTCCTGTCCCTTTAATGGAAATTTAATAGAATGTTATTTACTTCTAGGCCACGAAAAGCATTAGTTGCCCATTTCTCCTTTTTTTTTTTGTCGACAACTTACGGCAACCCCACAAAAGTTTTCAAGGAAGAGATATTCAGTGGTGGTTTGCCCTTGCCTGCCTCTGTGTAGCAACCCTAAACTTCCTTGATGGCTTCCCATTCAAGTCCTAATTAAGAACCCCTGCTTAACTTTCGAGATCTGATAAGATTGGGCTAGCCTGGGCTATCCAGGTCAGGAAGAATGTGAAAGTGCTATCAAGTCGCAGCTGACTCACGGTGACCCCATAGGGTTTTCAAGGAAAGAGACAAACAGGGGTGGTTTACCCTTGCCTGCCTCTGTGTTGCAACCCTGGATTTCACTGGTGGTCTCCCATTCAAGTACTAACCAGGCCGACTCTGCTTAGCTTCCAACATCCGACAAGGTCCGATCCAAGTCATCCAAGTCAGGGACATAACATTTTTCTTCAAGCTTGCTGGCAACCCTACATACAAATAACTTCTCAAGTTACTAATCCACAAAAAAGTACTAGCCTCTGCCTCTGTTAAAGAGATTCAAGCCTCTTCCAAATGCTTCCCTGTCTGAAGGAAGGAAATTTTTGCTTTCTGCAGACTACCACACCATATATCTCCTCCACCGGAGACAAGAGTAAACTAGAAAGGAAATCAGATTTTAAAACCTTATAAAGTCTGGAGCTCTTCTAATAGAGCTTTCCACTGCCATGATCCACACACTCATCCCCCTCATCCCAGCACAAGACTCAGCATCACATGCAGCAGAATACAGCAAGAAGTGAGTATAAGATGAACCTCACACACACACACACCAAAATACAAAAACACACACACAAAACTAGACACATACCCCAAATCCAAACATCTGTGTCAGCAGCAGCCCCCCAACTGGTATCACCTGAGGCACTGGAGGGGGAAATAGCACCCTTCAATGAACCTACCCCAGCGGCAAAGAGGAAGTTCCTATGAACCACATATTCCCTGGAGAAACTGTCCTCCTCCAAAGAGCAGAACTTAAAAGGGTTCATTCCCGCTGCGCTCACATACACAAAAACTTTCCACTCCATCCTTAAGAGGATAAATCGCAGCCCATCAAGCCATGACAGCAGTTTATCCTTCCAGGAATAAGAGAGTTTCCAAACTTTGGGATCACAGGCAAACACTCGCTGCCAACATCTATCTTGACATCGCCCTAAATACCTCAATCTCTCTAGAAATGTTTCCCTCCCCACAGCTGCTGTTTCAAACAGTCCAGAGGAAAGAAAAACAACTCCTATCCCCAAAATCTCCTTTAGAAAGAACGGACAAATGCATTCTTTGACACAAGGGCAAAGGTAGCTATGCGGTAGCCCCAGACCATTAGGTAAGTATCCCAATACAGAGACACACCATGCACACACACCAGAGTCTGTCATGCAGCCCCAAAACTAAAGCAGGTGGCACTGGTTGGTAAACGCACACGTATGAGGATAGCAGGCAGGACGCTGCCGACAGCTAGAGAGGTACAATGCATACCTCCATCCAAGAAGTTTCGCTCACCATCAACAAAATTCATTTAAATTTTCCTCAACGTTCCTACTCCCCCCCCACCCACACACACACATGCATTCTCTAAATTCTCCTGGTATCTCACTGTAGATGGAATGTTTGTTGGTTGAAGCAGTTTTATGGCAGGAACACACCTCTGTGGCAAGCAGAAATTTCACAGGTGAATGATATCTAGAGATGACTAGACATGGGGAAATTGCCTCTCATGCACTTTTAGGCACAGAGTTCTTGCCCCACTGAAAGAATGTAAAATCCTCAATACATAAACCGCCCCGTTCCCTCAAGAAATGACTTTCATCCTATAAAATTCTTTTAACTTTTCTTTTAGCTACAGGTGTCCCTTGACCCATTCAGATTCAACTTGGAATTCAGTGGCAGCTCTACCCAGAGGATGCCCCATCCTGACCCAAAGTCCAAATGGAGAAAAAGCAACCGTTGCTTGTCCCCTTGGACCTGAACCAGTCCCAAAATCCTAGGATTTTGAACAGAAGAAAGACCCCCCAAGCGAGGGGTTCCATGAATCCCCCTCCTGCAACCCCATCCTTAATGTCCCAACTGTCAATGCTATTTCGCCCCAAGCAGGCTGCACCATGGTACATCCCCCACTCACCTGCCCGCTGGCTGCCTGGTGTCCCCACAACATGGCTTCGGATGGGCTGACTGCGATTGTCCTTGATCTCGATGGTGAAAAGGGTTTTCATGGCGTCGTTGGTGCTGGGGTTGTGCGCTGGGGAAGGCAGGAGGTTGCAAGAGGAGGCGCTCGGCTGGGTACGGGGTTCCTCTGAGCTGGCAGACGTCCCCTTGGCATTTTCAACAGGCTGTCGGGCAGGTGTCAACTTACTGTTCTGCCATTGGTTATTGTAGCTCCTCCCCTTGGGGCCACCCACTTCTTGAGGGCTGGCTGGACCCTGAGCAGAAGGCCTGACTGTCCCAGCTTTTGCTTGAGAAGAAGTGGGCTTTGCAGCCTGCTCTGTGCCAGTACTGCAGTTCGCTGATTGCCTGGTGCCATCTGGGAGTGCACAGCCAACGCCGTCGCCACGGACTCCCCTGGGTAAGTCTGTCACACGCCGGGGGTGCAGGAACTGCTGTTGCTGCTGCAGAACACGAGAGCCTTTGTTGGCACTCTCCCCCTTTGGGGGGCCGGTTTGATTGGGGGGCTCCGAGCTGAACTTGCGAGCACGTTCCCACACAGAACCAGACCTCTGGAAGGGCTGCTCCCGTCGGGGATCTGCAGAAGGGGGTGGGGCAGAGAGAGAGAGAGAGAGAGAGAGAGAGAGAGAGAGAGAGAGAGAGAGAGATGTGTTTGTTGGCTGGGGAACGAAGACCAGTTCTATCACAGCTGGGAATCCTGCCAAGCTTCTTGATAGAAATTTTGAACCCTGCAGAAGAAAATGCTTATGCTTTCCTACCTCCCCTATCATTGCAACTATCTAGCAACTATTTCTCAATAAAAAAACCCTTCTACTCAGCTAATTCCCATTGTAGGAGAGCCTTTTCCTCTTTTTCTGAATTGCCCCAGGAAAAGAAAGAAAGTCCACATCTGGAAAGGCAGGCTTCACTCTATTACCACTTTCCCTGTAACTCCAAGCCAAGCTAATGATTAGGCCCTCTAAGTGGACTCTAGGGCTCCCCCCCCCCCCGCCCATTTCTCCTTTTATCCACTTACAGACACTAGGAGAGCCCCTCTTGCAGAATGAGTAATTGAGCGGCTGAGGCATTGGTGCATGTTGGATAGTCGCAGGCCGCTGCTACAACACATATTAAATCCTATCCTTCCCTGGGCCCGTATTGCATCTATCACATCCCTCCAAGCAGCACATCAATGATCCATCCAGCAAAGAATCCCCCCCCACCCTTATTTACTCAGTTGAACCAGATGGGCAAGCTCAGAGCTGGGCTAGCAGCACCAGGCAAAACCTGAGAGCGTGAGTCTTGGGGAGTACCATTACCAGCACTTCCGTGTTTTTGCCTGGCAAGGTGAAAAAAGAGCAGATGTGCCAGAACAAAAGTGCATGCCTAGCATTTCGAAAAGGCCAGGAAGTTACCTGCAGTGGTGGTGGGTAGTGGGGCCGTCTGTGTGGTGTTGCAGCAGGGCGCGGGGACATCGTGTGAAGGAGCTGCTGGGCAGAAAGTCAGGAAAAGATTGGTGGAGAATGTCAAGGAAGAAAGAAAAGAGGAAAATAAAGTTGCATTAGACATGGGGATTCCCAAACTCCCAGCTCCTTCAAACATTCAGGTCCAATAGCAAACCCCCAATCCTTATTCCATGGGTCAGAAACCCCCCACCGTGTCTCGATCCACTTGGCAAAGATATGAATAATCAGCATGTATACTGCTTTTTGGAGCAATAAGTGAGCTTCACATTTATATTGGTTTAAAATATTTATATCCTGCTTTTCTCACAACTATAGGCACGAACCAAAAAAAAAAAAAAGACCCACAATTCGTGGTCCATAGCATCCCACGAACCACGAACTTCCGACCTTTTTCCAGTTCACGAATTGGTTCATGGCATTTCAACTGCACCGCACCGGCTGCTGAAGCCGGTGAGGGGTGTTTGAAACAGACAGCCCCTTTTTTCTGCTGCCCGGGCAGCAGGAGAAGAGGGCTATCAGTTTCACAGACCCTACACCGTTTCAGCCCATCAGCTGAACCCAGTGCGGGGTCTGTGAAACTGACAGCCCCATTCTCCTGCAAGGGGCTGTCAGCTTCACTCACCCCACACCAGTTTCAGCCCATTGGCTGTACCCAGCACAGGGTCTGCGAAACTGACAGCCCCTTTCTCCTGCCACTCTGACTGTGAGTTTCACAGACCCCATGCTGGGTTCAGCCGATGGGCTGAAACTGGCGCAGGATCTGTGAAACTCCGAACCAGCCACGGAACAGTTAGAAAAAGTCATTTTTTCCGTAAAAACGTGGTCCCACTGAATGTGTGTTTCTCTGCAAACAAACCAGCCGTTCTGTCCCGAATTTTGTTCCATGGTTCGCTTCATGCCCATCTCTACTCACAACCAACGGGACTTAATAGCAGCTTACATAGTTAAAATTGGCTAAAATCTCATTTTCAAAAATAAAAACATGAAGAAAAAAGGAGAAAACACCGTTTATCTTATGATAAAAACTGAACCCCCTTCACAAGACTCATAAAAAAAAAAGACTCCCAAATCCCTGTAAGGTTAGGGCCTTCTCTAAGTCCTCAGGAAGTCAGTTCCATAGAACAGGGGTGGTCCACAAGAAAGACTCAGTGGAAACATTTCTTGCTAGCGTGAGTGGAGGAACTGCTAATAATCCCTAGTTCATGTCCTTATGACAGCCAGGCAAAGCAGATCACACTACTATCATACCCACGCTGCATACAGGACAGAGAGACTGTAGCTTGCCAAACACCAGTGCAGTATCTATGTTAGTCTGCTGCAGCAAAACAAAAGGGGAGTCCTGCGGCAACTGAAAGAGTAACATGTTTATTGCAGCAGAAATCTTGTGAGCTCACAGCAGTTAAAGATTTAAACCAAGGACTTCCTGATTCAACGCTTAGCCTTTCTGCCACCATCATAATACATGCCTCTCTCATTTGCATTTTTTATGCATTGAACACTTCCAGCTGCTGAAAGAAGATGGGGAAGCTGCCAACTCCCCGCCTTCACTTCTCCTCCTACCCCACTTCCCCAACATCTAAGGCCCTGCATTAGACCCTGGCATCACTATAACCACAGGGGGTGGCAGGCCCGTCTATCGTCCCCTCATCCTGCAACATCCAGACCCTCCAAAGCCTCCAACCTTGTAATTCCGGTAATGATACCTAGCATTTATAAAGCATATTTTTATGGTTCACAGCACTTTACATGCACATTACATCAGTGTGATGCAGGGGTGTTAGTGATGGACTATGACCAGCAGCAGCGCCAGGGTTTTTGGCACCCACAGCCAGCCAGCAGGCTGGGCGCCCGCGCATGCACACACACACAGCCTGCGTGATG
This sequence comes from Eublepharis macularius, assembly GCF_028583425.1. Classification (NCBI taxonomy): domain Eukaryota; kingdom Metazoa; phylum Chordata; class Lepidosauria; order Squamata; family Eublepharidae; genus Eublepharis; species Eublepharis macularius. The sequence continues at coordinate 49,589,365 of NC_072802.1, forward strand.
ACGCCACATGTGACGTCATCACAGGCACATGCGCGCCGCAAGCCCAATTGCTGAGGTGGGCAGCTGGGACAGCACGCGAGTGGCCTCCGAGCTCTCCTGCTTGGTTGCCCTGCACCCCCGCAGATGCCTGCTCGCAGCTGCTGCACCCGGCTGGGGGGCATGTGCTGGCGGCGGCAGCTCCGTGGCACGCACTCCCACCCCTGCGCCTCCTCCGGCGCCCCCTCCGGCACCCCATGCCCTGAGGCCACCGCCTACCTGGCCTCTATGGGTGCACCGGCCCTGACTTTGCGGAAAGTCAGGCTCAAATCCCAGCCCAGCTATGAAGTTCACTAGGTTATCCTAGGCAGCCACAGCCTATCGAACCTCACAGGTCCATTGTAAACTTATAAACGAAGAGGAGACTCTGTATGCCACACTGAGGCTGAGTGGGCTAAAGCTCTAACCAATTAAACAAAAAACTCTTTACAACTATGTAAGGGGGTGAGTAATTGAGTGGGTGGGTATGAGAAAGAGAGAAGGGGGGAGGCTGAGCGAGATCAAGGAAGCATTTGAAATCCGTACTTTCCAGCTTGTAATTGTGCCATGACAGAACCTATCCTGCATTCTAGGGCGCTCTCCCTGTCCTTGACCTTTGCCGTCACAACACACACACACCCCAGCTGAGCCCTCAGACATTCCCTTACATACAATCCCTCTCCCACCTCCTTCAAAGGCCATGTGTAGCCCCTGACACTGCGACCAAGAGGGAAGGTTCAGATAGATCTGTGCCTGGCCAAACTCAGAAGCCCCTTGTAGGCACATGGCTCCGAAGAGCTGAGAGAGAGCGAAGACTAGGCTGCCAGGGAACAAAGGAACACGGACAGCAACAGACCCGCATTTAGGAGCCTCAACTGGGGGTAGTTCCAGGGGGAAAGCAACAGGCACAAGGAGTACGGATCTTCCTACCTGCCCTACTTTGTTACAGCAAATTGCTCTCTTCTCATCCAGCTGTCTTGCATTAGAGAAGTGGCAAGATGGGAATAGGCCAGACCCGTGTGAATTAAGGGTAAATTGCCATCTCCAGTTGTTTGCAGCTAACAACGGATATTCAGAAGTACAAGAAGTAGTCGCAACAAAATGTTGTAGACTGTGGAGACAGCCATCAGCCATCTCCACAGCCGTCCAAGGCAGACTTCCCTGTTCCTGCCTCTCTACTCAGCCAGCCATCCTGTCCTGTTAGTTTGCCTCCCCAGCAGCCTTTCCTGTTACTCTTCCCGCCGCCACCAAGAGTCTTTACCTCATTCTTGCCTCCCAAAGACCCTCAACACAGCGCTTGCCCTCCCTGGGGCAGATGGGCTCAGCGCTGGCCCTTCCTGGGCCTGTAGGGTCTTGCCACATTTCCATACTGGCCAAGTGGTGGGGCTCTATGCACCCCAGTACTGGCTCGGCATCTGTTGGGCACGGGCGGCTTTCAGCCAGTGCACCTGGGTGGTTCGCAGCTGGCACAATCAGAGCCTGGAGTGCCACACAGCCACACTATCTGGATCTCCAGTGGATCACTACCGTAGCAGCTGGACTGGGGGAGAGAGAAGCCCTGGCCTCGCTCCTCCAGCAGCAACACTCTGTTCAACCCATCTTTTATGTTGGCTGGGTCGTTTGGAGTGTCCAGCAGTCACATAGTTCCAGCGGGCCCATCCAGCAGCTCTTTGGAGAGTGCAGGTACAGAGGGCAGGCAAGTTTTGGGGTGGGGGATTCAAACCCTCCCCCATTTTGTATTTTTTATTTTTTGGCAACTCTGGGGAGTAGTGCTCTTCCAAGGCTGCAGAAGCCTGTGGCATGATCTGAAGTGGCCCCAGTCCTCATATATACAGGTCGGGGCCACTTCAACATTAGATATAACATACTGCCTTTGTACATGGAGGTTTATTTATCTATCCAGGATAACAGCTGTAATAGTCCTATCCTTTGTGAATTCATCTGTTTTTCTTTAAAACCATCTATATTAGTGGCCATCCCCATATTTTGCATTTATGAAATCTGTAACAATGTAAGAGTCTTGCCAGGTTAGCCTAAAAGGACAATCTACTGACCTAACTTACAGAGCTGTTGTGATAAGATAAAGGATGTAAAGCACTTTGAACACTTGAACGCTGCTGCGTGCGACACCACTCAGCTAGAAAACGAGGAAGTTCACAAAGAGGTCATAAAGCTGAGGGCCTTCCCCATTGACCAGACCTCTTCTGTGCAACAATGTCACATAGGAGCTAAGAACACCCTCTAGTCCAATGTTCACTCCGCTTCCAAAGGCACAATATCTACCAGCCTCTACGGGTATATCTACTACCCTCGGCTCAGATTGCAGCATACCATACCAGTGCAGCATCGCACTGTAAAATTTAAAAAAACTTTAACAACAACGATGACGACAACAACACAGCTCCAGTAAGTAACTCAAGCCACGAGAAAAATCTGTCCTCGAGGAGAAAATATCACACCAGCTTTAATAGGCCAAGAGGCCCCTGACCAAGCCGTGAGATTCAGCTGCAAAGGGAAGTGAGATTCACCTGCAAAAGAAAGGCAGACCCTCCCAACAATTCAGCCCTACCCAGATTGGGATGGGAGCAGGGATATGGAGCAATGCTTGCTCCTTTGACAGCTCTGAGGCCACAGAGCAAAAGATCAAGGATTCCGCTGCTGCCTGCAGGATGCCAGCCTCTTTAAGAACCTCCACTGCAAATTTTCCCAGAGTCCCAAAATGACAAGGGAGAGCTGGAGGTGGGGAGAAGAGACCTAATTATTGTTCCACGATCACTGCAGCGGAACTCTGGAGTGTGTGCATTTGTGTGTGAGCATGCACTGACAAATGACAGATTTTCACAGTGTTCTGTGCCAAATCCCCTACAGCCACCTCCTGGGAAAGCAGAAAGGGTCACTCTCAGGGAAGTGGGAAAACGTAACAAGAGAAGGGGGAGGGGGAACAGAGAAGGGGGCCGAGGTTCAAAGGGATGCTCAGGAGGCACCTCAACCAGCCAGGGGAGACAGCAAAGCAGAGCCGAGGACCGCATCAGGAGTGTGATGGAGAGGGGAGGAGAGGGGCCCAGCCAAGGAAGGAGTGAGGAGCCGTTCCTGACCTTATTGGGCTGAAGAATGTAAAAGGTCCAACTCTGGGTAGCAGAGATTCCCTTTCATGGCCCTGCAAGCAACAGCTTCTCAGAAAGCCTTAAATACAGCTCTGCCCCCTTCACCCCCACCCCGGTGCTGAGGGAAAGGGAAATGCAGGAAGAGGCCAAGCCCCGGAGCGCGGAGGGTGGGGGGGTAGTACATGTGAGGAGGCAGGAGCAGCCCCTGGGCACCAAATGCAGGACCTCTGAGTGCCCCCCCTCCCTGCAGCAGAGCCCTCGACTCCAGCCTCTCTTCTGCCTAGGACTGCCTCTGTGCTCCCCTGACCTTTCTCGCCATGCTGGTTTTCCCGGGAAGTCCCGTCCTTTTTGGATTTATGAAAACATATACAAATGCTGCAGCTGCGGTCAAGCTGGGGAAAAGCTTGGGTGCATCAAGGGTCCAAATTACTCCTGCGGGAGTCCGGTGGGGCAGGGAAAGCTCTCTCTCTCTCTCTCTCTCTCTCTCTCTCTCTCTCTCACACACACACACACACACACACACTATAGACGCAAGCCCCTGGTTGTGTATATACAACACAGAGATGTTCATAACCTCATCTCCTCTGCCTGTTGCTTTCAAGTGATTCCTTAGTGTGATGTAATGGTTAGAGTGTGGGGCTAGGATCTGGGAGACCCAAGTTCGAATCCCCACTCTGCCCTGGAAGCTTGCTGGGACTCAAAGCAGTTTAAAACCAGATAAAATCTCATTTCACACACAAAAAAATTACAATGAACAAGACGCGAGCAATCCATCTGCCCCATCATAACAGCAGACCTCTGCTCACAAGCCACCCAATACTTTGCAGACCCTCTCAAACCTCTGCAAAACTGGAGCCTTCCTCACATCCTCCAGAATCCCACTGCATAAAACCAGAGCAGCCACCCAGAAGGCCTGAGCAGAAACAGTTCTCACCAACCTGATTGGACGAACTGTTAATAAGCAAAGCATGACAATGCCCTCTCATGCTGGGTGGGCAGAGACTGAAGTGCAATTGCCAACAGGGCTGACATTTGGAGAAAATCCCCATTGCTCCATTGACCATGCCAACCCAGAGCAACCGTTGCTCTACTTCTGTGTATCAATATTTGAAAATGGTCTGGAGTTTCCTGCATTCAACGCTCAATTTCAATATCTACAGAGTAAGAACCATGGAAGAGCAACAGGGAAGTAACTGTGTGTGGTGACAGCACCCTGTAAAAACTGATCGCCTAGATGGACAGGTGCATGCTGCATCTCTGCAGAAGCACAGCAAAAACTCAGGGTGGGTATACTGGGTGCAGAATTTACTTTCCTGTAACTCTCAGCTTTCATTTTATTCTATTATTAATTTTTAAAGCAAGCTTCTAGCCAGTATCAGTTGGTTGTGGGATGCTTGCTGAACTAGAGGGGTGGCTGAATAAGACCGCCTGGAAAAGGGAGGGGAAAAGGGGCTAGTGTTTCAACAAAATAAGAACAAATTATGCACAATACTAAAACCTGCAAGACACATACACATCTTTTCAATTTGTATAGTTACTTAGAGCCAGTTTGGTGTAGTGGTTAAGAGCGCTGGACTCTAATCTGGAGAACTGGGGTTGATTCCTCACTCCTCGACTTGAAGCCAGCTGGGTGACCTTGGGCTAGTCACAGCTCTCTGGAGCTCTCTCAGCCCCACCCACCTCACAGGGTGTTTTGTTATGGAAATAATAATGACATACTTTGTAAACCACTCTGAGTGGGCATTAAGTTGTCCTGAAGGGCAGTATATAAATCGAATGTTGTTGTTGTTGTTGTTATATTAGTAGTAGTAGTAGTAGTAGTAGTAGTAGTAGTAGTAGTAGTAGTAGTAGTAGTAGTAGTAGTAGTAGTAGTAGCAGCAGCTTACGCTGGTCCCAGAATTCAGCCTTTTAGCCTTTTTAAACTCATTTTTTCCTCAGGAATAAGGAGGGCTTAATTGTGACAGGGCTTTATAGAACACAACTGGAAAACCCATCTGAATGGCAGGGCTTAGCTTTGGAATATATAGCAGTAAGAAGAAGGGGATGGAGCATGTGCAGAGTGTTCCGTATTACTAAGTAATCACATCCAGCAGGTGCTCCCCTAGGTTGATGGCTCCTAAGTCAGTCGGCTGCTTCCAGGAACACAAGAGTAAAATTGCCAGGGATGTTTCAGTCCTAGCACCTCTCATCATTTAAGCACAGGAGGAGTTTTCTTTTAAAAGGAGAACTTGGAACTGCGTAGTGGCATGTGATTCATGCACACAGCACCAACGGCTACCGTGTACTTATGCATTTTCCTTGTGTACACGGCCGCAAACAGCCTCTGCTGTTTAGACCACAATTTATGACATTTAGAAGTTTACACAGAGTGGGAAAAAATCCTCAGGACTGGGGATTTGATACCACACGTGCAGAAAATTTTTTGAAGTGCACAAATATTCTTTGGGAATTGCACATTTTAAAAAGGCCTGTCTAGAAGTCGGCAGGTGCAAGGGGGGGAACAGACACTTCAAAACACGCCAAACAGAATGCGATCACCTCCCTTTGCTACCTCCACTACTCTTTCCCTCCTTTCAGACAGACTCCTAGAAAGCTTTGCTAGCTTCTATATCTTGCAAAAAGAAAAAAAGTACCATTGCTTACAGCATCTCAAGGTAGCACCAGCTCAATAGGCCTAACTTCCTCATACAACCCACGTCCCAAAACCAAAGCAGAAATGCCAGCCATATGCACTCTTCCGTCATCACCAGAGAAAGAAAATGGCTTATCTGTCATGCTTACCATCTGCCACTTTGCAGGCTGCACTTGCTTCATTCTCTGATGCTTGAAGCAAACCCTAGGGAAGAGGAGTATAATTAGGGTTGCTAACTCCAGCCTGGGAAATTCCTGGAGAATTTGGGGATGCAGCAAAGGGAAGGCAGGGTTTGGAGAGCGACCTCAGCAGGGTATGAAGTCATAGAGCCCACCCTCTAAAGCAGCCATTTTGTCCAGGTGAACGGATCTTTGTCACCTGGAGATCAACTGCAATTCTGGGAGATCTTCTGCCACCACTTGTAGGTTGGCAACCCTAATGTCATATCTGCATACCATTTATACATGCCATTCATATGTTCTCTGTTCCCTTTATTGGTTTGATCATACTGTGAAGTCTATATTGCTCTCTTATTATGCTCATGTACTGTGACCATTCATGCCAACTTGCTCCTAGACTTGCCTAAAAACAAAAGTGTTAATGTTGAGGCTGTTATCTCTGCAGCCTGCTACTGACCTTGTACTAAAATGTAACTCCCTGCAAGAGACAGAGGGAGTTGAATTCCTTGTTATCTGCAATGTTCCTCTGGCCAGAGAAAGCTATTGTGTTTCTCATCAGAATTGGGACTTTAGCGCCTTTTTGCTAACTGTCCTAGGGGAGGGGGGAATCCTACTCTTTATATCAAAGTTCAATTGTGTGTATTCTCATTCCTGCCAATTCCTGTGCATCTTTGAAGGACCTGTGAACTTAATGGATCTCTGTAATAAAACCTTTTCAACCAAGACCCTGGAGTACTTCCTGTGAGGGGTGTGGGGATCTATCTGTCATGGACAGCCAATCCTGGAACTGACACCTAAGCGCATTGGAAATGGAGTCTCTTACCCAGCCACATGAGCTGGTGGCTCTCAAAACCCAGAGCACTCCCCAAAGAAGAAGAAAAACATTTAAAGTATCTCCACCAAGATAGTATTATGTCATTTTCAGAATCTTCATAGGAGATCTCACTTCTGGCCCACAGTCTGTGCTGTTACACTGTCAGATTGGAGACGGGGGTTGTCAAATGTGCACTTATCTCCCACTGATGAGCCCACCTTCCCACCCCTGCTTATCTGACTGGCAGGAAACGACGTTGCGCAACACACAGGGTCACATCGGGCCAATAACCCAGATGTGATATAAGCACATCAGGTGACGGGGGAATCTCCAGAGCGTTGCCTGACATGCTTATGTCACATCCAGGTTTTCAGCCAAACATAATTTTATGCATCGCGCAATGACATTTTCCAGCCTAAAGCCTGGCATTGCTAGTGAAGAAAAATGTACTACTTACAAAGTGGAGGGGCCACTTTGAAAGCATCCTCACCGTATCCAATGAAAACTCTGAACAATCCCTGAAAAAAATGTTCTGCAAGGCAGCAGCATGGTTCAGCTTGAACCAGCGACAGTCAGCTGCGGCAGGAACTGAGTGGTTAATATCTGTGATACTGCCAACTTCATCCATGCTCTTCCTCAGTCCCCAGAGCAATATAGCCCTTGTTTTTAAAACAGCTGCATAAAGTTTTTTTTTTAAAGATGGAAGGTGAACATTTAACCAATATATATACACGAGTCATTAAATAACTTCAAAGTACATACAAACCAAACCATACCAGAAAAAGGTTAAGGAGCAAAGATATAAATAAAAATCAGTTCCACTCTTCTAAATCAATACAATCTAAATAAATTAAACATCCTATAATAAACAACCTGTCATTTGTCGAACATTTCAATTATAAACTATAAAAGACCAAACTTTTTGGCGTACTGTCTTCGTCAGTGATCCATTTACAAAATTTTATAAATACAACTGTTGCACAATACATTGAATTAAAGTAGCAGAACTGTAAATAAGTATCACTATGTTACTGAACCACGCTCAGCCAGTCATTCTTTTACAGGCTTATTTCCAAGACCATAGCATAAAAATATCTTTATAACGCGTAATTTGTCATTTCCATTTAAAATTAACCCAATGAGATTAGTGGTAAAGATACCTATTTCCACATTTATGAGAACCTCATGTGCTTGTCTCAAAAAAAAACCTTTTCATTGCTAAAAAACAGCTTATATAAACCGTATCCAACAGGAAAATTCCAAGGCAGAGTAGCTTATATAAGCTGCTCTTTTGAGGGCAAAAAGGTGGCAGAGGGTTAAAAAAATTAAAATAAACCTCCATCCCAGACCAAAGCAGGATTCGTGATCTCTGGGCTACTGCTATTCCATGCCATCCTGGCCAGATTTAATTTTTAATGCCTCCCAGCTACAGCTATCGTATACCCTTGACCGAAGAATGGTACACTCCTTCTATCTGGGATGGTCGTCCTCTTCCACCGAGCGCGCAGCTTCGGGAGGGATGCACATGGAGCGGTGAGGGAGGGACACCCGCCTAGCCAGCCAAATCAGCCGAATGAACCCTGGCGATCAATGGGGTGACAGATGTCGCAGCCAGATCGCCCTCACATCCTCAGAAAACTAACTTCCCCCCCTAACTATCTGGTATTTATTAAGCTTCTATTTTAATTGTATTTTATTTTTGTTATTTTAATAACTGTATTTTATGCTTGTATGGTCAATTTCTATTTTTACTGTTCTTAACTCTGTATTGTGACGGCCTTTGGCCACATACAATTAAACCTACTACTACTACTGCCTCCCAGCTAACAGTGCCATCCTAAGCAGAGTTACACCCTTCTGTCTTCGATGGACTTAAAAGAGTTTAACTGCTTAGGATGGCACAGTAAAACACAATTCCATGCCATGTGGGCCCAGAAGAGTTTACAACTGAAACCTGCCTTAGGGATCCTAATGACAGCTTCCCTCCTTCCATGCTCCCCGCTCAAGAAAGACCATAAGCCTGACTCTCCTGAAGAGGAAATGACACGGGCATTCTTCCTCAGACCTGGGGGGGAGGGAAGGTTGCTATGTACCTCACGGTTTTCGTTCTCACTACTCGGCAGCCCTGTGCAGAGGTCTTTGGGCAGACAGGCATCTTTTTCTGTACTTGGCATATCCAATTGTTCTTGCATGATACCATTGGCAGTTTCTCCGGCTGGTGTCCTCAACACCTCTGTGTCCTCCCCTCCTGAGGTGCCAAGAGGGCTCTCCTCTTTGGAAGGGGGCTGGGATTCCGTGTCAGAACAGCCGTCATGGGAACTGGGCTCAGGGCCCTCAGCATTCGATTCAGGATCTGACGCAAGCTCCGAGAAGGAGGAGGAGGATGGCTGTGGAGAAGGCCGGTTAGGGACCGCGTCCAGGAGCAGAAGAGGCCCTGAAGAGATGTCTGGAGGAAGAGAACAAATAACAGGTCATCGCTAGGCCTGCAAAGTGGGTGCCAGCAGGCCAAGTCGCTCAGCTCCATACCAGCAGCATCAGGTAACAGCGTCAGCCAATTTTCTAAGGATGGCACAAGGATGACTGAAATATTATAGTCACTAAAACCCAGTACGATCCATATCATCAGAACTACTGAGAAGGACCCCAGTCCTTCATCATACCTCCTGTCTCCTCACTGGCCTCCCACACAGAAAACCTGCTTCCTCCCATCAGTTCCACTTACTTTGAACACCCCCTCGTACCTGCATGCACACACTGTTGGTCACACCCCACGCTGCTGAGCTGTCTTCCATCCTCCCCCATGCCACCCCCCTCTCCTCAAGTGTAACTTTCCTGCCAGAACAAGGAAGGGGTGAGGGAGACAAAGTCTATGGAAATAAGCATTTGCATGGATTCACCTGGAACGTCTGTTGGCTTTGCTTCTCTGTGTTGCTCATTCCTCAGCTCTCGTATCTGGGCCTTGATCAGCTCCCGCTCCGCTAACTCCTGCACCTGAGGGGAAAAAGGCAGTTCAAGAGATCAGTCAGCAAGGCTCTACATTTGGGGCAAGCAACTTTTCCAAGCCGTAATTGCTGGGCTTTGTTAAAAACAAATGCACAAAAAGCTGATCCATCAAGATCGCAGAGGGCACACGTCTCTCCTTTAGCTACCTTAATGTGGCCCTGAAGAAGTTTTTAATTTATTTTTAAAGGGCAGACCTTTTGTTCTTTTAGGCATGTACCGTGGTCATACTGAAGTATGACTGAAGTGATTGTGAGCACGCAAGCAAAGGATGTTAAATTAGCCTTAATTAGAAGAACACTGGGGGGGGGGGAAGCAAGGTCTATCAGCCTGTGCCAAGGTGCATCTCAAATTACCACACACACTAATCCATTCAGCAGGGTGTAGCATCCTGTATCAACCGAGACAAAAGCCTGACTCAAGCCAGCCAGCTGAGGGCAGCATTGCCCATCAAAAAGGCCATCTCCTCACATAGCCAAACCCATCCAGCCACACTCCTCCAGTCCCACTCCCTGAAATCAGGAACACTCAGAGGCAAAGGAACACCTTGAAAGGAGGGTTCATTGCATTCCCTCACACCCAATAAGTACACAGAATGTATGTCTCTGTGTAATGAGGGAGCAGTTGCTAGGCAACAAGATGCAACCCCAAAACTGCTTCCAGGTTGACTAAGTTGCTAGGCAACCATAAGCCTGGGTCCCTTTCTTTTTCACAAGGCCCAGCTGCTTCTAAGAGTGTTGAGATTGGGAAGGGGGTGGCAGAAGGATGTGAGGAAGATGAACAAGGAAAAGCAGTACAAAAGACATCTGTGCTATAGTTTCACTGGGGTAGCCAACCTAGGCCTAAGCCACACCACTTTGGACTGCAGTGCAGGCTCACATGATTCCCTCCGTGGCAAAGTGGCTGGAGTGTTGGATGAGAATCTAGGAGATCCAGGTTCAAATCTTCACTCTGCTGTGGAATTTTGTTGGGTGAACTTGGGCCAATCATACACGCTCAGCTTATCCAGTCACACGCTCTCAGCTTATGTTGTGAAGATAAAATGGAGGACAGGAGAATTATGTAAGCTGCTTTGGTCACAACTGGGGAGAATGGCAGTGGTATAACTGAAGCAAATAAAATACATAATTATGTTTCTAAGGATATTGTACTTTGGTCACATCATGAGAAGACAAGATTCTCTGGAAAAGTCAATAATGCTAGGGAAAGTGGAAGGTAGTAGGAAAAGAGGAAGACCTAAAACGAGATGGCTTGACTCAATAAAAGAAGCCACGTCCTCCAGTTTGCAGGATCTGAGCAAGCCCGTTAATACTAGGACATTTTAGAGGTCTTTCATTCATAGGGTCGCCATAGATCAGAGGCCACTTGACGGCACATAACACATGTTTTCTACATGGAGGGAAGCCTTTTGCATATGGAAGAACATTCCAGTACATGATGGAACCCCCTGCAGCGAAAGAGAGGCACGGGATTCTTTATCTAATTTTCTACCCAGACAGAACTAGGCCTGGTGCTGACTCCATACACAGCTAGCAGTGCCCTTCCTTAGGAAGTGCTTTGAGGATTCTGCCGCATGGCCTTTTTGACCAATTCTGACACTCCATATCCTTCCCCATGATGGAAGCATTATATAAGAGGGGAAAACCACCTGGAGGCTCCCATATGGAACCCAGTGTTGCAGGACCTCTCTCCCTAGGAGAGCTGGGATACAGGTAAAGAACTTCCTTCCTTGTGTGAATAACAGCAGCTATTCTGCCAGAGTCTTCGTGTTATGCTCTTCCATGTGCCAAGATAAGAGGCCAAATGGGAGTCTCTTGCTGAGATTTCCATGTGTAAAAGCACCACTAAAGCCAATGGTTGCTTAAGAAGACAGGGATCGAGGGGGGCTTTGCATGGGTAACAAGAGAGCACCATTAGCAGGCACAGTAAATGCTGCCGGCACTTTAAACCAAAATATTTAGCCCATGTTTTTAAAAAAATGCCAATCTGAACTGTCCAGTTTTGGGAACAAGAGATGCCACCAAAATTTTACCTAAAGTGAAATCCAAAGCAAATTTGAACATGACACTGGCTGCCTTATACCAAATCAGACCACTGGTCCATCTAGGTCTCTACCACCTCATCAGACTGGCTGCAGTTCTCCTGGGCCTCAGGTAAAGGAAGCACCTTCTGAGCTCCTTTTAACAGCAGATGCAGGGGATTGAATCAGGGATCTTGTACAAGCATAGCAAAGGCTCTGCTGCCGAGCTTCAGTGCTAGGAATGCCTCTTCTGGTGAAACACCTAAGGGACTTTAAATCAAGGCAGGAGTTTTGAAAATGATAAGCAAAATTTCAAAGACGATGTTTTGCAAATGCTTAGAAACAAGGGCAACCTGCAGAAGAGACTGGCTTTCTCTTCTTTGGAAGAGAATGCTACCTAGTGGATGATCTGAGAAGTGCTGTTGCTCTAAGAAGCTGCAAGTTCTGCATTTAGGTAGGAAAAATAAAATGCAAAATTATAGGATGGGGGAGACTTATCTTGGTAGTTGTATGTGCAAAAAGGATCTAGGGGTCTTAGTAGACCATACACTGAACATGAGTCAGTAGTGTGATGTGGTAGCTAAAAAGACAAATGAGATTTTGGGCTGTATCAACAGAAGTTAAAGTGTCCAGATCATGAGAAGTGATGGTATTGCTCTACTCTGCTCCAGTTAGATCTCACCTAGAGTATTGTGTTCAGTTTGGGGCACTACAATTTCAGAAGGATATAGACAAGCTGGAATGTGTCCAGAGGAGGACAATGGTGAGGGGTCTGGAGACCAAGTCCCATGAGGAAAGGTTGAAGGAGCTTGGTATGTTTAGCTTGGAAAGGAGACGACTGAGAAGTGGTATGATAACCATCTTCAAGTACTTGAAGGGCTGTCATTTAGAGGATGGCAAGGAGTTGTTTTCCGCTGCCCGAGAAGGTCAGACTAGAAGCAAAAGGTTGAAATTAAATTAAAAGAACTTTCGGCTAAACATTAGGAAGAACTTCCTGACAGTTAGAGCGGTCCCTCAGTGGAACAGGCTTCCTCGGGAGGTGGTGGGCTCTCCTTCTTTGGAGGTTTTTAAGCAGAGACTATATGGCCATCTGACAGCAATGCTGATTCTGTGAACCTAGGCAGATCATGAAAGGGAGGGCTGGAAAGGTTACATCAGGGCTTAGTTCTTGCAGCCGCTTCTTTCATGCCCAGAGTAAGGCCGATTGCCACTTTGGGATTAGGTAGCAATTTTCCCTAGGCCAGTTTGGCTAGGGATCCTGATGGCGTTTTGCCATCTTCTGGGAATGGAGCAGGGGGTCACTGGGTGTGTGTGTGCATGTGGAGGAGAGGTATTTATGAATTGCCTGCATTGTGTGGGGCACTGGACTAGATGACCCTAGAGGACTCTTCCAGCCATATGGTTTGAAGTCCTTGTTCTTTTTTGCAAGGGGAAAAGTAGGTATCTTAGAAGGCCTGGGGCCGAGCAAGCAGCAGGTTTAACTCAAAATATCTCTTTGCATCCTGGCCTAACTACAAATGTCAGCAGCCTTTCCGATAGGATTCCACGGAGATTACATCGCTGAGGATGGGGTCTTGCGTTCAACCAATCCTCCATGGAAGAGGAGGTTCTTTCTCCTCTCTAGCCATGCCCAAGAGCGGACAGTGGCATAGAGACAGCACTCACCTTTACATAACAAGCCCCTCCCCAGGGAAGGAGATGTTGGCAAAGCATTTTGGAAGATAAGTTCTGAAGCTGCTGCCATGTTCAATTGCACTGTTGCACTTTCTGTAATCAACGATATTGCCGCCACCAAGAAAAGAGTGCTGCTATTTTTAATATCTTTATACAAGGTTTTTAATGTTTTATGTTTAATGAAATGTTTTAAATGTTTTAATGTTGTTATCCGCCCTGAGCCTGCTTGCGGAGAGGGCGGAATATAAATACGATAAAATAAATAAATAAGTGCTGATTTGCTCAAGAAGAGAACAGCCAGCATCATTCCAAGGATTGTCCTTGGGGGTACCACATTGCACAGCACATCTGGAACCTCCTAGAAGCCACCAGCTAAACCTGGGTGTCTGGGAGAGGGTGGCTTGTAACAAAAGCCGATGAGAGTCAAGCTGCGGCTCATCTATACCATGGTTTAACTGGGGCAGTCAGCTCACCTTGGTCTGCCACCCTGTTTTCGGGAGATGAGGCTCAGCCTCTCCTGTTTACCTCAGAGATGCCTCCATCTGCAGAGCTCCCCTCCCGCTCCTTGGATTCCAGCATCTCTTTCTTCTCCTTCCGGTTGTAGAAAACCTTCCCAGCCAAGGCTGCAGCTGGGAAGACAAAAAAGACTGGACATCAGGGGACTGATCCAAGTTCAGGAGCACCAGAGCCAAGCTGGATCTAATGAATGTTTCACTTCTCTCTCTCTCTCTCTCTTCTAAAAACAGAGACAAGGGCAACCCCCCACATGAAATTCAGGGCCTCTCCCTTTCATTCCTTTGCACTGTACCTTCAATTTCTTCGGCACGCAGCTTGCGGATAGCAGCACGGATCAATTTGCGCTCCTCGTATTCACTGGCTCCTCGCAGCTGAAAGAGGAAAGGAAGATCAGTGGCCCCTCCAAACCAGCCAAAGGCCAATCAAGGGCTCTGCCGAGGGAGCAGAGTGCTGTCTTTGCATTGCCACTCGAGCGTAGCAGAAGGGTTCTCTGTCAATCACTATGCTAGAGATTTAATTTTATGGCAGAGAAATGTGCTCTTACAAAACTGACATAAAACAAGAAACAGACACTACTCAGACCCAGAACAAAGCAACCACACAGAGATTAAAATATATTCATTTCTTACCACCATATCACAAACTGTATAGAAATATTTTTGAGTTCTAATTGTTTCAAGAATGCAACATGTGAAAAATTCAGTATCTCCCAAAAGTCGTTTTTCTCCAAAGTTTCAAAATTAGTAACATCCAAGAAGTCTATTCTCACAAACTTCCCCAGAACAGTCTTTCTGTGGAATTCTAGCATGATGCTCTGTTTTAATTAAAGTTTCTTATCAGAACATAAAAGTAAAATCCAACGTAATATACAAGATATTCCATCAGCAGCACTTTCTTTTTACAGATGAACCACAGACTGGAAATCTTTTAGCAACTGTAAATTAAACCAGTACTTTATAAATGCATAAATAGGAAGGAAGGAGTCCTTTGGAAGAGTTGAAGGTGGCTTCCACATGAGGACAGAGGATTCTGCAGTTTCCCCATTGCTGGTGTGGCTCCAGATACAAAAGCAATGAGGCTTCCACATGGCAGGTTTCCCTCTAGTTTTCCCCACCCCAGTCCCCCAGCAGAGATCATCCCCTTTCCAAAGGCACTTCGGTAAACTTAAGTTCGGTATTACCGAATCACTTCAGTAATACTGAACATGCTTTGGTAATACCTAATCTTACCGAAGTGGGTAAAATTTGGTATTAAAACCTGGATCCCAAACCCAAATCACACATCTATATTTCCTACCCACAGAACAGCGATCCAGGTTTTACAAAAATCTTTTCCAAAACTTTGGAGCAAAGTAGGTTTAAGAAAGATGGGAGGAAAGCCAAGGAAACCCCTGGAAGTGCACAAATGCACCACAATGCTGAAGAGAAGCAAGGAAAAAAACCTCCCCCAAAGCAATGAACTTGGAGCAAATAACTCATGCAGAAATGAATAGTGCTTTATGTGGCAACGTGGAAAGTACTTTTTAGAGGCTTACAGTGCAATCCTAAGGAGAATTGCTCCAGTCTAAGCCCAGTGATTTCAATGGGGTTAGACTGGAGTAACTCTGATTAGGACTGCATTCTTAATGTGAAGCTTATGGCTGTTTGATTTGAATTTTCACTAGATTACTTGCAGTATGAAAACACTTGGATTCCACTAGAAGCACGCAAAGAGTACAGATTAGATTATTTTGTCATAGTGATTTTATTTATTTTAAAGGAATATATATGCAAGACCACATAACTCATTTCTAAAACGTAACATTTTTTCTAGCATTTGTAATTATTTCACAATGCTCAGTCGCTTGAAAAACAAGGAATGAAGCAGCTAATAGCTTGGGAGGTAGAATTAGCTACCTGATGGTTAAAACAAAAAAGCGTTTATGTTTGTTAGCCACCAGTCTTTGTGAGGCTGAAATCCGCCAGATTTTCACTGTTAAAACTGAGGCACTCATGACAGTATTGTTTATGAAGAAGATTCAATCAAAACTGCAGTGAATTCTGGAACTATGTTGAAAGTCTGTTAAAGGAAACACTTATGAGAAACTACTTAGGGGCATTGATTTTGAAAGTTTGTTGAAAGTAAGTTTGTGAAAAGTGGGTATGATGACTTTCCGATATCTTGTGTTTATGTTAAAAATGTTTTATAAATATGATACAGTCAATGTGAAATGAATGAATTATAAAAGTGATCTCATGTTACAAACAGCAGCACGAACATGGATAAGGAACGATGTATTTTTCAGCACAAAACCCCTGGCTCATCTTTAGGAGCTCTGGCAACTACCGCCCTTTTGGAAGACAGCACAATTCTGTCACCATGAAAAGCCAGTGCAGCCATTCAGAGCCTCAGGAAGTCTCTGGTTCAAATCCTGCCTCTGCCATGAACTCACTAGATGGTCTTAGACAAGGCACCTTCCTCAGCCTTGGTAATCCTTGATCTGCTACATGGGGCAACGATACCAGACAGCTTACAGCTGAATCACACCCTTGTATTGCTTCAGTAGAAGGTAAGTCTGATTCAGTGTTTTTCTTTTCTTGTTGAGTAATCTAAATGATATTTATATTAAACATTTCTCTGTTGTCTTGATTGCCAGGCTTTATGGAAACGTGTATTGTTCTAATTAAGCAATTTTGAATAGCTTATATTG
Organism: Eublepharis macularius; assembly: GCF_028583425.1. Taxonomy (NCBI): domain Eukaryota; kingdom Metazoa; phylum Chordata; class Lepidosauria; order Squamata; family Eublepharidae; genus Eublepharis; species Eublepharis macularius. Next base: position 49,606,008 of record NC_072802.1, read on the forward strand.
GCAGCTGCCTAATTTGCTTTTATTTTGGTGCATACTAAAAACAAAATATCAATTAGAAAACTAAGAACAGCCTGCCCATCTAGGGCTTGAAACGTGCTATACAAAGGATAATTTTTAATCCTTTGCCGCTTGCCTTGCCTTGAGAAATGGCACTTGCAGCTGTTTCCTTGCAAAATTCATAGACATCCAAACCAGGAGCCACCCCTGGTAAGTTCAGGGATGGGGTGGAGAGAAAGGAATTCCTCCCTGCATGGCACAAACAGGGTACAGAACCCAAACCAAGCTCCAATCTAAAAGCTGAGCATGGTGGAAAGGAGACATGGAGCCTACCATGTTGCACCAAATGGAGTTGTATGGTTTAGAATCCAATACTTTGAGTGCTCAGGAATGCTCACTGAGTGCCCGCAAACATTAGCCTGCTGCAACCACTAAACCAATCCTGCAGAGTACATCAGAACTGCTACCCCCTTATTTGAGACACAAACTACTTTGGACTCTTCCAACATGCTATATGAATGCTAAATAATATGTTGTACAGGCAGGGGAGCGGAGGCCAAGAGAAGGCAGCATTGCTTAAGCTGACCTGGTAATTTTATAAGAGGCAAAATTCAAACTGGGGCCTCCCAATTCATAGCATTGTCTCTTGGCCACGCTGCCATACTGGCTTCAGCAGGCCTAGGACAACTGGTTCAGGACACACTCAGCACCAAAATACAACACTACCAGCCACTCACCAAGTTTGTCAGCTCCTCCACATCTTGGATGGCCTCCAGTTTCCCAGAGAGTACATCCAGAGATTTCTGCCGCTGCTGCTCCTCCTCCAGCTGCCGGGACCTGAGGGAAATAACGGCCATGATGAGACAGAAAAGATGAGGAGCTGGACAAATGCCTCCACTCTATCTGTAGTGTATAAAAAAGGGGCAAGCAAGCTGGCAAAACCAAGGCAGGAAGGAGTCCTGGCTGGCTGAGACCCCGGGACAAAATAACCTGCCTGGACCCTCCAGCTGAAAGTCACAGAAGCAGATGCAGCGAGCTCAAGGTGACACCACAGAAGAAACAGGCGTGCTCTTCTGTTCTATGAACTAAGCCAAACAGGTCCCTCCCTCACTGCTTGACAAGCCCTCCTGGTCTTGCTGCTTGATTGGGAGAACAAAACAAGGAGGCTGTCAATGTAGACCTCAGTGCATAACGTTGGGGGGAGGGCTCCTGAATCTGGCTTAACAGATCACATGCTGGCCAGACCTGGTGTCATTGGTCATAAAAATACCCTGCAAGCAACTCACCTGCAATCCTAGTTTGTTTCTTTTCCCCAGAAACTTTATCACCAAAGAAGCTGGGGAAGGAGGAGTTACTGAATAGACCGACCCTCATTTTCCCTACCTTGCCCCCAGGAGTTCACTAGCTCACTCAAGGGCTTACCTCAGCCAGTTTTCCTTGTTCTCCTGCCTTTCCGTCCGGAAGCGCTTGGATGCCAGCGCCTCTTCATCGCGCTCCAGCTCCTGCCGCCGTAACTCCCGGATGGCAGAGCGAATCTGCCGCCGTTCTGCCAGGTCCAGTGTGGCCTCCAACTGCGAGGGAGGACGAAAGAGCAGAGGGAGGTCAGGTTGGGACAGGCAGCATGCATTATTGATGCCGACTCCACCCCAAGGAGTTGCACTCTGGCCCACCGCTTCTGACCACCCCAAAATTCCATGCTGGATACACAATGAATGTAGTGTCCTGGCACACAGAGTGCCCCACTGTCCCCTGACCCAACCACCGCCTCTCAGTGGCACATAGCCCAATGACTCACACACAAGACCGCTACCAACCCTGATTATGGCCGGGAGACACACCCTCTCCGACAGATACACACGCCTGGCAGCATAAAAAAGGCCCTGGTGCTTATTATCTCAACTGGGGGTGAACAAACTGTGGGTCAAGAACTACACTCAACTCTCAGGGAGTAAGAGGGGGGAAATGCCCTCCACCATCCCCTCCTGAACACAGGCTGTAAAGAACAAACAGAGCCTTATTATTAACTTATGGGGTGCATCACAAAAAGACGTGGTTCGTTTCAGACGGCACGCTTAAGGACTAGACAAATTCATAAACAACAGGTCAATTGGCACCAACTGATATATCATCTATACATAGATAAACAAAGGTTCCATTGAGCCAAGTCTCTAGAAATCTTGACTGGCCACAATGTCCAGATATTAACTGTAGCAGCCACTGGCCCTATCCCACCCACTGTGGTTTTCTCAGCTCTTCCATATCCTGGACAGTCTCAAGCTTCCCACAGGTTTGCTGCCCGCTGCTCTTTTTCCGCTTCTATGACTTAAGTGAAACAAGCACCCCAAAATTCCTGGGTTATGCAAAGTGGAACCTGACAAGATCTCTGACTTGTACCATGCTTCAGAAGTCCTCAGAACGTAAGCTATGGACTTTTTGGGTGCGAAAAAGGTGTCACTCTGTGCACCAGAGTTCGTGGAAGCACTATGTTATATGACAATGAAGAAGGAGGGGGTAATGGCCAGATGGGATAAGGGGTAGCCGTAACACAGTGACCATTGTTGCAATCCTATTTATAGATCCTTGCATTTTACTCCCATGACTAAGTAGAACCCCCCAAGTAGACAGAGATACCAGATGCTCTGGACAAGAAATAGCAGTTGTCTGTTCTCTTCATGCCCTGCTTGCCAATCAGTAGCTACTATGGGCTTTCCAAGCTTCCTGAACCAGCTGCACTTGCATTGTTTTTATGAGTTTTATTGTATTTTCCTGCCATATTGACATTAGTAACTACCTTAAATCTTTGGGAAAAGCCAAGATGTAAATTATTTTTGATAAATGAAATAAGACACAAGAATTACACAGTCGCAGCCAAACGGCAGGAGAATTCACTTTCATTTATCCATTGCATTCAAAATAGAGGGTACAGTGGCCCTCTTCTATTGATCACGAGCAAGAGGACCTCAGCTTTGTCCCCCACCCCTCTCCTGCCTTATCTCATACACTCCATTGGTTTCAGTGTTTTTCATCCATCCCAGTTCAGAACCATTCTGGAATACCCTGATTACATCAAACTACTGCCAGGAAAAGCATGTGAGAGTCCAGAAAGCACACACTCAACTATGTGCGTTGTGTTTTTGAGAACAGCCTAGCCTCCATCCTCTGTAAACATAAATGCAAGGGCAGATGCAGACATATACATAGATCTGCCCTCCATCACATCCCACTTGGCTGCCTATCAGATTGCAGAGAGACATTGAACTGCTCTTTTAAAAAGGGGGGGGGGGAAGGGGGCAGAGATGCTTTCTTTGTCCACAGCTGCATGAGCAACAGTGAGGGACTGATGCTCTCTACTATTAAACAGGTCACTGGCATTTCCCCCCTCCTTTCTGTTGGTAGTAGCATTTTTAAAATACGAATCTGGAGTTATTTATCCTCATCTTGAAGCTCTTTATATCTGACCTCCTTGCTATAAAGTTGATGGAAATATATGTGCTATGGATGGACTGGAAATAATTCACTGATGTCCAAGGCTCTCTAAGTCTGGGATCTTTGATACTCTGGACGGGGGTTAGAAAAGACTCAGAATGAGGAAGATCCTCCTTTAAGAGAATGGGTGCAATAAGCAAGCTTTATATTTATGATACAGACAGCCCTTTGTTTTAAAATGGAAAAACTCTTAAAGAAATAAGGTTTAGCAACTTTATTAGACAATGTTAATCAGCTAGTTTTATAGTAAAATGTGTACACAGTACTGAGCATACCAGATTAAATGAACATAAGAGCAATTAGTGTATTATGAGATGTAGTTTTGTGTTACAGTGGCCTTGGGGAAAACAACCATAAAACTCCAGGGACAGGCCATTTTCTGACAATGCAACTCATCTTCTACGTGACAACTCCTTTATATACCTTTCTGATATGTATGTCTTAGCTTTCAGCTAATATTGCATTAGACAGAGCTCAATTTATTGTAGTATTAACTATGCAAAAAAGGCAGCATGCAAATCTATCCAATATGCATAAGCATACAGGTCACAGAAGGTCAGCTTTTCTTGCTGCAGAATTTATTATTGCCTGTGGCTAGAGTTTTAATTTTAACCTTTAAAAAATATTTATTTAAAGCTCAGAGGCCACACAGCTCCACAGAAGGAAGCTGTGGCAGCGAGAGACAATTGCCAGAATATAATTAAAGTCCCATCCCAGGGTGTGGCAGTCATTCCTCTTTTCCCAGAGGTGACCGTTTGCCAGCGCTGCTGCTGGCATCTATTCCTCAACACCCCTTCATCAAAGAACACCAGCTGTGAGGGATCAGGAATGCAACTACTGCTTGTTCCAGGCCAGCAATATTCACTTTGGAGGAAGAAATACAGGGGCAGGGAGAGTTGGCACTGCTTCCCCAGAAGTCCATCTGGAGCTGCCAGCCAAAGCATGTTCTTCCCGTCAGGTCAGAAGGGACAGTTTGGTGGCATCAGGCTAGGACTTGGAGGATCCAGGTCCAAAGCCACACCGAGTCCTGAAGCTCACTGGGTGGCCATGGGCCACTCACTGTATCAGCCTAACCTACCTCACAGGATTGTTGTGAAGATAAATGAAGAAAGGAAGAATAATGAATGCCCCTTGGAGGAAAAGAGAAATAAAAGCATGATAGATGAGGAGGAGAATTCGAGGCTCCCCTCTGACAAGGTATCTTACTCTCAGCACCTTTTCAGAATGGGTAAGCGACAATAGGTGACCACAACAGCCAGTAGGCCACAAACACACATGTCAAAAGCATCCCAGGGTAGGAAAAGACATAATTTCTCTCCGGCACTACAGTGCTGGGATGGTAGATTGCCCAAGGGTAATGAAAGTGCATGTGTGTTGCACTTTTCCTGTAGGTTGTAGATGACCACACTTATAACAGTGCGATCCTAAACAGAGTTGCACCTTCAGAATCCATTGGTTCAGAAGCATGCAACTCTTCCTAGGATTGAAACATGCAGAAAACGGGCAACCTTGACTTCTCAGTCTATTGTGCCTCATATTATTTAAAGGGGGAGGATTTGCCACTAGCACCAAAATGTCTCTGGTCACCCCTCCACCCAAATACTTACCAGTCTCAGGTATGAGCTACCATACAAGATTCTCGTGTGCACAAACAGACCGTAAAGCGCTTTGCACAGTAAGAATGTTGCACAGCCACACTGGTCTGTGCTTGGCTGCAGAAATGTCACTTGTGTGCCGCCTACCAGAGATAATTCTGCTATTTAACAGTTTTATGGCAGGATAACGTGAACCTGTAAAGACATGCTAGTCAAAAGCCTCTGGCTCTGACCTTGCAATGAGTGCCTGAATCATCCTTCAATCAACCTCCAATTCACCTCTTAAGCCCCAAAACAAAAATTCTGTGGAACCTTCAAAACTAACTAATTTATTGCATCTTAAGAGTTCATGGACTTGAGCCCAGTTTATGCTGTTCTTTGCGGGGCCATGGAGCTTTGCTTTTGCTTTGGCTGTTACACTAGCAATGTCTATCTAACTTACTGGAATCCCTTGGAACCGCGGCTGAAGAATTCCCACAATTCCGCTGTTGAAATGTGACGTGATTGTCTTCAGGCTCTTCAAAAACTTTCACACTAGAGCTGCACTCCTCATTATTTATCTATATGTCTGTACCCCGCTTTTCTTCCCAATGGGATATCAACACAATTACAACCTTGTTCTTTTATTTTACCTTCCCAGCACCCATCCTGTTAAGTAGACTAGATGGAGTAACTGGCCTAAGGTTGTCTGTGTGCGCATGCCTGTGTACTGTCAAGTTGCAGCCAACTTTTGGAGACCCCATCGAGTTTTCAAGGCAAAAGACTTTCAGAAGTAGTTTGCCATTGCATGCCTACCTCTGTGTAGCAACCCTTGTCTTTCTGGGTGGTCTCCCATCCAAACACTGACCAGGGCCCTCCCTTCCAACTTCCAAAATCTGCTGAGATTGGGTTACCAGGACTATACAGGTCAGGACGGCCTATAGTTACCCAGTAAGTTTTTCATGGCGGAGTAGGGATTTGAACCTGGGTCTCCCATATCTTACTACATCACACACTGATGTAATTATGTCTTCAGCAGCTCTTCAGAACTTCATATAAAGGAAGTCAGCATTATGATTTTCCCACAGTAGAGTTGGGAAGAGTGCGCTGGGAGAGGGATAGATATTGAAGCTGATTACAATAGTTTTCCTATGTCCTCCCAGTCAGGGCATGGCTGAGGCAGGATTTGAACAAAAGCCTTCCTGTTTTAGAAACCAGTCTCTTAAAAACTACAGCCCCAACATGGCCTGGATGTTCTAGCAGGATGGATAGCTCTTGACAGCCAGTCCATGAGATGCTGCCAGTCCAGATCAACCCATGAGCACCTTCGCAGCACACTCCTGCAGTGAGCGCTCTGTAGAGTTCGTTTGTTTATTCATTGAAACACCTATAACCATCCTCATTCCAAAGTAATTCTGGTTCAACAACAACAAACATTTAAAACTGCAATCAGCTAACAACCAACCATGACACATCATAACGAAGCTGCATGGAGGCCCCCCTCCCCAAGCCCCCTGGAATAGCAGACTCCGGCCAGCCTTCCAAAAAGGCTAGCAAAGATGGGATATTTCTCTGTCAATGGCCTGCAGCTGTGGAAGTCCCCTGTCAAGAGCACGGCAGGAGCTGAAACTGCCATGGGGAAAGTTCTTCTGCAGTCTTACACTTTACAGCAGCTAAGCTGGCACCGTTTTCTAGACAAGGGTGGGGTGGGGTAGCCACACTTCCCAGCATTCGGCGTGGTCAGCTGTACTTCCTGCTCCCTTTTGTATGGGCCAGGAGGGGTTTTCCAGGCACGCTGTGGGTTGTATTTGAGAGAAGCTGAGTTAAGAGACCACATGGTGAGAATGCATATCAACAGCCACAGAAAATGTGCCTCTCCCAGCATCCTGCCCTTCTGGAGGTAGCACCAGCACACACGTACCTTACTCATGACGTCTTGTGGGGTTGGGGGGGAGAATAACCACGAGCAACCTGAACCTAGTTGGTACATCTCACTCCTGTCCAGGTTTAAATCATACAAAGGCTGCAGACATCAGTCCGATGAAGGCATCGTTTTCCATGGCATGTACACTCATTTTCTACCATTGTTAGTGCAGCAGGGTTTTTTTGCATTCTACAAGAACCTGCAAAACCTGTTTACCAAAGATTATAGAGGGATGCGCTGGAGGGAAGGCAACATGGTGTACATGCATATAAACAGCTATTAGTCCTGAAAAGTAAATGGAACCTCCATGGTCCAAGGCAGTATTAATATACAGGACTGTTGCCTTCATGTAGACCTGTCATGGACACCTGGCTGGCAAAAAAAGGAACACACACGAACATACACATGAGGCCGTCTTGTCCTGAATCACACTCTTGGTCCATGAAAGTGAGTATTGTCTGCTCAGACTGCTCTCCAAGGTCTAGAGCACAGGTCTTTCATGTCACCTCCTACCTGAACCTTTTAACTGGAGATGCTGGGGATTGAACCGAGAACTTTCTGCATGCAAAACAGATTCTCTGGCCCTTCCCTCAAACAGGAAACTAGATACTGAATTAGGCAGCATCATGAACCTGGGCCTGTAGGCCTCAAGGAAGCCTGAGGGCCTAGAGTAAATTTCCAATAGGCCTGATTTCCAATTCTTCTGTATGCCTACACTGCCCTAGATCTTTCCCAGCTTTAGAATAAGATTAAGAAAAAAGGAAGGCCAATCAGCACCGAGGCTGGGCCAAGGGAGAAATATCAGGCTCTCATGAAGGGAGATGTTCTTCTCCCAGGAGCTGTGGGACAGAGAAGCAACTACCAGAGGATCCCCACCCACAGAGGATGGGTTGGACCCCGGAAGGGCCAGGTAGAATAGGGACCAGACAGGTAACCACATTAGGAAGTTTTATTGTTTTCTTGCCAGTTCTTTTATATGTTAATTTTCCCTGCTTGCTAAAAAGTATCCCGTTAAATCTGTTGCTTACAGGTGTTCTTCCCTCCTCCATACCCTGACCTGTTTGGTGATTGCCCATCTTGTTAAATAAAACCGTTTATTTTACTCTGCTGGGGTTCTCATGTCTCTAGCTCAACCTGCTATCTGGCAATACCCTCCCCAAGAGAGGGGCACTGCTTGGAAGGATGAAGGAAGGGGGGGGAACTCCCTAGCTGAACTCCCCAAGCCAGAGTGGTGGCAGCTAGTAAGGTCCTTGGACTGGCCCCCACAAGGCCCCTTGCCCTGTGACAGGTTTAGGATGAACCAGCAGGGCTGTTCTTGTGCTAATGACTATCCCAGTCTTCACCAGCACTGCTTTCCTTAGACTAAGGAGCATAGGAAAGCCAAGCACAAATTCTACAACAGAATTTCCTTTGAATCCTACAGCCTAGAGGATTCAACAGCATCTGCAATTGATATGCAAGCACCATGTAAGACTAGAACACACAGCCTGCTTTCATGCTGCCTTTAAAAAGGCCAGAGACTGATATATAGTCACGCACCTTCATCTTGTAGAGAAGAAAGCTTGCTGATCATTTGCTAACAGAGAGAGTTGCTGCTCACCCAGGTGACTGAAATATCCCCAGGTGAGTGAGTGAACCACTGGAAGGCTCATAGGCGTGGACCCACATCAAGTAGTTGTTCAAAGCTGTGCTGTAAAATGGTCTGCCAGAAGTCATTAAGGCAGCCCCTACTTTACTGACTTTCCAGAAGCTGCATAAAGCAGAGCTGTTATAGACATGCCTTTTCTAAAAGTTCTGGTCTTTGTGTCTATTTTGTTAGATTATACCAATCACTATGTTTTATTGCTTTCAATGTGGATGATTTGTAATTACAGTTTTTAACTGTGGTGATCTATCTTGAATCTGGAATGGGGAAAAATGCAATAAATAAAGGTCAGCCCTTCCCAACACTACACAGCAGAGTGGTACTACCGTGATGCTATCCATCAGATACTATGTGGGTATGAAATACAAGGAACAGTGCCCCCCCTCATTTTCCCTAGCCCCAAAAGACCTGGCTGATGCTGGAAAAATGAAGTCTGGCCAGAAGGCTTAACTGTGCTCAAAAAAACAGCAGAAAGTGGACTAGAGAAGGAAGACAGACGGTCAGCCTGCCTCAGCTTCCAGGGTTTAATGCAGACTGACAGGATATGGAATGCCTGGAAAGTCTCCTCTCTGTAGGGGAGCAATCGCCACTGGGGGGAGGAGAGGAAGGGGGAGGTCATCTCGCCTAGCCCACGTCAGCAACCCTGAGGAGTGAGAACGAGAGAAGGAGCTGGGACTGCAAAAACAAACAGGCCAGCCCCGCTCTGCGGCCGGCAACGGAGGGGAGCCAGATGTGCTGGAAGCCACAGAACGTTTCCAACAGCAGCGCAGACAGAACTGGATGTCCCAGGCTGCCCTGCACCCTGGGAAGAACAGGATGTGCCACAGCCCTCCTCACACTCACCCGCCAGGCAGGAAATTAATGGTTACAAGAGGCTGCCTGGCCTGGGGAAAACGGACCATGTGGGCTGAAACGAGGCGGTCAGGCTGTGCAAGCAGCAGATCACAACGAAATTTTACAATACCTTTTACTGCAGCCCTAGCCAGGGAGGCTTGTCCCAAGGGGTAACTTCTTGGAAGCAAATTCAGAAGGTGTGTGTGTGAGGGTGTGTGAGCACACGCGTGTGTGTGCAGTAGCTGCCTGTAGCATCCTGGGTGATGTGGGGAACCCCATTTGCCTACACAGCAAACATCCTTGGGCAATGCACGTTCTCTGAGAATGGCCTCTCTCATAACGCTCTTTGTTTATGAACTATCGTGTTTACATTCCATCCTCTCCCTCCAAGGTGTTCTGGCTTGAGGATAAAACTAGAATAATCCCCATTTTATCCTGACAAAAACCCAAGTCGGGAAATAGCAAGTGGCCAAAAGTGAACTCAGTAGTGACCTAGGGCCCACTGTATTTTGTATGGGAGGGTGTCATGCACTCATCTAATCACAAGCCAGCCCAATCTAAAGAGGACGGGTTGCACAAAGACTTCCCCCATCAACCAATAGGCAGGGGAAAGGGTAGACAACTTTCTCCCCATTAATTTGCTGAAGTTTTGATCTTCCTGGAACTGACTCACATACAGATTCAAAAACCCAGGACTTAACTTCTTAGGAAGGCCTTGACAAATTTTCTCCAGCTAGAGAAGCTAGCCTAAAACTTTAGGAGCCAGACTCATTTTTCAGCCTACAGAGTTTTGAAGCTGTTCTAATTATTGCTACCAAAAAGCCTAATCCCAACCTCTTCACTATTTATTCTGACAGAAGCACTGTTGTATGTAAACAAGTATGTGAGTGACACTACGCTACAACAAAAAGCTAACCTCTAACCCTAACCCAAATGCCTGTTTCTCATAATTTCTTTACTGCTTTTAAAAGCGCCATTTCACTGAATATCGGAGCCTGTATAGAAAGCAACTAGTTTCAAAATCAATTCATTCATCACCATTGACTGATATAAAATCAGCATATAAACAAGTAACAAGAACTTCCAACACATACAATTGTTATGTCATACAAGAAAACATATCCTGATGGTAATGGATTGATAAACTTCACACTTCTGCTGAAGATCAATCAAGACATGCTACAATACAATCATTGCTGAAATACTAGGCGCCACAATAAAACTTCTAGGTGCCATGGCAAACTGACACCTGGGATTTTGTTAAGCCCTGGTTTAGAGTACCAGAATCCCCAGGGGGGGCTTCAAACTAAAGGGGGAAACCCCTCGAGGCAGGGGGAGGAGAACAATTCTCTCCCTGACACAAACTTCAGGAACAGTGGGATCTGACACACAGTTAATTCCATTCCTTCTGCACCATTTAAAATGGATCAAAAGCCCCTTCCCTTCTCTCACCTCACTTGCATGGAATGGAGAGGGGAGAGCAAGCTGCAATCAGAAAAGCCTCCAATGAGGACACGCACGTATGCACACCCACACACACCCCTGTGGCTTCATACAAGATGGGGGGGGGGCAGAATTAATTTTTGCTTAGGGCTGCAAAACAGCTCGAGCCGGCCTTTGCTTGCCCTTGTTCCCACACTTTTCCCACAGACATGCCTTCTCCAACCACCACCCAGGAAGAGAGTGAGCGTTACAAGCCAGTTTTCCCAGCTTCCATTTGGGAGAAGTTCAAATGCATCGGCCTTTCCTCCCTACCCATACACTCTTGGTTTTGGGAAGGCCTGCCCCAAGGTACACAGCAAAGTATGCAGTAAAGGAATATCCCTGGATCTGGGGAAGCACTGAAACATAAGTGGGAGGGGAGGAGCAGGAACACACACACACTCCAGTGAACAAAACAGCATGGAAAAATAAAGTAGTCCACATGGTCATCCTTGACCTGCTCACTAAGCCCAAAGCAGAGGCTCACTCATGTGGGTTGGGGGTGGGGGTGGGGGCTGACATTTTATTTCAATGCTCTAATGAGCCAGGATGGAATTCAGAAGGCGAAAAGAGGGCAGGGGGAGATGGGTGGGAGGGAGCATTCCTGGCATCATGCCTGGAGGGGCTGGGCACGGCTGAATATGCTGAGAAGGGGGCTCACATCCCACACAGGCGCATGCCTGAGAATAAAGGGATGAAAGAGCACACCCCAGCCAGCGACTCTGGGGCAGAGGGATCACCTCTCAAAGAACATCAGAAAAGCTCCATCTAATCCAATGATCGCATATGTGGCACCTGTAGGCACCACAGTCTCTACCGATGGTTTCCTGGCATGCTCGCCTGCTTCTTCCCCAAAGCAAAAGACAATCCTCCACCTCAGTGGGAAAGGAGGAGGTGGATCCCCTTTACATCTGCTGGGAGCAGCCGTTCAAAAACAGCTGCCTCCCTTTGTAGGTTGATGCTCAAGTGGCGACCTCCCAACATTTAGCCACGGGCTACAGTACGCAATCACAGCCACTTTGTGGTGACGCCCACTCCCTAGTCGCAAAACTCCAAAACTGCCCTCAGGTTCACCAAGATTGGGGACTCCTGTTCTAATCCTACATAGTCCAGCCCATTCCTCTACAAAGCTCAAAAGTGGAGCATTTCCTCTGTTGTTGCTGCCTTAAACAAGGAGGCTCCATGTAGCTCCCAGGATTAAAAGCCACCAACAGACACCATTCCACCCCATCAATTTGTCTAATCCCATTATAAAGCCGCCTTAACTAGAAGCCACATATTGGGAAAGTGAGTCCGACACGTTCACCACCATCTCATCCCAGAGGGCGGGGGGACACCAATGCCCTCTGCAGAGCGCTTGGCCCCACACCTCAGATCACCTTCCCCTCACCACTGCTGCTCCCGAGTCTGAGTCAGCCACAATAGCCAGCCAGACTTCCTATTCAAAGGTAAACTGCAGACAGAGGAATTCAAACCGTCCAATCTCTGGACAGGTGGCATGACGCCAGCAGTCTCTCCTCTGTGCCAGCAGAAGGAAAACCAAAATTGCATGGGAGCCGGTGTTCCCCTCCAGGTGAACCTCAAAGGACATGGGTCGGAGCTGGAAAACAACCAAGTCCCGTCCTTCTGTGGGATCCTAAGGGGGAGCCCTCCACGTTCCTCCTCCCCACCATCAAACTCCGTCCATACCCACCCCTCAGGAATGCACTGGCAGAAAAGAGAAGCCGGAGGAAAAAAGAAAAAATGTTGTTGCTGCAATTGGAGGGGGGGAGAAAGGGGGTAATGGAGCAGAGGAGTGCAAGCAGAGGATGGTTACGAAAGGGAAGCTTAAGGAAGGGAAACCTGGCTGAAACGAGGGGGGAGCTAAGAAGATAAACATTTCTCCTTATTTGGGCTAATTCCCTCTTAGTTTGACCTGGGGGGGAGTCACTAGAGCCAAACATCCAGTCTACACAAGTCCACAAAGAGCAAAAGTAAGCCTCCAGGGCTCCTAGCACCACATCCCGCATTCATGGCTAGCCTTGAGGCCAAGTGTGCGGGACCTTTCAGGGATGTTTGTAGGGATTCCAGCAAAGCAACGTATGAGAAGTGCTTTGAAAATACTATATAAGTGCAATGAATCAGGCGTAATCCGAGAGCCTTACAGGCAAGTCCACAAAAGCTCTTCGCTCACAACCATTTTTTAACTGTCTCCTCTGCATACAATACACATCAGCAACTTTAGCAATGCTTTCCTTCCTGGTCACCTAAAGGTAGGTTTCCTTTGCCAGTGGCAACGAGGCAAGTGTTAAATCGACAAGCTTGTTTTAATTTTCATTTTTAATCTCTTAGATGTTCAGAGAACCGCTGCATCCTCCCAACAACCTTGTGAGGGAGATTATAATGAAAGATAGTAACCTGCCCTCAGTCATGTGTGATTTATAAAGGAGTTGTAACCTTCCCATGCACAATCTCAGCACTTTCAGCCACTGCACCATGCTGCTGATTGGTATGGAGATAGTTGAGATATAGAAGAAAATGGAAACTGAATAACACAAAGCGATAAACAGTTCTGGGCAAAATTGCACTGCCATTCCAAACACTGGTTCTATTTTGATCCTTTCTTGGTACTGCGGCCAACACAGACCTAAAAAGAGTACAACCCAGTTGGGACAGACATCTCTGCCAATCGAACATCAGAGTTTTCCCCCCTCTCCCTACATGGTTCATGATGAGGACTAGAGCCACGGTTTGCCATTTTTACATGAAACTCGTACCAGGTATCACATTCTTTGTACAATTTCACACATGCAGAATCACAAAAAATGAACAGTTTGTTTTTTCCTGCGGGGATCTCTCACCTCTAGGCACAACTTGGCTCTCAGACCCCCTGTACCTCAGTGGTTTTTCAGTTTTCAAGATTCAGACAGATATTTTCCATATATTGACTCTTCTGTCACAGAAAACTGGACTGCTGCAGTGAATTCTGGGAAGTGTTTGAAGGCATTGAGTTCACACAAGAGAAAATGGAAGCCTGTGGGGCCTCAGCCTCAACATCACCCCAAGAGAACAGGCCCTGACGTTGTACAATGTTCACCTGCAAGTGGATGGTAAAATGGCAAATGAGCTCCACCATCATTGATTCTCTTATTTCAGACTTCTGAGAAATTCTCAAGGTTGGCAATCTGAAAACCACAGCTTTTGTTTTTTAAACATGAGGGGAGGCACAGGAGAGAGGCAGACACCCAAGTGCTCAGCCAGACTTCACTGAAGACCCCCCCCCCCCCCGCCAATCCAAGCCACTCCTTCCAGGAGCAACTTCTCAGGTCACAGAGGTTTGTGCATTCTTTCCACGCCGACTCAGCCTCCGGGTGCACATCAGCACAACCCCTCCTCTGCTCGCAGTTTAACCCTGCAAAACCAGCTGGGAGCCATTAGCAATCTGCTGTCCCCACCTTCTCTTAGGTCTGCTGGAAATTCACACCCAGGAACGCTTAAGAATTGTCTGGGACAGCAGGGAAGTTTTGCCAAGAACTCTGCTATAGCTTCCTCTTAATCAACCATAAAGCATCCAGCTGAACACACGCACCCCAATTCCCTCTTGGCCCACTCAGCCAAAGAGAACCAAAGCCTTTCCAAAGAGGACAGAGCGTAGGGGGGGAGGTGTAACCCATACAGATTGCAGCTTTCCAATCGCAGATACCAAGCAGCCCTCTTTACCTGCCTTACCTTAATGGAGTGACCCAGAACTTTCCAGGGTGCAAAGCAGCATGGAACTCAAAAGCCTTCAAGAGCCGCGGTCCTGCTGAGCAGCAGCAATAATGATATTTAGAATTTTAATAGCAATTAAGTGCTACAACAACCTTGTAAGGTAGGTCTGAGGGATAAATTTATGACAGGAGGGGAGGTTATGCTGCAGCCTTGCCTCCACCAACCCCTTGGCTCAACCCACTATTGCAGCATCAGATAAAAGAGGGAAGGTGATTGGGGGGTTATCATTGTCCCTCATTCCCTTCAACCCTTATCATGTGCTGCCTGGAGCAGAGATGATAGAGATCTACAGAATTATGCATAGGATAGAGACAGAGAAAAGCTTTTCCCCCTCTCCCAAAATAATAGAACTCAGGCTTCGCTCTGTGAAACGGATGGGCAGGCAAAAGATTTAAAGCAAACAAAAGGAAGTAGTATTTAACACAATGGGTAGTTGGCTTGCAAAACTCACTGCTGCCACAAGTGGTGGTGACGGCCGCAAGTTTCAGTGGATTTAGGGGAGGGGGGTTAGACAGATGGATGGTGATATGGCCTACTATTGGCTATTACCTATGATAGCCAAACGGGTTCAGAGGCAGAACACTTCTGATTGTCAGACACTGGTGAGAAGCCAGCAGATGAGGGCCATTGTCTACAGGCCTTGTTTATTTCATATTTTGAAATCTGTCTTGAGTCTCAGGGGAAAGGTGGGCTATAAATGAAATAAATACATATAGGCTTCCCTGTGGCATGTGTCCGTCCACTGTTGGGAAAAGGATGTTGGACTAGATCGACCACTGCTCTGGTCCAGAGAGGTTGCTCTTACAAGCCATTCTGGCCAATAATGCCCCACATTCTGGCTCTGTGCCCTGCCAACCCCATGCATGATTATTTCAAAGCGCTTCCCACTGAGTTCAATTGGACTTTTTCACAGGTATGAGTTTGCAGGATTGCAGCCTCAGTTTTTTAGCCACTGTAATGCACTGGTGCTCTTAATGCTCAACTCACACATATGGGCCCTGAAAGATCCAACTCTGTTGAACAGCAATAGGAGTGCAGACTTTTAAAAATTCCTTCTTTTGCTATGGAACTTGAGTTGCATACCTGAAAGATCCCCAAGCAGTCTCCCATCTGTGCATTGTCCAGACCCCAGATATGCTTAGCTACAGCAAGACTGCTGCATCTTGTGCCCTTAGATAATCCCATGGAATCAATCAGAGAAGGGGGCGGGGGAGCACTAAGGAAGCAGCAGATAGTCTTGAGGCTAGTTAAACTGCCAGCTTTAAGGCCTGAGGGAGGGAATTTCCACTGGAGCCTTGTCTTGTTTTGCAAATACACTGAGTGATATGCTGTACTTGCCAGGAAGGGCACCGCAGCAGGTGGCAAACACCAGCACTGTAGCTGGCCTCTGTTCAGCTTGCACCAATAGGGTGCACCCCACCCTGAATGTTGCCATTGCACAATCGGGCAGGTGCAGCACCACAGCAAGAACAGCTCTTACCCGTTAGGCCTGTGCAACTTGCAAGGTGTCCCACCAAATGCAGCCCTCCTGGCAGTCTGTGGGTTGGCTTGACACCCACTTACCCACTTGGTTGAATCCCAAAGAAACAGCAAAAATGGGGGATTAAGTGAACCCATAGTGAACCTCCAGACATGGCTGGCTGCAGCATGCAAGTTGGTAGTTGAAAGTTTCGTAGAACTTAGTTAGAGAAATGAGTCGACAGAATATGGAATCAGAGAGCCCTGGATTCAGCTTAAAAGACCAAAGAAGTCACTTCCTCTCAGACTCTGCAGGAATAAGGATTCCCTTGTTACACAATGTTATCAAGACAGCAAAAGGAGGATTGAAGTGTCATAGCATGTCAAAACTTAAAGGCTGGCTCACACTTTAGCCTTAGGATTCAGCAACTTAAGGGCCAGGGAACTGCCTACCCCACCTCCAGCCCCATAGCCAACTTGAGGCAAAGGAGTAGTTGAGAGAAACAGCCTTTCAGACTATTTCCCCCAACGAGCTTCCCTGATTCTCCCACTAAATAACCAAGCTGTGAGCATGCCTGGCCAGCAGAAAGTCCAGATGCAGTGTGTGGATCACACGGACCAGCTAATCTTCATATAATTTATGTTCAAAACATCACTTGGCTTATGCAATAATGTTTGTCTGGTTGCTTCACACCCACATGTCTATTTTGCACAACTGACTGTACCATCCCCGCAGAAGACTACATAGTTTACACAACCGTTGACTGGAGAAGACAGCTGAATTAGCACAGGGCTAGATCATATGGGGTGCCCAGCTAGAGGCAAGCCAATCCTCAGGAAGAATTAACGGAAACTTGGCACAAAGCATATCTGAGCAAGCTTTTAAGGTACCTGTAACTGGGCTGTGGGCAAAAGGACCTTGGTTTGAAGGATAAACCGAACAATTCTACTACAAACTTCTCACAAAGGATACTGTTTAACCTAAGAGGGCCGCAGTCCTCTGCAGCAACAGAAGGCCAAAACGCAGCTACTCTTGGGTAAACAAATAGAAGAACTGAAGATAACAAGAATACTTTGCAGATTAAAAGTGCTGTGTAAAGTTTTGTTCACCACCTGCCTCAGGCAACAGGAAATCTTGGCAATATACTGGCAGCGGGGGGGGGGGGGGGGCGTTCAGTAGAGGGGAGATTTTTCTTCAAGATGGGAAGAGGATGGGTACTAGAACACACAGCACTTACGCCATTCTAAACGTTTAAAGCATTTCAAATAGCCTCTTCCAAGGCCAATTCATACAGAAGACTTCATGGCCATCACAAAGACTGCAAACTGTAAATTAGCCTTTAGTAACCCTTATCAATAGACCTCTAAAGGTAGGTGAGTATTACAGCTCCCAAACCGAAGACAGAATGCTAAGGCAGAGAGAGAAAAAGAGCCTATAACCATCTTGTGAATTCATGACAGAGGCAAAATTCGAAGCGGATTTCCTGGGTCAAAATTCATACTCGCTACGAGCCAAGCCACAAGTGACGCCTGACACAGGTTGGACACTTGTAAGCTTCCCTCAAGTTTTGATGGGAAATGTAGGCATCCTGGCCTTGCAGCTGTAATGGAGAGCCAAGCTGTAAAACCAGGACGCCTACATTTCCCATCAAAACTTGAGGGAAGCTGACAAGTGTCCAACCTGTGTCAGGTGTCACTTGTGGCTTGGCTCTACTTCACAACCAGTTGTTTGGAGAGTGACTGAGGCACCAGAAGGGGAAAAAATATCTTAAGGTGATCATTGAAGGAAACAAAGATGGTTCATAGGAAGTATTTCTAGTCTATTAAGATTCTTAAGTGAGCCAGTTTGGTGTAGTGGTTAAGAGCGCAGGACTCCAGTCTGGAGAACCAGGTTTGATTCCCCACTCCTCCACTGGAAGCCAACTGGGTGACCTTGGGTCAGTCACAGCTTCTAGCAGCTCTCTCAGTCCCACTCACCTCACAGGGTGATTGTTGTGGGAATAATAACAACAACATGCTTTGTAAACCACTCTGAGTGGGCATTAAGTTGTCCTGAAGGGCAGTATATAAATCAAATGTTGTCATTGTTATTATTTTCAGGCTACCAACTTTTGTGGAGTTCTTCCAAGGTTGAGAAAAGGCCCTGACAATTGCTTACCTCATATGCCATAGATCAGCTTGGTGATATCCTATTAGAGCCCAACATTAGCATAACATAATAGGACCAGGCTAATAATAATTAGATATTTCAAAACACTTCATTATATCAGTCAAGTGAGCCAATAATCTTATCCTCATATTGTAGGCTGGGGATGAAAGAGAAACAGCTTGCCTAAGGCTATGCAGCGAGTTCCTGACAACAATAAGATCTGAATCAGAAGACAAACAAAATTTATTCTTCAAGTTTTCTAATTAATCTATAAGGTCCCCTTGGACTCCAGTGTAATTTTGCTGCTGTAGACCAATGCGACTGCCCAAGTGGAAATATCGTGGCAAATCTGAACTAGGAATTCACGCTACACTGATTCTGCAATCTATTCCTACCATGTGCCACACAAGAGGCTGTCAAGCAGCTGCCCACTTGAATCCACACTTCAGCATGCTAGACCTCAGTGCACCCTTCTTAGATCTTGCACTTTCATCCAAGAGGAGGAAAGGAAGTTCTGGTGCTTCCCTGGGGGAGAAAAAACACCAGCCATTGCAACCATCGTCACCAGGTTTGAATGATGCCCTTCTCTTTCAGGCAGGGCAAGGCAATCGCAAACAGATTTTGGCACTCTTCACTTCTCCACACAGCCAAAAATAAAAGAATCTGGGAAGCCACACAAAGACTTCTTGTGCAAAGTCATGGCTAATTCTCAACGGCCAAGAGTTCTACTGCCCAGCAGCAGGTTAACTGGTCTTCCTTTCAGCTCATTTTCAAATTACTGGTGTTTCATTGGTTCAGTAGACATTAAGGAATGCAACTAAATTGAGAACAGCAGGATCTGACAACCCAAACTGGCCCCGTTTTAGTGGACTTGCCAGTGCAGGGACTTCCAAGCAACACAAGGTTAATCCACAAGATCTAACAGGAAAGAGTTAGCTGCTTTCTTACAGATTGATGGCAAACGCAGCATTTTAGTCACGCTCCTAAAAAGGACAGGTAGCAATAAGATACAGTTATATGATAGGCAAGATCCTGAAATTAGGACTTCAGTCCCATTTCTCCATCACTGCCTGATCGTGGCCTGGCAGCAGACTTCCACTGATGTGAGGTGCTCACTAAGAGCACCTCACATCAACCAGATGCACACAACCACAGGTCTGTTCTAGAACTCACTGACCAGAGCCATAAAAGGTAACTGACGCATTGAAATTATGGTCAGGATTCTAGATATTTGCCACACAAAGTAGATAACCCAAGCTGCACAGAGCTCAGCACTCTGAAAGTCTCTGCTTTGTTGAAAAAGCAGCGTTTTTTGTTCCTCCTGAAGATTAAAAGCATCTCCATGACCTTCTCTGCCCTACATTCCTTCCAAATGCATCCTTCCTTTCCAGAAATAATTCCAAAGACATTTTCAAACCTACTGTTTATTACCATTTTTATAGCACAAATCTGTGAATACAACACTTTATAAAGAAGTGCAACCAGAGACAATGGGGGCCCTGTGTCGGCAAACTAAATTTCAATAGCTAAAAGGGCAGGAAAAGGGGGATGTATTAGAAAACTTGGTTCATGGAGGTAGAATTACATCTATACATGTAAAGGACTCAGTTAATGTAATTTATTCTGTTAATGTAAATTAGATTTTTTTTTAATTTAATGCATGCACAGAACAGAGAGGCCTCTGCACAGACAGTGACTTCTGACACATCTGACCAAGGCTTCCACTCAACATGAAGAGCAGGTTCTGATTTAGACATAAACATACTGGTGTCTCCTTCAGTTAAAGGGAAAGTAGAAACAATATATGGACACTGAGATTGCAGCAGCAAATTCCATACCTGGGTAGCCTCCCAAAAGAATAGTTTGCAGTGACCCCTGGAAAACACACACACACAGAGGACGGACCCAATTCCAACTCTAGCTTAGAAACACAAAGCCATTTGGAAAGAGCAAGGATCGACAGGAGAAATGCACATCCAGCTTGTCTGCTAAACCAAACTGAGTCACAAAAACACAGGACACACTTTAAGGGAGGACTCAGGGCACAGATACATGCCATGAGACCTAGCCCATAATCTTCTAAGTGTCATACAAAGCCATACTATACATTATGGTAGAGGACCTGCAGCACTTCAATTTGTAAGGGTGTTTTCTAAAGATGAGAATAAGAAATGTCCCTGTGTTTAGTAAAGCAGTACATCAAGGAAAGGGCTATGCTAAATCTTTTTTTCCTGACATACTCCTTTGCAAAATGGAGACAGGGTTTTGTAATTGTTTTTTTTTCTTAACACAGAGGCCAGGTTGTATAGTATTTAAAGCATCAGACTAGCACCAGAGAGATCTGGGTTCAAATTCCTACTCAACCATGGAACTTACTGGGTGACTTCAGGACCATCACCACTCTCAGGTTATCCTACCTCACAGGGTTGTTGTGAGGACAGAACGGAGGAAAGAGAATCTCCCACACTGACATGAAATACTTGGAGGAAGGACCAGGAAAAAACTGTACAGATAGGTTCATTTTTTGAAAATGATCCATTGTAGCTGGAGTGAACCAGAAACAGGGAAGATCCAAATCTCAATGTACCATCTGATTCTGCATAACATGTGGAACGATTCTAAAAACTGGTTAAGTGGTCATTTCCTCTCCTCAGGGTACTGTGGTTTCTAAGGTCAGCTAGGGGTTTCTAACAGAGATTTCTTTTTTAGAGAGTCCCTAGGACGCTTCAGAGAAATTAAACGAAGTTTTAACTGTGCGTAATACTACTATTCACTTGCCGCATGACATTGCCCTTAGCGAACCGGTTGCTGTGGCCACCTGCTAAATGGGTGCTGTTTGAAGACATTACATTTGGCAGCTCGAACTGCTGTAAACAAGCGCAGCACCCTCACACTTCTGTATCTGCCAGGAAAGAGGAGGCTTGGTGATGCTCTGCTCACAGCTCATCTAGGGCCCTTGGATAGCATACCAGCTCTTGATGGGGAGAAATCCATCACAAAGACATTTTCAAAGAAAGCATAAAGCACCTGCCTGGCTTCATAGACAGATGGACATTACAGGCAAGCTGGACATGCCTGTAAATAGCTGGAGTGGAAGGATGAATTGCAAGTCCCTTCTGAGAAGTTTAAATGAAATCTAACTTGTTTAAAGTAACTGAATAGTTTTGCTGAAATAACTTAAGTTTTGAGAAAGCTTTAAAATGAATAAAGGATTGAGTACTTGCCAGTCTTTCTGATGCCCTTGCAATCATTGGTCAGAAATACTGGAAGGCAGAAACTGGGACTCATTTTAACAAAGAAAATCCAAACTGAAAATGCAGGGAAGCGGCTTGAAATCCTGTAGGGAGCCTAGGGCTTAAGAGCACGACCACCTTTTCCCATTGCAAGCCAGAGGCAGTACATTCTACTCCTTACTCAGCACCACCTTTCTGGGGTTCTCGCTCCCAGAATTTCCAACAGCTAACAATTAAGAAGCCAAAGAAACACAGGAGGCAGCCTAGACAGCCTCCTCTTATTTCTCCAAGCAGGGATCCTGAGCCAGACACAGTCAGCAACAGCCAGAAGTTCCACATTTCTCTGTGGTTGTAATTCCACAGGACAGCATCCCAGGACAAACTCACCAGTTTCCGCAGTGCTCCCTCATCCATGCTCAAAAGTGTCTCGTCAGACATCCTTCTGGCCTTCCTTTCTGCTTGGAAGAAGTTTGCAGATGCACGTTAGCTCCAAGCGGGTGGTTAGTTCAGCGGCAGGATAGCAGGCTCACAAGAGGAATTCTGAAAAAGAACAGATCGCAGGCCGGTCAGGGGGGAAATCAGGAGATCTTCTCCCGGGGCTCATTAAAGGCGTGTTGAAAAGTAAATGAGATCCCAGCAGCTGCTTCACTGGCTGCTAATCCCAGGGCTGGAACACGGAGCCTTTCCGACCGCCAGCAGCGGCTGAGGCCAAGTTCATTGCATGCTACACTCCCAACACACTTCCAGGAAACTCCGATCTGCTAAGCCGAAGCAACCCAAACACACAATCCTGATCCTAGCAGGATTCTGTCTCTATTGTTTTTAATGTTTTGTCAGACAGTAAGCCTTAAATGCGGTCTGAGTTTCTCAAAACAACAGGAAGAAAAATTTCAGCCAACTCAGATGTGTAAAGATTGCAACGCATCAGAAAGGCATTCAAGACGGTACTCCCCCCCCCCACACACCCCAAATGTTGCAACCAAAAAACAGTAAATCAAAAATGAAGCCTGAGTAAGCTAAGGAAACTTATTCATGAGTAAAAACATAAGGCCAAGAGTCTTAATTGAAAGACACCAGCAGCAGGATGCTGACACATGATATTGTTGCCACACACACATACACACAGAGTCAGATGGGTATGAATTAGACAGATACCAACACCTTATCAGAGGCCCAGTATAGGATCACAGAGAGAATGCTGGACATGGACCAGGAAAACAAAGCTTCAAATCCTGTATCAACCATGAAGCTTCATTGGTCCAACCAACATCTTTTTATTCAGCCTATCCTACCTCAAAGGAGAACAATATCTCATGTTATCCTCCTAATGTAAGGCTATAATGGGATAACCCCCATTTACGTTGCCCCATGTTCCTAGGACAAAGGTTCAGACAGAAACTTCATAGTTTTCCCCTCACTTCTCTCTCAGGTTACTACTAGAAATCCAATCCAGTCTTGTAACCTGTAGTTCCCCGATGTCTTTAAACCCAATTTGAACACAAAAAAGTCAAGAAAACCAGAGCGATGGCTGCTTCTAGAGACGCAAAGACCACAGGGCTATATCATCAGCAGACCTAAACCAGGTGTTTCCTTACCAGGGCTTTCTATACCTCCCTACCATCAATCTCAGTTAACTGTGAGTCTAGCCACACACAAGATCTACAGCCGCTACTGTGTCTAACACTTCAGATGTCCCATAAACTCACGTGTGGAAAGGTGGTTTGTAAAATACACAGGAGGGCACATACTATCCGACTCTGGCAAGCAGACAGCGCAA
Source organism: Eublepharis macularius (assembly GCF_028583425.1). Taxonomy (NCBI): domain Eukaryota; kingdom Metazoa; phylum Chordata; class Lepidosauria; order Squamata; family Eublepharidae; genus Eublepharis; species Eublepharis macularius. Next base: position 49,629,317 of record NC_072802.1, read on the forward strand.
CTGGGCACGAGAACGTTAGTCTGAAATTTTCTCCTTATTTTGGAGGCTTTTAAAAAAATTCTCTTTAATTCACATACTAAGGAAACACAGGCACACGCCTCGCAAATCGAGCGGCTTTGAAATGCAACTCTGGAAGCCAGCGATCGAGCAGAGAAGTTGCTTTTAAGATTATTGGCCACAGCAATACCGATACACCGTTTCACGGACAGAGGCGAATCTGAAACTGTTCCTGTCCACACTCACTTCAGACTCGATCCCAAACATATAATAAAATCCTCCCCAGCTCCACTGTGCATTGACTATTATGAGAATGACCGCTCTTCCTCATCTAGCCTGGTAATGGGCGCCCCCCCCACATCCAGAGTAACCATTTACTTCGATTTGTTAATCCGCATCAACGTACACACCTGAGCAAAGCCTGGAAGGGCCATCCATTAATCCTACCCCGCTGAGCCTTCAAGAACCTGATTCGGACCCGGTCCGCCCAACTCCAGAAACTGCTCTGAGCGAACCACCCGCGCGCCTCCGCCGGGTTTCAGCCCTCCCGCCCAAGTACACGCCTGCATTTGCTGCATCAACCAATCCAAAGACCATTCTCCCTCCGAATCCTTGTGATCCTCTGTGATTGGCTCGATTCAATTCGTTGGCCACGCCCTCATCCCTGTCAGAGGTCTCCTTGCCCTGAGCGCGATGGGGATTGTAGTTCTAACGACCTAGAAGTATAAGGTCGCTTTTGTATTGTAGAGTATGTTTTAGAAGAGCAAAGAATTCGGAAACGACAACACGTTGTATTTATGGAGCACATTTTCAGACGTTCACATGGATTAATTCTCACAGTAGATCAGAAGTGCGCAGTTTGGGGGCTGATTACTTGGAAAACAAGTAGTAGAAAAGAGCAAGAGTCCAGTAGCACCTGTAAGACTAACAAAACTAGTGGTAGGGTATGAGCTTTTGTGAGTCACAGCTCACTTCTTCAGATACCACAGCTTTCGTGAGCTGTGACTCACGAAAGCTTATACCCTACCACTAGTCTTAGAAGTACTACTGGACTCTTACTCTTTTTTACTGCTATAGACAGACTAACACGGCTGTCAGCTACCCATCTTGATCTATTGCCAAACAAGGGTTGTCAGCTCCAGGTTGGGAATGTCCTGGAAATTGGGGGGGGGGGGAGGGGGCTGAGCAGTGCCTGCGGAGAGCAGAGTTGGGGAGGAGAGAGAGTCCAATGGAGATGTAGCGCCATAGAGTCCACTCTCCAAAGTAGGGTTGCCAGCCTCCAGGTAGTAGCTGGAGATCTCCTGGAATTACAACCAGTCTCCAGACCACAGAGATCAGTTCACCTGGAGAAAATGGCTACTTTTGGGGGTGGACTCTATGGAATTATACCATGCCAAGGTCCTTTCCCTCCCCAAACCCCACCTTCTCCAGGTTTCTCCCCCCAGATCTCCAGGAATTTCTCAACTTGAAGCTGGCAACCCTACTCCAAAGCCACCATTTCCTCCGTGGAAACTGATCTCTGTGCCTTTCTCCACTGTAGAGTTCGTGGGAAATGTGAAATGTCACTGAAGGTTTCCTGCTCATTCTTCTGCCATGTAGGGTTGCCAACCAGAAGGCTGGTCCTGGAGTTCTATGGTACACCATAGAATCTAGGAAAAATCAGTCCTGTGGTGGCTACAGAGGGTGGGTGTTCTAGGAGCTCTTTCTCTTATGGAAGAAACATCCCAGCCTATATTCTCTCCCTGGCCTCTGCCCTAACTCTGCTCTCCAAAGTATGGCCCACAAATCTCCAGGAATTTCCCAAGCTAGAGTTGGCAAGTCACCAACCTCCAGGAGCTGCCTGGAGGTTAAGCTGGAGACATAGCTGAAACTTCTTGGGATTCCACTGTGGAGAAAGGTGGGGTATAAATGAAGCATATAAATAAAACAAAGTTAATTCAGTGTACAATTTACATGTTGTTCTTGTGTGTGATGTGCTGAATAGTCCATCTCTCTTCAAAGCCATCCGATTGTTACAATTCCAGGGCCTATCACAGGAAGGCCATTTGAGGCAGGCCTCATATTAACCGAGGTCCTCAAATTTAGACTTTGGACATTATCTCCAAATAAGGTTATACACAGGGCTCATTTCGAAGGGGGAACGCACAGGAACGCAGTTCCGGCAGTTCCCCAAAGAGGTCACATGTCAGGTAGCCCCGCCAACCTGACTCTCGGCCATTTTGGGCCTATTCTGGCCTGGATTGGGGCCGAAACGGCCAGGATTGGGCCTCTGACAGGTGGTGGATCTCTCTTTCTCGCTCATCAGCGGCCTGATCCTGACCATTTTGGGCCCCTTTTCAGCCCCTTTTTGCCATTTTGGGCCCAATTTCGGCCCTGAATGGCTAGAATTGGGTCCAAAACAGCTAAAATAGGTGATGTCAGGTGGTGTGGCATATGCAAATCAGTTACACTAATGACACACTTCCGGTGATGGCAAGAGGCATGGCATATGCTAATGAGTTATGCTAATGAGTTCCTCCAGCTCTTTTTCTGCAAAATAACCCCTGGTTATACATAAAGTCGCAAAGATAGTCTGACAGGATTGAAAGCGAAAAGACATTCATAATACAAGTTTAAACTTGTGTACCATTACCAGGTACACAACCACTGCCCCCTGCCTTTACTCACCTGGCCAGCCATGGAAATGAGGAAAAGGTATGGGAAACTGCAGGGAAGGAAGACCAGAAGTGCACAGGCAAAATGGGCATGTGTGTGCCTGTGACACTGACTGAAGATGTCATTTCCAGTATAATTCGGAAACAACAGGTTGCACCACAGCCAGTTCTCTAAAGCTTTGCCCCAAACATAGCAAAAACTCGGGGGGCGGGGGTGAATGTTATAGAATCAGACCAGGCATTATCTGTTGCTTCCAAGATGCACCAAAAAAGATATCATCAGCTTGCACCAAGGACACAAATGCATGGATGTCTGCAGCCCTCCAACTTCCCTCCCTCCCACCATCATCATTGTCATCATCATCATCTATTTTATTTTTAATGGAGAGCCAGTTTGGTGTAGTGGTTAAGAGCGCAGGACTCTAATCTGGAGAGCTGGGTTTGATTCCCCACTCCTCCACTTGAAGCCAGCCGGGTGACTTTGGGCTAGTCACCGTTCTCTAGAGCTCTCTCAGCCCCACCCACCTCACAGGGTGTTTTGTTGTGGGGATAATAGTATTTGTAAACCGCTCTGAGTGGGCATTAAGTTGTCCTGAAGGGTGGTATATAAATCGAATGTTGTTGTTGTTATTTCCAGCACCTTCCATTATAGTCCTTATAATTTTTTGCAATTTTCTTTAGGAATAATATACCATCTAAAAACATTTTATACCAGTTCCCCCTTAACATTTGACAATCTGTAAATTTAATTTCTTAAATGTACATTATTTTGTTTCTTTTTCTGGATCTTCACAAGAAGATCTGTAGAGAAAATACTGGTTGAACATGATGGCACAAGACTGTAAAGCAGACGTTGAAAATGTTGGTTTATTTGTTGTTTTAGATAATTTGTGTCCTGTCTTTCTACTCAGAAGAACACAAGGCAGCTTAGTAGTAGTAAACAATAGATATTAAAATACAATGAACTAAAATAAATGTAATTGCAGATACACAATAAAACAGTAAAAGATAAAAGCAGCAAACTGGTATGATACTCCACTAAAAATCACCTTAAAAATTGTCCTGAACACAGTAAAATAGTGCCAACAATCTGACGTAAAGCTGCTGGCTTCTTACAAGCAAAAGTTTAATTGGTTTATTTAGTTGAAGAGCTAACTTGCTCTGGTTAGACACATAATGTCCATGGAAGGACGCATGTCCTGGAGAAACTGTGTTCCTAACCTTGGAGTTGTTGACACAGGCAGAATCTCAGAGTTTGAATGAGGATTATTGGTAATTCTGTTATAAACAACCACAAGCAATAGTCTCATCTTCGGTTACTCTGGGTTTAATGGTCCCAGTGGCTATTTAGTACACATGTAGAAAATGTCAGTTACATTTCATCGAGATTGTTCACTACCTGGCGCAAGCCTTAAAATCAATTGCAGGAGGCCTTCTTCTTCTGTGAACCTACTGAACTGGAGGTTAGATTTATTTATGTACTTACTTACTTTAATTGTACTCTTGCTGATAATGTTTATGAGGATCTCCAGCCCCAGGACTGTTGATTTGCCATTCTTCTGTTCACCTGCAGTCTGCCTATCTCTTCCCGTCACAAATGTTGACGTCTGTCACCTCGCAGGCAGTTGGTCACTTATGCCAACAGAATCTCTAAATCTACTCCAAATGGACTCAGCAGGAGAGAAGCAGCCATTGTGGAACAATCAGATAAAGGCAACAAATGATTGTGTTGAGGAGGAAAAGCTGCAGTTGTCAAAGCAAGAACTAGCCAGTGTTGTGTTATGGTAGAAAAGAGACTGGCTATCCACATAGAGCCAGGGCTTTTTTTCTGGGAAAAGAGGTGGTGGAACTCAGTGGGTTGCCCTCGGAGAAAATGGTCTGCAATTAGGAAGGCTGGTTAGGTAATCCTAGGAAAATGGTGCCACGCGGAGGGCAATCTCAACTCCCCTCTGTCTGGAGATCAGGAGGCGGGGCCACCAGCCATGTGACCTTTTCCAAGAGGTTCCGGAACTCCGTTCCCCCGCGTTCCCCCTGAAAAAAAGCCCTGCATAGAGCCAGCAAGAGGCATCTCTATGGAGCCAGAGTAGGAGAACTTCCTGTGATGTTGCAGATGGTCAGATCTTTCTGTCACTCACAACGGATCCAAAATTTCAGTGCCTTATGGCTACACTTGAAGGCCACTCTATATATGATGTTGGAAAATCTGTGAAGGGATTTTGTTGCTGTTTTTGGCTGTTAAAACAATTGTTTTGAAGAAGAAATAGCCACCCCCCCACCCCCGCTTGAATTAGGATTCATATGTGGCAAGTTAACTAATCCATGCACCATTTTCCTAGGGTTACCTAACCAGCCTTCCTAATTGCAGACAATGAGTGCACCCTCTGCAGTCTCTCTGGTAGGCTGTTGCAGAGGAATTCCCAGAGAAAGCCATTTTTGCATGGGGCTCTCTCTGTTGGAAAACTAGATGTCCTCACCCAGCATATAAATTGAACGCCATTTGCACACGTTCTTCCCTCCTCCCCTAATCCTGTCTACCCATTCATGTTCCTCACCTACCACCCCACCCCCACTTGTTTTCTCTATGTCAGCATTTAGATTGGAGACTCCTTGGGTCACAGCTTTTTTTCTTTTCTCTCTTTTTGTCATTACATTCTCATGTCAGCATTAATGTGTTGATCCTCATGATGAATACAGTAAATAGATGCTTGCACACGAGAACTTGCTGGTACATTGTGTGCCCCATGTTAATGACCATGTGCATGTGGGAGAACAGTCCAGAAACAGCAAACGATGCCCAAAGCAGGGTCCCTGCCTCCTCACCTTGAAGCTCAATCATAAGATCTGGGCTTTGCCTGCCGACAAGAGAGGACATGCCAATGTTCATGGATCAGAAACATCCTTTATGCCTAACCATCTTACTACGACCCCCTTTGGTCACTTTCCTTTATCTATGGTAGACCAGGCGATGGAAGTGGTGGGAGGATTGCTAGCCCACCTTGACTCACACACCCAGGTTAAGGTGCCCCTGTGAAGTTTTTGAAATGTTAGACCAGTCCTGCTGAATTACAAGAGTTCTGTGTACAACTACTTCCTACTAGTAATTCATCTGCAGCCATTTGAGTTATTGGTCTAGCAAATGGAACGTTTTGTATATTTGTTTGTTTGCTTCACCAGTCAGCAGTTCATTTTGTCCAGACAATGACAAAGGGGATGGAGTTCCCTCCACCTGTTTTTTAGCCCTGTGACTCTGACCTTTTAAAAAGTCTATTTTATGTTCAACATATATCATGTTCAGAAGTACAGAATAATTCACACCATATTTTCAACGTTTCATATTTATCCTACTATATAAAAGGGTAAGCATGTTTCTGACAACTCCCTTCCTACCCTGGTGCGCCTCCTGAGGGCACTGCTGCAGAGGGAAGCCCAGACGAGGCAGCCTGTTCATCCAGAGAGTGCGCTGCAGGGGGAAGCTCAGGCTGGGATCAGGCACGGAGCAGGCAGCAATGCCCACCCACCCCCTGCCTTCACTCAGCTGGAATCAGGAGTGGAGCAGGTGGCAATAACCACCCACTGCCTTCACCCAGCTGAGATCAGAAGCAGAGCAGGTGGCAATGCATGCTCCCCCCTCACCCAGCTGGGATCAGGAGTAGAGCAGGTGGCAATGCCCGCTCCCCCTTCAACCCATTAGAATCAGGCGTGGAGCAGGCGGCAATGCCCACCCCCCTTCACCCAGACAGTATCAGGCACAGAGCAAGAGGCAATGCCAGCTCCTATCTTCACCTGGCTGGGATAAGGCATGGAGCAGAAGGCAATGTCTAACCCCTCCTCACTCAATTGGGATCAGTTGCAGAGCAGGAGGCAATGACCACCCCCTTCACCTGGCTGGGATCAGGTGCAAAGCAGAAGGCAATGTCCAACCCCTCTTCACCCAACCAGGATCAGGAGTGGAGCAGGTGGCAATGCCTGCCTTTGCCTTCACCCAGACAGGATCCGGTGCGGAGCAGGAGGCAATGCCTGCCCCCGCTTCACCCAGCAGGGATCATGAGGGGAGAAGATGGCAATTCCCCCCCTGCCGCCTTCACCCAGCTGGGATCAGGAACAGAGCAGGTGGCAATGCCTTCCCCCCCTTCACCTAGCTGGGATCAGTCACAGAGGAGGAGGCAATGCCCGCTTCCCCTTTCTAGAGCCCATTGTATTTTTTCCCACAATGGGCTTTCTTACTAGTTTATACCATAATTTTAAACTGGTTTAGTACAGTCTTTGGGTATTCTGGGAACTGTAGCTCTACAAGGGGTAAGGGGGTAGAGAGAAAATTCTCCTCAGCACCCTCCCTTTTCTTTGAAGACGGGATGAAGCCACGGTAATTAAACTGGTTTAAAACCAATATATATTAATAATGTGAATAAATTCCATTAGAGCTATAGAAAGATCTTCTAAACCCACAGGACACATTATTCAGTTGTTAGGATAGAAAATCTCCCCTGATACATTAAAACTAGATTCCAAACTTCTTGAAAAATTCTTTTCCAGTTGTAAACTTAGTTGTTTATAATGCCAATTTTATTTTCTTCTTCCATTATTCAATTCTAATTAAGCCATGTGCTTGATGATGAAGTAGTTGTATCCTTCCATTTTTTCTGCACAATAATCTTAGCATCAATAGATGTAGTAGATTTTAGTAGAAACTTCAAACAGTTTTAAGAGAGACTGTTTTCCTGGACACACCCCAATAAGAGTATGATTCCCAGGATTCTTTGAGGAAAATCAGGACAGTAAAACTTGACATGTTAGCATTGCGGTTATGCCCAGATAGCATCTGCTGCCCACTGAAATGAACCAGAATTATGGAAAAGCACGCTACTGCACAGCTTCAGTTCAGTTCACCAGGCTCGTTCAGAAGAACTTCCCAGTAGATTGTGCTGTTTAAAATTAGGGGAAAGGGGAGTCTACTATTTAGATTTTTGGCACCATGATATCTTAGGGTGGCTCTGATTCCAGTTAATTCCAGAATCTCTGAGATTAGACAGGGCTGAAAGCCCTGAATGTCTGGAGCCAAAGGTATGTCTCGTGTCCAAAATAAGGGCTGAGTTTCTACTTTTAGATCAAGTAAACACAGACAAGGCTAGGAGAAAAGAAAACTGCCAGGTCGAACTTCCATCCGGTACCCAGCTTTGCTGTCTGTCTGAAGTTCCACTCAACCTGGCCAGCAGTAGGGCAAAAAATCACAGAAGAATTTAGAGCTTTAACTCTGGATACAATAAATTCATATCTTTCACACTGTTGTCATTTCCTTTATCCAGGATTTGAAGAATGTTAGGATTCGAACAGCATGGCACAGACAGAATGGTATTACAATGGCTGCATCCATATTATGAGAATTTGTTGTGTTGGTTTCAATATGATTGGCTGAGCAATGAACACCCGCCCACCCTCAGCCATCTTGCACCTTCCCCTTCCCAGTCCTTCCCAGTCAATCTGGACTATAACTGCTTGCACTTTCTTATATCTCTACAACAAAAAGAGCTAGAAAATGCACTTTTTAATAAAAAATGTATTCAGAGGTAGTAGATCATGACTATAGAGTGTTATAATGCTATTGCACTATAGCACAGAAGCAACAGCAATTTTGTAAAGCTCTAGACAAGCCTGCTAGCAGTCTGCAGTGAAAATGGTGGTCATGAAGGGATGACAGAATGGTGCTCATGTGGGTGGGACCTAGGGTTGCCAGCTCCAAGTTGGGAAATTCCTGGAGATCTGGAGGTGAAACCTGGAGAAACCTGGAGAGAGTGGGGTTTGGGGAGGGAAAGGAGTTTGGCATGGCATAATTCCATAGATTCCACCCCCCAAAGTAGCCATTTTCTCCAGGTGAACTGATCTCTGTGGCCTGGAGACCAGTTGTAATTATAGGAGAACTCCAGCCACTACCTGGAGACTGGCAACTCTAGCGGGACCTTCGGAAATGGGCAACTTCCTGTCTCAACAGCATGCAACTGGGCTGCATTCTTTCCAAAAAGATTGCATCAAACTGGCTTGGAAAAGATCAGAACAAAGTAAGGGAAAATCTGGAAAGTAGACAATTAGAGGAAAATGTCATGTGGATGCTTTTTTTTAAAAAAAAAAGTTTGGAAACAAAGGTGGAGCAAAATTTCTTTATGGAAGTCACCAACGGGGAGGAAAAAACATTTTATAAAAAGAGACTTGCTCATCCCTCAGCAAGGGGATGAGCCCAGCTTCCTCCATCTCTGAAACTGGAATGATGGTCTTGCGTTTCAGTGAATCAGACACAGTCTTGGCCACGAGCCTTTCTTACCTTCTTCAGTGCTGTCTACCTTTTTATTTTTAAAAGCACCACATGATTCATCATACAGACACACAAAGCTACCTTCTCTATCCTAGCACTTGCACTTTTGATTGGCAGTGGCTGTTCAGAGCCCCAGACAGAGAAGAGCCTTTCCCGCTGCCTGACATCATTTCAACTGGAGATGTCAGAGGCTGAACCTGAGACCTTCCACACGCAAAGCAGGGGCCCCACCTTTGAACTAAGGCCCCATTGTTGTGTTATTTTTAAAAAGGAAACTTTTTTTCTTAAAGTGCAAAACTGTTCAGGGAATGGAGGGGAGGTTTCCTGGCAACATCACAGGAGCTCGCCAGTTTGCGCAGCTGGCTTCTGCAACAATCTTACAGAATAGTCTGTTTTTCAGAGCCTGGCCCTGAAGGTTAGTACCTCGGTAGAGGCTGCAAGGCAGGTGCTTCCAAACCAGTCTCTTCTGCAAAGGTTATGTCTGTCTTCAACCAGTGCTCCGTACATTGAGATTTGTCTTCTGCATGAATGGGTTGGGGGCTTTTCAGTTCTATTTGATCATCAGCTAGGGTTGCCAGCTATGGCTTAGGAAATTCTTGGAGATTTAGGAACAGTGTCTGGGGAGGGAGTTCAGTGGTGATGTGCTGTCACAGAGTCTGCCCTCTGAACATGCCATTTCCTCCAGGAATCTAATCTTTGTAGCCTGGAGATCAATTGTCATTCCTGGAGAACTCCAGGCCCAATCCAGAGGTTGGCAACCCTATCATCAACCCATTCTGTATTTTATGCATCTAGTATCTGAAAACCTAAGAGCTGTATATCAAAGCATAGTTTGAAACATTTATGATTAGAGATGCGTGGTATCTTTTTTGTGTATCAGTGATTTTGCTTTCATGCTCTTTGGCATGGTGGGATATTGTTACACGGTATCTGGGATACAGATTACTCTGGATGGCAGGGACACATCACAGACAGATCCTGGGGGAGGGGAAGGCAAAATGACATCCAGTCTCCCCCCGCCCCCGCCCAGGTCATTCCATTCCCTATTGTCATATGCATGCACATACACATATGCTTACCCTCCTGGACAAGGGAATGGTGCATGACTCCTTTATGCCCCTTAAGCTGTCTCACTACAGACAGGTCTAAAAGGATCAAGAAGGAACTTTGTCTGTGTCCCCACCCCCCACCCCCGGTGGGAAATAGGGTATTGTCTCAAAGGTCCCTGTAACAGTACACACTCTGTCTGCCTCAAGGGGAGGAGGAGGACCCAATCTTTTTGGGAAGCCCAACCCTGCTGCTGTTTGCCATTGCCAAGAAAGGGCAGGCAATGAAGTCAGCAGCCAGCTGCTTCATAGCACTGGATCTCAATGGTCAACTGTGGAACCCTCCCCCCCTCCATGAGCCCCAGAAACTGTCTAATAATGCTGACTGCTAACACTAGTGCACACAAACAGAGCTAACCCAAGAGCTTTGGCCTCCTAAGTGGCTTCACAACCCGGTTCAAGGGATGCATCGTATGATCATAGGATGTCTTGCAGTGAGGAGATTTCTGCACGGAGGACACTAGCATGCTGTTCTTGGAATCACATGCAGCTGGGATACAGTTTTCACCTGCTTCAGCTGGGATACACTTTTCACCTGCCCCTTAAAGTGTTGCGCCCCAAGCAACGAACAGGATTGCTTTTGCAGTCCAGCTGCCCCTGCACACACATTTTTAAAGAGCTGCCTTCATGCCCCTCACTCATCAAGCAGTGCCAAACCCTTGCAGCATCAGCAGCAGCAACCCACTGTGTGAAAGCCGTTTTCCTGCACTCTCTTGCTCCTGCCCTGTCCACAGATACTCAGCTGCAAAGTTCAGGAGGCTCGTCCAACTTTTGGCCTCAACCCAAACCCAGAAACGACCTTCTCGCTTTCCTGTGGCTTTCCACTCCTATCTCCATCCTGCAAATCCAGCACTATGAGATGCCCGGTCCTCTTTACTGTGGGTTGGGGAGGGGAAGAGAGCGAGAGAAAGCATGTTTGTTTAAAGAGGAAAGTTGTTTTCACTGGAATGAAAAACAAAAATGAAACACATCATGGAAATTGCTCTCTCTTGGGTTTAGTTCAGCACAAAACCCCAAATTTGGGTGTAAACTTGACCTAGCAATGTTCTCTGAAGTTGTGGGCCCCTTAACTATTTCTGGACTGATTTGGGTGCTGGAACCACTCTTTCCCCCCTCCTGTCTGAGTGTCCATAAGAAAAGCTGATGGAAGGTAGAAAATACCCCCGTTTTCCTTTCCTCCCTTTAGTCATCTTCTCCTCAGTGCCAGCCCAAGGGCATCGGCATCCTTGGCTAAACACTAGCAGCACACTGCCAACCTGGTTGCACACAGATGCGCCGTGGCCTGGATGAGCTGCCATGCCCGAGCCTCCACAAATCAGAATGAAGGAGATTAACAGAGCTGGTTCCCACTTGCTCTTCTTTCCCCCTCATTCCAGGGGAAGAGCGGAGGAAGTTGGCAGGGCAACCCAGATGGTGCTTGCCCCACAAAGCATCTTTTGGTGCCCCTGGCATTCCCTACCCACCCTCTGGCACCCTCCTCTTCTCTTCTTTCCTCTGAGTCTCTTTCCTCTTCCAAGTCTATTTCCTGTTTTCCTTGGTCTGACAGCCTTGAGACCTCTGTTTCTCCTCCTAGCCTTCCTTCTCTAGACACTTGCTCTTGCCTGGCCACTCTGTGGAATTAGGGTAACTCAGCCAATGGTGGCCAGAATGCCCTAGGATAATTCAGGGATTACCTAACTACACAGAAACAGAGAGCTGGAAATGACCCCAAGGGTCATCTAGCCCAGCCCCCTGCACAATGCAGTAAATTCATAGCTGCCTCACCTCTCCCAGTGGCCCCCGCTCTATGCCCAGAGGAAAGCAAAAATCCTCCAAGATCCCTGGCCAATCTGGCCTGGAGAAAAATTCCTTCTGGACCCCAAAGTGGCAATTGGCATTACCCTGGGCATATAAGAAAGGGCCACAAGAGCCTAGCACTGGCTCATCCCTTTCTGCCCTTCCCGGTTCAAAGGCCTTGTGTCCCCTGCGTGTCAGCCCTGGACCCGTGAATTTGTGCGCTCTGGGAGTACCATGCTCAAAACTTAATTCATAGGCTCATGGGGAGCCTGATTTGAGTCGGGACCATGGCACACAGGCAGGACTATAGCACACAGATTAAGCCTCACCCCCCAAAAGGGGTGTATAAAATCTTAACCCTTCCTGTGAAGGCTGTCCAGCATCCTGTTTTAAATGTGTATTAATACACTGCTTTAATGCAGATGAATTTTTAATTGTGTTTTAATATGTTGTTATCCGCTCTGAGCCCGCTCACAGGGAGGGTGGAATAGAAATTTGAAATAAATAAATAAATAAAATACTTGCTCTGTTGGGAAAATGTACTCATATCCCATCCATACATCGATGTTTCCCCAACAAGGCAAATAGCAGCTCCCTGGACCATTTGAGGTTGGGAAAACTTCAAAGGGGAAGGCTTAAAACCCTTTTACTCATGCACTGCAGTCCCAATCCAAATTGGGCCCACACAGATCTCGGAATTTAGTTCCAAGCATGAAATTCCCAGATCACATCTGGTTGACATGACCCAAGGACTTTGAAAGATGATCTGTCTGTCCACCCATCTATAACAATGGGAGAATTTAATCAGTTACTATCAGTGGTTTCATTGCCACCCGAAAACCTGGCAATCTTGCATGAGGACCACAAAGTGGCAGGATGGAGGAAACTCAAGCTGCTGCAGTCCATTGTTAGGAATACTCATGGTTCCTCCTTTTTTATGGTCTGTTCCTATTTTAGGAGTTTCAACCATTCCAAGTAGAAAGCCAGCTGTGGACTATATTTGCTCATCATAATTTGGATGAAGGAATCACTTCTGCCTTCAGTTTCAAAAGTATGCTCTGGACAGGAAAGGGGGGCTCTGAAGGTAGCACAGGGCAGTAAATATGCTTGAAAAAGAAAAAAAGTATCAGTTGATATGTTTTATTGGAACATGTTGCATAGTGTTATTGTGTTTGTCCTCCCACCCCCCACCCTGCACTTGGAAAATGGAAATTGCTGGGTAGGATGCAAAGTGGCTCTAATAACCATCAGGAATTACTGACTTCTTTTCCAGCTCTGTATTTAATCATTAAAAGAATTACAATGACGTAACCACGTGCTTATGATTACACAGTGGCTGTAATAAACTGATGTCCTCATTTTTTTCCATCAATAAAGAAATGTACAGTCTTTTGCTGAAATAATAAATCCATTAAAATGATGAGCGTGTTCTTTTCAGCAACACCAGAATAGCAGTTTCCTAGATGTGCCAAGACCCTAATTGTTAAAACTAATCTTTGGGTCAAACCATAGCTATTATAAACACTGGGAAGAAGGGCCAAGCCAGAAGTGTATATAATTCTAAATGATGTTGAATGAATAGATAGAAATCGTTGTCCCCTTCTCTTTTGGGAGAGGTGGCCGAGCGCCTGCTTTGCATGCAGGAGGTCCGGTTCAGTTGTCAGCATCTCCAGTTCTCAAGTAGCAGGTAGTGTTGAAAAAGATGTTTCTTCTCCCCAAACCCTAGAGACCCACTGTCCATCGTTGAGGGGATAAATGGACCAACGTCACAACTTTGTACTGGGCAACTAGCTTGGAATGTTCACTAGAGGAACTAGAAGGAGACAGCTTCATTTCACTAGAACCAGAAGAACTGAGGGCCAAACTACAAGTGACAAATGACACTTGAACGGCAAGTGTATTCCGCCCTGTTCACTTGCCCTCCGCTCGCTCTCCACTCAATCCACTTGCCGTTCAAGTGTCATTCGTCACTTGTAGCTTAGCCCTGAGCCTGCTTGTCAGTAGGTCCAGAACTGACAGAAGAAAAGTAGGTCCACTTCATACAGCATGTACAGGATTCAGAGATGTGTGCATAACCACTAGCTCAGATGTCTTTGAAAAAGAAGTGCATCTCAGAGCCAAGCTACAAGTGACGCCTTACACAGGTTGGATACTTGTCAGCTTACCTCAAGTTTTGATGGGAAATGTAAGCGTCCTGGTTTTACAGCTTGGCTCTCCAGTACAGCTGCAAGATCAGGATGCCTACATTTCCCATCAAAACTTGAGGGAAGCTGACAAGTGTCCAACCTGTGTCAGGCATCACTTGTAGCTTGGCTCTAAGTCCTATAAACATTTCCTCAGAAGTAATTTCTCCTGTGTTCAAAGGGGTTCATTCACAAGTAAGTGGGCTTAGGATCACTACCTTAAGCCATACTTAGGGAAGATATATCAATCAAAAATGGTTAGGCATAACAGCTTAACAGAACCTCGACGTTCCAAATGGTGGGCAAACCTTTATGTCATTCTTGCAAGCTTCCAGAGGCACCTGGCTGCTAGCTGTTGGGATAGAATGCCAGACTACACGGGCCTTTGGTCCGACCCATTGGCCAGGGCAGTTGTAATAGAGCACTTTTTCTAAGCATTGCAAATCAGCAAAAACAAATCTGGGGCCCTGCCTTCAGGATTAGAAACTAAAAGAAAAGATTCATGAGAGGAGTGGAGGGGGAAATGGAGCAGTGTGAGAGCCATTTGACATTCCCAGAACAGAAAGGGGAGTTGCAAACAACCTCTGACACGGGGCCAAGCTGATCTCTCCTTACTGGTGTTTTTGCAGGGATGGAGTTGGTGCAACCGCCAGGCAGTCCTCTGTCTGATGACTACCCTGGAAATCTAGTTGGTCTTTAAGGTGCTACTGGACTCAGATCAGGCACCAGAGAGTTATTCTACATCCCTTAGCAGTCACAAGCCAATTGACACTTGAGACTCTCTTCTTTCTGGTAGGAATGGGAAAGAACGTTCTACAGCCCAGAGCCAAGCTACAAGTAATGCCTGACACAGGTTGGACACTTGTCAGCTTCCCTCAAGTTTTGATGGGAAACGTAGGCATCCTGGTCTTGCAGCTGTACTGGAAAGCCAAGCTGTAAAACCAGGACGCTTACATTTCCCATCAAAACTTGAGGGAAGCTGACAAGTATCCAACCTGTGCAAGGCGTCACTTGTAGCTTGGCTCCCAGTGTTCTCTGGCCAGTGATTGAGCCAGGCTTGTCCTCCCCTTGCCATCATGTTGTTCTTAACGTATTTTTTTTTAAAAGGTCACATTTTCACATACAATTACTTGTCAGCAATAAATCACACCATTTAAGACTAGCAATCAACATTTTTGTAACCAATCCTCCCTCCAGGTGGCATGGCTCCCATCCGCTTGAGTGCCAGACATCTCCCACCCACTGCATTCCCCCTTGTAAATTCTACCAAAAAAAGTAATCTTTTCTTGTTTGGCCAGCAGGCGTAATCTTTCTGCAAGCAAGCCCTCTGTAAGTAGAGAAGGCAGTCTATTGCTCATGGCTCAGTTATCCTTTGGGCGCTCAATGATTCACCTCAGTTAATATTTCTCTCGGGGTCAACAATGCTCTTTGTCCTTGCAAAAACTCACACCAAATAGAATTAAGCGCCTGCTGTTTTTGTGGACTGAGGCACATTTCAGCTAAAATTAGTTTTCCTAAGAAAAACACACCAGAACATTTGTCGAGAGTGTGCTATTTATGTCAAAACATAAGCAATGAGAGATTTACAAGGTTTTGGGGGCAAGCTGAGGCCCTGTGTACTTTTGCTGAGAAGAAAGAGGGAGAGAATTAGAAACGGCCTCAGGTCTAGGAGTTGTTCAATGCAATCCTAAGCACATTTATACCCTTCTAAGCCCATTGACTTTAATGGATTTAGAAGGGTGTAACTCTCCTTAAGGATTGCACTGGTACTCTGCTGTGCCTGAGATATTACAAGATGATGTCACTCCATAAAAGCAACAGTAGCACTGTCAGCAGGAAATAAAATCCAACGGTTGGGCAGCCTGTCCAAACACAACCAACCTGTCTCCAGAGCCAAGCCAAGGAGAGGGAAGGCGGTATCTTCACTGCAGATGGGAGAATGGCATAAGGTGGTGGCTGAAACACAGGGTCTGCTTGCCAGCCATGATAAAAAGGGTGCATAGTGTCACCTGCGGGTTTATGGGCAAAGGCCTTTAGCAACTGTCAAACTAGCTAGAATCAACAGCTGGATCTTTGGGCGAGCTGCCCTTTCTCTGTCTCCACCCCTTCTCTTCCATACAAGGCCAATAGCATTGAGTAGTATTGTAAGAGCAACAGGACTGATCTGGAAGAGTCTTCAGTGCATTCAGTCCAAACATACCAGTTCCTCTTTAGAGCTGAAATGGGGTAGGGTGGGGAGATAGTTCTTCAGGTTTGAAAGCCAGCATGTTGTAATGGTTAGAATGTTGGACCAGGAACTAGGAGAGCTGGGTTCAAATTCCGACTCTGCCATGGAAGCCTGCTGGGTGACCTTGAGCTAATCACTCTCTCAGAGCCAAGCTACACATGATGAATGACACTTGAACTGCAAGTGTATTTCTCCCTGTTCACTTGCCCTCCACTCAATCCACTTGCCATTCAAGTGTCATTCGTCATGTGTAGCTTGGCCCTCAACCTAACCTACCTGGGTTGATGTGGTCAGGATAAAACTGAGAAGGAGAGAACAATGTTGAAACGTGGGACCCCACTGGGGAGAAAAGCAGGGTACAAATATCTGAATAAATAAGTTCACAGCAGAAGTTAGCTGTGCGGAAGCACTGATTGGTTGGCTGCTTGCCCTCCCCTGTGATGTCACCCACACACTCCCCACTCAGCAGTCTCTGAAGCAGTTCTGCACTTTAGTTTCCTATTTCAATTATACGATGATAACTGAATGATTAAATGCACGCATGTTCATTCAATACTTCTAAAAGTATAAAGGTGGCCACCTGCCTGATGCATGAAGATAAACAGCTGTCACCTCAAGCAGCATCTAGTTCATTGAAATACATATCTGTCATTTCTGTGGTGAAGCTAGATGCACCCTGTGGCCGCAGGGCTTTATATAAAGCTCTTTAGCACTGCATTTAACAGAGTGTTGGTTTGGACATCTTCAGTTGTCTTTCAGGCCACCTGGAACTACATCTCCAGCTGTTAGTGAGAGCTGGTCTGGTATGAGTTGAACCATTTCTTTCCAAAATTAGAGTTTGGGATTTTTTCTCCCTAATGCTATCCAGCATCTATTTTAGCAGCTGTCTCTAGCCTAAATATGCAAAGCCCCTGGGTGTTTTGCCTGGTCTGTTTTAATCAGTTGTATCTGTTCTTGTTTTCTGAATGGGGGAATATAGCACAGTGGGAGAAAGCATTACCTGTTGGTTTCCATTTGGCAGGCAGCAATTGAAATAACAAAAGATTAGTCCACAAAGAAAGTCATTTGCAGAAAAACTACATTCTCCATTACTATTTGAATTGCTTGAGTTTATCAGCAGACCCTCATATTCTGCCACTAATTGCCTGACCTATTATAATTTCCTAGTGCGTGTTTCTCCATGGGTGCAGAGAGAATCCAGCTGTCTCCTTTCCCCACCCTTCAGGAGATCTATTTCCTCCTGGGAACTGGTGTTTTGCTGTCACTTGCACATGGGCAGCTGCAAGAACTTGATAAAAGATTCTTTGCTGGAGGGCCCCGAGAGCACCACCGTTGGAATAGAGAGGAGGGCCAGGAAATGACATGGCTTGACCAAGGTGCTGTGTTGGCAAGCCTGACTCTTGCTTTCCTCTTTCCTGATAAATTATGAGAAAGGGAGTTCCTCAGAGCATGTAGCTTTCATTTGGAATGCAGTTGCACTTCGTAGAGCCTCTTCTTCTTAGAGTGTACAAACAATGTTACATAACTGATCTTTTAATGCAAGCATTCCAATATTTTACTAACATCCTGCTTGCACCTGTAGGCTCACAGCTGGGTCGCTGTCTATGCCAGCACATGCTTAGCTTCAGCACTGTTGCAACATCAGGAGTTCCCAGACCATTCCCTGGGAAATGCAGTTCCCCTCATTTTCTCTCCCATCCTTGGGGATCTTTTACTGTCCCAGCTTCTTCATAATTTTATATCAATAAGCCTGCAGGTGATGTCTTGTCTATTTTTATGAAATATTTCATAGCATTTAAATAAAGTCACTGGAACAGAAACAATAAAGAGCCGCAGATAAAACCAGCAAACAAAACACACCTATATTAGTTTATTTGGGGGGAGGGGGGGATGAAATCCTGCCCACAAGTCATAGCTGGCTTCTGGCAAAACTTGGTGGGGTTTTCCTGGCAAGAGACTAACAGAGGTGGTTTGCCATTGCCTGCCTCTGCAACCCTGGTCTTCATTGGAGGTCTCCCATCCAATTACTAACCAAGGCTGACAGTTTATATTAGCAGAACACTTAACATTAGCAGAAGAATTCGCCCTTTAACTTAGAGGTCTACTGTTCGTTAGGAAAGAGCAAGAGTCCAGTAGCACCTATAAGACTAACAAAATTTGTGGTAGGGTATGAGCTTTCATGAGTCACTGCTCACTTCTTCAGATCTTGATCCATCTCCATGTTGGCTAGGAGTAAGCCAAGGTTCAGCTGTGATGGTGGGGGGCAGGGGGCTACTAGGATCAGAGCCATTTGCACCCCACTCAAAGGAGGTGAAGTGCCAGCCTACTCCTGCCACCTTGATTACTGCTGAACCAGTCCCAGCCCATCAAAGCCATCTCAGTGCAGGCTGCTCAGCTCAGCTTGCACTTGGACTGTTTTAACAGCTTACCTAAACCATGTCTGAAATAATGAAAGAGGAAAGAAGAACCAGCCACAAATTCAGATAAAATTTTCATATTTCATTGAGAAATACTCCCTGCATTAAAAAAAGACAAAAACCTTGTCGTGAGAAAAGGGCACATCAAAGAGACAGCTTGTAGGCCAGCCTGCTTCTCACTGCTTCACCTGCATGAAATTTTACTGGAGCCGAGCATCTTGGAAAGCCATCTCCCCCTGTAGCCTGGAGGGGTGCCGTCTATTCACCTAAATTTATTAAAATATTTACATCCTGCCTCTCCCCCAACTCTGTTCAAAACGGTTGTCCTGAACTCAGGGTGCTGCTCCACATATAGGCCAGCACTGAGGTCAAAACTTCAGGTTGCCAATCTCCAGGTGAGGCCTGGGGATCGTCAGGAATTATAACTGATCTCCAGACTATAGAAATCTGTTTCCCTGGAGAAAATGGCTGCTTTGGAGGGTGGATTCTATGGTATTGTACCCCACTGAGGCTCCTCCTCTCCTCAAATCTCACCTCCCCCAGACTTTACCTTCAAATCTCCAGGAATTTCCCAACCTAGAGTTGGCAACCCAAGCCAAATTAGATGAAAATTTTACCTCAGGGATGCAGTGCCATTTTGTAAGGTGAGTTCTCACCAGGGATCTCCTTTGGCAAATAATGGCTCCCTCACCATTTTGAGTTAGCAAAATTACATGGGGGTGGGGGGGAGACGGGACAGGAGCCCATCCCCCCCTGCCCTCACCCCTGGCAGTCTTGATCAGAATCGGAACCCTGCAGCACTATTAAAAGGAGTTCCCCAGCAGGAACCCTGTCCTGTCTAATTTGGCCCTGAGTCTCTGTGGCATGGGCGGGAGGATAGAGACTTCCACGTGGGTTATCTGCCCCAGGTTCAATGGAGCTGGCAAGCAGGGTTTTTTCTCCTGCTTCCCCACCGCGTCGTGGTGCGTTTGCATACTTCCCAGGATTTCCCTAGCTTTTCTTCAGTCTTTTTCAAACCTGCTTTGTTCTGAAGTTTTAGGAAAGATTGCAGAAAAGCCAGGATGGCTGCCTTGTAGATGGGAATGTTTGCATTTTCACACCTGTATGGCAGCCATTTTCCCTAACCCTGTCCCTGTGGACAGGGTTTCCTTCCCCCTTCCACCAAGGGCTCTTTTGTTTAAATTGTCCATTCCATATAATTATATTAATATATCTTAGCAATACATTCTGTGGATTCCCAGCTTTCATTTTAAAACTAAACAAATCTCTGGCTACAGAGGGAAAGGCTCATCTCTGCAACAGAAGGGGCAACTGGGACTTTTGAAGAATGAAAGCTGGAACCTGTTTTAATTGTATTTCGATATAACAGTATGGAACGGCCAATTTTTTTTAATGGGGCAAGTGCAGGGGGGGTGGCTGCTGCTTGGGGTCCGGGACAGAGAAAATGCAGGCCAAACAGCCATGCAGACGCCCCATCGCTGCTGCCTGTATCAGCAGCCAGACTAGCAGTGGAGAAACCACACAAGCCTGTTCTCTTTCTGCCACCAATGATGGCAGAAAGAGAGAACATCATAACACAGCTAATATTGTAAGACGTTGAAGGAAATCAACTGGAAACCAACTGCCTCTTCATAAAAGCGGGCCTTGTTGGATCTTGCCCTGCCCCTTCTCTATGCCAAGCTGCTTCTAATCTCCTGCCCAGTTAAAAGATTGCCTAGTTGGGCTGTAACATCAAAAGGCTAGCTTTCTCCCTCATTTTACAGGCCTGACTCATCACAGCCTTCCTCTGAGTTGTGACTCATTTCTCACTAGAGTTGGCATGCCACTGTGAAATCTCAGTCCACCGACAAAGACGAATCAAATCTTGCTGGGACTCTTTTTTTGCCAGACATAACAAGGGGAGACGAGATACCCAAGAGAGAGAATCTGGTCAGAATACCCCAGGGAGCCCCAGCAGTCACACCCAGCACGGAAGCTGAAGGTGAGGGACAGGAAAGTCAAGCCGAGGCTGCTCTGCTTTCCTCTCTTGAGAAGTGCTGGCTCCAGGACTGGATCCTTCAATGCAACTTGTGCAGCTGGAGGGTTTCCCGGCCCCTGAACAGGCTAAATGTGGGTGCCAGTGGTGACAGACTTCGTAAAACGTAGCATTTACACAAGGCTTTAAAGTGTCTAAAGGGTTACCCGCATTATCTTGGAAAATAGGGCAGAACTCCCATATTATCTCCATATTGGGCAGCTGAGACAAGAGTGACAGGACTAAGGCCAGAGTCTTAGCAGTTCTCAGAGCAGGTCAGGGTTCTTCAAGCACAAGCAGGCTGGAGTCAAAGCTGGCAATAGTACATTGTAGTGGAACAACTGGTCCCAGGCAGGACTCAGGCTATTTATGAAGGCAATTGCAAACGGCTGTCACCAAGGCTAGCATCCTGCAGGCTCTCACAGCTGGGCTCAGTCTAGCATCTTGCAAAACCTCATGGTGGATCTTGATCATTGCAAGCCTTGTGGGTGGAGGAAAGCTCCTGCACAGCCTGCCAAGTCACTCCGCATTGGGAGCAGAGCATCCACCCTGGCTCTCCTTTTCCTCTGATCCGGGTGCTTTGGGGGTAATCTGTGGGATCCATTTTCTCAAGGGGGACCAATTTCTGTAATCTGGAGATGTCATGCCAAGAGATGTCCAGGCCTCACCTGGAGGCTGGCAACCTTACACCTAATGAGATCACAGCAGGGATGAGATTCAAAGTACGAACCAGGATTCATCTTCCTTTCCCCCCTCCAAAGAATGGAAGCCAAGGCTGCATGGGAGACACATACATCTACAGCCTCTTCCCAGTTCACAAATATACATGGGCTGTGTTTATCTGGTCTTGAGAGAAATGCTCAGAAGCAGATCTGACACCACCAATTGAAATAATAATAATAACAACAACAATATTCAATTTATATACTGCCCTTCAGGACAACTTAATGCCCACTCAGAGCGGTTTACAAAGTATGTCATTATTATCCCCACAACAAAACACCCTGTGAGGTGGGTGGGGCTGAGAGAGCTCCAGAGAGCCCTGCCTAGCCCAAGGTCACCCAGCTGGCTTCAAGTGGAGGAGTGGGGAATCAAACCTGGCTCTCCAGATTAGAGTCCCGCGCTCTTAACCTCTACCACCCAACTGGTTCTCACACCAAACTGGGTCTCACCAAATGTCCTTAGGGAGGCAGAGTTCTGCAAAATTTCCCAGCCACTGAAATTTATGCAGGTGAATCTGCTCCATTATCATTCTGGGGCTTTTTAAAAAAGCATCCTTTCAATCACTGTACCCCTCTGAGAACTTAATGTGCCACTATTGGTCTCAATTGTTATTCAGATGTCTGCATTCAATATGGTTATGCAGAATGGCCAAATTCAGGTCAGGCAATACCTGGAGATTTGGGGGTGGAGTCTGAGGAGGGGAGGATTCGAGGGGAGGGACCTCAGCTGGGTATACTACTATAGAATTCACCCTCTGGAGTTGCCATTTCCTCCAGAGAAACTGATCTTTGTTACCCTTTGTAATTCTTGGATATCTTGAAGAACATTGTACTCTCCACTTTCGATGGAGTTTGTCTGACCCTTGCAGACTCAGTTAAGAGCCTAGGGATTATACTGGATCCAGCATTATTACTAGAAAAACAAGTTAAGGCAGCAGCGAAAAATGCTTTCTACAACCTCACTCTAGCCTGGAAGATGGCTTCTTATCTTGACATGACTGACCTGGCCGCTTGGATCCATGCTATGGTAACATCAAGGCTTGACTATTGTAATGCTCTATACATAGGTCTCCCATCTAAGTTAATTAGGAGGCTCCAATTAGGGCAAAATGCTGCAGCTCGACTGTTATCAGGAGCATGAACATCACTCCCATCCTACAGTCGCTCCATTGGCTACCCATCAATTACCATTTTCAGTTCAAGGTATTAGTTATTACATACAAAGTTCTTCATGGCTTTGGTCTGGCATACCTATGGGACTGCCTCCCTCCCTATGTTCCTCCATGGCAGCTTCACTCATCTGAACAGGGTCTCCTGCAGGTGCCAGGCTGCACAAAGGTGAAGTCAGCAGTAGCCTGTACATGGGCTTTCTCTGGGGTGGCCCCTATCCTGTGGAATGACCTGCCTGAGGAAGTCAGAAGAGCCCCCACTCTCCTGGCTTTTTGTAAATGATGCAAAACCAAACTATTCAAAAAGGCTTTTTATTCAAATGGGAGGGCTGCATGGTAGGGAATAAGTTAGGGACCATAGACTTCATCACTATATTGCCTTACATATTAACTGCTGTTTGAAATATGTATTCCTATGTACCACCAGTTGCCTCATGTTAGTCCTAGAATTGATTATGTTCTGCTTCAGTATCTTTTCTCTGTATTGGATTCTTGCTAATACTATGTCTTTTAAACTTGTATCTATTTACCCTATGGTATTGTTTATGAAATGTCCTTGATACTGTATTGAAATGTCCTTGATACTGATTGTACTAATCTCATACTGTGTATGAGTCTCAGTGAGTCTCAGTGAGAAAGGCGGACTATAAATGACATACATACATACATACATAAAATATCTCCAGGCCCTACCTGGGAGTTGAAAACGATCCTCTCTAGGAAGATATCCAAAACAGGTTTGCTGGCTGGTTATCTGCTGGGCCCTTTGAGCTGTTTATGCTGACTGTTTTGTGGACTTTTCAGCAATCTTGCATTTAATCAGTTGTAGTTATTTGAAATAATGGCATTGCATTATTAAAATATATTATTGGTAGCTTTTTGGCTAGCTGTTCCAACAGCTCTCTCTAGGATTTCAAGCTCTGGGTTGTGAAATTCCTAGAGATTTTGAGGATGGGGCTTGGGGAGGGTGGGGTTTAGGAGGGGAGGGAACTCAGCAGGGTATAATGCCATAGATCCCCTCCCCTCCAAACCAGCCATTTTCTCCAGTTGATCTTTGTGGCCTGGAGATCAGTTGTAATTCCAGGAGATCTCTAGCCACCACCTGATTGTTGGCAAACCTAGCTCCCTCCCATTTCTGACTCTAGCTTTCCAGAGTCCAGTGTGCAACTATAGATGATGAGAGCAAGCTTAGACCCTATTTGAAAAGTTGGGCTGCCTCTGAGTATGTGTAAAGTGCCTTTCCCTAGCCACAGAGTTGAATCAGACAGAATCCAAAGCTACCCAGCTGAGGTGAAAAAAAGGAAGTTTTGCTATCAGCTTTTTTCAGGTCTTATTCTTTTAATGTTCCTCTCAACCACTGGACTTCCTGCCTGTATATGAGCTGCTTCCTTAGCAAAGAGACGAGTCCTCCTACAAGGATGATGTTGCACAGTGTGGAATGAAGGGATGCTCTCTGCCTCACATCCTGCCACATCATTGCCTATTCATGTGTCCAGTCACGCAGGCTTCTATGCAGCACTGCTGCTGCTGCATGCCCTTACCTGCCAGCACCGCCCCCGCCCCCCCCCCAGCCTTGTTCATTCTCTCCAGTGGGAACTCGGGTTCACCTGAGTTTACAGGGAGTTCTCCAGCTTTTCCTACTCAAAATTCATTTAAAAAGTGTAATTTGGGCACTGGCAAGAGAGTGGGGGGGGGGAGACCAGCTGAGTAAAAGCAATATCCCTTTAAAACATTTTTTTACTTCACTTATACCCTGCCCTTCACCCAAAGGGATCCCAAACATCTCTTCTTCTGTCCTGTAACCCTCACTCAGTTTTCTGTGGATACTAATTGATACATAAGGCCAACCTAAGATATTTTAGTGCCCGATGCAGAAAATTCAAATCCCCCCCCCCCGTTAATACCAGGCAATTTTCCTGCACAAGCCCCACCAAAATGAATGTGAGCTGCACAAAAGCATTCAGTGGACCTGGCACAAGAGAACTTCCTAGTGGATTTACTCCAATGAATGGATTCCTCTTCCTCCCTTAACGGCATCCAAAATCCACTGCCTGGGGATGCTACTACCTTGTAGTAGGGCAAAGTCTCTTGCTACAGTTCTGTGAACTAGTTATGCTCCTCTAACAAGTATTGCTTGTGGATCACCCCACCCGCAAAGGACACAATCTTCCCAGAACCCATTTGTTCTTGGTTGCACCACTTCTGTTGTGTAATGATCTACTGGAAGAGGTAAAAAGGGCTTCATTGTAAACCTTCAATAGAGGTGTATGGCTACATTATTTGATAGGGCTTCTCTGCAGCTGTTTGGATAACTGGAACATGGATGTAGGATGGAGTCTTTTGCTTTTCTTAAGATTGATTAAAAGGTATGTTTGATTACTATATTTTTATTAGTTTTTTAAATTGTTGTTAAGGATACCGTCAGATGGTTGTTGTGGGTTTTCCGGGCTGTATTGCCGTGGTCTTGGCATTGTAGTTCCTGATGTTTCGCCAGCAGCTGTGACTGGCATCTTCAGAGGTGTAGCACCGAAGGACAGAGATCTCTCAGTGTGGATACCATCAGACATTGGCCATTTCCACATGTCCTTATAGGGACGGCCCACTCACGAAACACTGGCGGCTTTCCCCATGATTCCAGATGTCTCTGTTTGCAAAACATTTGCAGGCTGTTTGTTTTCCATTTTTTCAGCGCCTTTTCTGGGAATGCATGTTTCCTGATCTTTTCTTTTGCTGCGGGCTGACAGAGCGCTTCTTCTGTGTTTTGGGGCATGTGAATGGTTAAAGAGCTCTGAGGAATCTTGGGATCACAGCCCAGCTCCTCCCCCGAAGCTCTCAGCATGCAATCGCACATGTGCAAAGCAAAAAAAAAAAAATTGAAAGGGAGGCAGGCGACGATGACAAAAGTGCCCAACCTCCTCTTCCAAACTGCAAGGTAAGTACTTTTGGGGAGTGTGTGTGGAGGCTGTGTTTTCAGAGCAACTCAACAAAATACACACAAAAAGCAGGCAAAGGGCAGGAAAGACCAGCTGTGTGGAAACGGACATTCTTACACAAGGCATCTTCATCCCTTAGAGGGAAAAGGATACCAATATTTTACTTTTTAAAATATCTGCTTATTTCCAGATCTACATGTAAAGAGTCGATCAGGCAACTTGCTACACAGAGGCAGGTGTGAGTCCACAAAGCAGCTTCAGTCCCTCAAAGCATCCACTGGGAGAACGCAAGCGCATGCGCGCACACACATCCTGCCTCTCAGCTGTCTGTAAATTTTAGATCTATAATTTCCTTGCTGGCTGCACTCCATTTCTCCAGCCATTATCTTTCTGCCACACCCATGTGTAACACTCACTACTGTGGCAGCAACAGTCAATTGTCATGAGCCACTGCAGAAACCTGTTCCAGTGATTAGTCCCCATCACGGAAGCATCAGCTGATGATTGGCAAGCAATCAATGCAAATAATAGTCAACACTAAGGGCTTATCAAATTATGCTCAGACTCAGTTAGGATACCTCATCCATCTCCACTCTTCTAGCATTTCTGAAGCACTTCCTCATCTAACATTATCATTCCTTGAGCTCCCTGATGCTCTGAACACCTTAGCTCCCCAGAAGTAACAGCTAAGAGGTCACTTCCTGAAGCCTTGGAATACTTATGCTCCAGGGAAACAACATGGCAGACAATCTAGTGTCTATATCCTCCTGCTTTGGGGTTGACGGTAGGAGTGGGCAGAAGGAGCACAGAAGGAAGCCCATCACCCAAACGTGGAGGGAAAACATGGAACTGCTGAAGAACTTAATGAACCATATGTTGGAAGAGGAGGATCCAGCACTGTCTCTCTCCTCAGGTTTCGGGGGTGGGGGGACAAACCAAAGAGTTAGAAAGATAGAGAGGTCAGGTCACTCTGTTTACTGCTCTGACTGTCCTTTACTCTGCTAATGGCCCAAACATGGAATTCTTTAATTGGGTTTCTGGGGCCTACATAATGATTTATTTATCACCATACACATCATAAGGCTGTATTTGTGAAAGATGGTGTGTGTGGTATTGTAGTTAGAATGTTTGCCTCAAACCAGAAGGCCCAGGGTCAGATTAATGCCAGAGACTGAACTTTTAGCAACAATAATGTATAGAACAGTTGCTCCTCCTCTGGGTTCCTTTCTTGTGTCTTGTTTCTGCCTCCCTTTACCCCTGTCAGGACTCATTACTACGCCCTTGTCCCTTGTCCCTAGCAGAGGACCACATTTCACTGAACCCAGGTCCAAATCCTCCGTCATCCATGACACTTACTGGGTGACCTTGGGCCAGTCAGTATCTCTTAGCCAAAGCTACCCCACAGGGTTTTTGTGAAAATGAAATGGAAGAGGGGAGAACTGTGTACTCCACCTTGAGCTCCTTGGGAAAAGGGAGGGATTAAAATGCACTAAATAAATCTGAATAAGCTGTGAGCTGTGGAACAGGGAGCCCCCTTAGTATGAAACTCACTTCTTCCATGAGCTCATTGGGTGGCCTTAGAAAAGATGCTTCCTCAGCTCTGCTACCTACAGTATACAGATAATGAAAATGATTTTCCTTAGAGGGCTGTTGTGAGGATAGCTGAGATGATGTATGTAAACTAAAACAGGCAGTATATGCTTGAAATGTGATATTGGAATACTAGATGGGATTGTGGTTCTACTAAAAGAATTGCTGTTCTGAATCAGATCAAAGGTCAAGTCACTGTTTCCCTCAGTAGCCAACCAGATACTTTTCACAAGCTTACATGCAGGGCACTTTAGAGATGATCTCCCAGCTGTTTATCCCCAGTATCTGGTGATCAAAGATATATTGCCCCAAACACGGAGGCTCTGCTTTTCCTACTGTTGTTATTAGCCATTGATAGTACTATCTACTTCCCAAATTCACTTTGAATACCTTTCATTTTCTGGAAGTCACTCAGAAGCAGACATACAGGCAGGCATTGTCCAACCATCTCAGTAATTCCTGAGGTTGAAAAAGAGGCCTCTGTCCTGGAATTGCCAATCCCAATGCCTGATGACTAAGGTGCAGGCAGGGATTACTTAGTAGAGAAGAAACAGCCCTCTGCAACCCATCCATCCATTTTTATCCCAGGCTTCCTCCAAGGAGTTCAGGGTGTAGGGTTGTCAATCCTCTGGCGGGGCCTAGAGTTCTGGAACTGATCTCCAGACTACAGAGATCACTTCTCCTGGAGAAAATGGTGCTTTGGAGGGTAGACTCTACCGTAGTATACCTGACTGAGGTCCCTTCCCTCCCCAAACCCCACACTACCAGGCTCCACCCCCAAATTTCCAGCGATATCCCAACCTGGAGTTGACAACTTTATCAGGGTAGCATACATAGTTCTCCCACTTTATGCCCTCAAAACCATCCTGGGTGGTGCATCAGGCTGAGAGACAGGGATTACCCAGTAAGGCTGAGTGGAGTCTTAGGCCAACACTCTTAACCACTATATCAACTGACTGCCATTCATTTCTTTGGGCAAAAGGAAACTATTTTAACTGAGGACAACGTTGCAATGTACAGAGAATAACGTGGTAACCTGAGGGACAAAATTTGCCAAGAAGGACCTATGGGAGCGGAATGAGTCTTCACAAGCCAAGCTCTAAGAGACATCTTGCAACCCTCTAGAGCTCCCAGCAGCAGACAAGCTCTTCCTATCCTATCACATCCCATCTGTCAGGGCAAGCATTCTGCTAGGCATTTGTTTAGCAGAATCCTAAACAAAGTTACACACTTCTAGGACCATGGATTTAGAAAGATGTAACTCCGTTTAGGATTACTTCGAGACTTAGGACACAGCTGATAGCATTTTGCTGTAGCTACTATGCAGAACTGGCTGCCATTCACCTCCCATGACCCAGAGTGAAGAACAGAGCACCATCTGCTGGGACACCAGGCACTGTGCCGTTTGCTATTTGGCCCACCATGAGTAAAACACATCTAATGAAAGCTCCACTGCTGCTTTCCTGGAGGGACCAGCAGCTTTGGGAGAAGGATAGTGGGCACACTGATGAAGGTAGTAGGCACACTGATGAACAAAAGCTATTGAGGAAGATTCAGCATGAGTTCTGTAAGGGAAGATCTTGTCTCACAAACCTGTTAGAGTTCTTTGAGGGAGTGAACAAACATGTGGACAAGGGGAAACCGACAGATGTTGTCTACCTGGACTTCCAGAAAGCTTTTGATAAAGTTCCTCATCAAAGGCTGCTAAGTAAGCTAAATAGTCATGGGGTAAAAGGACAAGTCCTCTTGTGGATCAAAAACTGGCTAATGAATAGGAACAGAGAGTGAGCATAAATGGACAATATTCACAGTGGAGGGTGGTAAGCAGTGGGGTACTGCAGGGCTCAGTATTGGGTCCGCTGCTTTTTAACTTGTTCATTAATGATTTGGAGTTGGGAGTAAGCTGTGAAGTGGCTAAGTTTGTGGATGACACTAAATTGTTCAGGGTGGTGAGAACCAGGGAGGATTGTGAGGCACTCCAAAGGGATCTGTCGAGGCTGCGCGTGTGGGCATCAACGTGGCAAATGAGGTTCAATGTGGCCAAGTGCAAAGTAATGCACATTGGGGCCAAAAATCCCAAATATAAATACACAATGATGGGGTCCAAACTGGCGGAGACTGACCAAGAGAGAGATCTTGGAGTCGCAGTAGATAACTCACTGAAAATGTCGATACAGTGTGCGACGGCAATAAAAAAGGCCAGCACTATGCTGGGGATTATTAGGAAGGGAACTGAAAACAAATCAGCTAGTATTATAATGGCTCTGTATAAATCAATGGTAAGGCCTCATTTGGAATACTGTGTACAATTCTGGTTACCACACCTCAAAAAAGATATTATAGCACTTGAAAAGTGCAGAGAAGGGTAACTAGACTGATTAAAGGGATGGAACACTTCCCCTATGAAGAAAGGTTAAAGCGTTTGGGCTCTTTAGCTTGGAGAAAAGACGACCGAGGGGGTGACATGATAGAGGTTTACAAGATTATGCATGGGATAGAGAAGGTAGAGAAAGAAGTATTTTTCTCCCTTTCTCATAATACAAGAACTTGTGGGCACTCAATGAAATTGCTGAGCAGTTGAGTTAGAATGGATAAAAGGAAGTACTTCTTCACCCAAAGAGTGATTAACACATGGAATTCATTGCCACAGGAGGTGGTAGCAGCTTCAAGCACAGACAGCTTCAAGAGGGGGTTGGATAAACATATGGAGCAGAGGTCCATCAGTGGCTATTAGCCACAAGGTATAGATAGAACTCTCTGTCTAGGGAAGTAATGCTCTGTATTCTTGGTGTTTGGAGGGGGCAATCAGTGGGAGAGCTTCTAGTGTCCCTTCCCCACTGGCAGACCTCCTGAGGACACCTGGTTTTTTGGCCACTGTGTGACACAGAGTGTTGGACTGGATGGGCCATTGGCCTGATCCAACATGGCTTTTCTTATGTTCTTATGATTAGTGCAGAAGGGGTAGAAAGGGAGTGCTTAACGCTTTCCTTTCTTCATTCTAAATCTCCTCTCCCATCTCTTTCCCCCCCACATAAAGTTCCAAATATGTTCACCCTCACAACCAGCTATTGGGATAAAGTGGGTGTGATTTGGAATGGAGAAGCAGCAAGTGGAGGAAGGGTTAGGCACCATCTTCTCCCTGCTGCCTCTTTCATCCAACCCCTTTTCCCACTCCAGAGCCCCTCCCAAGCCTGCTTTATCTAGCCATCCATTTAGTGCCATTACTATGCATGGTGCTTTACAGAATAACCAACAAGAAGGAAGGTCCCTGCCCTGAGGAGTTAACAATCTGAAATGTGTTGCAGAGGCAATGGGGGCAAGGAAAGAACATGAGTTCCCTCCTCGGCTTATTTTAACAGAGGATGGAAACTAATTGTTTTTCCTAGGGAAAGCAGCTGCCAAGACTTTTGCAACTCACATATGAAAGTATAAGGTATGTCAAGCTCTCCTGTAAGTGAAAGCCATCCCAAATGAAACTTCAGTGATTTGGGAGCAGCCTTAGTGGAGAGAATGAAGGAACTGGGTGATGAGATTCATGTGGTCATGCAGTTCAGGATTGCCAAAGGGAACTCTCATGGCCTACTGGCCACTAGCTTGTGTGTGTGTGTGTAAAGTGCCATCTAGTTACAATTGACTTATGGCAACCCCAGCAAGAGGCTTTCAAGACAAATGAGGTGGTCTGCCACTGCCTTCCCCTGTGTAGTCTTTCTTAGCGGTCTCGCATCTAAGTACTGACAAGATCTGATGAGACTGGGCTATACTATGCTGCCACTAGCTTAGCTAGTTCTTTTTAAAAGACAAAATCATGGAGGATAGGTCTATCAGTGAATATTAGCCAAGAGAACTAAATGGAACTTCCATGTCCAGGAGTGCTATTTTCCAGAGCCTCTGCATATTCCAGTTAGCACCCAGAAGAGATCTGATTAATAGATGGCCTTTAAATTTTCAAAGAGAGAGTGGCCATTTTTGGTTTATCTAGCCCAATAAATCTGGTGCATTTTTAATTTTCTTTTCAGTCCTGTATCATTTGATCTAATTACATCTGCAACATCTTTTTGTCTTCATTTCAAGAAGGCTGCCAACTGCAGACTTTGGATTTTCCTACCATGTCCTGAAATAACAGTAACAGTTTGCTTATAAACCTCTTTTCTAGACAGATTAGTGCCCCACTCAGAGCAGTGAACAAAGTCAGTGTTATCATTATCCCCACAATATAACTGGGGAGGTGTGGCTGAGAGGAGTGGCTAACTCACGGCCACCTGCAGAGTCCAAGGCAGTAGTGGGAGTTGAACTAGCAAGAGTGCCAATTTTCAACCCAGCCATTTAACCACTATGATACAGCACCCTTTTGGTACAGAATCTCTAACCTGATAAAAGAGCTCTGGAGAATTTTTTTTAAAACTTGCTCACTGCTTTGTGGCAGTTTGGTGGGTTGTCATAAAAAGGTATCACACGGCTGTTGGTTTCCCCCTTGCCCCAAGGGACCAAAACTGCCACCCTGTTGTCTTTCTCCATGTTCAGAGACAGTATATAAGAAGCTGGAGATGAACCAAAAGGGGAACATCATCAGACTCCTGTTCTGCCTATAAGTTTCCCAGAAAAAACAAAACAAAGGACCTGACTGGCTGTTTTTGGAAACAGGATGTTGGACAAGATGACCTTTGGTATGACCCAGCAAAGCAATGCCAATGTTGTGACATTCAGCTATCAGCCCTGTGCTGCTCTCCCAGCCATCCCACATCCGTTGATTGGCAGGAACCCCTCCTCCTTCCCAAATACAATGTGAAAACACCGTCAAAAAGCAGAGTAAGGATCAGCACCACCCAACTGTTGAGCATTCTCTTCCTTTTCTGGTCCCCTTTGATTGCCTTTGTCTCCAGGCTCATAAATCGGCATGCTGGAAACCCAACTGTGCCCAAGAAAGGAAGGGCAGTTTGGTAGCTAAAGAAGGCCAGGAAATGAATGGGGTCAAGGCAGCTGTCACTCCTGAACGATAATGTAGCAAAATCAGAGCAGTCCAGATGTTCTCCTGTTTCTGCTCCTTACTTTGTGGCAATTTGACAAGAACCTTCAAACCTCCCCCACCCAAAGACATTTGCCTGCCTTTTGATGACGCAAGCTGATCTGATACTTCCCATCTCTCTCTTTTAATGTCCGGCTTTCTCGCTGCCTTTTCTTTTGTTGTCGCTGTTTTCAGGAAGCTGACAGGGAGCCAGAGGATAATCTCTTCAGACAGAACTCAAAGTTTGTGATAAACCGGTCTCATTGTGAAGAGGATGAAGTGGGAGGATGGTAAGGCTAAATGCATCATAATGGTAGTGGCACTGGTGCAGCCGTGCAGAGCATGTCTATTTCAGAGTTCTTCACATATAATCTCACTAATCTTTACAACTGCCCTGTTAGGTAGCTGACATTATTCTCCCCATATTGGGGAAAGAAGGCTGTAAGAAGTGTGACTTGACTAAAGCTGCATAGTGAGATCATGACTGAAGTGAGATTTGAAGCATGTTGAAGAGAAGATACAGGGCAGAATGCCCCAGATATCTCGTTAAAAGGATCACATTGTAGGTGATGTCACAGATCTCTGTCTGAGACCCTAAAAAGCCATTCCAGTTAGAGTGGACAATCTTGACCTGGCCAGACCAAATGTCTGACTCACTACAAGGCGGATTCATGAGCATTCCAAAGAAGATTGAACTCTATCCCTTGACATGCTGTTCTTGTATGTTCAGGATATGGTTGCCAATTGACCTCCCCTACCCTCAAAAACTGAGCTCTTTTCCTATTCTGGCAAGTTACTGGACAAGAAAAGATGAAAGCTGAATTTGCCCCTTCCCGTGTTCCCCTCTCCCAATTATATTTTTTAAAACATTTTGAATTTACAGTAACAGTATTTGTTCAGAGAGGCTTCTGGAAGCTGGTGTGTGTGTGTGTTCATGGTGCTTGTCTGAAATTTAAAGTGATTCTGTTGTTTTTCTTTCAGTGGGGATGAGGACAGAGGAGAGTGCTGACAGCTGACAAAAGGAGGCAACCAGGTGGCAAGGAAGAGGCAGCACCTGGTTGATGAAGAGAGAGAGAGAGAGAGAGAGAGTGTGTGTGTGTGTGTGTGTGTGTGTGTGTGTGTGTGAGAGAGAGAGAGAGAGAGATAATGGTATTGAGTGATGAGTGAGGAAGAGGTGAAGGGTTTGGCAGGCAGTGGGAAGTAGCCCAAGTCCAGGTAAGTAACTGGTAGATTTCCCAATTTTCTGCATTCTCTGGATAATCTGCAAGCCACTTCCCCCTTTTCCTTGTGCACATGACAAGATGTATGTTCCCATGTCTATATGTTATGTGCATGCATGAGAAAAAGCTTATGTTGCTAGTGTTTGTGTATGCACATTAGCAAAAGAGAATTCACGTGCATTGCTGTAAGCGCCCAATCTCTCTCTGTGTTTGAGAATGTTTGCTTGTGGGGAGAGAGAATGCATTTAAGATTAAATAGGATGCTGCTTCTGTCTCTGCCCTCAACTTCTGTATTTCCCCTTCTAGAAAACAGGGAAATGTTCTCTGCATGTTTAATTCCTTGAACATATCAGACAGATGTGTGTACTTGTAATCCCCAGCTTGGCTCACATTTTGGGGTTATCTGAACTGAAATGAATCCATACCTGCTTACAGCACAAACATAGCCTGGATTGTTCTGTGATTGGAGGGGGCATACAGTCACATAGTTCCCTACAGGTATCATGAAACACTTGCACCTGATGTGTGGTTGCAAACCTTCCTAACTTCTTACAGGGTGAGGCAAAGAAGGAAGGTGACCCAAGGCAGTATACGTAGGCTGCATATGTGAATATGGCTTGATACCGTGGAACTAGTAAAAACATGCAATTGGTGCACTTTTGCAATGGGCCTGGCTCAGCTCTAGGCTCTGTCCAAGCGCCAGAACTTTTTATTTCCATCCTAATGCACACATACTTATAGATAGGGGAGCGTTCAAGATTGCAATACATACAGAAAGGTTTCTCACTTGATTTTTTTACCAGATGGGCCTGAGATGTTTGGAAGAGTTTTACTAAGAGAACAGGGTTGTAGTGAAGAAGCAATGTCCGGGGTTATTGGATCTGTATGCAAGCTGTAAGAGTATGCAGCACAGCTGCTGCTGACCTACCTTGCTGAGTTTCCACCTTTTTTTGGTTGTTGTTGTTTATACCTTTCCTTTGGTCACCAAATAAAAGTTAGCTTGAGGTTCGTTGAATGAAGCTGAAGTATAACAGATTGAGCTTGACGCAAAGGATCACAGCCATAGCCAGGGTCACCAACTTTCTGGAGGAATAAGTCAGCCCCTTTAATAAAGGCTTCATGGGATCTTGTTTACAAGACAATATATACTATTTACCTCCATGCCAAGCAAAGTTTCAGCTGCCCATTTGCATACTTCAAGCCTCTTTTGAAATTACAGGACATTCTCCATGCTAGTTGGCAGCCTTAACCACAGCCCCTTTCAGTTTGAAATGTGTACTGTTGGATCAACAGCGATACTATCATCCAGTGGGCTGGTGGAAGCCAAACCAGCCAATGGACCTCAAAGACCCACCCCCCCTTCCACTATCACTGCCTTGGTCTCAGCACACATAAGGCAAAACCATAGCTGGGGTTGCCCACAGGACTTAGCTGGTGTCAGTCTCAGCTGTAGCGCTTCTTTCCAATGCGAGGACTCTGCCCTGGAACGGGTAGTTGCAGCTTTATAAGTTAAGCTCTACACACTCTACAAGCTTTGAAAACGACTTAGAAACTTGGTGCAGAACGCAGTTGCCCACCTTGTATCTGGGGTGGTGCTGCTTCTAGGGTTGCCAGCCTCCAGGTGGTGGCTGGCAATCGTCCCGCATTACAACTTATCTCCAGCTGACCAAGATAATTTCCCTTGGAGAAAATGGCTGTTTTTGAAGGTGGACTCTATAGCATTATAAACTGCTGATGCCCCTCCCCTCCCAAACCCCACCCCATCCAGGCCCCACCCCCAAAATATACAGGAACTTCCCAACCCAAAGCTGGCAAACCCAGGTGCTGGGTTTGTGAACAGTCCGTTTTGCAGCAGCAGCAGCAGCAGAATGAGCTGCTCATGTGCTTCCTGATTGAACTTAAGAAGCTGGTAGCAGCATTTTAAACCTTTCACAGCCTAGGACCCACCGGAACGGTTGCTCCTCCCCACAGGAGCCCATGTGCTAAGGTAGCCAATTTCAGCTTGCATAATTCCTGAAGATTTGGGGGCAGCGCCTCGAGAGCGTGGAGTCTGAGGAGCTCTGCAGGGATGTGATGTCATAAGATCTACCTTCTAATGTTGCCATTGACCTCTATAGTCTGGAGGTCAGTTGTAATTCTGGGAGAACTCTAAGCCTCACCTGGAGATTGGTAACCCTGCCCCATATTAGCAAGATCAGCTCAACAGACTTTACTGGCATCTCTACTCTCCTTGTTAAGCATGTGGCCTCATTAGTGCAGACCTTATTTTCCCCAAAACTAATGGCAAACAAGTACCCAGGGGGTAAACATCTATTTTACTTGAATGGAGAGTCAGGAAACAAAAACCAAGAGAGGATAAGAACAGTATTCCGCATCCCTGTTTCCAAGTCAAATCTGTGCCTTTGTAAAACAGGGCCTTTTCAGAGGTTGCACCTGCCTTGCGGAATCAGCTCCCCCTAGAGATTAGACAGGCAGCTTTCTTAAAGGTGGTTGAAAGGCCTTTTTTAAAACAAGCTTTTCATCTGTGCAGAGATGTATATGCCAGGTGCTTCTGCAGTTTTGGCATTGTTTTTGGAAATATAAATGTTTACTTATTGCTTGGCTCTACACAGTTGAATTTTTATTAGAACGTATCTGGCTGTCAGCAACTTCAAGCGCACTGAAAGTCAAGAGACAAATCCCTACACAAACATATGCAAAGAGTTTTTCCTTTCCAAAAATCATTTGCTACATGAACATAAAGCTTGCTGCCCAGTTCTTGTACACTGCAGAGGATTCTGGGACACAAGCCATAGCATGCACATTTCTCAAGGGACTCTAGGCAGGCTTGCTTGACTTTACTGTTAAGCTGGCAACATGCATGCTGAAATTACCAGTCAGAACACACCCAAAGCTCACCTCTGTGCAGAAAAGACTGGTGGTGGAGTGCCTGCTGTTTTTCAAGAAAGCCCATCTGCCCTTAACTGTTCTTCCCACCGTAGAACCCCTTAGTAAGTTTCCAAATAACTGTGGCTCCCTAGAACACAGCTGGAAAACAACTGGAATAGATCCAAGAAGCCCAGAGCAAGGGTAAAATGTATTTTCCTCACCACTGAGTAACTAGGGAGGCTCCCCACAAATCAGGAACTGGGTAGAACTTGAGTCCTGATCCCACTTTGTCTAAGAAGTGCTGAGTTCTTTGTGGTTAAAGGTGCAGCTGCACACAACTCTTATGCAAAAAAAGAAGTGGAATTTTCCAAAAAAGAACACAAGAGTGCTGAATAGGATGGATGCATTTCTTGGCACTCTCTAATGATTATAGAATATTTGGCTCCCCCCCCCCAAGCAAAAAGCTACTCATGTTGCAGAGTAAATGAGCTTGAAGCCATGACATCATCTGATGAACCCTCCAGGAACACCTCCAAAAGCTAGCATTCAGCCCAGGCAAAGCAAGACCTATTCCCACCAAAACGATGCTTACTCCCTTTTCAAGCTATAGGAGGATAGGTCCAAGGTTTCCTTCTAAGGAGACAGAACAAAAAGTTACGATGTTCATAGACTTACAAGCCAAAGAAAGAAAAGATGGGGGGGGGGACTTGTTTTGCACTCAAGGATTAAATTCATGCCACTCCCATCAAGAACCCCCAAATTGTCCCTTCTCGGTATACAGACATTTCTGTCTGAACTAGTTCCAAAGGTGTATTGTTATGTGAAGATGACTGGTAGCCAACTAAGTCCAGGAATAGAATGTAAAGCTTCCTTATACTATTGGTTTATCAATGCTGGTATTGTCTACTGTGACTGGCAGCAGATCTCCTGGGTCACGATTACCTTAGTCTTTTATCTAGAGATGTCTGGAATTGATCCTGGGGCCTTTAGCATATCATGCAGATGCTCTGTCACCAGGATTCTCCAACATGGGGCCTGTGGGTGCTATGGTACGTGCCAGTACTTCCCATGGTGCATGAGCTTTTTGGAAAGTGGGCTGGGGCCATTGTAAGGCAGAGTTTATAATCAGCTGCTCTCATTCAAACGAAAGTTTTTCAATGGATGATCACCTGGGCTTTCTTTAGTAAATATGGGGTTCCATCCCCCATTCGGATTTTCCTTCTTCCCAGGAGGCGTGGGAGGTATTCCATTTGGCTTTGCTTCCTGCAGCAGCCGTTTTGAGTTTGCTTTGCTTCCGGTGGCACTCACCACTCCCTCTCACAATTCCAGTTATGCCCACAGCTCAAGATGGTTGGAGTCCTCCTACTCTATAACTGAACCATAGGCCCTCAAAAAGAGCTTGACAAATGGCTGTGAGCCAAAACTTGGTAGTGTTTTCGTGCCTTTAACTAGCTGCGTGACAGGGACTCCGTAGATGAAGCTTTTTAAATCTAATACACCTGCACGTGTGAAAAGTTCACCTGCTGAATGCCTGCCATAAAGCTGATAAAAGGTCAAGAGCCCAGTTCCTCCAGTAAGAACTTGTAACCCAAATGAGCTATATTAGTTACAGTCAAACCTCCACATTCCTAAGGGGTGCTCCTGAGATTAACAGATATCTCCATTGTGGTCTGCTGGTGACCTTCAGGGGCAACTGACTAGTAACTGAGCTAGAGCGCTAAACAAGGACGATCTCTGGTCTGATCCTGAAAAGTAATTCTTTAGTTCTTATAGAAAAAAATAGTGCTGCAGCTGCTGCCCGGCCATTCCTGGGTTGGGTTAATGACTCAGAATGTTCACTTGATCTCTCCTCAGTGAGCTCTGATTGTTAGGGCAGAACTCCTCCGTCTTGCTGAGTCTGTGGGCACTGTTAGAACTTTGAGAACAGGGAATGGATGTAATCACATAATGGCTGCTATGCACATGTGCTATGTATGCCATAGCCCATGCACATGAGAAGTTCAACATCTAAAATGTATAAACTTTTGTTGAGGCTTGAGACGGAAGAAGAGCAAGTAAAAGAATGTATGATTAAATGGACGAAAAATTGTGGACATGATATATTAATGGAGCAATGGGAAAATATGTGGACAAGAGGGCTGAAATTTACATTAAGCTCCAGTATTAAAGAAAATGTTTACAAAATGATGTATCGTTGGTATATGACTCCTGAAAAATTGGCTAGAATGTATAAGGAGGCATCAAATGTATGTTGGAAATGTTCCAAACACGAAGGGACATTTTTTCATATGTGGTGGACATCTAAGAAAGCAAAGAGTTTTTAGTGGCAGATACAATCATCGATTCAGAAAATTTTGAAGATTAAACTTCAGCTGAAACCAAAGACTTTTCTGTTGGGAATAATGGACAGCCAGTTGGAAAAAAGCTTTAGAACACTGTTTTTATACTTTATTACAGCGGCAAGAGTACTTTATGCACAAAAGTGGAAAACTACAACATTACCTACAGTGGAGGAATGTCTGACAAAAGTTTTGGAGTTTGCGTCAATGGCAAAACGTACTGCATTGATTAGAGAAAGGAAATTAGTTAACTTCTTGACTGAATACAAACCTTGTCGAAGGCTTTCATGGCTTAACACTGAGAGATCTCTGTCTTTTGGTGCTACACCTCTGAAGATGGCAGTCACAGCTGCTGGCGAAACATCAGGAACTACAATGCCAAGACCACAGCGATACAGCCCGGAAAATCCACAACCACCATGAATGGAAACCGTTAATAGGCTTTTTGCATGAAATGGATAACAAGGATTTGATGACATCTGCATTTATGGATTAAGAAACATGAATAGAAAAAGAGAGCTTTTGTGACTAACCTAGAATAAGTGTGACTCCAGAAATTATATATACTTGTTGTGGAGAAAATCGGAACTCAACCTGTAGTGTAATCTATGGTTGGGGTTTATTTTCTTTTCCCTTTCTTTTAATTATAAAGATATATGTATTGTTAGTGTGTCATGTTTAGAATTGTGTTTTCTCTTATTCTCTGTGTTTATTGTTTATTATGTTATGGTGTATAGTTTATAGTTTAAATAAAGAAAATTTTTTAAAGTAGAAAAGTTCAACATTATCTATTTAATGCATTTAGAGAATCCCATGCTCAAGAGCACCTACTCAGTAGTGATGGGCCCAATAGCTCACAATCCAGTGTGGAATATATGAGCTGCACCAGAACTGATCCCCAAGTTGGCTGCAGGATTTTCAGAGGAACATGGTCAACCACCTCGAAGAACTGTAACTTGCACTGAAGTGGGAGACTGCAATAGTGCTTGTTGTTGCTGCCCTCTGGTGGTCAGATACCATTTTTAAATTGCTTTTTCCACAAGTAAAGCCTAGCCCATATTTTATTCTTGTACACACTGCTAACGGTGTAACACTATTGGAAACTAAAAGACAGATCAGTAAATGGTGGAGCAGCTTCTCTGAAAGGCTGCTGGCCTGCCTGCCAAATGTGCAATCACCAGGGAATTTTGAGACCTGAATGTGTGTTCTAGAATATGCCCCAGGGTCTTCTTAAATTATGGAGTCTGCCATACTGAGTCAGTCAAGGTCAGTATTGTTTACTTTGATTGGCAGTGGCAATCCATGAGCTAAGGGAGAGATCTTTCACATGACCTATTATCTGTTTTCAGCTGGAGATACCAAGACTGAACCTGGGAATCTAGTAGTAAGTGGAGCTTCCACACAGCAGTCAAAGCATTTCCACATCAGATCGTTCACTTGGGATATTCTGCCTCAGAAAAGAAGCATGGATGAGTTTAAGGCATTACAGAAAAGAGTAGGGAAGCGCAGTTGTTGCCAAAATACTGAAGCATCCAACATGAGATTCCATGCACCCTTTGAACCATTCAAAATTCCCTCCCCTTGTTTTTGTTTACTGTCCTTGTTATCTAGCTTCTAGGCTGGGATGTTCTGAAGCTAGATGTTGCTAGCTGTCTGGAGAGAGAAAAAATTATGTATCTCTAACAGAAGCTTAATAGGATGATATTTACTGGGAAGTAAATTACTTCCATGCCACGAAAAGCTTCAATGGTACATTTTTACACATTACAACTCTATTAAAGGGGCAAGACATTTTTCTCCAGCCCCACTGGCAACCCTGGTTCTTCAGACTAATTCAGGTTATTCAGAGTAAGAGCTCAAAAAGACTGAGAGTGAAATGTGTTCCACGAACTGGGGTAGATAATCATCCAGGTTGAATTCAGAGTGACAAGCTGTTGTCATGTGTATTGGTAGATGCCTTTTCCCCTTCAATGATTGATGAATGCATTCTCTTACCTTTTCATTTCAGAATTGCATCCATTTCTTTCCTGAACTGGACATCATCTGGAGTTGACTTATACCCCTCACTTGCCTCACTGTCCCAAGTAGAGTTGAATGGCTCACATACTTGAGCCTCAGGCGTTATTTCACTGAGCCATTTCTCAGGGTAGCTCTGATACAAGTTGGCATCTGTGATTGCGACCTCTTTCTGCCAGAGTTCTGTACCTTCAACAATTGCATAAGTTCATCAGGTTTCCATCACTGCATCTCAATGCTGGGAAGAAGCTTCTCCTGATGAATTTCTGTCAAAGGTACACTTTCACAGCAGAATAAGATCTACTTCTACCAGATTGATCTAGGATGGTTTCAGTTACTCATACTTTAATCTGCAAGATATTTTGCCCTTTTAACCAAGCCTAAAGCATACAGCTTAAAATATTTACAAAAATAGTTTAAATTAGAATTTTAATGAAGGCTTAAATATGCTTTTATGTATGATTTCAATATGCTTTTTTGAGCGTAAATCTTACTGAAGTCAGTGATATTTCCTTCTGAGTAAATACGTTCCTCTTCCTCCAAATTTTTGTTTCTGGTGCCACTGTAGTGATCTTGGCGGACCTTGCAGAAAACAGGACTAGATGGACCTTGGTCTGATCTAGCGGATCTCATGGTCCAGAAATAAATTTGCCATAGGAAGGATGGGAAGGATAATGAACCAATTAAGTTTTCAAATCAAGTTTTTTAAGAACTCATAGAACTCTAGTGTCATGTCTCATATCTATACTTACGTTTAGCATGTGGATAACCTAACTTCATCCTTCTTTATCCAAAGCAAGCAGAATTGCCCACTTCCTGGAAGAAAAAGATGCCCTGCCCATTTATTAGATGCTTAAAGGGATGTTATTTACCAGATGATGTCATTCACCTCCATGCCATAAACAACTTCAGCTCCCCATTTCCGTACATTAAGCCTCTGTTAAAGGAACATTTTTCTCCAAGCCTATTGACTACCCTAGAAGTAATTTCCAGTGTGCATAATGTGAACAATTCCTTGATAAGCAGCCCATAACATCTTGCAACTTGCATTTTCAGTCAGAACTAACTGCTATTCATTTGGTTGGTCTTTATTTTTGAATGGCTAAAAATGAAGCAAGTGTAAGGTAGCATTTCAAATATTAACATAAATAATTTGAAACTGCTCTGTTCTGTAGCCTGTATACTTTTTTTAATAAGAGTATAAATATCTTCTTTCTCCCTCTAATTAAAACCATGTTTAATTTCTTTACTTTTATGAGGGGGAAAGATCATAAGCTCAAGAGCAAAAGTCCTTGAACTTATCAGGCCAAAAGCCTTAGCAAGATATTCTTTGGATTGTTTTTTGGCAGGACTCCCATGCTTTTAAGATATGCATATTGGGAAAATTCACCTACAGTGTTTTATTTTGGCTTGAAGCTCTAAAGACACAAGTACAGCTGAACTATAACAGAGGTGTAATACAATCTTATTTACCAGGTGATGTTATCTCCATGCCATGAAAAGCTTCATCTGTCCATTTCCACACATTAAGTCTCCATTAAATGGGCCAGACATTCCCCATCCCCCATCTGTTGGCAACCATAGTTACAAACTTTTTCTTTAAAAAAGGGTAGGAAATTCAGCACTTTGTCATATAGACTAGGATAAGAAGGAGCATTTGCCATAGTAAGAACATGTAAGTGGAGTCTTTATGGAAACAGCCACATTTCCTGAGTCATCACAGGTTCAAGGCCAAGCGTACAGGGCGAGAGTAACCTAAAGTCCAACAGAGATAGGACTGTTAAAGGGGGGCGGGGGTGCATTTCAGGTCATTGCAAAGCAATTAACTTGATTCAAGTTAGTCAAGAAGGGTAACTAAAACTTCACTCCAAAACTGGCTGGGATCAATAACAGGGAGAACCATACCACAAAGCGGAAAAAATGTTGGAGAGGTTGATGGAATTGGTAAATAAAGAAGCTGGCAAGACGTGTCATAATGCAAATGCACCAGTGGTTGGAAATTCTTCCAGGCCTGTGATCCACATTTAATTCCAGCATTCAGCATGGAAGCTGGTACTACTTTCTTCTGTTTCTGACACTTTCTATTGTTTTTGTTCTCATGCAACCTCATCAAAACTTTTGCACCAGCTGCTGGGGTGCAAGTACCCAAGGGCAACCCAAGGGAGTTCTTCATTCCTCTCCCAGGCCAGCTGTACCATTTGGCACAGTGAGACAGTTCGCATCTGGCAGATTTGGGGCTGCCAATAAAATGGCAGCAAATGGCCACGTCTTTAGTCTCTTGTTGTATATTCATCTGAGAATTTGTTTAGATTTTGTGCTTCAGCCACTAAATAACTTTTGCCTGCCTTTGCCCTGTATGTGCCACTATGACACTCTTAGTTTAATACTTTCAAGGTTCTATGACAACATGTTAGAATTTCATAAGCTGTGTATTCTGTGTTTTTATCAACAAAGGTCAAGGCCAGTCACTAGCTAGTGCCCCTTGTGCTTGTGTGGTTATTCTGGAACATTTAGGACAAGGCCTGGGGCCTTATTTCTTCCTCATCATACACAAGTTGACATCCATGTTCTGTAGAAAGGATTGCTGGCTGCCATGATTTTGTAAACCTTTCTCCATTTCCTTTCTTGCTTGGTGGTTCGCTCTTTCCAAAGACCCAACAGATCTGGAAAACCATAGGGTCCAGCTGGTCTATGGAACTTGGCGGGGTCTACACAAACTCTATTACATTTCCAAAGCTGGAATAAACTGCTTAAGTTCCTTGGAATAATGAACAATTATGTTTGCCTTTTAAACAAAACATTTACAAGCATATAAAAACTAAATATTTGAGGTTGCAATATGCCAAAACTCTGAGTCATTGGAAGGCTGCAAGATTTCTCCTAAACCCTAAATGGGGAAATAGCTTGGGAAGAAGATAGAAGTGGCACTTACTATTAACAGCCTGTTTGGCCATGATTCACTGCAATGTTCTAATGGGCATATGTAGTGTGTTCAGCTGGTGTGTGTGTCACGCACAAATATACAGGGATCTAGGTTGCTATAATGAAGCAGTGTGTGCGAGAGGGCAAAGGAGAGCCATAGGCTGAACGCCAGAGAGATGAGACGTGACCCAAGTGTTTTTCAACAATTTAATCTTGGTGCGCAAGACCCAAAGCTTTTTGCAAACATTCAGACCACTTGGAAAGGCAGCCGATTTATCATGATGGAATGTGTGTTGGATTTGATTAATTTCAAGAGTCCTGCATCAGAGTGCACACTTTCCCCCAGGCTCTAACAACCAGAGGAAAGATGAACAGATTAAGCCTCCCTAAATGCTCGTCATAAATCCTCCTCTTCACTAAGCACCCTTTCCCAATTCTTATCTAAAAAACTGCATGAAGAAAAGCTGATTTCACAGACTGCTGGCATTGGTGATTGTGTTGACTTGCTAAGGGG
Organism: Eublepharis macularius; assembly: GCF_028583425.1. Lineage (NCBI taxonomy): Eukaryota > Metazoa > Chordata > Lepidosauria > Squamata > Eublepharidae > Eublepharis > Eublepharis macularius. Next base: position 49,673,290 of record NC_072802.1, read on the forward strand.
TATGTGATGAAATTTTCCCCTTTCCCCCATATCTTGAGGCTCTACTCTTAGCAATTATGCATGTTGCTGAAAGTGCATGAAGGAACTTTTGTTTTCCATCCCAAGATTTCTCACTGACCATTATTTCCAGTGTTGCAAATGTAAGAGTTTTAGCATTGCAGGAATGGCACATTTGGGTTGATACTACTTCTACAATTATCAGGGGAGTTGACTAGTAGAGTATTATAAACTGTTATGGAATTGTGCAATTGTTATGGGCTCAGTATTTGGTGTTGCACACTAAAGAGCATTAGATTAAGTCAGATCACTTCTCTAGATTGTATATGCTAACATACAACAATAATCTATGGTCTCAGGTAAAGTACTTCGTATCACCTGCTCTCTGGTCCTTTTAACTGGAGGTGCCAGATACTGAAGCTGTGTACAAATCAGATGCTCTACCATTGAACCACACCTCCTCCCCATGTTTTGGTCTGTACTACATATAATTTCTTCACTCAGTTGTACCTGACAATCTAGATGATGCTGTTGCTATTCTGTAGCATTCCTGTATCTTCCCTACTGTCATCTCATCCTCCCTGAGCTGATTAAAACAAATGCAATTGCAGCACCAACCTATAACTATAGTGACAAAGTGCTTTTGAAGCCTCTCGGAGTTACTGTTTTGGTGGTATTGCTGCTAGAGGAATACAGAACCTGACATATATGCATCACTGCAATATATAAAGCATGTATCACAACAAGATAACTAGGAGTACAAATACTCTATATTTTTTGTATCACTTCCATATTGTATGTAGCAAGAAAGTTTGCTGCTGTGTAATTCAGTATGGATCTCACAACAAGGACTGGCAGCAGAATCTGAGTGTCTCACTCTCTGTGCCACCAGAGGTGGGCACTACTCACTCCTGTGGGTTGCCAAAGCACCTGGAGAAAAAACATCCTGTTCCTTTAATAGAGGCTTAATGGGCAGTTGAAGCTTTTTGTCACATGAAGTAAATAACATTACCTGGTAAACAGCATCCCATTAAACCTCTTTGAAAGTGACTGGACATTTTTCCAGACCAGACCAGACCAGTTGGTAACCCTACCTACTTTTCCCAGTCATTGCGGGAACCCTTCAACTGAGCAAAAGTCCACCGAGTTCTCTCAGACTGTGATGCAGAGTTTAAGTAGAACTTGTATAGAAGCCATCCATAGAAGGGGACAGTCACAGTCATGTGAGCCTAGATGGGTGGCAGCCCAAGAAAGGTCCTTCTGGGTCGTGGCATCGAAACTTTGGAACTTCTTCCCCAGGGAAATTCGTCTGTCCCATTTATGACTTAAACTAAAAAAAATTCTGCTTCTTGAGAAGCTGGTAGACAGTTAAAACTGCCATCTGGTTGAATGGTGACATTCCTTAGTGTGAGTTTTACACCATGTCAAATCAAAATTGTCAATAAACTGGCAGAATTGTCTATGCCAGTAAGACATTTCATATCACACTTGAACTCCAGCTTTGAAGAATAACATTCTGGTGAGGTTATGTACTGAACAACCAAGCAGCTATCAAGTCATATTAGCTGGTTGTGTTGATTCTCCTTGTATAGGATTCACTAATGGACAGATCAGCCCATTCAGAAGTTCTATATAGAAACATAGTTTCAAGTAGGTAGCTGTGCTGGTCTGCAGTAGATAAGCAAGGTTTGATCCTAGTAGCACCTTAAAGACCAACAAAGAGTTTCCAGGGTATAAGCTTGATGAAGGGAACTTGACTCTCAGAAGTTTATACATTGGAAATTCTTTGCTGATCTTTTAAGGTGCTACTGGTCTTGAATGTTGCTCACCTACATAAGAATATTGACCATATAAGTACTGTAGGTCATTATAAATGGGGGCATTGTTCCTGTTGTACACAAAATTTAAGTACAAAATCAGTCCTATAGATCAGGAAATGTATCATTTGAAACAATTTGCTAATAGTAATCCACAGTAAGGTGTAATCCACAGCAAGATATTTATGTTATCATGTGTCCTTGCAAGCTACTATATGTTGGCCAAACCACTAGATCTTTAAGAACCAGAATCTCAGAATATAAAAGTAAAGATCATAGAGACATCATTGAGGCTCCTTTAACTGAACATGTTCAACATAGTTCACATGTGCTGTTAGACTGGGGGGGGGGTGTTTTAGAGGAAATATAATAAAGCTCCTTCATTTTTTTTTTACTTTGTAGATTGTTGTGTTCTTTTCTTGGATGTAATTCTGTGTACAGGGTTATGTACTGGCCATAGGAATATTTCACAGGAGATGTTTTAAGAACTTGCACATGAATAATTGCATTACTTTGACACATGCAAAATATTAAGGGGAAATCTTCCATTTAAGACCACCACTTTTTCTGGGGCTGCCCTTGGCTATCTGCTATGGCCATATACGGACTCCCAATATTTGTTTAAATAGCCTGCTCCTGGACTCTTAATGACTTAAAAATTATTGATTTTATGGTTTTTTGACTTTTAATGTATTTTTGAATGTTATTAGCCGCCTGAGCCTATCTGTGGGGAGGGCGAGGTATAAATCAAATAAATAAATAAATAATAAATAAAATACAGATTGGTCATATGTTACTGTGTTTGTAATTGTGAGCCTCTGTGAATACATTTTTTTCTGAGCACTGTTGATATTTTTAGGAACCTTTAAATGCATGTTTCATCAATAGGTCATTTTTCTATTCCCATCCCTAGGAAAATTAAGCTAACATGAATCTGAGATTCTGACGGAGGTGACCCAACTTCAGACAGGCTGTGTGGCACCTCTATTTTAGTTCTTTTTATTTACAGCACTTATAAGGCTGCCTTTCTCCCAGATAATGGGTTCCAGCCAACAGAGAATCAATCTCCAATTGTATAATGAAACTTTCATGTTACAGATAAGTTTTGTGAATACTAGGAGGGATCATATGAGTTTTTTTAAAAAAGCCATATGAAGTCTTGGTTAAAGGGCTTTGATATTCATGGAATATAATGTCCCCTAAGGATGAAGCTTCTTCCTCGGAAGTATCTTTTAAATGGTTCTGAATTCTCCTTCTGTACAGTAGCAATCTATACTAAATGATCCACAACAGGGCTTGTCTGTAGTCAGGCAAGAAACAAATTTCAAGGACCTGATGCCATCTCAATGAGTAGGAAATACTACAATAAGGAGCATCTAAAAGCACTTGTAGAATTCTGTGCCCAAGGTAACTGAAAGGAAGATCTGTTCTCCAGCATTTAAGATTAATAGTCCATAGCCAAAACAGGTCAGTATTTTCCCTTGAAAGTCTCCATTCCCTGTCTTTATTTGGATGGGTTCCTATCTGAAAAGGGTGAATCTTTATCTTGTGAAGGTAAATAAGTAAAGTCTGGAGAGAAGTGTGATTCTTCTGTGAAGGTGCCCAGCTTTCTGTTCCTTTCTGTTCTAGAAGAGTGCAATTATTTTCTGAAGTAAGAACAGAAGCTATGTGAGCCAGAATAACTGAAAACATAGATAGGGTTGTAGATTCACTCTGCATAAGTTGCTTTGCATTTCTCTGGGAACTGCTTCCAGGTCAAGCAAAAATGCATGTCATCAGTTTACTGATAGTTCTACATTTGAAACCTCTGGATGACTTTCTCCATTAATTTCATGTAAATGTTTAATAGAAATCCAAATTCCAGATTCCAAAAGCCAGGTCAGGAGGTGGAGGCCAAAGGCCAGTCAGAGCAAGAGCTAGACAGAGACAAGGTTGAGGCACGGTCCGAGGGTCACACAGCAAGGCAAGGGCAAGGCAAGGTTCAGTGCAGTGGTCCCAGCCAGAACAGGAATCCAACGTGTTGCTTCCACGCTTCCTGGTCTTCTGTGGCTGGGTTTTATTGATGAGCTGGGCTTGCAGCTAGCTGCTTGGGAGCTATCTTGTGCTCATTCTCCATCACTTTCCCTAAGGAGCTGGCACCTGGCCAGGAGGCATATACTCTGCCACCTCTCCTGCAGCTCCATATATTGCTTTAGGCTGCGGCACTCTCTGGGTGAAGCTGGAGGTCTGGGTGTCCTTGGCTGTGCTTCACCCATGGTGTTAGAGCTGGATGACATTGGTGCCTCTGGCTCAGCTACTGATTGGGGACTTTGGGCAATTGGTGGCTGGGCTTCACCGGTAGTATTGAAGCTGGAGGGTGTTGGGGCTTCTGGCTAAACTGCTGGCCATAGACTCTGATCTGCCAGCAGCTGTTCCTCCTGATTACCGGCTTCAGCTGCATCAGGGCTGGCTTGGCTGGTTCACAAGGCTCCTCTTCTCCTGAGGAGTCCTCACTCTCACTGAGCCCCATGACAGGATCCTTGTAAAGGGAGGAGCACTCCTTACGTATATTCTTTTAACTCTGTTGAAGGGGCAATGTGTATATTTTCTGGTAGTGCTCTCTGGTCCATGGCATTGTCTCTCTGTTGCTGTTGGAACAGCAGGATGCAAAGCTAATAATTTGTTGACAGTATCATTACTTAGAAAAAGAAAGGGAACAAAAAGCAGTATTTTAAAAATGTTCCTGTGCAAGTTTGGAGAGTTCTCCTGCATGAGTGCTGCCCAAATACTGTTTGCCAGTTTCTCACCATAGTGTATGCCCACCTGAGATCAGTCTGTCAGGATCTGTAATGCTAAGGGAACTTAACCTAAGTCACACCATGTTAATTTGGGTAGTTGTTTAGTCTTTCTCTCCCTCCAGGTCCAGCTAAGCTGTGACCGCACTTTCCATGGGAAAGGATACTGCATCTTATCTGTTTTCTTCAGAGTCGACCTTGACGGACCAGCTTTCCCACTGACGAGCGCCTTGCAATGTGAACTATGGGGGGAGGCTGGGAACGGAGGGTTTGATCTGTAACAACTTTCATTTTGTAACTCATTTCTAACAAAGCTTTGCTCAGCCAGGATCTGCTTGGTCCTGGAATATGGACACCTGGGCCTGAATGCTGTCTTTCTAATAAAACCTTTTGAAATCAAAAGACCTTGTCTTCTTGCAGAAGGGAGGAAGGCAGACTCTAGCCAACTGGAATGCCATAGCCTGACATTTTGTTAGGAATCCCTTTGTTTTTCCCCGACGCCTCACCCAGGAAGGATGGATACCAAGGACGACTTGATTGATCTGTCTAACCCCGGCCCGGAGGATGGGGGACTCCCAAACCAGACTCAGACGGTACCCGACAGTGACCCTGAGACTGTGCCTGATTCTTATAATAATGCCGTTCCGGATGAAGGAATGGAACCTGTTCCTGATAGCGAGCAAACTCCTGACAGCGGGACGGAGCCCGTGCCAGACAGCGGGGCGGAACAGGCTTACCCGACCAGGGGGTGCCCGGCCGAAACTGCGCGGAGTTCCGGGAGAGGATAATCTGATTTCGCTACCGACGCCGCGGCAGTGGGGATCCCAGCCTCGAGAGGCTAGGGAGAGGCGTGCAGGCACCATGTTTTCCCGGTCGATGATAGATATGAGACGAACCGTCAGGTTGACGGAGCCAGAGGGCCTGAGAGTCGTGTGGGATTTGACCAGGTCCGCCCTCACGCCAGAAGGAGCGTGGGCCAGTACCCAACCTTGGTACAGGTAGGACACAGAGTCTGGTTGCCTGGAAGAGTGGGACCCCCGAGGGGGGACCGAAAATACCCAGGACTGGGAAACCACACGGCACGAGCTCATGCGCTGGGACTACACTGATGTGAATTCAGCCAGAGCCTGGAAGCAAGACCGCACACGGCAACTGGAGAGTCGGGCCCAGTCTGTGGACTCTGGAATTTCAGCCGTCACCGGCCTAACGAAAGGAATACTAGCCAGCATGACCGCGGAGGAGCAGTCATTGCCAGGGGGAGGAGAGGAAGGTCCGATACGGCCATGGCCCAGGGATCATGTCCCTCCAAGATCAATGGAGCCGTAGGAGATCAGCGACAGCGGGGAGGATGGAGCGTCGGGTGGAGTTCCAGACTACTACCGCTGGATGGAGGATAGAATGGGAGCAATGGAGGAAGACCTAGCCCAGGCCATTTATCTCATCGGCGAGTTGGTTAGGGAGCAGCGAGAGGCGCGAGCAGCGGCAGCGGTGGGACCCAACCCCCGGTTTGAGCGCCCCGAGCTGACCACCGCCGCCACCGCCGGCCCATCCAGGCTCTTCCCCAGCCCCAGACAACACCAGCGGCACCAGCGCCACAACCGATACTACCTACACCTCTGCAGCAGCTCCAGCATCTGCCTCCACCTCAGCCGACGCCAAGCCGTGCAGCCACCGCCACCTCCGCAACAGGTACCACTGCCTCCGCATCCTCAGCGAGTTCCACCAGTTCCACCACCACTGCCTCCACAGCAAGTGCCTCCTCGACAGGTGGTACCCCAACAGCCGCCACCGAGGCAACCACCTCCTGTGCAGCCCGCACCGGTACTGCCTGGACCCCAATTGCCCCCACAGCCGATCCTGGGTTTGCTTCCACCGGGTCCGCCAGGGCAAGATCCGGGAGCTCCACCACCTGGAGGCACACCCAGACCCCGGCCGCAGGGGATTATAGGACATATACCCCTCCCACGAGGGCAACAGCCCCAACCTCGAGGTCTGATGCAGGGCCCAGCGCCAGCAGGGCTCCCTCCAGCTCTGTGGCCGATGCCGCCAGATAGGCAAGGGGTGCCGGAATTACCGTGGGGATGGATTAAACTAGAGGCCACTTTCGATGGCGATACACAGAAGCTTGGATTTTTCGTGGTCCAAGCGCTACAGTTTTTCAACTGTTGGGGATACCTGTTTCTGGATGAGGAAAGCAGGATTGATCACTTAGCCTCCAGGCTCGAAGGCAAGGCACCTGAATGGTACGTGACTTTGTATGATTCGGGAGCTCCTGAATGAGATACGCTGCAAAGTTTTGTCTCTGCCTTGCGAGCCCAATATGAAGACCCATTAGAAGAAGACCGCGCCCGCACAGAGCTGCAAACACTATGACAAGGTACACAACCGATCAGAGACTATGCTGCCAAGTTTTGTCAGTTAGCAGCCAAATGCCCCCATTGTGAGGAAGGAACTAAGATAGTAATGTTTAAAAGTGGCATGAACCCCAGGCTTCTGAATTGCTCCCTAATGCAAGACGACCCCCCAACGCTGTTGGGCTGGATACAATTAGCCTGTGAAGTAGAAAATCGCATTCAACAGGTGAGGCTAGTGGAGCAGCAACAAGCAATGGGATCAAGAAGAACACCTGTAATAGCCAAAGGGGGGCGAGCAGGTCCTCCAAGCCATGGAGCGCGAGAAACTCGCTGGCGACAAGGACTCTGCCTCCAATGCGGCCGAAGTGGACACTTTGCCGCTTAATGCCCCTTTCGCGCACCAGCCCCTACCGCCCCTACTCCTCCGCGCCCCATTCCAGCGCCGAGGGCAAGCCACAGGCAAAGGGTGCAAAAACAAGGCCAACCGGAGAAGGGCCTGGAAGCAGAGGAAGTGTTAATGGAACTGGATATTTAGCCTGCCGAGGATGAAAAAGAAGCCTCTAACCCACAGTCGGGAAACGAGATGGATCTGTCGTGAAGGGACCTGACCGGCAAATCAAGAAAAGATCCACCCGCGAAGAGGTGAGAAAGGGTCTGTATTGTTTCTTCCAGTTATACTGCTGAATCCCAAAAGGGGGACTCATATTCGAGTGGAAGCTTTAATTGACTCAGGATGCTCCAGAGACATTATAGCACCAGCACTGGTAAATGGCTTGGGTTTGGAAACCAGAGAGCTAGAAACTCCCATTATCTTTGAACAAATGGACGGGTCTAACATGAATCCGGTAAACCTTGAAACGGAGCAAATACCTACTGGGATGGGAGACCATTGGGAAAGCAGGTGCTTCGTAGTCACTCAAGCCGCCAAGTATCCCCTCATTCTAGGCAGCCGGTGGTTATAGGATCATAACCCTTTTATAGACTGGGCTAAAGGCATTGTCATGTTTAACAAGGAGTATTGTGAACAACATTGCTGGCAAGGGACGTGGGGGAAAGAAAAACCACCCTGGATGGAGGAGGCTCTCCTAACCCAAGAGGAAATCAACCGCATTCCAAAAGAGTATAGAGATCTAAAGCAGGCGTTCAGTGAAGAGGAGGCCGACAGCCTTCCCCCCCATCGAGCCACAGACTGCGCCATAGAAATAATTCCAGGAGAAAGTCTACCAAAAGGCAAACTATATTCCATGAGCCCCTTGGAAAGAGAGGAGCTATGGAAATTTATAGACAAAAACTTGGAAAGAGGTTTCATTCGCCCAGCAAATAGCCCTCATGCTGCGCCGGTACTTTTCGTCAAAAAGAAGGATGGAGGACTATGGGTGTGCACTGACTTCAGAGGGATCAATGCTGTGTCGATGACCAACGCCTATCCCATCCCGTTGATTCAAGATCTATTCAACATAGTGGCTCAGGGTAAGATCTTTTCAAAAGTGGACTTAAAAGATGCTTACTTTCATGTTAGAATCAGAGAAGGGGATGAGTGGAAAACCGCATTCAACACGCCATTGGGGCAGTACAAGTATCTTGTCAAGCCTTTCGGCTTATCTGGAGCCCCATCAGTATACATGTCAGTGATTAATGAAGTCTTGCACAAATTCCTATTTAAGGGAGTGGTTGTTTACCTTGATGATGTGTTAATTTATTCAAAAACAAAAGAGGAACGTGAAATTGGTGCGGGAAGTCTTAACCACCTTACTGTGTCACAACTTCCCCATCAAACTCTCTAAATGTGAGTTCCACAAAAAGGAACTGGATTACTTGGGCTACCGTATATCAGGGCAAGGCTTGAAAATGGATCCTGCCAAGATCCGAGCAGTAAGAGACTGGCAAACACCCTCCACCCGCAAACAATTGCAATCCTTCTTGGGATTTGCCAACTTCTACTGAGACTTCATAGAAGGATTTGCTCAAATTGCCCTCCCTTTGACTGATCTACTAAAAACCAAAGGAAAGGGAGATCAAGTGAAAAAAGCATCCTCCAAACTGGAGTGGAGCCCTGAATGCCAACTGGCTTTTGACAAGCTTAAAACCCAATTTACGTCAGAGCCTGTCTTACAGCACCCCGATGAAAACCGCCCCTTCATAGTGCAAGTAGATGCCAGTGATGCTGCGGTAGGGGGGGTGCTCCTCCAGAAAGGGGAGGATGGAAAGGTCCAGCCGTGCACATATTTGTCCCGAAAATTCTCTGAGACCGAGCGCAATTGGAATCTGTGGGGAAAAGAAGCGTTTGCGGTTAAAGAGGCCCTTACGGTGGTGGCGCCACTGGCTGGAGGGGGCCCGACATCCATTTGAGGTTTGGACTGATCATAAAAACCTAGAAGCTCTTAGAAACCCCTGACGTCTTAACGCCAAACAGCTTCGCTGGGCGGAATTTTTTTCAAAATTTAACTTCACGCTCAACTTCCTTCCGGGTAAAACCAACTTTCTAGCGGACGCTCTATCACGCATGCCCCAACACCAAAGCAAGAGGGAGGAGACCACTGACACTGTCTTCTCCCCACAACAGCTAGGGGGTGTGGTCACCACTCGTAGCCAAACAGCCAAAACCCAAACAGAAGAAAAGGGGTGGAGAGCTAAAGTGAAAAGTGAGGTGAAAGAAGAAGGGGAGGGAGTGCCCAAGGAACAAATGTCTCAAGCGGAAGAGGGAGACTGGGTAAAAGATGACAGACTGTATATACCCTCCAGCCTTAGAAAAGAAGTTCTACAGCGCTGTCACGATGCCCGTACCGCTGGCCATTTCAGATATTTAAAGACTCTTCACCTAGTACAAAGACAATTTTGGTGGCTGGGCATCAGGAAAGATGTGTCCCAATATGTCTCCTCCTGTCCAACCTGTATAAGCACTAAGTCAAGGAGAGGAAAGCCGCCGGGACTTTTACAGCCCCTGGAAACCCCCAATCGACCTTGGGAAGTAATTTCAATGGACTTTATCACAGATCTGCCTCCCTCCAAGGGATATTCTTGTATACTAGTGGTTGTGGACTTATTTTCCAAACAAGCGCATTTTATACCGTGCACAACCATCCCGACAGCCAAAAAGCTAGCTGAAATATTTATGAAACATATTGTGAAGCTACACTCTTTTCCCTCTAAGGTAATTTCGGATCGGGGCAGACAGTTTATTGCCAACTTCTGGCGGGAGCTTCTACAGATAACCGGAATGGAACAAGGGATTAGCTCCGCCCATCATCCGCAGAGCGACGGGCAGTCAGAAAAAACAAACCAAATATTAGAACAGTTCCTACGTTGTTATATTAATTTCCAACAGGACAACTGGACCGACCTAATCTATTTCGCAGAGTACGCTTACAACAACGCGGTACACAGTTCTACGGGGGAAACGCCCTTCAAAATAGTACATGGATATGATGGCAAAGCGTTTCCTTTTGAGATGCAACTGGGAAACAAGCCCACTGGAGATCTACAACAATGGTGGACCTCTATCTCGAAGCAATGGGCAGCGATCCAAACAACTCTGGACAAAGCCAAAGCAAACTACAAGAAATATGCTGATCGCCACCGTGTGGCACAGTGGGAATTGCAACCTGGAGATAAAGTCTACATCTCTACAAAGAACCTCAAAGCAGAGCAACTCAGCAGAAAGCTAGCCTTAAAATACTTGGGCCCCTTCCCTGTTAAAAGAATAATCAACAAAGTGACTGCTGAAATCGAACTTCCAAAAAATCTACGCCAAGTACACCCAACCTTTCACATCAGCTTGCTAAAGCGAGCTCCTGCTCCAGATAAGTAGCATCCTTCACCAGCAAAACCTATTCCTACCATGATTATCGATCAAATACATTATGAAATTGAAGAAATCTTGGACTCTAAGCATAGATATAATAAACTCTTTTATTTGGTGCGCTGGAAGAACTTTGAAGAAGGGTACAGAGAGTGGGTACAATCAATCCATGTCAGAGCCCCCCGGCTCTTAAAACAATTTCATCAATGATATCCTGAGAAACCGGGGGGAGATGGTGGAGGGGGATCTTAAGGGGGGCAGAATGTCAGGATCTGTAATGCTAAGGGAACTTAACCTAAGTCACACCATGTTAATTTGGGTAGTTGTTTAGTCTTTCTCTCCCTCCAGGTCCAACTAAGCCGTGGCTGCACTTTCCATGGGAGAGGATACTGCATCTTATCTGTTTTCTTCAGTCGACCTTGACGGACCAGCTTTCCCACTGACGAGCGCCCTGCAATGTGAACTATTGGGGGAGGCTGGGAACGGAGGGTTTGATCTGTGACAACTTTCATTTTGTAACTCATTCCTAACAAAGCTTGCTCAGCCAGGATCTGCTTGGTCCTGGAATATGGACACCTGGGCCTGAATGCTGTCTTTCTAATAAAACCTTTTGAAATCAAAAGACCTTGTCTTCTTGCAGAAGGGAGGAAGGCAGACTCTAGCCAACTGGAATGCCATAGCCTGACACAGTCAGCCTGGCCTCCGCCATTTTAAGAACTGTTTGTGATATAAAAAGCATAATCCCCTTGAATTGGATGCACCTTAATTCACATTAGAGACCCAGCTAGCTGAGCAAAGAGTTGCCGGATCCTGCCTGGGATAGTGAGAGATGCATGGAATGTGTATGCAAAGCTAAGTGATTGGTCATGATTGGCTCCTGCCTCCCCACACTGCAGAATGTGCTGTCTCGACAATAAGGGTGCTTGTGATTCACCACCCTGTACTGCCCAATCTCTCCTCCTTCCATTGATTAAATCCTATCCTATGATCTCAGATAAGTTTGCAACTTCCTCCTGGGAATGTCTAATCAAAACTCCAAATTCATTAGCAAAGTTCCAGGAACATTTAATCAGCAGCCATTCCTTTGTGAAGCACCAGGAGTAACCAATCTGATTTCTTTGTCACACCCCGGTGGCACCAATCAAAGGTACTCAAACTTTTGTCATTCCCAGGAGGTGACTTTTACGGTCTTAGTTTTAACAGCTAAGGAACATTCCCACCCCTGGCCGTGTTTGCCCTATAAAAATCAGGGTTTCCCCCCCCTCAAATTGTGCACGCTTCTTCGGATCTGAGTGCTGTACCCTTGATCTTCTTCCCTAAGCCTCTCCTGGGTCAAGAACGCTGGCCATTTGAAGCCCTCTTCCTCTGTGGACTACCCTGCTTCTTGGATAGGTAATTATCCTATCCAAGAATTCCTCAAATCTATTCCACTTTCACCATTGCTTTTCCTAGGAACCTTGGGTGCTTGTGAATTACTTCTTGTATGTATGAGTTTTCCCCTTTAAATAAATAATACTCTTTATTCGAAGAACACCCATCTTTTCAGTTTCATTGGGGAGGGGACCCCATAAAAATTGGTTGCGTATCCTGGTTTGTTATCCATCTCGCACACAGCCTTCTCCTTGCTGCTAATTTCCCCCTACTTGCAAGGAGTCCCATTCTGGTAACACACAAACACCTTCCATATATGTAGCACACTTGAAGAAAAGCTCTGTAAATCAATCGTTTAGAGGGGGGACTATGGCCTGTGTGATTTTGGTGATGTTAAGTATGAAAACAAGCTTGCTCATTTCCCCACTGACTCCTCTTTGAAAAGAACACTGTGCGCTCACCTTCCCCAGGGGTTCTTTGGAGTCTAACCCCATTGTTGTGTGTACTCAAACTCAGTGGTCAATGGTTTAGAAGGACTGTGTTCTGTGCAATTTTGCTGCTGCTGAATACAAAAACAGCTGCCCCAAAGATCCTCAAAGGCTTCATTGCAAACAATGGGCCAAAACTCATAATGGGAAAAAAAAACGTGATTTGAGCTGAACCACCAATGCCCTATCCAGAAAACACCAATAATGATAGTTAATTTGGAAAAGTCAAATTCAAAACTGAAATGAAATTTTCTCAATGCACACTTCTAATGTTTAATAGCATGGTGAAAGAAGAAAGGCAGAACTGTTTTACTCGAGTTTTGCCTTGGTCTTCTCCTAAAAGAGGTGAGAAGTCATGTAAAAGGTAGCTTGCATGATGAACAGGCAAGATTGCAGCTCAATGTTGATAAGGAGTTGGTTGGGGAAATATCTAGTGACTGAAAATGAGTTTAGTTCTTCAAAGCCAAATGAATCCCATCCTAGAGGCTGAAACTTACTAATGAACTTTCAGAACCTCTTTTTATCTTGGACTGAAGAAGTGCCACAAGAATACAGAAGAGCAAATATTGCCCAAATCTTCTAAAACGAGGATCTGGGAAATTACAGTCAGTATGACTCTCATGCCACAGAAGATACTAGAACAGATTCTAAAGCAATCTAATTACATTGAAAACAATGCAATGAGTAGAAGCAACCATGCACATTGCTGCAATGTGCTCTCCAGGGAACTGCCTTGGAAAAAGCTTCAATTGGTACAGAATGCTGCTACCAGGATGCTGACTGAAGTGGGTTGTAGGGACCATATTACTCCAGTCTTGGTTCATCTATACTGGCCCCCAATTTGTTTTCAGGACCAATTCAAGATGCTGGTGTTGACCTTTAAAACCTTGTAAGGCTTGGGACCAGCATACCTTCAGGACCACCTAGTCCTATACAAACCTACCCAACCACTATTGTAATTCTCTGAGACCCTGTTCTGGCTGCCCCTGCTTCTGAGGCTAGACACATGACAATCCAAGTGATGGCCTTCTCTGATGCAGTACCTTAGTTGTGGAACTTGCTCCCCAGAAATATTAGTTTCCTTCTATCCCTGTCTTCTGCCAATGGGTGAAGACTTGTTTAATTTAGTGTTCCTCCTTCCTTCCTTCCTTGTGTTTTAATTTGCTGTCCTTTGTTCTGTATATTTATTTTTACTCCATTTTAATGGGTTTGAATTTAAGAAAATTGTCATCAATGGGCTTCAAGGGTTAATTCTGCTTAGGACTGCATTACAAGTTTGGGAAGAACTCTTTGTTCCCAGAATCTAAGAATATATTTAACGGAATCTCTGCATACATGCTTGTTTTTACTGATTTGTCAAACCATACTCAAATGTCAAAAGCATCTTTTTTTTTTCCTAGAAAAAAACCCAAAATTGAAGCCCAATAAGGTTACCAGGTTGTCCTCGACACCAGTCTAATTACATGACCTGAAGCCTATGGATAAAATTTCTATACATGTCCAGGGTACTACAGAGGACCCTTCTTCTGAAGTATACTTGGAATGTTGATTCATCTTTTATCAGTTTTGAAATTAAACTGCAGATATCAAATCGGACAGAAAATTATTGTCGCCTATAGTCTATGGATTCTTAATATGTCTTGATTGTTCTGGGTGGAAAGACTATCACTGAAACTTTGATTTTGATCTTGATGGTATGTTATGCTGGATTCAAGTAAGTTTACAGTGTGGATTTTTGAGATAAGGAAGATTTGGCATACATGATCGAAACATGGTTGGATGCTGCTGCCAATCTCTCTCTTTTGTGACTGTGGCTAGTACAATTCTGCATCAAGTTTGGAAGACGGAACAGGAGGATTTTCTGAGTCCCAATGCAATCCCAATGCAAATAGTTGCTAGCCTTGATTTATGTTCCTTGTGTTGAGGTACAGTAACATGACAGAAATTTTGCAGGTGTACCCCTAGTGGATGCCATGCCTGAGTCACTATTACTTGTAAAGTTGTAAAGACAGTTTGGTGTAGTGGTTAAGAGCGCGGGACTCTAATCTGGAGAACTCGGGTTGATTCCCCACTCCTCCGCTTGAAGCCAGCTGGGTGACCTTGGGCGAGTCACACAGCTTCTAGGAGCTCTCTCAGCCCCACCCACCTCACAGGGTTTTTGTTGTGGAGATAATAGCATACTTTGTAAACCGCTCGGAGTGGGCGTTAATTTGTCCTGAAGGGCAGTAAATTAATCGAATATTGTTGTTGTTGCTGCTGCTGTTATCCAATTCTTTGCTGATAAAATCCCTCAGATCCACTCTGATTTTGGCATCAGGCAGTAGAGATGTCTGAGAGGGTATCTTTTAATCAGTATTTACAGGGTGGTATTCCTGAATCATGTTGACAGGGCCCTAGGTGTTGTGACGCCCACATGGGCTTAGACCTTGCCTATCTTGTTTACTAAACAAGAGCCAGTTTGGTGTAGTGGTTAAGAGCATGGGACTCTAATCTGGAGAGCCGGGTTTGATTCCCCACTCCTCCACGAAGCCAGCTGGGTGACCTTGGGTGAGTCACAGTTCTCTGGAGCTCTCTCAGCCCCACCCACCTCACAGGGTGATTGTTGTGGGGGTAATAACACTTTGTAAACCGCTCTGAGTGGGCATTAAGTTGTCCTGAAGGGCGGTATATAAATCGAATGTTATTATTATTATATTATTATAAAACCTTGCAGTAAGGAAGTGAAGGAGTCATTAACAAAAATTATTACTGCATCTTACTGAAGATGACTTTCCAAAGTTTTTGAAAGAAGCATCAGTCCTATACTTTAAAACCCTACTGTAGATAAAAAGGTTGTGGCTATCTATGGCTTGGATTCCAACTTACCTTTCTTAGAGATCACTGAGAGAGTGGTGACACACCAATTCCAGGGTTTTCTGAATAACTTACCTGCTCTTGACCCTTTTCAATCTGGCTTTATATACATATTAAGATGACTTATACTGAATCAGACTACTGGTCCATCAAGGTCAGTATTGTCTACTCAGACTGGAAGCAGTTCTCCAAGGTCTCAGGCACAGGTCTTTCATATTACCTTCTATCTGAACCTTTTAACTGGAGATGTTGGGGACTGAACCTGGGATCTTCTGCATACTAAGTAGATGCTCTACTACTGAGACACAGCCCCTCTCCCTTTGGAACAGAGATTGCCTTGTTGCTCCGGTGGATGATTTCCATTTGCAGATTACTAAAGGGAATGTTTTCCTTAATGCTGCTGTATCTTAATTATGAAAAAACTAATGTTTCTTTGGCAACAGATCTACGAAGACTGCCAGGGAGGTGGGAGAAGACTTTTTTTTTCCAATCCATGTCCTTGGTTTTGCCAATGAAAGGATTAAAATCATCCAGTCCAATTACAACACTTTGAAGGTAGGAAACTACGTATCTTCTAGTAGTGTTTTCCATTCTTCCTGGATTGACAGTACAGTATTTTTAGTGGAATATATTACAAATAATCCCACTATTAAACCTGATTGATCTGGAAAGTAAAAAAACTTGCACAATGTTTACAAATATAACCAAACATACCCTTGTTCACTCATTTACATGCTGCAGTGTAGGTGTACCCAGGTAAGACTATTCCCCAACAACTCAAATGTCTTGTCGGCATGCAACATCAAGTTTTAAATAGTGAATAAAATAACTTCTATTTTGGGACAACCAGACAAGTCTTCACAAGGTAACTAAATCTGAAACTTTAAAAAGATAACAGCATTTGTTCCTAATTGTTATGCTCATGTAGGGAAGCTTAAAAGACCTGCTTATCACAGAGGCCATTAGCATAAATTAATATGAGCATAAAGAACTATTTTAGAGGCTAACACTTTTACTTTATTTTGACATCTTTCAACAGTAGTCATAAGCCTTGTCTTTTCAGCTGGTATCTTGCAAGATACCAGAAACTTTTGATATACTTAAGAATACAATCATAAACTTCTGAGGGCATATACTTAAACATCTACATGCAAACTATTGTCTAAGATCAGCCTGTGCACTATAAGCACAGTACTTTTAATACAATTTAAGCTTCAGCTAACAACTAATAACTAATCAGATGGAAAGAAACCATATAACTTATTATGGAAGAGAAAGTAGCACCTTTTGTTATAAACAGGCGTATACAAGTGTTTCCTCTCATTTCTACAGGCAGCAGTTAACAAAAGGCTGCCTGGTAGCAAGCAATTCCTTAGCCACTTAATATGTTTTGAGCTCACTGAGTAGTCTACTTCATATTGCTCATCACTTCTTTATTTCTCAGTTTAGTTGACATCAGGAATGAAAGGGGGATGGGTTCTCTAACATTACTACTTTTTTCTTGAATGAAATCTCTAGCATTCTATTTCAAAATTTGCTGATAAAACCAGAAACCTAAGATAGCTTGTGAACTGAAGAACAGCCTTGCAAAAGCAAGAGAGAAGAAACATCTTGATTTTGGGTATGCAGTTAAAATAAGGAAGTGTGTTACAAGAATGATTTTATTATTGTTCTTGATTAATGGATTGTAAATTGTCCTGAACCCTATTTTGGGACAAGCAGGCTATACAATTTTCTAAATAAACACATACTTAAAAAGGTGTAAAACATATTATTCCTATGATTTTATGTCCTTAAGCTTGCCACTGCCTGTGTCTACACTATTTTATAGTCAAATTACATTTTGTATTTCATCCTAATCCTCCTTGCAATATACTGAACATTAACGTACTACTAAAATTTTTGTATCTGTAATCTAGTCCAATCATAAGCATAGTATTTCAGATAAAATTTTTGTCATGAATAATTAAGGAGCTTTTCGCACAGACCTTTGTAAAATATTTTGGCTGCTGATTGCTAGTAGATTTTTTGGTGCTGTTTTGGACACAACTGGTCTACTGCTAGTTGCTAACAGATTTTTTAAAACTTTTTTAGACAAAGCCACTTGTGTCCTGTTTGCAATGCAGGGTTGAGCTGTGTTTTTCCCATCCTCAAGTTTTCAATATGCTTCCCATTTACTATGAAAATTTCTGTAGTGTATCTGACAGTGCCACCTTTTAATTCTTCCCACCCAATTCCAGCACATTCTTTTTTTTGCATGCATGTAGATTAGCACTACAGTGGTAAGTGGTGTGGCAGGTTCTCTGAATTACCAACTTTCATTTTTTTAAAAAATCAGTCTCCACTGAAGAGATATGCCTTTTTTCTTATATCTCTGCAAGGGAAGGGGCTAGAGACTTATTTTTTTTAAAAATGAAGGGAAATCAGAATCTGCAACACCTGTCAATACAAAACGGTAGTGATATTTTTGTGATGACTTTTTTTAAATGCAAAAAGCTCTGGTGGCCCGAGAGTGGGGACAGCCACATCCTGCATCAGAAAAAGTGGCAGTGTTTGAAATGGCCACAGCAATTTATATGTAGTTTATAAATGAGTGTAAATGCTGTTTGAAACTTATGCCCCTACATCACTTTACACGAATTCAGGACACAACTGGGTTAAAACAGAAATGTCATTTTCACCTTCTCTCTGAACTTCTCCAGCTTGTCATTATCATTCTTTTACTGGGATCCAAGAGAATAAAAGCAATATTCCAGGAGCACTCTCAAAATGGTGCAAGCAGCTATACTGTTGAATTAATTTGCCACGTGAAACTCAGCTTTCAGTATGGCTTACTGCTTTCATGTTTACTAATCTTTCATTAATACTTGCATGTATGAGAAGTATTTTCTTCAGCCTTCTCATCACTCATTTAGTATTGTCACAGAAGTTTGGAATGAGAGTTTAGAAGCTGCTATAACCAAAATGATGACCACAGTGTTGCCACTATGAAAGGGCAGTCTACACTGAACTGTTTGATTCCAGTTTAGCAAAACCTGAGTTTTACATACAGATGCTTTATTTCTATGACAAAACACTTTTTAAACATTATGAACATTTAACAGCAGCTATACTATATACTGATCCAAATCCTACCTTTACGGGACTTCTTCTCTTCAGCTATGACAAGGAAGACAATGAAATGGCCAGCCTTTTATTGTTCCTATCCTAAAACTAGGCCAAGTTGCACAACCAAAAGACCAAGAGTCTGAACGCCCAGTCGAACTCAGTTCTGCTCAAAGATTTTCCTTTTCATTCTCTTGCTTCTGTGCTGATTTCCAAACCAAACCAACTGAATTGCTTTTGCTACATTTCACAAAGAACCAACAGTTGTTGGTTCTATGCATCAATAGCATTGAAAATACTTTCAGTGTTACAAGAGTTGACCATCTTTCAATGTCTTCTTAAACAGTGTCAGACTCTTTAAGTGTGAGGGTGTAATCAAATATTGGTCAAACACTAAAGGTAAAGCTAGTCCCCTGTGCAAGCACTGAGTCATTACTAACCAAAGGGGGGATGTTGCATCACATTTTCTTGGCAGACTTTTGTTACGGGGTGATTTGCCATTACCGTCCCCAGTCATCTACATTTTACCCCCAGGAAACTGGGCACTCATTTTACCGACCTTGGAAGGATGGAAGGCTGAGTCAACCTTGAGCCGGTTACCGGAACCCGGCTTCCACCAGGATCGACCTTAGGTTGTGAGCAGAGCTTGGGCTGCAGTACTGCAGCTTACCACTTTGCGCCACAGGTTTGATACTCATCATAAAGTGCAATCAAGTCACAACTAATTTGTGGTGACCCCTCATGTGGTTTTCAAGGAAAGAGATGAGCAGAGGTGGTTTTCCATTGCCTTTCTCTCCATAGCAGCCCTGGTCTTCCATCCAAGTGCTAACCATGGCTGTTCCTACTTATCTTTGAATTCAGGCTAATTAGGGCTCTTTATTAAAAATTGTATTATTCTAGCTTAGTATTATGTAAGGCCTCTCTAAATGTCAAGTTCTCTCTCACTGCAAGCATTTATTCAATTTATTTATACCTCACTTTTCTCCCAAATATGGACCCAAAGTGGCTGATGACCTCCTCTTACACTACCAGTTGACTCATGTCTCTTTCTACTATATGAGACCTAGTGGCAGAGACCGCCCTCAAGTCTCAGCTAACTTATGGCAACCCCTGGTTTTCATGGCAAGAGATGGGTTTGCCATTGCCTACATCTGAAACCCTGGCCTCCACTGGAGGTCTCCCACCCAATTACTAACCAAGGTCGACCATGCTTAGCTGCTGATTACCTGGGCCATTCAGGTCAGGGCACATCATATGACGATACCAATAAAAGTTTGGTATTATTGTCCTTTAAGATCTGACAATAGTCCAAACATTAGTGAAAAAAGCACAATAAAGAGAATGTGAAAGAGCTGAGGTCAAAATCAGGACTCTGCTAGAAAAGAATGCTGGATCAGACTGCCTTTTCTAGTCAACAATTTAACGTCACAGAATTCCAGCACTGAAGTCCATTAAAGCATGAAATATATAAACACTGTTTATCATAACATTCGTGATTGATAAAATATACTCACAGAAGAATTGAATTAAATAACGCGAAACGTAACAAGCAATACACAAAATCCACTGATTTCCCGAAGCACGCAACAGGAATGCGAGGCGTCACTGACACACCGCATTTTCTTTTTCTTAAAACAGCATTTAGCCGCCATTTTACGAAACCTTCAGAAGCTGCTGCAACATCTGTTGAGAAAATGGCTCCCTAGAACGCCACCAAGGCGCGGCAGGGAGAGGGGTGTATATGCAGAACACGCGCTGGTCGCGTGGGTGAATCGCGTGGAGGAAGGGTACAGGACGGAGGGGCACACGTGCGTTACAAAGGAAGGGGGGAAGGGACCGGGAGGGGGAATCGCGCGCTCGCACCTCACTCACACACACACACACCCCTCGTTCCTACGGATGATCCATGGGGCTTCGGTATCTTCCAGAACGGAGAGAACAAGACGACCCCAACACACGACTTCTGCCCGCGCACGCGCATAACAACCCCCCTCCCCAAAATATAACCGGTTGGGGGAGGCGGAGTAAGGAAACGCGGGGTGAAGCCGCACCTCTCTTTCTCTCAGGAGAGTACGCGTCTCTGCCAGAGAGCGTGATTCCACGTGTCACGTGGCCCTGGCTCGCCCAATCGCCGAGAGAAATGACGAGCCTTGTATGCTTTGCGCAGAGTGCGCACTGAGGAGAAGCGGTGCGGCTGTGCGGACCAAGAGTTGATGCGGCAGTGGAGAAAAGAAGACTGGGAAAGAACGAGCGCGGCGTCTCTCTCTTTCTTCTTCCTCGCGATATATTCGTATATCGAGAGAGAAGTAATTCAGGAATTGCGGGGGGAAGAGAAAGCGGTGGGGGGACGGTAAAGGAAGGTCCGTGCCTTCCTTGCGGTGCTGTGACGCGAAAAGAATACACGATCAAGGAGGTTCTGAGGAGAGCTGTCGCGCGCGCTTGCTTTTCTGAGCAGACCCGTGGCGGGAAGGGCGCGCGCCTTTCGATAAGATTCTGGCAGCCTCGCTTCTCGCGCTCCAGATTCTAGGAAAGCTCGTGAGGGCGGGGTACGCGCGCGCGCGCTTGTTCTTCTTGGGCGTGGGCGGCGTGTAGTTGATAGGCGCTACAGGATCCATCATGGCATTCTCCAACTACAGCAGCCTGCAGCGTGCTCAGCTGACTTTCGACTATCTTCATACCAACTCGTGAGTAGGAAGAAGGGAACGGGCTAGAGTGCAGCTGTTAGGAGGTCTCTTTTCGTTGCTCTATGCATTCGCGATGGTTGCTAATCCAGAAGAAGGAAAAGAAATCAAAGAATATTGGATTCATTGGGAAGAATGGAAGATGAATATCCTCATGGGATGAAGGCAATGGAGATGGCCAGTTTATGAAAACTCCAGCCAAGATTCAGCATTTGCGATTTTACACTCACACCTGAAAATGTCATTTGAGCACATGCTAGGATTTGTTGAGGAATCTGGAGGCTCCATAGGTTGAGACACCTAAATTGGCTCAAGGATCAAGACAGGAAAATGGGTTGAAGCTGGCAATGCAGATGCTGGGATGGAGAAGATAACATTTTGGTGGTCATAGTAGTGCAATATTTTCTATGGAACGAATGTAGATAGTATTGCTGATCTTTTGAAGCACCTGATATATTTGTTCTTGATAAGGGAGTTAAATACTCTATAATGGCATAATAATGTTCAATTAGGATATGCTGATCATGTGGAAATATTGCAAGTGTTGTATATTATTCATATTAGAGCCAGGAGACGCACATTATATAAGACTTATTTAATATATATGAATGGGTGTTGTCAAGTTGCAACTGACTTATGGTGACCCCAAGCAAGGGAGTTTCAAAGCAAGTGAGAATCAGGTGGTTTGCCATTCTCTTTCTCTGCAGTATCTTTTTTGGTGGTCCCCTTTCTGAGTACTGACCTTGCTTAGCTTCTGAAGATCAGGCTATACCATACTATTCCACCTTCTGGCTTTAATACCAATGTAGAAATTGGTGATAGAAAGATCCAGAGGATGCTGGAACTGCTGAATAAATTGTATATGCAAGTCATAGGTGGATAGGGAATAGGTAAGGAAGTAGCTTCAAAAATAATGTAGTAACAGATGTGTAGGGGTAAATCAGTTTGTTTCTGAATGACATGCTTGACTAACATTTATTGATTCACGTAGCTGTGATTTAATGTCTTGTTTCTTGTTCTGGACAAGTAATGTGATGGTTGTTGTGGGTTTTCCGGGCTGTATTGCTGTGGTCTTGGCATTACAGTTCCTGATGTTTCGCCAGCAGCTGTGGCTGGCATCTTCAGAGGTGTAGCACCAAAAGACAGAGATCTCTCAGTGTCACAGTGTGGAAAAGATGTTGGCAGGTCATTTGTATCTACTCAGGAGGGGTGGGGTTGAGCTGAGTCATCCTGTAAGAGTTTCCCAGGGTGTGGAATGCTAATGGCGGGAGGCTTCACTGTATCCTGAGAAGGTTCTTTTGCATATGGATTGGTGCTTGATGTGCTAATCTTCTCTGCAGGGCTATTGTCGAGTATAGAGTGTTGTGTTAGCCTGGTGTTTTTCAGAACTGGAAACCATGCTCTGTTCATTCTTAAGGTTTCTTCTTTCCTGTTGAAGTTTTGCTTATGCTTGTGAATTTCAATGGCTTCCCTGTGCAGTCTGACAAAGTAGTTGGAAGTGTTGTCCAGTATTTTGGTGTCCTGGAATAAGATACTGTGCCCTGTTTGAGTTAGGCTATGTTCCGCCACTGCTGATTTTTCAGGTTGTCCAAGTCTGCAGTGTCTTTCATGTTCTTTTATTCTTGTCTGGATGCTACGCTTTGTGGTCCCGATGTAAACTTGTCCACAGCTGCAGGGTATATGGTATACTCCTGCAGAGGTGAGGGGGTCTCTACTGTCTTTTGCTGATCGTAGCATCTGTTGTATTTTTCGGGTGGGTCTGAATACTGCTTGAAGGTTATGCTTTTTCATAAGTTTTCCCATCTGATCAGTAATTCCTTTGATATATGGCAAAAACACTTTTCCTGTAGGAGACTGTTTTTCCTTGGTTGTTTGATTCATCCTGGGTTTGATTGCTCTTCGGATTTCATTTCTGGAGTAGCCATTTGCCTGAAGTGCGTGGTTTAGATGATTAATTTCCTCATTGAGAAAGTGCGGCTCACATATCCGGCCATGAAAGCCTTCGACAATACAAGTAATGTGATGTTTGGTCCTGGCTTGTTTGGCTTCTTTTCAGTTGATGTTAATGGCTTAGATACCGAAGAACTAGTTTCAGCTGGACGTAGTTCACTAAGTGTTAAATAATGCATTCTCACTTTAAAAACTAGAGATGTTATAGGAAGGCTATATTTTTTCTAATGTGATAAATATCTCGATTGGATCTGTATTAAAACAGTTATATTCCATAGAGGTTCAAGCCCAGCAGAAGGTGATGAGAAGGTGGAGAAACTTAAGGACAGCCTCATCATCATGGACTAGAGATGGGCATGAACAGAAATATGCACCAAAGTTCCGCACAAACTGGCCCATTTCATGGTTCACGAACTGGCAGTTCATCAGAGCCCATTTCTGACTAACCTCCATGAACTTTAAGCTGGTTCATTTGTTTCATTTTTTGGTTCATTATTGCAGACAGCCTGATGCCAGTCAGCTACCTAGGCAACAGGGGTTGAGCTTTCTTCAGACCTTCTGCTACCCAGAAGTGACGATATGCTGACTTGGAAGTGACATTTTCACGAACCAAATGAACCGGTTCAGGAACCGGAGCAGCTTCGTGAAACGTGATGAACCATGAACCTCATGGTTTGTTTGTTAGTTTTCCAGTTTGTGCCCATCTCTATCATGGACAGATCATTACTTGCTTAAGTTTAGATGTATAAGAGTACCAAGACTCTGCAGGGGTGGCGATCAATTAAGAAAATTGGCTCCCAGAGCTTGAGGGAGCCAAATCATTTTCTGATGCTTTTAGTGGATTTTTTGATGATATGATTTTGCTACTATCAATGCTATGTTTGACCTGTAGAATGAGAAAATGTCGTAGGCTGTTAACATGATAGCTCTTGGATGCCCGGGTAACCCCTAGGTTTACAGAGGGGCTGCGGGCTATGAAAAGATAAGGGAGATTGCTAGAGCAATAATGAAAAAAGACGATTGGATCCAACAAGATATGGGCTAGAACTCATTTTAAAGCTTACTCCTTGGCAGTGAAAAATTATATATCTATTGCCATTGTATCCCAATAGCAGATTAGATCCAACCAACTTTTCTCATGAAAATGGGAGGGAATGTTCTACTTTAACCACCCAAAAGCCCATGCTACGATCATGGGGCCTGAATGGACAAAAGTCATATAGAACCAAGGCAATAGTAAGAAAGAAAACTGAATGAGATTCAGTGAAAAGGGTAGCTGGATCCAATCCAGTGTAGGCCTGTGGAGGTCTTCTGGGGGGTCAGGGGCATATAGAGATCTGGGCTATAATAGAAGGTTGAGTGCTCGCTGGCCTCCTGTGACCAGATGTCCCAATACTTTGTAGTTAGTGATGGTTGGATAGTGCTAGGGTGCTGGCTCTCCAGTTGTGTGGGAATACTTTTAAGTTTGTTCAATCTGAGGATGCGGACAGGATTCTTAGAGGTCTAAGACCTACAACCTGTTTTTGTGTCCCTTGACCCTCCTGGTTGCTTAAATCTGCTGAGAGGGGGGACTGGTTACTTTAATTATTTATTTAATTAATTCAATTTTTAATTTAATTTGATTTATATTCCGCCCTCCCCTCAATAGCAGCTCAGGGCAGATAAGAGAGGGGATGGTCATGTTAGCATTGAAACAGTGATCTGTCCACTCCTAAAGAAATCTACTTTAGATCCAGGAAGTTTGATAGTTGTACAGTCTCAAATGTACCATTCTTAAACGAGGGTATTGAATGGTTCTTGGCTGGACAAGTTCAAGGATGATGAGCATTATTTGGATCCTTTCCTGTCTGGTTATGCAACAGAAACAGCCTTGATCACCCTGTTAGATGAACTGTGCTGAAAGATGGGCAGGGGGAGTGCAGCCTTGTTGATTCTTGTGGATCTCTTGCAATGGTTTTCAATACTGTCAACAATGATATCCTTCTAGACTATCTTTCCAGTGTGGGAGGCACTATTTTGCAGTGGTCTCAGATCTGTCTGGAAGATACGATTCAGATGGTAGTGCTAGGGGACTGCTGCTTGGGCCTCTTGCCTCTAAAGTCCTGAAAGGTTCCATCTTGTCCCTTGTGCTTTCAAACATCTATATAAAATTACTGTGTGAGGTCATCCAGAGTTTTGGGCTGGGTTGTCAACAATATGCAGAAGATACTCATCTTGCTCTCACACTTCCAATGGATCTCAGGAAAACTGGAAACCTTGAACCAGTGACTGGAGGCTGTTTGGGGATAGATGAGGGATAATAATCTGATGCTTAAACCATACAAGAGAGGTGCTGTTGGTGGACAGAAGAACTAGCTCCAATATTGAGGAGATGGGATTACACTTCTAAGGGAGTGGGTTCGGGAGTGGGGGTTCCGCTGGATGTGAGCCTCCTGTTGGGTAAGCAGGTAGCAGTGGTAGCCAGGAGCACCGTTCTCCAGCTTTGGCTTTTGAGCCAGCTGCAACCGTTTCAAGGCAAAAAATATCTTGCCACTGTAGTGCATGTCTTATTAATGTCTAGTTTAAATGACTGCATGCCTAGAAACTACAGTTGGTACAGAATGCTGTGATAATGCTGACCAAAGTGAGTTGTAAGAACTGTATCACTCCTGTATTGTTCCATCTGTAGTGGCTTCCAATTTGCTCCTGAGCCTAATTCAAAGAGCTGCTATTGAACATTGAACCACTATATGGCTTAGACCCACACAACTTATAAACCTATTAAATGATTATGGTCTTACTGTGGGGCCCTTCTTCAGGCGCCCCTATCATCTGAGGCTGTGTTGGGTAGCACCCCAAGAAAGGACCGTCTAAGTCTTAGCAACAAAATTGGCATTCTTTCTCTAGGGAGATATGTCCGTCTCCCTGTGTCGTCGTCATCTGGGGCAGGTGAAGGCCTTTTTGTTTTGTTTGGCATTCTCTTGTTGAATCTTGTCCTTGTTTGTAATTGTTTTTATATATAAGCTTTAAAATTGGTTTTTAATCTTTTTAAATTGTTTACTGCTTTAACAACTCTGGTAGGATGGAAAGGTTAGATTAAAATGTTCTAAATGAATAAGGAGAGAAGGGATTTTTCTGATGGAAATCTTTTAATAAAATGCATAGCATAAGTTAATGGTTTCTACATCTCAGATTGTAGAATCTGGTTCTCCTCTATGATTTGCAGTAGTAAAGCTAAAAATAGCAACATTAATAAAAGATATACAGTGTATATTGTTTATACTAAAGTTAAAAATATTTTCAGATTTTTTAAAGTCCATACAATCATAAACATATAGGAAAAAGTGAACAGGGAGTACTTTAACCTTTATGTGAATATTAGTAGAACTAGAAGGCACTCCAAACAGATGCACAGATTAAAAACTTTACCCTACAATATATGATACAACTGTTTTGTGAAACTCTCTTTTTTTTTTTTTTGAAAAATTTTTTATTGGGTTAGAACATTTTTATTTTTACATTACAATCAATTTTCCCCTAATTTTTCGTTTCTAACCCCCTCCCTTTCCCCCCCTTTTGTTGACTTCCAACAGCTTTCCCACCCTCTGTCCCTTTTCCCTTACTTCTATTAAATTCCTCTGTCTAAAACAGATATACATTCTCCATTATATTAAGCAGTGCATCATTAACTCCTTTAATTATTATACACCCAAACTATACGTCTTTAGATAAACAATTTATCCCATTTTCCAGTTTTGAATAATTCTATATAAACCTATATATCATAAACCATAAAAATTTCCCACATTTAAATCAAACAATTTGATTTGTTCTCTATATATTACTCATTTCAACTTTTTATGGTAATTCTATATAACTCCTCAGATACTCAATCAATTTAACTCTTCTATACATTCAGTTTGGTGCATATAAATCTTGTCAAAGAAAGAAAATATTGTTAGTTAGTCAATCCTCATGTTTAAACCTTATCATTAATTATTCTCTATCAGTTGACCTATACATATCTATATATATCTCAATCAATTAATCTAACTGCTTATAAATTCACATTTCTCTTCCTCCCCCGGTAAAGTCACCCCTCTCTTTTATACTTTTATTATATTTCAGTAGTTCTCAAACTGCCACAGTTTTCCTCCCACCTCCCATTTCTTCTCCAGGTATTGTTTCAGCTTCTCCCAGTCTGTGTTGAACTGCCCTGAGTCCAGATCTCTCAGTTTTCTTGTCATCTTGTCCATTTCAGCCATATACAGCAATTTGTAGATCCAATCTTCAATAGTTGGTACTTCTTGTACTTTCCATTTCTGCGCATACAAAAGTCTAGCTGCTGCAGTCATATAAAAAATCAACGTCCTATGATGGGCTGGAATTCCCTCCATTCCCAAGTTTAGCAGCAGGAGTTCTGGGTTCTTATTTATTTGAAACTGTAAAATTTCACTCATTTCTCTTATTATTTCCCCCCAGAACTGCCTAGCTACCTCACACGACCACCACATATGATAGAGGGAGCCCTCATGTTTCTTACATTTCCAGCATTTATTAGAAGTATTCAAATTCCCTAGCGCAATCTTCTTTGGTGTCATGTACCAACGATAGATCATTTTGAAAATGTTCTCTTTAATATTAATACATGTCGTTGTCTTCATTGTAGTTTTCCACAAGTATTCCCATGCCTCCATTGTTATTTCTTTATTGAAATTTATAGCCCATTTCACCATCTGTGTTTTAACTATCTCATCCTCAGTATACCATTTCAGCAATACTTGGTATACCTTGGATATTCTTTTCTTGTCTTCTTTAAGAAGGGTCTGCTCTAGTTCCGAGTTCTCTGTTCGTATGCCCCCTTTTGCAAAGTCTGAGTTGTATAAGTCTCTAATCTGTCTATACTGAAACCAATCATAGTTAGGTGATAGTTCCTCTTGCGTCTTTATTCTAAGTTTAGATACTTCAATCTTAGTTATTTCTTTATACGTTAAACATTGTTGTTCATTATCCACAGCTCTCGGATCTATCACCTCATATGGAACCACCCACAAGGGGGTTCCTTCTTGTAAGTAAGTTCTATACTTCTTCCAGATTGTAAATAGACTTCTCCTTACAAAATGATGCAGGAACATCGAGTTGACCTTTACTTTGTCATGCCATAGGTATGCGTGCCATCCAAAAATTTTTTTATATCCCTCTAGGGCTAATAGTTTCTTATTCTTTAATGTCATCCACTCTTTTAGCCAAACTAGGCAGATTGCATCATGGTAAAGTCTCAGATTGGGCAGTTGCATTCCGCCTCTCTCCTTTGCATCTTGTAAAACTTTTACTTTCACTCGAGGCTTCTTGCCTGCCCAAACAAAATCTGATATTTTCCTCTGCCATTTTTCAAATTGTTTAGAGTCTCTGATGATTGGTATTGTCTGTAACAAAAACATTACTCTTGGTAACACATTCATCTTAACTGCTGCAATCCTGCCCAACCATGACAGGTTCAATCTATTCCATTTGATCAAGTCTCTCTCTATCTGAGTCCATAATTTTTCATAATTATTCTTGAACAAATCTATATTTTTTGCAGTCAGCTCAACTCCCAAGTATTTCACCTTACTAGTTACTTCACAATCCGTTGTTTCCATTAACAATTGTTGTTTCTGCTTAGTCATGTTTTTGCATAATATCTTTGACTTCTTTTTGTTAATGAAGAAACCTGCCAAATCTCCAAACTCCTTGATCTTGCCTATCACTTTTGGCATGTTCTCCAGTGGGTCTTCTACAATTAACATTATGTCGTCTGCAAATGCTCTGACCTTATATGAGTAGTCCTTTATTTTTATTCCTCGTATTTCCTCATCTTGTCGAATTTGTATCATCAGAATCTCCAATACTAAAATGAACAACAATGGAGATAACGGGCAACCTTGTCTTGTTCCTTTACTAATCGTCAATTTTTTGGTCAATTCATCATTCACTACAATTGCTGCAGTCTGGTCTCTATAGATTTCCTTGATTGCTCTGACGAATCTTTCTCCCAGTTGTAGCTTTTCCATAGTGGCAAACATAAAATCCCAGTTTAAATTGTCAAACGCTTTTTCAGCGTCTACAAAGAAGAAACCAACCTCTTTGTCACAACGCTTGTCGTAGTATTCAATAGCATTGATCACTGTCCTTAAGTTGTCTCTTATTTGTCTGTCTGGCAAAAAGCCTGCTTGTTCCTCCTCTATGACTTCCGAGAGCCACCCCTTCAATCTCTCCGCCAATATCTTCGCAAAAATTTTATAGTCATTATTGAGTAGTGATATAGGCCTATAATTTTTCACGCTAGTCAGATCTTGGCCCTCTTTTGGGATCAATGATATATTCGCTTCGCTCCAAGTGTCTGGAATTCTTTGATCCCTAAAAACTCCGTTCATCACCTCTTTTAGGAATGGTGCCAGTTCATTGGCCATTGTCTTATAAAATTTAGCCGTAAGTCCATCTGGCCCTGGCGCCTTTCCTAGATTTGCGGATTGTATTGCCATATTTATTTCCTCATCAGTTACTTCACTGTTCAACTTATTTCTCCAAGCTTCCGAGATCTCTGGAAGTTTGGTTTTCTCCAAATATGATGCTATTGATTCTTTGTTTACTTCTTTTTTATTATACAGCTTAGCGTAAAATTTATAAAAGGCTCTGCTAATGGTAGTCTGCTCCAAATACGTTTTGTTTTCTTCACAAATTTTATTTATTATTTTCTTTTCCCTTTTCTTCTTTAATTGCCATGCCAAATATTTCCCAGGTTTATTAGCACCCTCAAAAGCTTTTTGATTCAGTCTTTTAAGGTTCCACTCCAATTCTTTGTTACTCATTGCTGTTAACTGTTCTTGAAGAATTTTGATTTCCTGATGTATTTTCTTTGTTTTGTGAAACTCTCTGATATCAGGAGAAGAATAAAAGTTTAACTACAGCAGTATAGCTAAGTTAGAAAAAAATCCAAGATAAATCAGTGAAAAGAGAGAAAGCAGTTATTCAGTCAGTTGCAGGGGTAAAGTGTTATACTATGACGCCCATTGTCTTGCTTGCATGCGTTTTGCATTTTAACCAGAGTATTTTAAAGACATCTTTGATAAGGTGTCCCTTTTGTAGAAAGGTTTAGTCACTTCAGAAATTTCCTTAGTCCTGATCGTTGTTGTAAAAAAGACTTGGTTCTAGAATTTTCCTTTTGTCATAGTCTTGGCAAATGATGATGTCTGTGATAGCATGGAGTCTTTTTAAAAGACTTTTAAAAAAGAAATAAGACATAATACTACAACTACGATCTGTTTCATACAATGCATGATTAATTATTTGGACTTTTCCTCTTAAAATAAACTGTAACACAGAAGCTTTGACTGAATTCTCCCTTTGTATTTCTTGTCTTTTGTTGGCAGTAATGGCATTTTTATTGATACAGAACAACTTTTTGTTTAGAGAGAAGACGCTATTAGAATATGGGAAGCAATGGTATTACGGTATCAATCTACCCACTGTGCTCCTTTCTCCTAAAGCTGGAAAGGGTGATCTGTGAACAGCATCAGTCAGGACCACAACTTTTACTGCATTGGTTCATCGAAGCTTCAAAAAGATCTATCTGCCGAGAAGAAAGATGGAGAAAAGAAGTGACATAGTCACTGCTTTGTTGGCGTGTTGTCCTATTTCCAAGTGCAGATGCATGAATCACCAGACCTGAAGTAGAGGGAGAACTGTGTAGAAACACTTTTGCCCTTGCGGAATTTTATTTGAAGATTATAAGGAGGTACTTCTGGACTCAAATAGCTTCACAGCTGCCAGTGTTTTCTCACCCCCAGTATTTTACTAGGGAAGGTCAGACTTCCTTTACGATATTAATTATCCAAACTCAAAGGCTCACCAAACTCTGAGCCTTTGATTTTTATACTACCCATCCAACGTAGTAGGGATAAGACGGATAGAAACTGAAGTAAATGTTGTTTTGGGTATTTTGAACATAATGAGAAGTTACCTGGCTAGTTCAGAGACTGAAGTTGGAAGTCTTGGTCCATTGTGAACTTCCATTCTTTATGCTGCTACTTTATAAAGTGTGGCAAGAATGAGATCATGTTGGCTTAATTCATGAGTTCATTAATGAATAGAATCATGGGACTGATGGAGACCTCCATTCATCATCTTTACAGATTATATTGAGAGGTCATGTGTTGTAGTGGGATTGAGTATTCGACTTGGACCTGGCTGATTCTTGTTCAGGTATCCATTAAGCTATTCATCTCCTTGTGTGACCATAGAACCAGTGGATATAGATTAACTCTATAGATTACAGGATAGAGATCAGCATTATTCATATTGCCTGATGTTGCACTAGGCAAGGAATAGTTTTAAAAAAGGGATGACTGGTGAATGAGAGAATCCATACAGTACAGGGGAAAACTCAGTTTTCCAAGGATTGATATTAAATTTGGTTCGGGGTTTTCAGTATATCAGGACTCAGTATAGTTGCCTGCCTCAGCATTTGCAATTATGTGAGGAAAATAAGCTTTAAACAGAAATAGGTTAATCAGGGCTCAAAAAAGCTTGTAGCAGGAATTATTTCTATAGCACAATCAGGATTCATGGAGTTTTACAGAGTAACAAGCAAAATAAAAGAGGTTCCTGCTCTGCAGAATTACTAATATACATTTGATAGTTTAAGATCAGAAATTTCGCCTTGGACATACTGAATTTGAAGCAGCAAGGAGGCATTCTAGATAGACATATTGATGGGTAGAGAGTGAAGAAGTCTGGGGGGACAGGTATAGCTATCTGTTCTTGGTGTGTAATGTAAATGGAAAGCCATGGAATCAGATGTACTAAAAGATGTGTGGAGAGACAGTAGTGGGGACTGAGCCCTGAAGAACAACAGAAGTGGGGAGGGAAGTATTACCTGAACTATTGGTCAGGGAAGAAGAGAACAGTTGAAAACAGATAGCAAGCTTAATAGTTTCTTTTAAGCACTTCATACCTAGATTTGGTTAGCATCATGCTAGGTAGAGAGTGGAAAGTATATACTGCTTATTTATTCGAGAAGATTGTATATTGTTGCAGTGGACATGAATAGGAAAGAATGCATAGATTTGTCAATGTTGCCAGTAGCCAGATTTCTGCTTTCCAGTATGACGCAGCTAATTTAATTCTTGCAGTAATGTTGTGTATTGTAGCTCAGTTTGAAGGTGTCAGCTTCTGGCTCTGTGCAGTGTTTTTGACCCCTGTCCATTGGTAAAAGGAATTTGCATCCAAAAAAAAAATACCTTTGTAAATGACAATCTTAACTAAAAATTGTAAATGTTAAAGTTTGAATTTAATCTTAGGATAAGCCACAAAATAAGATTTAATATGATGACTATAAAAATACGCCAGAATGCCACACCTTTTTTTTCAGTGTAATAGTAGAAGTTTCTTTTCAGGCATTTATAGTTTGTAAATACATTATATTGCAGGTATTAGTAACAGTAGTAGGTGCCCTTTTCAGTCTTGTCATAGCCTGTCTTGAAGTTTGAAGAACTGCATTATATTTATTTACTTTGGTTGCAAAACCAAGTTACAACTAGTGAAGACTTTCTAATACATGTGACTAAAGAAATGCATTTGATTAATTTTTACCCCATGTGTGTTTATGGTGGAGAGAAAATACACTATCTAGTTCCAGGACTGAAATGTACAAAAGAACAGTGGTATTATGATACTTGACTCTAGAACTAAATTGATCAATACATTCAGTGGCCTAGTTTTTCTCTACAGTACTTGCAACAAACCATGCCACTTTTGAAGAAAGTGATTCATTCTTAACCTACCTGATTGATGGCAGAGAGTGTCAAGATGTGATTCTGGCTCTGAAATATTAGAAACTGGAAAATTGTCATTATTGTGATAGAATATAAGGGTCCTCTCTGCTTCAGTATGGATGGCACTGGACGATCTGAACTTCTCTGTCATGGCTTCTCAGTAAATACCTACTGTTGATCACTGGAGCGATGGCTCATTCTCTGTGGAGAGCTGCCCTTCTAGTCTTTTAATGTTTGACTACAGTTAAATGCAAAGATGCAGTATTAATTAAAACCCATCTGTACAGGGAGCCGTAAAAATTTAACTCAACTCTCAGCATGTTAGTACAATGCTTTTATTGTATCCTTTTATTTTGAAGTTAGGATAGTTCATTTAAGTTTTAGTGTAGAATCTTAGGGTTAGGGTTAGCAGATATTGACATAGATGGGGCAGTTAATATGAACTATTGTGTGTGGTCTGTAAACTCATGAATCTCACAGTTCCAATGGCCTGTGATTTGTTTTCCAAATCTTATTTCAAAACCTTCAGAATTCTCAGATTAAAATTGGGCCAACATCTCATAGAAGCTAGAGCTTGGATTTTGGCTCTGAATATGAAATTTAAAATAATTTTCTCAGCGAATAACAGCTTACTGTTTTATATGAAACACGATAACTTCTCTAGCCCATGGACTCAAGCAATAGAAGAAGAATTGAATGTTATACAATGCTCAGAGGATGTAATTGCTGCTCTAGGATGGCCTTCAGCTTGTAAAACCTTCAAGAAATTAATTATGAAGATAGACGCAAACAGCACCATTTGCAGAACTAGGAGGATTTGTTCATCCCTCTATATGGTGATCCCACGAAGTTCTACAATTCCATTGTATTTGTTCAGCTTAACAGTTCCAAAGTATAGACGAGCAATTATGCTTGCAAGGCTAAATGCACTACCTTCTGCAGTTACTGAAGGCTACATACTGGGCATGTGGTGGCGAGTGCCCTCAAGTGTTAGCTGACTTATGGTAACCCCTGGTGGGGTTTTCATGTCAAGAGACTAACAGAGGTAGTTTACCATTGCCTGCCTTTGCAACCCTGGTCTTCGTTGGCGATCTCCCATCCAATTACTAATCAAGGCCAACCCTGCTTAGCTTCTGAAATCTGATGAGATCAGGCTAACCTGGGCTATCCAAGTCAGGGCACATACTGGGCATACCTTTTTCAAATAGATATCGCGGCTGAGGCTTAGGTGCTATCAAATCCTTAAGTCATGTTTTATTTGCATGTCCTTGGTACAACAAAGTGGAACAAATGGATTAAACCGTTGACATTAAAGTGGACACAGTCTTCAGTAGATATTTTAGTTCCTAAACTATTAGCATACTCAAGAGTAGAAAATTTACTCATTTTAGCCAAATTTTTAGTTCAAACTGTGAGAACTTGGGCAACTTACAAGAAATCACCTTTTTTGTAACCTGCTTATTAACCCTCTCTGGCCTGAATTCTTCCTTCCTTTCTCATATTCCCAGTCATGTTTGATAAACACTACTTTAGACCTTTAAGTCAAAGGAGTAGAGTAAGGAAGAAAGAAATAACCTTCAAAACACTTTGAAGAAACTCAGAAAGGGTAATAGAAGTTTGTTAAGGACAAAATAACTCGAAGTTTTTAATAATTGTACCTATTTGTTGGTATTTGTGTTACTAAGATCCTTGATATGCTTCATCTGTGGGTGAATTTAATGTTAAAACTAGTCTTCTAGTCTAATGTCCATATTGATATAAAAATGTGAGACTCTAAAACATTTGGAAAGAGTCTAGTTCTGAAAATATATTAAATAGAGTTGTTAATGTTGTCTAGCTTGGAATTCTGAAACATTAGCAACTGTAGGACCTCCATTTTGATCTACATTTTTGCAAACCCCCGCAGCCCCCTTTCTTCCTCATCAGCCCTCACCATGTGGACACCTTCGAATTGTGAGGCAGGCGTTCGTGCCCCCTGGATGTCTCCATTCTCTAGAATCCTAAAAACAAGAACCACATCAGCAACACTTTAAAAGCTAATTTAAGGGAAAAAATGTTTGTGTTATCTGTACGTGGTTTCAAAGGTGAACTGATTCTGTTCAGTAACAACTGAAAAGCCCTGGCCTAAGTTCTGATCTCTCTTACTCTTTCATTGGAAGGGTCTTTGGGCCTGATACTATTTTTTTAAAACTTCCTTGTTGATTGGTAACGCCTAGCCAGAGGCTGGTCAAACAAGAAGAAGGGAACTTGGGAAAACTTTCAAAGACCAGCATTCCACCAAGCTAGAACTTCCAGTATTCAGTTTAAAATAACCACTGGCAATTATTGTCTCTAGACCCATAGTGCCTCCCCACTGTAATCCTTTGCATTAGAAAATAAGAGTGAAAATAGGTCCAATTTGTACTTAAGTATGAGGACTGTATTTAGCACTGTACCTTGTTGCCACACAATCAATTAGAATTCCCAGAGCTGGCTGTCAGATGGTGAGTTTTCTGGCTAGTGCTTTGAAGTGATTTGAAAGCTCTTTGGGATGTTTTGCAGTTGTCAGCAGCTGATAGGTGTTTGGATACCTTGGGTGAGATGAGAGAGAATAAATGGTAATTTTTTGGTTTGTAGGTTATGGTGCAATGCAGACATAGACTTAATGTTGCAGTTGGACACCCTCAGCCTTTATTTTAAAATCGAACTCTTCTGATTATTATGAGTGTTTGTGGTTAGTGAATATCTGTGTATTAGACAACCTATCCCCCATCCTGGTAAGATAAAGTACTAAATTTAGGCCCAGTTTTGTCCTAGGAAATTCAGACTATTTATTTATTTATTTTATTCGATTTATATTCCGCCCTCCCCGCATCAGCAGGCTCAGGGAGGATTACAATTTATACAATAATATAAAATACATGTACCTTTAAAAACCAATAAAACTCCTTAAATATTTAAAAATGCACAACAAAGCAATACAGCAGCAGATTTTAAAAACATATAGCAGCAAATTTCTCCAGCAGCTACCACCCAACTACTTCCAGAGATATTTGGCAAAGGCTGGGTGGTAGATACCCTTTGTGGGGGTACGGCTATCTCTAGGTGGCCAGCAGGGAGGCCCAAATTTATTGACTCCTTTCAAGCCATTGTTTTTGATAGTCAGTCGGGCCAAGGGAGGAAATATTGTTGAACTAAAACTAAGAAGAAACTTGACTCTTGTCCAGCAGGTTACTTTGTAGTAAAGGAATACGCTTTACACCAAGAATTTATTTGTGGCTTTTGATGAAGCTGTGAGCCTTGCGAAACGGGACAATTTAGCCAGGCAAACCCGTTGCCAATCTCCTGCCGGGAGCAGCCGGAGAGAGTGGGCGCTCCCCCATCCTTTTGATTTGACCCTCGGCATTTATGAATAAAGCTTTGGATTGCAGCAGCGGTCTTTTGGCGTGTCCTTAGTGTGCCTTTGCTTTGGAGTTTGGGACCGTTCCCCCTGTCCTTTGCCATAATCTTTATTGATCAGAAGCATCTTCAAATGCCCCAGAGTACTATTTGTGGGATGTTTGTACTATTATTGTGCTATGCCAAGTGCATGTGCTTAGCTGTTGTTGAAGTGTTGCCTGCACAAAATTTCAAAACAATTTTCTTCTTGTATGAAACTGAGCAAACTTTCTACCACATCTCATTTGATTTTTGCTAGGATTACCCTAGTAAGATCAAATGGATACTGGGGTTGAGTTACTTCCTCCTTTAATAGTTGCAAAATCATTAAGTGTAAGGATTGAAAAATACCAGGATTTGGTTGATAGACCCTGCATTAAACAAGTATTATTACTCCGCAGTAGTAGACCCAGTCACCTTTTTCTGGATTAGCAGCACTTGCCAATGTGTACTTTATGAGGGAAATCTCAGTGGATATTTGGAATACTCGAAAGTATCTGGATGCAACATTCCTATTTGCTGGAAACTAATTTAGGAAATTTAAAGAGTTCCTTTCGTGAAAAGAAACCTCTTAGCCTCTACGTGCTGTAATAATTGTTACAGGTTTTATCTTTAAATTTATTTTAAATATCTTAAAGGACTTTTTTCAAGAATTTGCAGATAATTTTATCATAACTTGCAGATTATGACTTCTAGTTAACTATTCACTCTCTATTGGTATCTCATTAATAGCTGAGATGGCATTACTCTGAGTTTATTGTGCCTTAAATGCATACAGAATTTGCTGCTGTCCTGGTTTTGCTTTCGTTGGCTAGCATATATTATGATTTTTTTTTTCATTTTGGCAAGAAGCATAGTTTCAAATTAAAAGGATTTTAAAGGTTGAATATAGCCTTAAAATAACAGCCCATATGTACACTACTTCTAAGATTCAAAGTAATTTTACTGATCATTTATATTGCAGAACCACACATGAATTCTTGTTTGGGGCCCTTGCTGAACTTGTTGATAATGCAAGGTATGTATTGGCAGTTGACTGCCAGAGGTGCTTATCACATTGTTTTGGTTTAGCCAGCTTATTTAATTGTTGCAGGTTGGCTCCAGATCATAGAATTGAGTTCTACTTCAGAAAATTTTAGAATCCTTGCCTTCAGGAACTGTAGTGAAATAAATGTGGAATGCTGTTTTGTAGTATTGGAATGGACACAATGGCTATCACCTCAGTTGATGCTCTGAGATTGTTAAAATGTTAGATACCTGACAAAGCGGTAATAAATACTTGTAGCCTTCATTCTTTTACGTGTTTCCTTTCAAACCCGTTTTCTCCCTACTGCGACAGGATAGTTACCAAGGCCTTTCTGCCAGTTTGTTAGCTGGAGAGTCAGAACTCGGGTATAGTGTGTGTATTCACTGGGGAGATGAGACTTCAAGTGCAGGGAACAGTTAATTGAAAGCTTATGTTTCCTTTTGCAGTTGCCCATGTTTCCTTAATAAGTAGGCCTGTCCTTTTTTGTTATTATTTCGTCACTTTGAAGGAACTGAGAAACATTCTGCCTAATAACTTTTCCTGTTAATACATCAAGGGTCTGATTTCATACTGGTCTTTATATGTATGCTACTCTTACAGTCTTGTTGCAAAGTATTTGCACTGTGGGTGTGGGAGTGAATAGCATATAGAGCTTGCCTGAAGAGCTTTGGCACAGCTTTCTATGAGCTTTCATCCATGTTGTCCCTTGCTGCTGAAGTTGCTACTTTCAACAGCTTTGTTTTCTAGCCATGTTTAGTTATTAATTTTCATGTCTGTTCTTTTGTAGAGATGCAGATGCCACAAAAATAGACATCTTTACTGGTAAGTTAGGTTTATTCTGTTTCTGTAGGGGTTTTCTATACTGGAATGAAGAATATGACTGGAAAGGAAGAAAGTTGAATTAAAAGAAAATCAAGCTTAGAACTACATGGTGTTCTTGTATTCTTTCATTTAATATCAGACTTCTTGGTAATAACTCAGCAGAACAAATACTTGCCTTGTAAGTAATTATTGAAGATTATAGGATTATTGGTTGCTTGATAGATGATTTTTCCTGATTTGCAGTTTTTGGATGCAGAACTGAGATTTTTTTAAAAAAATAAACTAATTCCCAAAGGCATACTGGAAAGAAGAGATTTTTACTTGCCTTGAAAAAGAGAATAAGGAGGGAGCCAAACTCATTTCCTGTCAGTGCAGGTTTCAGTGCTCTAGGGCTTCATTAAAACAAGCATCTTGTATTGAATCTGGAGACCAACTGGAAGTCTGGATTTGGAGATATATGAACACAACAACTGACTTATATAAATGCATGGGCAACGTTTTGCACCTTTGAAAGTTTCTGAATTACCTTCAAAATGAGCTTCATGTAAAGAACATTAGCCTAATCCAACCTGAAGTTGCTGAGATATTAAAGAGAGTGGCCAGTTCTTTATCTTCTTGCAGCAGGTGTAACTGGTGTATCAGCCAAAGCTAATACAAGACATTTTGAACCACAGTGTCTTTCAGTGAGTCCAGAAGTTATGCCGGATCCAAAAGTACCCCCTCAAGTTATAGATGCGATAGTTTAGGTGAACTGCAGCCCTATGAAGATTTTACCAATAGCCAGCGTTCCTTACTACAGTCAGCTCTGTCTTACCTGGATTGAACTTACTTTACTTTATTTGGTATTTAGCCCGCCCTCCCCGCAAGCGGGCTCAGGACAGGGTACAACATTCATAAAATATATAATTATATAAATACAATTAAAATCATATCATAAAATCATGACTCAGATGGCCTATTGCACATTCCTGCCCTCAAATACAAAGAGGGAGACACCCGGACGGATGGTATGTCATTGGATAGAAAAAGGCGACGGGAGGCTCAATGATGGTCTTAATACTGGCCTCAACCATATGCCCGGCAGAACATCTCCGTCTTGCAGGCCCGCCAAAATGATACCAGATCTTGGTGAGCCCAAGTGTCTTCAGACAGAGTTCCACCAGTTTGGGACCAGGACCGAAAAAGCCCTGGCCCTGGTTGAGGCCAAATGAGCCTCCCTGGGGCCAGGGATCACCAGCAAGTTCTTATCTGCTGAACAAAGCGCTCTCCGGGGTACATAAGGGGAGAGATGGTCCCTCAGGTATGCTGGTCCCAGTCCGTTTAGGGCTTTAAAGGTCAACACCAACACCTTGAAATGGACCCGGAAGTCCATGGGAAGCTAATGAAGCTGCTGCAAAACTGGTGTAATATGTGACCTGAATGGAACGTCCATCAGGACCCAAGCAGCAGCATTCTGGACCCACTGTAGTTTCCAGGTCAGACCCAAGGGTAGCCCTGCATAGAGGGAGTTACAGTAATCTAGCCCATGGCCTGGACGGAAACCGGACTGGTATGGTATTCACCATAGTTCAATTTCTTTTATTTTTTTAAAAAAAATTATTAGGTGAGAATATTAATACATACAACTTTCAGATAACATCTCAATATCATTTTCCCCCACCCTTTCCCTCCCTTCTTTTTCAGGACTTCCAACAGCTTTCCAACCCTATATCTTAATCTATTTTCCTAATCTATCCCCTTTTTCTATAACTCATTATATCATGTTTACATTCTGCTTTGTTAAACTAAGCTCTATCTGTTAGCTTCAAATCTATTATTATTAACTTAAAATCTGTTATCTATTACTATCTGTTAACTTCAGATATATTTAAATTTAAGCTAACAAATAAAATATCTACTTTATTAATTTTACCAATATCTATTAACTCCAAATCCACTTAAATTTAGGCTAACAATTAGCTAATACTTCACTCCATATGATAAAGATTTCGTCTCTTCCAATAAAAAAAAACATTCTAATAATTTTCGAATTGCCATAGTTCCCCTTTCACGTCCCACTTCTTTTCTAAATATGTTTTCAGTCTTCCCAGTCAGTGAAAAATTCTTCTAGGTTCTGATCTCTCAGCTTTCTTGTCATTTTATCCTTTTCTGCCATGTACAGCAATTTATACAACCAGTCTTCAATAGTTGGTATTTCTTGCACCTTCCATTTCTGTGCATATAAAAGTCTTGCTGCCGTCGTCGTGTAGAATAGTAATGTTCTGTATTGCATAGGAACATCTTCCATACTTAAATTCAGTAGCAATAGCTCTGGGTTCTTCTTTATTTGGGTCTGCAAAATCTCATTTATTACTTCTAAAATATCTCCCCAGTACTGTCTGGCTACTTCACACGTCCACCACATATGATACAATGATCCTTCATGCTTTTTACATTTCCAGCATTTATCTGACACGTTTGCATTTCCAAGTGCAATTTTCTTAGGCGTTAAATACCATCTATAAATCATCTTATAGACATTCTCTTTAATACTGGTACAAGTTGAAATCTTCAATGTAGTTTTCCATAAATATTCCCATGACTCCATTGTTATTTCTTTGTGACAGTTAATTGCCCACTTCACCATCTGTACTTTGACTGTCTCATCCTCTGTATACCACTTCAAAAGTATTTTATAAATTTTGGATATCTTCTTTTTACTTTCTTACAGTATAATCTCTTCCAACTCTTGAGTTTTTCTATTTGATTCCTCCTTTTGAACAGTCCGAGTTGTAAAGGTCTCTAATCTGTCTATATTGGAACCATCCATAACAGGAAGATAACTCTTCCTCCGTTTTGATTCTTATCGTTTTTTGTTCCATAATCAATATCTCTTTATATGGTAAACATTGTTCTTCATTATAGATAGCTCTCGGATCGATCACTTCAAACGGTACCACCCAAGAGGGGATACCTTCACCCAGATATTTTTTATATTTTTTCCAGACCGTGAAGAGGCTCCTTCTAATATAATGGTGCAAAAACATAGAGTCAGCTTTTATTTTATCCTGCCACAAATAGGCATGCCATCCAAACAACTTCTTATAACCTTCCAATGTTAAGAGTTTGCGGTCTTTCAGTGACATCCACTCTTTTAGCCAAACCAAACATATTGCTTCATGATATAATCTAATATTCGGCAACTGCAGTCCACCTCTTTCTTTAGCATCACACAGAACTTTCATTTTTACTTGAGGTTTCTTGCCTGCCCACACAAAGTCAGAGATCTTCCTCTTCCATTTTTCAAATTGTTTAGTATCTCTAATAATTGGAATTGTTTGTAATAGGAACATAATCCGTGGTAACACATTCATCTTAACTGCCGCTATTCTTCCCAGCCATGACAGATTTAATTTATTCCATTTAACCATAGTTCAATTTCTGATTGCAGGTGTGCATTCAAGATATATAGCTAAGAGAGTTTTTTAGAGAAGGAGCTAATGACAACCTTTTTCAAGGTAATTGGTAAGAATACCTGTGGCAAAAATTTATTGACCAGCATTTGGCCACTTAACCAAACCATTTAGTCTCAGAGCCAAAACAGACGAGACGAGTTCCCTCAATTCAACCTGGGTTGAATTGCCTCAAGGTTTGATGGGAAATGTAGGCATTTCTCCTTCCCGTCGTTCAGAGGAGGAGGGGGGAGGAGGAGGGCTCCTCTCGCCCGGGCGCCGCCGTTCCCAAGCACGAGGGACTCGAGGAGCCTGGAAAGTGGCGGGGGGATGCTCTTAGGCTGGGGCGCAGTGGCAGCACTCTTGCTGCAGCCACCCCCGCCCCAGCCTCTTCCTCTCGTCCTCCTTCCTCTCGGCTTCCTTCTCCAGCGGCGAGAGAGGTGGCGGCGAGCAGCAGCAGCAAGAGTGCCACTGCCGCCGCACCCCAGCCTAAGAGCATCCCCCCGCCACTTTCCAGGCTCCTCGAGTCCCTCGCGCTTGGGAACGGCAGCGGCCGGGCGAGAGGAGCCCTCCTCCTCTCCCCTCCTCCTCTGAGCGACGGGAAGGAGAAATGCCTACATTTCCCGTCAAATCTTGAGGCAATTCAACCCAGGTTGAGTTGAGGGAACTTGTCTCGTCTGTTTCGGCTCTCAAACTAGCTATATTTAACCAATGTGGGTGAAGGGCAAGAGGACGGGTTGTGGTCTATATAAATCTAAGCATCTTGTCTACATCTTCAGGTGAAATCAACTGAAACTTCTCTAAGTAATTTCAGTTGATAGCTGCTAGGGAGTTTTGAGTTCACACTCTAATATTGATAGGATGTCTGAGTTGGAACAGACGCGTGTGACCTATCAAAATATTTCCATGTCTGGTTCACGCTGACTTAAGTACCAGGCAGCTGTTGTGGTTACTTTGTGTGCCTGCATTGTATAACATAAAGATTGGGCTTAAGAATCGTCATTGCTGGTGGCTAACTGATTAACTGCACTCCTGAAGTCAAGTAAACAACACACCTGATACATGATTCTGTGTAACCTTCTCTGTTGTTCCAGTGGTCTGTTTTGTAGTTGGACCTCTGTTTTGTGCAGTTCTGCATTTTCTTGCCTTTTCAAGTTTAGTACTGTTGATTCTTCTCTTCTTATAGAACATCGAGAAGACCTGAGGGGTGGATTCATGCTCTGTTTCTTGGATGATGGAGCAGGAATGGACTCAAGTAAGTGATAGTACATTGCATTGCTGTTTCATTCTGAAAGAAACGAAGTTTAAACATTAAAAATACTATTTTACAGTGGTGATTGTAAATGTAGTGGTGAGGATAATCTGTTACATTTCAGTACAGCTATGTAAGATGTAGTTGTACATTCATGCATGATTATCTTCAAGTGAAACAAAATTTGCTTTTTGTTTTGAAGAACCATAGTGAACTGATAAAAGGAGTGCTTGCAGTGAACAACTGGCTTAAAATAGTTTTGTAGAACCAGGAAGTTGAATTCTTTTATTTTTGACAAGCTTGATCTGTTACGACTAGATGATATTGAAAATTCCAGAAGATCTGTTTCCACCTGTATCTGGATAATCTGGTGATATGCTCTTGGATGTTCAGGTGGAGGAAGAGGGATGTCAAGAAAATGATCAACAGCCTCATTTATCATGGTTTTCTAGTAAACCTGGAAAAGAGCTCCCATCAGAGCATCTGATACTTCGATAGTCCTCTTTCACACCTCACTGAACTATGTATTTCACCCAGTGGAATGTCAAATGTGATCAAAGCTTTTCATCTCCAAGTCCTCAGTGGATCTAATTGTCCTTGTACTTGTACAGGGACTCACAAGCTCCATGAATGTTTTATCTCCTGGGCAAGGCTACA
Organism: Eublepharis macularius; assembly: GCF_028583425.1. Taxonomy (NCBI): domain Eukaryota; kingdom Metazoa; phylum Chordata; class Lepidosauria; order Squamata; family Eublepharidae; genus Eublepharis; species Eublepharis macularius. Next base: position 49,716,879 of record NC_072802.1, read on the forward strand.
TTGCAGACTGCTTCCTTACCAACACGAGATTGCCAACACCACCTTCAGATAACAGTTCCGTAATCAGTCAGGCTGTTCTTTTGCTGGTGGCATCATCACCCCAACCTGATTGGAGCCTCTCAATTATCCACCCTGCCTTTCTGTTACCTGTGCAGGGAGACCACCTCAAAAGACAAAGTGGTAGAAGGGTAACAGATAAGACTAGAAGTCTCCATCAGCTTAACTGCCTGGAGTTCAAGGTGGTACACCTTGTTCTGCATATATTCCATCCAGCTCTTGGGCAAGTATCTCTTAATTGGGACTGAATAAGTGGTCACAAAAGCATATATCATCTGTCAAGGATTGGTGTGGTCTTGCTGCCATCACAAGAATGTTTTTGTGAAGGAATGGGATTCACAAGTACCTCCTCCCCTGCCCTCTGTTCCTTTGGGTTGGTCCTCAGGAGGTTGGAAAACTACAGCCACCCCAAATATCTACTCAGCTCTGCCGACCCTTCCCTTTACTTCCAAATCTACTATAAACAAATTGGTATCATCCACTGCCACTAGGAACTCTGAGAGTATCTCCTACTAAACAGTTATGTGTCTAGTACTCTGTACCTGCATTGCTGCTTAAAGGATCTGCTTAGTTCATATATCTTACAGCTTTGCTTCATGACCTAAGACAGAGGTAGTCTACCACAACCTGCACTATGAGCTATTGTGCTCCACAGATGGTGAGTTTACCCACTGTCCTTTCCTGTTACCACACTGTAGATAAGAAGACCGAATAAGTGTGGTGTGATTTCAGAAATCAGGCTCACCATGTTCGAAATATGTGTGTGCGCTATGTGCCGTCAAGTTGCCCCTGACCTATTGCAACCCTAGGAATGAAAAACCTCCAAAATATCCTATCATTAACAGACTTGCTCAGATCCTGCAAACTGGAGAACATGGTTTCTTTTATTGAGACAAGCCATCTCATTTTAGGTCTTCCTCTTTTCCTACTGACTTTCTCTTTTCCTAGCATTATTGACTTTACCAGAGAATCTCGTCTTCTCATGATGTGACTAAAGTACAATAGCCTCAGTGTTGTCATTTTAACTTCTAGGGAGAATCCAGGCTTGATTTGATCTAGAAAACACTTGTTTGGCCATCCATGGTATCCACAAAACTCTCCTCCAGCACAACTTTTCAAATGAATTAATTTTCTTCCTGTCAGCTTTCTTCATTGTTCAATTTTCACATCCTTACATAGTAATGGGGAATACCATAGTTTGGATTATCTTGATCTTGGTTCCTAGAGAGACATCTTTATCTTTAAAGATCTTTTCTAGTTCCCTCGCAGCTGCTCTTCCAAGTCTCAGATCTTCTTCTGATTGTTTAGCTGTAATCTCCCTTTTGGTTGATGATTGAGCCAGAGAATAGAAAATCTTGTCCAGAGTACAGGTTGTGCATCAACCAGCGTATCTACGGGACCAGCATACTTACGGGACCGTCTCTCCCCATATATTCCCCAGAGGACACTCCTATCAGGGGACAAACAATTGTTGTTGGTCCCTGGCCCCAAGAAGGCCCGCCTAGCCTCAACTAGAGCCAGGGCCTTTTCGGTCCTGGCTCCCACCTGGTGGAATGCTCTTGTCTGCTGAAATCAGGGCCCGGCAGGACTTACTATCTTTTCGCCGGGCCTGCAAAACAGAGTTGTTCCGCCAGGCATATGGCTGAGGCTGGGCCTCCGCCGGCCTGGAAAAAAGGGGTGTATAAAACCCTCCCTGTGAACGCTGTCCACCATCTTGTTTTAAATGTGTTGTTTTTAATGAATGTGAATTTTTTATTGTATTTTAATTGTATTTTTAATATGTTGGTATCCGCCCTGAGCCCGCTTGTGGGGAGGGTGGAATACAAATTTGAAATAAATAAAATAAAATAAATCAATCAAAACAATCAGATGTTGTGGCACCCCCATTTCTTTTAACACTATCTATAGAATTTCATGATCCACACAGTCAAAAGCTTTGTTATAATCTCTAAAACATATACTGGTTTTCTTCTGAAACTCCCTGGTATATTCCATTAGCCATCATAAATTTGCAATGTGATCTCTAGTGCCTCTTCCTTTTTTTTTGAATCCAGCTTGAACTTCTGGCATTTCTCGTTCCATACATGGTAAGAATCTTTGTTGCAGAATTTTGAGCATCACTTTGCTTGCTTGAGAAATTAACATGATAGTCCGATAGTTGCTGCACTCTTTGGCATCCTCTTTTTTGGAATTGTAATGTGGGCCATTGTTTTGTTTTCCACACTTATTGACAGATTCTTGTTAATATTTTGATGAACTCAATTTCTGTAGCTTGAAATAGCTCTATTGGTATTCCATCTACTCCAGGAGCTTTGTTTCTCCCAATTACTTTGAGTGCAGCTTTTACTTCACCAGATTCCTGGTTCTTCGTCAAAAGATCCTTCTTTGAAGGAATATATCATCCCTCCATCTCTTCTGTATAGTTGTTCAATATATTGTTTCTATCTTTCCTTTATTTTGTCCTGATTATATACTGTATTTCTGTGTTGATCTTTCAACATCTTGAGCTGCAGCTTGAATTTACCTTTGATTTTCCAGATCTTGTGGAAGAGATCTCTTGTTCTACCTTTTTTGCTGTTCTCGTCTGTTTCTTTGCACTGGTTATTATAATAGATTTCTTTGTCTCTGCATACAAGTTGCTGAAAAACTGCATTTAGAATTCTGACTATTTCTGTCACCTCTTGCTTTTGCTTCCCGTCTGTCTTTAGGAATTTTAAGGGTTTCCTCAGTCGTCCGTTTAGGCTTCTCCTTTATTTTGGCTACAGGAATAGTCTTTGCACATTCTTCCTTGATAAAGTCTCTGGTTTCAGCCCATACTTCTTCTGTTTCACGATCAATTAAAGTCCAGCTTTACCTTGGTTTTCTTGGTTGGAACTTATCTTCATTGTTCTTTACCTCATGAACAAGATGGCATCCATAGGTAAAAGCTTAGTCCTGGCATGGTGCAGGGCTTCCTGGTCTGAAACCATAGAAGAGAGTTTTTTCTCTCTCATGTCCTGAGTTTAAATACCTCTGTCTTTCTTCCACTCTCCTTGGGATGATCTTACTGTTCCTTCATGTCTCAAAAGAACATCTTGCCAGCTCTGTGGCTTTGGGTGTGACATCCTAGCAGAATGGGAGATGGTGAACCATTGTCTTACCTCAGTTACGGCTATTAACATAACCAAGAGCTTGGAGCTGATGGTTACTTCCTTAATCTTTCTCCTTTCTGTTAGCTATAAATTTGCAGCTGGATCCTAATCACATATAGCATGTAGTCACAGTGACTGAAATATTGGGGTGAATGTATGGGTGGAAGGCATTTCTCTATAGCCTCCATAAGGGAACTAAGGAAAAGTAGAAGCAAACTGCCAGAAATAAACAACTTCTAGCCAGAGTTAAAACCAAGAAGCTATGAAAAGGTCTGCCGTTCACAACTAAATAATTACGTTTCCTTAACTATCAAATACAATGTCGTCATGAAATCAGTGGAATGCAGTGCTATGTGCAGATTAAAAGGAGCTACTTATGCTTTTATTGGGGGGTGGGGGTTGCTGCCATTTTACTTGCCTCCTAAACTGGAAGATATTTGACTAGGTCTTGTACAGAACAAGTAAAAATGCATACAAATATATTCATATATGAAACAGTCCTCAGTGGTTCCAAGATAATGGAAAAGACAGCATTGCTTGATAGCTACATCTGCTGTGACTTGCCTTTTAGATTCTTTCCAACTACATAAGGATTATAAATGTCATGGAATCCATGTGAGCAGGATCAGAGAAGCCTTACCCTGCTTATCTGTAAGACAGCTCCTCATGAATGCATCATGTACTGAAAGCTCCCAGCTACAGTGCTGACAGAATGGTTAGAAACAGAGTTAATGTTGAATATTGCAGTTCTGAATCCTACTTGGCTGCACCAAAACTTGCTATTTTTTTGCCCAGTCACTTCAGTTGTTGCACTTAGATCAATATTGTCCTTGCAGTGAATTCATGGTATATTAACACTTTCATATTGAGCCATCTGTAAACTTAAAAAATCTTGCAGTATCAGGTGTGGTCCAGAGCAGAATACTCTGTGAATCAATTAAACTTTTCAAATGGTGTTCATAAACAACTACATGTATCATGCATTACAGAAATCTTTATTATGTGAAAAATTATGCCTCACTATATCCAAAACTGAAGTCTGCTAAACCTTACTCTAGCCTGGATGTGACCAGAAAATGGATAGCTGCGGCAAACTCCTCACTTTCCAAGCGAAGAACTATGATGTACCAACCAAGTTTATGAAAGGTGCTTCATGCCTGGAAACACTTCGGGCTTCCATTGATAAAGTCTGATCTATAAATACTCAAGACTTCAAACCTGTTGCCTAAAAGGAATGCTAGCCCATCTAGCACAGGCTGAATACCATCTTTTAGTACTATTGAGCCATCTGCTAACCATGGAACTGTCTTGTTGAATGGAACATCAATTTATTATTTTTTTAGCTGCTTAGGCCCTCTTTTGGAGGGGAATGGCAAGTTTTTGTAATAATGAACTCTCATCCACCCCATTGCTGACTCTAAGCTCCTGTTCAGAATATCTATGACCATCTCTGGATCTGATGAAAACGGAATATAGAGCTGAGTGTCATCAGCACGGTGATGTTGTCTCACCCTACACGGCAAATGAAATGGATTTCTACTGATTGGGGATCCATAAATAGAACTGGAAACAACATTCTTTTGAGTAGTTTTGTGAATCATTGCTTTATGCAGAAGATGGTTTGGTCTGTCTATGTAGAATCACTGGAACATATAGCAAGAAGGCTATATTGGAAAGAGACTATGGAAGTAGCCCTCTTTGAATTTAGACCCATAACTCTGAAATTGCACCCAGTACATTGTGCATCATACCCTAATATTCAGTGTATTCATCACCATAAATTGAATGAAAACATCTGTCACTTTGCAGATCACAAAGTGCACTGCAATTCTTGCCCTCCATCGCTACACAGCTATGTGAGTGATGTACACAAATAAATTAAAATACAATTAAAATGTCTTTGTGCCATTCATCGTGGATTTCTGCAGAGCCCTTCCAAGCATATCTATGGATATTCAGCAGAACTGATACGCTGTGAGGTGGTAAAGGGGAGATCTCATATTTCTTAACTGGATCGATGCTATTTAAGTTCAAAATACCATTCACATACATGAAAGTGAAGAAAGCTACTGATATCAATGCTTTGAGTCCTCACTTTTTCTCTTTCTCTCTTTTTTTCTCTTTTTTTAAGATGATGCTGCAAGTGTGATTCAGTTTGGTAAATCTGCTAAACGAACACCAGAATCAACCCAAATTGGACAGTATGGAAATGGCTTGAAATCGTAGGTATATGGATGGCAACCACCTGAACTTGGGCTTTGGCTTAGAATATGAGTTGTGTGTTATTTAGAATAGAAAAGTCGAATATATTTTCTGAATAAATTTTAAAAAATGAGTGTTGTCCCAAATACATTAGAATTTCTGAGTGTCTTTGCTAGCTTTTAGATCTAGGTTTTCCTATGAGAGTCTTTGTCTTGCAATTCTTTCAGGAAATTGAGCTTAGCTTTAAATCCACAGCGTTCCTGAGCACTTCCTGCAGATGCTACGTTAGCTTTTATAGGTAATAAAGAGCACCCTGGATCAGGCTCATTAATATTCTGGTATACAAACCATAAATCAGCTGTACATAGATGTTAATTGAGGACAAGATGTATCTTGTGGTCTCTTCACCGCTACTTGCTATAAGAGATTAGACTGAATATACATATTGGAGATTTTAATAATGATAGAAGCTACAAGCACCCATCTGTTTGCTAGTTTTAATTAGCCAAGATGGGCAAGGGTTGAGTGAAAAAGTCGTAGACTGAACCATTCAGATCTTCTGGTCCATATATTTGAGTGTTAGTAAATGAAACATTCCTCTAAGAAGCTGAAAGAGACATAATGTGTATTGCTGGATTCCTCAGAATGAACTAACAGCAGTTCTTTCAAAGGTGGCCTTCGTACAGGGCTCTGAAGAAGTCAGTTGATGGCCTCGGCATTCCAAGCCATGCTATTCTCTGTCAGTGACGGAGGGAATCCAGACTGACTCTGCAAATCATTTTGTCTGCAAATTTCCCATGAAGATGTTTAATTGTGGAGTGATTCAACTGGAGGATTTTCTGACTTCAATAGACATCACCAAGGCTTATCTTCATGTGCTGATATACCTGAAACATTGAAGTCTAAATTTTCTTTATGATCCAATGCACTTCCAATGTCCTTAGTCAACAGAATGGAACATTAAAACTTACAGTGAGATTTGTTTCTTGTAAATGGATGGAGATTTCAATCCCACCTGGAATACTACTTGTCGTTTCTTCAAAGCTTCTACCAATTGAGTGTCCCCCCCCCTTAATGTGGTCATTTGAAGAAAGTCTGGATTCACGCCAGCACCTTGATGACAGTGAGCTCGATCCCAGATCAATTGGGAGGAAAAATTTCACAAAGTACCTCATACACAAGAAATGAAGAACACAGGACTCTAGATTTCATGTTAAGCAGTTTCAGTTTGGATTTCAAGTTAACTACCATCTCCTTCAAGCCCAAACTCTGGAGGAAGGCTATCCAAGTTTCCAGACAGAGTGAATTTGTATGTTGACAAATAAGAGGAACACTTTTTTGGAAAGTGTACTAGGAAACTGCCTGTGTCTGGGAGATATGGATTCATTCCGTTTCCTTAATGATGATGGATATTGCAGAAACCTTGAACATACTTACAGATTTTTTTTTTGTAGAGCAGAAATAATACTCGTGAACGGTGGCTTACAATGAAGTATCTTGGACCTGTTTATGCATTGGGTGTGTCTGGTACTTTGAGTTCTGTCAGCAAGAAGTTCCACTTTCTTTGGAATGATACATACGTTTTCCTATGTTTCCACGAATAACCAAAACTCTTTGGAAGCTTCAGAGCACAAGCACTATTTGAAAACTGATATCTCTGCAAGCAATAGTTTACCATACTCTTTTCCCACACAGTTAGGTGTGTGTTCCTCCAGGCAGAGAATTCCTGATCCAAGGCAGACTCTGTTACTGCATGAATATTCTGTTCTGCACCCTCTTGTGTATTACCTTATGTGCAAGATGGACTTCTTGCCAGATTTCCTCGATAAGAAAATATTATACCCTCAAAGCCAATATTTGCTGACTCTTGACAACTTTTTTAATGTAGACACTCAACTTCAGCTGTAAACACTAAGCCGCATGCCTTATACCTCCCATGGGATTTCTCAGAGATTCAAATGACTTAGTGGTGATGATAGAATCATGGAGTTAGAAGGGACCTCCAGGGTCATCTAGTCCAATCCCCTGCACAATGTAGGAAATTCACAACTACCTCCCCTTGCCCCCCCCCCACACACCCAGTGACCCTTGCTTCATGCCCAGAAGATGGCAAAACACTGTCGGGATTCTTAGCCGGACTGGCCTAGGGAAAATTGCTACCTGACCACAAGGTGGCAATTGGCATTACCCTGGGCATATAAGAAGGGGCCACAAGAATTAAGCACTGATGTTACCCTTCCTGCCCTCCCTCTCATGATCTGCCTAGGTCCGCAGAATAAGCATTGCTGTCAGATGGCCATCTAGCCTCTGCTTAAAAACCTCCATAGCAGGAGAACCCACCACAGCCTGAGGAAGCCTGTTCCACTAAGGGATCACTCTGTCAGGAAGTTCTTCCTAATGTTTAGCCAAAAACTCTGGTTCTGATCCGACCTTCTGGGGCAATGGAAAACAACTCAGCGCCATCCTTTGTAGGACCGCCTTTCAAGTACTTGAAGATGGTTATTATATCACTTCTCAGTCGTCTCCTCTACAGGCTAAACGTACCGAGCTCCTTCAACCTTTCCTCATAGGACTTGGTCTCCAGACCTCTAACCATCTTTGTTGCCCTCCTCTGGACTCGCTCCAGCTTGTCTATATCCTTCTTTAGTTCTGGTGCCAAATTACTGCCTAGACAAGTCTCCCCCATTCTATAATTATACATTTGTTTTTTTCCTACTTAAATGCAGAACTTTAAATTTATCGCTGTTGAAATTCATTATATTTGTTTTAGCCCAGTTTTCTAGCCAGTCAACATCATCCTGTATCCTGACTCTGTCTTTTATTGTATTTGCTACTCCTCCCAATTTAATAAGTATTCCTTCATCAAAATCATTTATAAAAACATTGAACAGAACAGGTCCCAGGACTGATCCCTGAGGCACTCGTCACTCTTCTCCAAGAGGACGAGGAACCATTAACAAGCACTCTTTGGGTGTGATCTGTTAACCAATTACAGATCCCCCTAACAGTAATAGGATCCAAACCACATTTGACCAACTTCTTAACAGGGATATTATGTGGTACCTTATCAAAAGCCTTACTGAAATCAAGCTAAACTATGTCTACAGCATTCCCCTGATCCAGCAAGGTAGTAACTTTATAAAAAAAAAAAAGACAAGGTTAGTCTGACATGGCTTGTTCATGCTGGCTCTTAGTAATCACAGCCATCCTTTCTGAATGCTCAAGGACTGACTGTTTGATGATTTGTTCTGAAACTTTTCCAGGTATAGGCATCAAGCTGTCGGGTCAGTAGTTACCTGGATCCTCCTTTTCCCCCCTTTTGAAGATAGGGACAACATTTGCCTGCCTCCAATCTTCTGGCACCTCACCTGCTCTCCAAGAATTCTCAAAAATGATGGACAGAGGCTCAGAAATTACATCTGCAAGTTCTTTTAGTACCATTGGGTGCAATTCATTTGGCCCTGAAGATTTGGTTTACTATCCCATGCCAGTCTTACGCTATAACTCCCTTCCCCCATCATGTGTTCTGTTATTGCCATGTTGGGCACCATTTCCCTTGCAGGAGAAAACTGAGGAAAAGGAGGAATTGAGTAGTTCTGCCCTCTCTTCACCACCTGTTACAATTTTACTTTCCTGTCCCTGAAATGGGCCTACTATCTCCTTGCTGTTTTTCTTATGTTGAACATAAAGAACCCTTTTTTGTTGTTTTTAGCATCTCTTGCTAGCCTAGGCTTATACTGAGCTTTATCAAAAAGAGTCCAGTAGCACCTTTAAGACTAACCAATTTTATTGTAGCATAAGCTTTCGAGAATCAAGTTCTCTTCGTCAGATGCATGGTACAGAAACAGGATCTACTGAGCTTTAGTTTTTCTAACACACCCTACAAGCATTGGTTATTTGTTTATATTCATCCTTAGTTATAAGGCCCTCCTTCCATTTCCTAAATGAGTCTTTTTTATTTCTCAACTCGTTAGAAAGCTGTTTATGGAGCCATCTTGGCTTCTTTAGACTCCTCCTGCTTTTCCTTCTCATAGGAATCGTTTGTGATTGCGCCTTCAATATTTCACCTTTAATAAACTCCCATCCTTCTTGAACTCCCTTCTCCTTAAGTATTTCTTACCGTGGGATTCTACCCAGCATAATTTCAATTTCTTAAAATTTTCTTTCCTGAAGTCCAACCTATATGTCTGACTACGTACAGCTTTTCCCTTCCCCAAGATTGTAAATTCCAAAATTACATGGTCACTGCTCCCCAGGGTGCCCACTACTTTCACCCCGTCAACCAGTTCTTCCCTGTTGGTGAGAACCAAGATAACAGAACCCCTTGTTTCCCTCTCCACTTTCTGGAAAAATGAAGTTGTCAGCAAGACAAGTCACGAATTTATTTGTCCTTTCATTTTTAGTCATTAGACTTCCAACAGATATCCAACAGATATCCAGGTAATTGAAATCTCCCATGACCACTGTGTCTCGTCACTTTGAGAACTTTGTAATTTGTTCTAGGAGCATCTCATCCAAGTCCTCCACCGGGCTTGATGGTCTATAGCAGACCCCCACCATAATATTATTATTATTATTACTCCTTTTATTTTTACCCAGAGACTTTCAACTGAACTTCCATGCTCAAATACATCTATTTCCTCACAAGTACATGCCTCCTTTTCATATAATGCTCCTTCTTCCTATGGGTGTGCGATTTGGATTTCCAATTTGGGATAAATATCTGAATCATACCCGATTTGTAAAGATTCAGGATTTCCATATCAGGCCCAGCATGCTGGCCCCACTTCAGAAATGCTGAATCAAAGCTTCCCAAAGCAATTCGGGTCGCCTCGGGAAGCTTCAGGGAGCTTTCAAACCCCAATGGATGGCTCCAGCTGTTCAGCGGAGGAGGATCCCCCTGCAGGCCAGCTAAAGTTTAAAGGGCTCTTTCCGTGCTTCAGCTGGCCTGCAGCAGAGAAAGGCCTCTTTAAACTTCAGCTGGCCCACAGCAGGGAAAGGACTCTTTAAACTTTAGCTGGCAGGTGGCAAGGAAAGGGTCCTTTAAACTTTAGCTGGCCAGCAGGGGATCTCCCTGCCGGCCAGCTAGAGCATGGGAAGTCCTGCCACTGGTTATTTCACCCAATTTGAGGGGGAGGAGGGAACCCCTCTCCTCCCCCTCCCATTGAGTGAAATAAGTGGTGGGGCTATTTCTGGTAAAACTGAATCTTTCTGTCCCTGCACACCCCAACTCCTTCCCCGTTCCTTATTTATATATCCCTTTTAAACAAGTCATATCCCTCAATCCTAGTGATAACTTAGTGGTGACTGTCTCCATACGAATTTCATACAGTGAGCAACACAATGAAATTGAATGAATAGAGCATGATATGATCAACAGTTTCACATTCTTTTAAAAATTATATTGATGAATTACAGCATTTTTTAATTTCGTAGTCATAGCCATATTTTAAAAGTTTGTATCCATGTTTAAAATACATAATGCATAATATCAAATAATTTAAATTCACTGATTGTTAACTATAATATAATAAGCAATTTTGTTCCAAGCAATCATTTGTCTTTTAATTGAGTTTAATATTATACCTTCAGTATTTGTTTTTTAATTACCATTAAGACTAGGTCTGAGGAAGATAGGAATATTGAATTATCATTAGATGTGGCAGGATTATTTGAAGGAAAGATTGAAATTCCATTTTCTTCCATAGGTCTGAATAGCAGCCATCTGCTTACATGGTGGAAATGCTTGATACTGATTTTATGGTACTGGGATAATAAACAAGAATATATCGATTTACTTGATTTTTCTTCCTATTTTTTATTAGGAAATCAATAGCAGAAAATGTATTTTTATACTTAAGCTAAACTTGTGGAAGATTATAGTTAACTGCACATTATGTTTTCCCTAGATCAGATAGTGAGGTATGTTTAGAAGTTCCACTCTTCATATTGAGACCACAGTACTCTAAGAGAACAAGCTTGGACCTTCATCTCATGCTATATTCTCAACCTGAAAAGACTTGGGGGGCATTTTTCCACAATGTGGCAAATAGTGTCCCATCCAAGCTGTATCATGTTGAAAAATGGCATGGGCAGGAAAGTCTTAAGCCCCTTCTCCACACTCTGTGGTCCCATTGTGAATTGGACCATTACGCACATAGGAAGTACACTTCCACATGACCTGGCGATGTCCCCAGGGAAAAACATAATGTGTTGTTCAGGCCATATTTAATGTATATAACTAGCAAAATAAGCCTACTTCTTTTGTCTGTGACTAACCATTACACGTGTTCTGTTTTGAGTAAAACCAGTCAGTCATTATATATTCTAATGCAGAAATCTGTCTGCAGGGGCTCCATGCGGATTGGCAAGGATTTCATTCTCTTCACTAAGAAAGACAACACCATGACTTGCCTTTTCCTGTCTCGTACATTTCATGAAGAAGAAGGAATTGATGAGGTTTGCACACCGTTTTAATTTTAAAAATCAAATTACAAACACTAGTCTGTGTAAGCTAAAGTCCTTTTCTTGATTCTCAAGGGTAAAGACTGCTTTTCATTGCATTTATGTTGTCGTATGTGCTGGCTTTTTGGCTTTTTTACGATGACGCTTTTTGATGTAGGCTTTTTTTAAAGTTTTCTCAACACTGATTTCCTTTCTTTGCTAAATGTAAAGCTATAATTCCTGACTTTTTATAGTTAAAGACAATTTAAAATACCTGAATAGAATAATCACATACTTATTTAAAAAAAAAAAGCCTGGAAGAAAGGCTCCCGCTGATACTAAAAACTTCACAGGCTTAGCACCAGCTAAAAGGCTTTGTGAGGAGGGTGTTTTATAATCAAAGGGGTCTCTACAGAGGAAACCCTGGGTTACTTGGCAATCCACCTTTTTTAGGAAACTGGGTGATGGCTGGATTAATGGGTCAAGTTCACATGGATATAAGCTGTGCTTCAAATACTCTAGTCCCAGAATGTGTAAGGCTTTTGTTGCCTCCATCACATAGATAAAAAAGGAAAAGTCTAAAGCGAGACTGAACAATAGATGCTAAATAGCAGGAACAAAATAACAAAACAAAGGCAGCGTCATGTGGTACATTGTCATAATCTATCTTGGATGTAATTTGAACATAGATAATTGTGGCCAAGTTAGCTTTCTCGAGGAAGGGTGACAGATGGTGAGCCAGCCAAAAGTGACCAAAGATACAATGTGCCACAGAAGAGATTTGACTTTTCATTTGTAAGCATGGACCTAATAGCGTCCCTAGGATGAGAACCAGTTCTTTGAAGAGTGCAGAACAAGCTGACTCTTCAGTGCCAGATTTGGTATGTCGCCAACCAACAGCACCTCTTTCAAACGAGAGGCACTATAGGTAATCTGTTGGCTAAATCACTTTATCTGCTATACTCTTGAAAAAATGATGCCTAGTCTCCAGAGGCAGTAAAAAAGGATCACCTTTTACATTGGGTTCTGGAAGCAGTAGTTTTGACCATATCATAGGACAATTGAATTTTAGTAAACCTGTCAAAAGACCTTTTGTTCCTGTCTCTTTGAACTGTAGGTAATTGTTCCTCTACCCACCTGGAATGCTCGTACTGGGGAGCCCTTAACAGACAACATGGAGAAATTTGCCATTGAGACTGAACTGATTTACAAATATTCTCCCTTCAAATCAGAGCAAGAAGTAATGGAGCAGTTCAGGAAGATTCCTGGGGATAAAGGTGAGGTGTTGTCACTGTTCCCTGTTTGTGATAAGGTCAGGACTGTATGTTCTCTGCACTAAAAATCTGCATCAGCTGGAGTAGCGCATACTTGCAAGATTTAATTCTTCCACTCACTTTGTTGTTAAAACTATGTAGATTAACTAGATCCTTTCCCAGTACCAGTGTGGGAGATTCCTCAATCCATGTCCTGCCTGATCTGTGACAACAGGAAACATTCAGAGCACTGCCTTTTCTTAGACCTTCTTCCAGCAGCTTTTTTCCTTTCCTTCTTTTCTACTCTTCCTTCTCTGCACTAGTCAGCTAGACAAGGAGCCAGCTTCATGCCAAGAAAGGCACAGAAAAGGACTGCTATTTTTATGACCATTTCACAGATGGTGGTTGCTACAACTGGAGCGGTCTCTAATTAGCTGTGTGACAACTTCTACTATGCTCACAACTGGCAGTACCATGAACCAGGCCACAACACAAGGCACTATTATTTGGGGGCCATTGTGGAGTCCTAGGTCCAGAAGAACAACGTCTTACTGTGGGCCCAATGGTTTCTCTGGTGATTGCTGTCTCGTTAAGGATATCTAGTGGTATAGAAGAATATTGACAAATCTCTTAAGAACCCAGGGGACCTCTCTTTGTGGAAGACTCATGAGGCCTCAGAATTGGCTGTTATATCTAGCGCTGCTAAATCCATTTTTGCAAGGACTTCCATTCTCTGACTAGAGATCCAATAAGAGCCATAATCTGATGATACAAAATTTTGACATCCTCCATAAGGGTCTGATGCTGCCTGTAGTCTTCATGCCTGACTTGTGTCCAAGAAGAATGATAAATGGAGATACTAGACCTGAAATACCAACTGATCTGCGAGCAGAAGGAAATTCCTCTCAGCCTCTCCTCAGTCCTACAAGTCTTCACCAAGCTCATGATCACTCTTGTAGTGCACCTTTTGGATTGGGGCATTCACTTGTACCTCTCCCTGTACAATTTTCTCCTCCCTCAGGAGCAGTAGAGTATGGATTTATAGAATACCACCAACACTATTTAGGATCACAGATTTTTGGTAAAACATCTTAAGAATGACTGTTTCCTTTTCAGTCAATTACGCATCTTGGAACATAGACACCCCAAATGCAAAAATCTCCCTTTGGAAAGGACCATCAAAACATCATCCTCCAGCCCATGAAAAAGTCGTTGGCGGACTTGATAACTTTGATGAAGATCTCATGATTTCATGTCAGGATATGTTCTGGGAGCAGCCTGCATTCCCGTCCCCTGCATTGAATGCTGTGGCATCATCAGGACAGTGTTGTACAATAGCGTCACCTTTCCAGCATCATCTTACATGCAGTCTACAGTTGTTGCTATGGTGGCTATCATACCAGAATGTGGATGAAGACAGAACCTTGAAAGAACTAATATTTATCCATATTCCTAAACACATATGGATGACACATTGTCATCCATATCCCAAAACACATGATAATAATTAAAAAAAAAGGATCAGGTCCAAATTGGCCATGGCCCGCCCGTAACAAACCAATAACAGGATGGAGTTTCTTCAGAAACCCTGGATTCGAAATAGTAATGAAAATTTTCTCAGTGCACACGCCTACTGATGATCCCCTTACACATCCCTGGGCCAAGTAATATTTCCCCAACTTCTTTTGCCACTAGAGTCTTAAACAAGGCCATCCATGAAAATGAAGACTTCATCTTCATAGTTCCCTATTCAGCAAATAGGCTGTGGTTCTCTAACCTTTACCATAGAAGTTCATCCCTTGTGGATTATTTCCCTAACCCCATGACTTCTTTATTCAGTGGTTCTTTCTGTATCCTAAGACATCATGGTACCCACTTGAGTCTCGGAGAAAAATTCTACAATCTGTCAGCTATTCTCAACAGGCCATCAACATTCTGTTTGCTTCTAGAAGCAATTCAGCAAAGGATCTATGAGATCTAAATGAATGCATTCTATTTTATGGTGTCGATGAAATCACATCAACCATCTATCTGCCAGGGACAAAGAGTTGCAAAACTTCCTGCATTCTGATCTATTTGCCACTTCCTTATAAAAGGCATCTTGATTAATCCCCCAACCATTTGCTTCTTTTTCATGTGGGACCTGCATAACATAATTAGGATCCTGCTCAAGAAGCCTTTTGTTTTATTCAAATGTATTATGCTTTGAATCCTTTTCATCAAGATGGCTTTCCTTGTCACTTCCTCCTTTGCTGGAACAGTAGCTGATCACAGTGCCTTAATGGCCAGGAAGAAGAATAGATCCCACCTTCATCCCAAAAGTGAACACACGATTTTATAGAAAGTGAGAGGATTTTTCTTGAGTTCCACATCTGGCCACAGTCATGAGAGGAATAAACATCCATTGGATGATAAATGCACTGAACCCTAAACAATAAGACTCACTTTCTGTCCTTTTCACTCCCTCCTTCAAGACAAGAAATATATTGAAAAGTATCATAGGGAGGATAGATAAAAGCATGCATGTTGGTCCATGGATGGCATCAGACTCCGAGCCAGCCCCACCAGTGAGGCAGCCTTTATCGCTCGTGTTGCCTGGGGCTTCACATCAGGGCAGCCCCAAGGTGTCAACACCTTCAACCACAGAGGAGGCCATGGTGGGATCAGGAAAAAATGCACAGTACCAGCAGGTACCCAGACATTGAGGCATGGAGAGGGGCAGGCCAGGGTGGGAGCAGGAGAAATCACCCCGGCACAGCAACTGTCCAGGCACTGAGGTCTAGATGGGGCAATCCTGGAGGAAGCAAGTGTGGACACAGAGGGCCTACTGTCTATGCGAGCCAGCCCCAGGGCACAGCACTTAGGGCCCCAGGAGCCTGTCCTTGATCAAATTCTCCAATGGAAGACTTCTCATAGGTCAGTGGAAATCTCTGCCTGGAGGGGAAAGAGATGAGCAGAGGACCTGGCAAGGAGCCCAGCAGTTGGAGGCCAGATTCCATGTGCAGCCGATGGAGCCACTTCAAATAAGATTGTCCCCTAGTGGAATGATGCACATGACAACCTGGTCAGTCCACCCACCACCTCTGATCCTAATGATACAGATTTCTGGATTCCGTCTCTTTGCCCTTTTGGACAGTGGGAGCTCCATTTCCATGTTTCACACTGGGTTGTTGCCACCCTGCTGGTCATCTGACCCTGCTGGTCATCTGAACAGCCTTGATTGCATGCTTCCATCAGCACATAGAGCAATGTTTAACATTATAGGACTTTCCAAGGAGAAATTAGAGAGGTGGAACTCGTTCATGTGGCAGCAATGTCCTACTCATTACTCCTGGGTCACGATGCATAAGGATTCCACCATACGATGCATGCAACCATGGCTCCTCGGAAAGCCTGACTGATGGATTATCCAGTTGTCAGCCCCAGCAGTCCTAGTATGGGAGCAACAGAGCTGAAGCGCAGATCCAGATTTCCTAGTGGCCCCGGATTTGAGTATGATCCTGTAATCCCTGTGCAGCAGTGTGACAATGAATGAAGATGTGGTCCAAGATGAACAGTAGTTCCGTCAGCTAGTGCAGGAGGGGGGTGCTTGGTGTACGCTTGCTGTGGGGCATTGAGTGAAGATACGCCAGTTGCTGGTGCCCCAGCAGTACAGCGAAGAGGTTTGGGACCTCTGCTCATGGGATCTTTGCACATGAGCATTTGTGAGCTGGCCACTGAAGGGTCAAAAACACACCAGTACATATCCTGGACCACTTTTTTTGGCCCTCAGTGGCCCAGAATGTATGGGAATTTTGTAAGACCTGCCCTGTGTATCAGCAGGCCACTGCCTGTACTCCACCCAGAGCACCTTTGGCTCCACTGTTTGTAATCCAGACCTGCTTTGTGGGACCGCTACTGTGGACACCATGGGGCATTGATACCTTCTGGTGATCACGGACTGTGCAATGCAGTACCCGGAAGCTGTTCTCCTCCACAATATGTGGACTGCAGGGGTAGCCTGGGTGCTGTTCAACTTTTTTGCCCAGGTAGAACTGCCCAAGGAAGTCCTGACAAACCAGGGAACCCCGTCAACCATACTGATGAAACACCTATGTCAATCACTTGACATCTGCCAAATCTTCACATCCATCTATTACCCTCAGATGGTCTGATTAGTTTAATCAGATGCAGAAATCCATGCTCCAGAAGTTGGTCTACAATAGGCCTAGCCAATGGGACTTATATATGGAGTCTCTGCTGTTCATTGTATGGGAGACCCTCCAGGCATCTACCATGTATACCCTATTTGAGCTCCTGTATATGTGGAAACCACAGGGAATCCTGGATTTGGTGGAAACCTGGTGGACAACCCCAAGCACCGAGAAGGATTATCTTTGCCAGCATATGTGTGCCTGCAGAGAGGCCAGTCAGCACCTCCAGAGTGCCCAGCAGACCCAAAAAAACACCATGACCAGGAAACTTGGATCCGTACTTTAGAGTCGGGGAGCAAATTGTTGGTCAGCCATCAGGAGTGGCTAAAATCATGGCAATGCTTGACAGAGACTGTTCCTGGTGGCCCAGGTCTTGGGGTCAGTATCATTCAAGGTCTAGTTGAAAACAGAAAGAGGCTGCATGTAAATGTTTTGAAGGAGTGGCAGGAGCAGCTGTCTCAAGAATGTCAACTGGCAGAGGAACTCCCTGAACTTGTGGATAGGGAACTTCCTTGGGGCCGCCTTGATGCAACCAACTTGTTGTCCCTGTTGCATGAAGGATTGACATCCTCCCAACAGGACTAGATCTGACACTTATGCTAGGTTTCCAGGTTTTATCTCACAGACTAGGCCATGGCCATTTGCTATCGCACATGATCCCCACCCCCGCCAGGTAGGTAGCCTGAGCACCCTGGCAGATGTTTCTGATGAAGAGGTGGGAAGCAGTGGCCCAAGATGTAGATGACATGTTCCAGTTGGGTGTCTTCAAGTTCTCCCACAGAGCATGGTAGAGCACGATAGTCCTGGTGCTCAAACCAGATTGCAGCACCTGGTTCTGTGTTGATTACCAAGAGATGAACAAAATAGCCTAATTCAGCATATATACAATGCCCTCCACAGACCTCCTTATTAACCAGCTGAGTACTGCACAGTGCTTGTCCAGCCTTGATTTAACAGGAGCATTGGCAGATGCCCATGAACCCGGTAGATAAAGAAAAGATGGGTTTCGTGACTCCATAGTTACTGTTTCAGTTCAGAGAAATATGTTTTAGGCTTAACAATGCTTCAGCCACCTTTCGGAGGTTGGGAAACAGGATCTTAGCTCAGAGCCACCTTGGTTTACATTGAAGATAAAATAATCTTCAGCCCTTGCATGTCCAGCACCTCCGGATCATGTTGCAGGCCCTGCAGGTGGCCAGCCTAAAACTAGACTGGGAAAGAGCCATATGGGCTTTTGAGATCTAAAATGTCTGGGCTGTTTGGTCAGCTAGGGTTAGCTGAAACCTCTCCTGAAGAAGGTAGTCAAACTGGAACAGAACTCAGCCCTGACAACCAGGAAACAAATGAGATGGTTTCTTGGCCTCATCGGCCACTATAGTAAATGTTATACTACTTTGCCAGTTATGCTAGCTTGCTGTTGGATTGCCTCTGAAAGGATCTGCCCTCCGAGATTCAGTGGACACCAGTAGGTTACCTCACCTTCAATGCCTGGTGTTCATCTCCTGTCAGACGTGCCTGTTCTAAAGAACCCCCAGAGTGCGACAAACAGTTCCTAGTCCATATGGATGCATCCAGTTCAAACCTGGGAGCTGCCCTATCCTAGGAGGTGGGTGAGCAGGAGCACCTCATCTTATTTATCAGCAGGAAGCTGCAGCCATCAGAAATAAAGTGCACCACAATAGAGGAGGAAGCCCTAGCAGTGATACCATCTAGTTAATAATCATTTACACTTTTCAGCAATCATGTATCCCTCCAGTGGATGGTGTGCATAAAGGAACACAGTGCCCATATCCTAAGGACGTACCTGTCTATTCAACCTTTCAGTTTCACCATAAGCCACTGGCCAGGGAGGTAGCATGCGAGTGCCAACTAAATGTCTTAGATCTTTGCGGGCACCGCAGCCCTCAATGAGTGCTCACTTTTGCAAGTATTAACTGGGGGACTGCCCACACAGGAACCAGAGAGACTCCAGCTGATGTGTTTAGCCCTATGGAATGGGTGAGTTAACCCCTTACAAGGAAGTTCTCAATTCCACTACTGAGAAAAAAGCCCTTTCTACCACAGTGTCTTATGTTTCATTTTCAAGATGCCAAATCTCAGTTTTGTACTGTATGATGGATGAATACATGTTAGTTTCTGCCCCAAAGAGGGTATGTATACAAGGTAATTAACACCATTGTGTCTCATGCTACAGGGACTCTGGTGATCATTTTCAACCTTAAACTAATGGATAATGGAGAACCTGAACTGGATGTTACTTCTGACCCAAGAGATATCCAGATGGCTGAAACTCCACCAGAGGGGACGTAAGTGTGACATTACTGGCTGCTAAGCCTTGTGCATGCTAGAAAGCGTGGCAGGATGCCTCTTGCTCTCTAGTAGCTGAAATATTATTCATTTATTTCTGAGGAAGAAAAGCTTCACTCCTTGCATTCAATCCTTCATAGAGACAACTGCATGTAATATCTGAGCTGCAGTTCCCTGGGAAAGGAAGATGGAATTGTGGGCAGTGAGGGAAGCTGAGCCATTTGAAATGTTGAAGAAACACAGTCTGTCCTTGGATGTGTTGGGCTTGAAGTCTACATTTCCCAGGAGTTGGGACAGTCATGCACAGACTTTATTTGGGCAAGAAGAAGGTTGGAAGCGCTCAGCAAAAGTTGAAGTATGGAAGGTTAATACAAAACCGCTTGTTCGTTCACATTGCGATGGCAATTTTTAAACCACAGGGGAACAGCACAGCCACAAATGCAAGCTTCCTTCCAAGGAAGTCAGCTCTGGCTTTTAACTAGCCCTAACTCGAAACTCAAAACTCCACAAATTTAGACAGAACCTTGTAGTAAGCTATTGCTGCTCACCCTGCCTGTTTTTTGCATCCTGGGCATATGCAGAGAATTCAGGCAAGGATTTGGATCTCATCTGTACCAGTTTTGAAGGTTAGAAACAGTGAGAATTTCTCTTGCAACTTTTGATCTTCCTAGAAATGCGGAAGTCTGGGAAAAAATGAAGGAAAAGTTTTTTTTTCTGTAGAGGACTTCCCCTCCTCCTACTTTATGGACATTTTGGAGAGCACCGGGGGGGGGGGGACTTGTGTGAAACGTTCTCTTCTTGGAATTAGTGTAGTGTTTTCTCAGATTTTCTGCAATTATTTTGATCTGCTTGACTGAAGAGTAGAGAATGGAAGAGTTGCTCAGTTTGATTGAATCAATAATGAGAAGAATTATATCTCTATGTTGGCCTTACAGTTGAGGATATATAATTTTACAGACTACAGTTAACCACACAATGGGGTACAACTTGCAAATGAATGGAATTGTACTGATTTTTGTCTTCAAGAAGCATGCATGGACTGTTTCTAGGCATCAGAATGGATTTCCTGACTTCTGTAATCCTTTCTCTCTTAGAAAACCGGAGCGTCGTTCCTTCCGTGCATATGCCGCTGTACTGTACATTGATCCCAGAATGCGAATCTTCATCCATGGACACAAAGTACAAACCAAGCGCCTTTCCTGTTGCTTGTACAAGCCTCGGTATGAGCCATGCTGAAGAGTTTCTCTTGCAACTGGTGTTGTATATGCCATAGCTCTGCCAGAGTACTGGGAACAGGGTCCAATTTGCTAAAGATCCCTTCTTTCTCTCTTTTTTTTAAAAAAAACAACATTCTGTTCCTTTATAGTTCAAAAGATACCTTTGAAAATACGCAGACAGTACTTAATGTGATCTCAGAGCGGAGATTAAATAAATGTGGGTTCAGTGCCCATAGAGCTCTCGGTGCTTCCCATTAGTTGCAAGCATGACAGAATTTTTTTGGTCTTCTTGATACAGAGCTTTTGTGCTGTCACTGCAGAATTGTTTAAAACATATTGTACTTGCTGAATTTCACACATGGGAATGGGCCTCTGAAGAAGACAGAACTTCCTAAAAACTGCGTAGGTATAGTGACATCTCACACCTAGGGCTGTGCCAGTGCCTTTCTGCTCAGTTTCTTTCTGACTTTGCATAGAAAAGAAGTAGGAAGACATTCTTCTCATACTTCACATACTTCTTTTTGGATACATCTGCAAAGACCCGTTTTGGAGAATTGCTGTTTTGCTGTAACAAGATTCCCAAGTTGCAGTTGCATGAGTCTTGCCTCACATGTTTATACAAATGTTTAAATCACAGTCAAAACAAAAATACACATCCCGATTAGAGTGTCTTCAGGCTTTTATGTAGAAGGTGGCTCTTTGAATGATATTCCCCAGCCAGCTCATTCTTTGTCTTCTATATCACATCTGACTTCACCAGTTTTTGCCCCCAAGTCCTCCACCAGTTGATCCAGTTCAGACCCTCTTGAGAGTGGCTCAACCATGCTTAAGCCCTCCACTCTCAAGCTCAGGACTTCTGCTTTCAAAACTTCTAGCCTCCTCTGATCTCTGCAGTGTTGTCAGACACATCTATTCATAAATTGGGTACGTGCAGTCAGCCACATACACTCCAGTAAGTGACAGCTGAACATGACACTGCTTTTCATTTATGGCCACCTCACAGTCTGTGGGGTTGGGAGCTTCTAGGAAAGATACATAGACCGTGGATGGCCTCCAAGGCTCTGCTTTAGTATAGATTGCATAAAGCTTTGCAACTGCCTTAGAAATCGTCTCCATGACTTCAACAGTTTTGTGAAAGGCAGTTCTGATATTGAGACCCCTATAGTGTGGAGGAATGAGAGATATTTGACTTATGCTGAAGAATCTTCTTCTGTTTTAGATATATCTCCAGATGGTACTGCAGGGAATCCACATCCTATGGTTAATGTGTGGATATATGAAGACTAGATTGTGCAGGGCTCAAAGTCAATGTTAAGACACCTAGCCATACTACAATTTGTGTTGGCATCCTGAATGTGAAGTTAAGTTTAAAAGATCATAGAGAACACTACACATGGAACTCTCAGTGCACATCTAGCTTCCTTTAAGAACAACAGTTTTTAAACATAGAGTTTCTTCCAACAACCACATGGATCTTAACAATGATATAACATAAAAATGAAAAAGTCACAAGGGGGAAAATCTGCCTTACTGGTTGTTTATGGTAGTTTGGTCTCTCTATCACCACCATTTGATCTGGCCTAGATCTTGTTAAACTATTCATAAGGGTACAGAATATTCTAATGCAAGTTGAGTCTTCCTTAAGCATAGCTGTGTTCTGACTTACTGTTTCATTATTGTCATTCTATGAAGGCTGACTGCCTAACCGTGACCACCGAGGCTGTAGCTATTTTACTGATGTTGGGATTGCATTTTGTCTCTTTCCTCTTTGTGCAGGATGTATAAATATGCTTCCAAACGCTTCAAGACCAGAGCAGAACAAGAAGTGAAAAAAGCTGAGCACATGGCTCGGATAGGTGAGTCTGTGGGAGTGTCCCCCCCCCCTTAAAAAAACCTGTGCAAGTTTTGCATGTACAGAAAGCTTTTTTGTTTTGTACAGTACAATATTTTAAAAAGTCATCCCCCACCTATATTCTAGAAATGTCACAGAGCATTCTGCTGTCACATTCTCACGTCGTAGATGTACTAAGAAGCAGTCGGGTGTGCTGACTCTAATTTTCAGGATAGCTCAATTTTCTTCCTTGCTCTAGGCAGAAGCCATTAACTGGAGGAGCAGACTGGCCATTAAAGCCACTGGGGGAAAGTTCTGGTGGTTCAATAGCTTCACCCCTGGTGGAGCTGCTCTCACTTGGTAGCCCTGCAAAGGGTGTAGGAACTGCTTCTACCACAAGCCAGGAGCCCTGCCCTCTGTGAGGGAAGCAGACACGAGCCTCCAGACCTCACTTCATGGGAACCACCAGCCCTACCTTATGCGAGAAGGACATGAGCCACCATTTCAAGTTGACAGACGCTACCTTGTGGGAGCTGCTGCAGCCACTGTAAACTGGCTGCCCCTATCCAGCACAATGCTAATGGGAGCAAGCTGGGCAAAAACCACAGCGGCTTGTTCCTTCCTTCCTTCCTTCCTTCCTCATTGATAGGGCAGAGGCAAACCTCCTTCCTCCCCTCCTCCATTGGGAGTGAAGCCTCTTCCATGGCTGTTTTGGTTTTCCAGTCTACCTCGATAACAGACAAATAAACTAAAAACTTCGTTCCCCTTTTGTTTCCTATGAAGTCTATTATTTTTGTAGGGTGGGCTGCAAATTAAAATAAAAACAAATTTTGCCATGTTGCGTTAGAAATAGGCTACAAGTAACATACGAATTCTTGTCAGTACTCTGAAAATGCTGCTGGTAAATCATGTCTATGTCAACTCTTTCAGTTTTTGCTTTTTGTCCAAGTTCCATTCTCTAAATTAATGCTAATATTTCTCTTTGTTTTAGCGGAAGAGAAAGCTCGAGAAGCAGAAAGCAAAGCCCGTGCGTTAGAGCTGCGCCTGGGAGGAGATCTTACAAGAGAGTCCAGGGTAAAAAAAAATCTCAAGGTGGCCTCATTGGTGGACACTTAAATTCAGAGATTGAGGCCATGGACAGACAAGACAGATCTTTCCACAAACCTGAGAAAAGCCCCAGGTTTGCAGAAAAATCTGAAATCTATTCCACGCCCTTTGATTGCTGAATTGTAACAGTGTAGAGGGATTCATTTCCATTGCTGCTATTTGGATAGTCATGTTTTAAGGTCATTTGGGGAAAAAACAATGCCTGCAAAGACGGGGATGTTAAGAAGTGCGAACTGTTTTCTCCTTGTTTTAGATGAGGTACTATTTTTCATCTGCAGGTTATGTTGCGCCAAGCCCAGAACATGGCAATAACCATGCGCAGAGAGGCTGATGTCAAGA
This sequence comes from Eublepharis macularius, assembly GCF_028583425.1. NCBI lineage: Eukaryota > Metazoa > Chordata > Lepidosauria > Squamata > Eublepharidae > Eublepharis > Eublepharis macularius. The sequence continues at coordinate 49,740,960 of NC_072802.1, forward strand.
AGAGGATCAAAGAGGCAAAGCAGCAGTAAGTGCTCAGGCCTTATTTCCTTTATGTGGCTTACTTGGTGGTGGTTGTTTTTTGTTCTACAAGTGAGTAGCCATAGAGAGTGCGACACTTTTCAGGGTGTACAGTTCTCTTACTTCATTTGTATCTCACACTTCCCTCAAAGTAATCAGGACAGTATATATTGCCAGGGAAGGGGGTTTGTCCCATTTTAGCCTTCAAGGAATCTTGTGTGGAAGGTCAGGCTGAGAAAGCATAACTTGTTGGAGGCCATCCAGTGTGCCTCAGGGATGAGCAGTGATTTAAACGTAGGTTTTCCAGGTCGGTTACGTGTCCCTGCACTTGTAAATCAACCATAATAGTTTTTTGGTGTTTGTCTCACACTTCTGGAGGCTTTTGCTGGAACTGTGAGCATTGTGTTCTTTTGTAAGGGATGTGAAAGCTGAGGGCCCAAGAGAGGTTTGTTGTTCATGCCATTCCCTTCCATTCTGGTTTTCAGATTGATTTTGTATCTGCAATACAGAATCCCCCATTTCCTTTAGGTAGATGAGCAGAAATCTGTCTTCTTGACAAGCTGTAAACTGTGTTGTGCACACACTACAATTCAATGAGAGCACAAAAAACCTACAGAAATGTCTTGGGTGGGGTAGCAATGGTTGTGAAGATATATCTGAAAATGAAGGGCTGTTCCCTACTGAAATCTCAGAAGCTAGAATGGTTGCTAAACAGGACTTAGCAAGACTTCAGTAATACGCTGAACGCCTTGCTCTGCTTTCTACTGTTAAAAGTGGTATAAGAAAGAAAGAAAAAGAAAGAAAATTCACATAGTTTCTCATTTGGTACAACTTGAATAACTCATGCAGGTTTCAAAACTGGGTGTTCTCCCTCTGAGGCGGAGGGCATCTTGAGTAATTCCCACCGTCCAATCAGGGAGACAGGAAAGCGTAACCAGGAGGAGGTAGAAGAGTGAGGCAGCAGGGTAGAGGAGGACGAAGACCCGAGGAGGGCAAGATGTCCTCCTTTCCTCAGAGGAGAAGGACCCTTCACATTAAGTGTTCAAAGGTCCATTCTCCCTCTGAGGCAGAGGATATCTTGAGTCCAGGTCTTGGGGCATAGTTGAGCACACATGGTGCTTTATGTAACGTTTACAGCTAAAACAAATTTCCTTACTTTTGTTAATCAGCCTGAAAGCAAAAGTCAGCCAGGCTGATTCTCTCAGCTCCCTCGTTGTTTTGCAACCCTTTTAATTGGCAAAAATGTGTTCACCCCGGAGGCTTCATCTGGTGGTCTTTCATCTGTTTCAAAACAAATTAGCTATATTGAGGTGACATATCCCTTTTCCTTCCTGTTTGTTTTTTTCCTGCAAGAAGCTCCCTATTCTCTCATGCAGGCATTGTCCAGAGTGAAGTTAACTTAGCTTTACCAGTATTAACAGTATCATGAGCTACTGCGCAATGCTTAGTCCAATGAACATTGAAAGTGGTCCCAAGAGCTACAGCTACCGTAGAAAACAATCCATTCCCTAGGCTTGCAAATAATTACATTGTTTGTTGTTGCTGTGTTGATTCCCACAGAACGTAATCCAAAAGATAATCACTTCACCTGCCTTGTTACGCTTTAAAAAATGAAATCCTTTTGGTCTTTCCACTCCTACCTTGCCTGCCTATAAATCAGCTTTCTACTTCCATGTATTTTAGAAATGAGAGCAGATCACAAATTACTGTATGGAAATTTCTGTTTCTGTGAATGCAATCAGAGAATATTGGAATCAAGAAGTATGAAGTAGTTGTTACTGTTCACAAAGGGAAGTATGCTTTGATTGTTAGAGCTAATTCTTAAGAATTACAGCTTGTTACAGAAAGACAAGCATGATAAGGAGAAAGAAATTATCATGAATACATGAAACTACCGTATACAGCAGACCTCTGGTGTGATGTATAGTCTGTTCTATTAGTCTATTCTAACTAGCAGCGGCTTGTCAGGGTCTCAGGTGGAGGTTTTTCACATCACTCAACACTCGACCCCTTTTAACTGAAGATGCTGGGGATTAAACTTGGGATCATCTGTATGCAATGTAGGTGTAGTCAGTCCCTTAAGCATGTCATTCTGCATAGTAATAACAATAAATACTTACATTCTGGTTCAGGATGATGATGGTAAAGCTGTGCAGTAAGGGAGCAAACTATACTCTGACTGTGGCATCTTTGATATTCCTCCAAATCAGACAAGACTCGAGAATAGATAGCAGACTTCTCAAAAACACGTCTCATGCACATTTTGAGACTACTTCCTTTTGGAAGATTGAGGAAATGGCTGGAAGTTGAGCCGGTTTGGTTCTGAGCAGTAGAAAAAAATGGATGGAGAATTTAAAGAAGGAAGAAAGCAATTGAAGACTGGTACAAGTTGAGATGCCCAAATATATATTACACACGCTGCAGCAAGTGGAGGTCAACCCTTTCACAAGGGTCTTCATTCAAACCCATTCTAATGTGTTCTATAGCACATATGCGGGCTCGCATGCCTTGCGGTGTTTTTTTACCTCTTAATTTCTTGAACTGAGGAGGAAGCCCCTGTTCCATGCCCAGCCCACAAGCCGTCTTTCATCTGTCCACTATACAGCCATTGTATGGCACCCATGCACTGCAGTAAGACTTCCCAAAGTTGCACAAAGTAGGTGATGGTGAGATGAAAGCCAGTGATGTCCTATATCATGAAGATTGGCTTCCAAAGAATGAGTAGTAGGAGTGTAACCAAAGTGGGAACACAACCCTTCACAAATCAGAGTTAGTGTTGTCACACACGGTCCACTTGTTTGTCCTTACTTGATTTTTACTTGCTCTTACCATTTGCTTTAAAGAAAGATCAGGGATATGATTTCATTCTAAAGAGTAATAAGAAGTTATTTTTCTGTAACCTTTTAAAGCTGTTTTGGGCTGCATTTTGCCGTGTTCAGTTTTGTTTAGTTTATTGGCTGTTAAACCCTAGATTTTCTTTCACACTGTTCTTTTATGTCCGTCATAGGGCACTGAAGGAACCCAAAGAGCTCAACTTCATCTTTGGTGTGAACATAGAGCAGCGGCATTTGGATGGAATGTTTGTCTACAACTGTAGCCGGCTGATTAAGATGTATGAGAAAGTGGGCCCGCAGCTGGAGGGTGGCATGTGAGTTCCTGCCGCAGTTTTCGTACAGCTGTTGCTTTCACAAGAAAGGCTGAGTTTCTGCAGCATGATCTGCTTCCATTAAAAAATTAGGTTTCTTCCCATATCTGAGCCTTGATCAGTCTACAATAGAATGATTTGGGTATAGAGGTGGCTGTGTGTATTCTAGCATGTTAAAATTCTGCACTCTGGTTATCTGAGTTCTGCCCAAAGAAAATAGAATGTTAAAATCAGAGAAAACATCCATAATTCTTTCATATAGCTTACTCAGTTTTTACTGATTTCATACTGAGTTTTGCTACTCTCAAGGAGTACTAAAGTCTGGGTTTCATGTTTTCATACCTATTTTTGCAGTGATAAGCGCTAGAAATTTGCCTTAAAAAAACAAACGTTGAAAGCTAAGATTCACAGTATTTGGCTGTTCTCGGTTTGTACACCACACAGCTTGGTATATCAGTAGATAAATGGCTTGACTGTTGGATTACAAGCAGACTCTTGTTAGCCTTTTTCTCCCCTAGAGGCAGATTCTCGTCCCCATTAAGAGCCTTCAATGCAGTTTGCAATATTCTCTTGCCTGTCTGAGCTGCATCTCAGAGTCTCCTTTCTGTATTCTGCTGATTAAGAAGAGAAAGGAAGAGAAGTCGGGTTGCACTAAGATCCAAACAAATGCACACTCCTTTTAGAAGGGTCTTTACCAAATCGTAATTTTGCCAGTTTCCACACTAAGGAGTGTTTAAAAGTTGCAGTCCTGCTAATCCAGCTGTGTTCTTGCAGCCTGCTTTGCTGGGCCTGGAAGGGCCAGACTGTTGGAGGGGATTATATACAGGCCCTGGCAGGGAATCACTGTTCAGTGCACAACCACAGCTTTGCTCTATGCAGTGCAAGTTGGTGAAGGTGTGACTTTATGGGCAGCTCTTTCTGCTTAGACAAATGAACCTCCTAGAAGAGCATTTTTTACAGAGAAAACTCATATAGGGAGCCCATGTATGTACACGCCTCATAAAAATGAGGTTGTGTGTCCACACAACGTTAACTGAAAGCATCATATCTGAGAAACAGTGCTGCCCTAACAATCCATTCTAAATCAGAGTTCCCCAGTGTGGTCCCTGTGGCTGCCATGGCACCTCTGTAGGCACTCCCAGGCACACACCATGAGCTTCAGGGAAGGAGACACGGCCATTGTGGCAGAACCAGTGACTGGCTGCCTTTATTCAAATGAAGAGGCTATTCACTTGGATCCGCCCCCCTGCTCACTTGAAAAGGATCCAGGATCTGATAAACTGGACCTGTGAGCAGATCAGTTGTGAGGCAGTGGGTGCTGTGGAACACCAGGAAAGTGGAGCACCTCTTCCCCCCCTTTGCACTTCTTCTGTCTTTGTGTGTTTTATCCCTTATTGGTCATTTTCTGTGTATGTGTTCTCCTCACTTGGGCTTCTGTCTGTGTGTGTGTTTGTAGTCCCTGTACCTCTTCCTTTTGTGTGTGTGTGCTTGGCTTTGCCTCCTGTGGCAGCCTTTTTTAGTGGTGCCTGCCACCCTGCCTCAAAATGTCTGCAGGTTCAAAATGATTGGAGGGAGGCCCATGTTCTAAATCGTTAGGGTCCAGTTTGCTGTAGCACTTGCCCTTATATCATGTTTTTTTAATATGCCATTCTTGGTATTTAACATAATATTAATCTTGGTACACAAACTGCACTGAATAAATGTACATATATGCTGTAATGGGAAGGTGGGGGAGAACTGTTTTTCTCTACTGTCGTTCTTAGACCAGGCAATTTGGTTGGTGCCACAAGTATATCACAATAGCTTTCTCTTCCTTAGGGCATGTGGTGGTGTTGTAGGAGTGGTGGATGCCCCCTACTTGGTTTTGGAGCCTACGCATAACAAGCAGGACTTTGCAGATGCCAAAGAGTATCGGCACCTGCTAAGAGCAATGGGAGAACATTTGGCTCAGTACTGGAAGGATGTTGAAATTGGTAAGGAGATCTTGAAACCTGGTGAACGTTAGTCACAGAAGGGAATTGGGGAAATCCTAGGGAGAGGAGAGGGGGCAGTAGAGAAGAAGGACTGTATACATCAGCTATGCAGACACTGCCCTGTACATCATAGTATTTTTTTTCTTTTAATTTTTAGCTCAGAAGGGCATTAGCAAGTTCTGGGATGACTTTGGCTATTTATCAGCTAACTGGAACCAACCTCCATCAAATGAGTTACGTTACAAGCGTCGGAGAGCCATGGAGATCCCCACTACCATTCAGTGTGGTGAGTTGAGCTGAAATTCTTGTGTATTTTGAGAGTAGCTGAACCCCCCTGCCCCCCCCCAGGCTGCTTAGAAAGAACTAACAGCTCTTAGACTTTTTCAGTCACTTTCTAAATCTACCTTTGTACTGGGACACTGGATACTTTTTCCACAGCAGGGAGGTTGCTTTGGATGTTTGTTTTCCTTGGGAACTTGTGCCAGGTTCAGCATTAAAGACCAAGATAAAATTGTTCTTGGGGTGGATGAATGGAGCTGGACATACCCAAGTGGTCGTTGCCTCTGAGATCCTCACAGTCCTGTCAGAACTGGTCCATGCATTCCATTCCCACTCAAAGCCTAAATATGGGTGTATTTTTAAATGCAAACTTCCCTTGTGCCTTGCTTATTGCCTCTGGTTGCCAGTAGATTTTATTTAGCAGGCCCTGCAACTGGCTGAACGTGTGATGTGTTTTTGTGAAACAGACATGTGTCTGAAATGGCGGACCCTCCCCTTCCAGCTGAGTGCTGTGGAACAAGAGTACCCAGATACTTGGGTGTGTGCAATGAACCCTGATGCTGAACAAGACAGGTGAGCATATTGTGCAAAGCTCTTCGAACAGGCTAATTATCTCTGTAATCCTTTCAACACGTGTGTAAGGTAGATCAGTATTTTTTTATCATATTGCACTCATGCAGCCAATGCCAGAAGAAGGTAAGAGAGCAGCTTGCTTAAGGCTTCCTAATAAGCTTGTAGCTGAGGTGATGTTTGAACCAAGGACTTCTGGCTTCACAGTTCAGTGCTTTGGCCACTACACTGGCATTATCACAGGAAATCACTAGTTCTGTAAAAATATTAAGAATGTTGCTGTTTCAGACCAAGGTCCTGCAGATAGTCAGTGTTGCTTACTGCTGAGATCCTCCCAATAATCAGAACCTTGAGTTCACTGTAAGACAAAGAGCAAGTTTTCACTTTCAGAAACTTGCTGTGAGCGGAAGTTCTGCAAGTGGGTGAAATGCCCACAGATAGTAGGTAAGGACATGAACTTGTTGCTGAGGGAAACAGGCTACAGGTCGGGACACACAAATTGAATGCTTCTGCTTACAAAGCATATTCCCTACACATACAAAGCCAGATGTTGAGGATCAGCATGCTAGCCTAGCCTTCTCTTGATCACCTTCTTTCTTACGTATAGGATTTTTTTTTAATATGCAGGAGAACTCAGTTTTTTATCTGCAGTCACAATCAGTACAGTTTGTGACAACTAAGCCCAGCTCTTTGTAACATGTTAATTATTAGCAACATACAGCCTAGTGGCGCAGAGGGCAATCTAAACTCCCCTCTGTCTGGAGAGCAGGGGGCGGGGCCACCAGCCATGTGACCATTAGCGCCATGGGCAACTTAAACTTTTAAAAACTTCCCCCTTGTTCCAGCTCACCCAAAGTGACGACATTGTGCAGTCCTGGGAGCATGCGTGTACTTTGTGCACGCGCATGTGGTACCAGGGGCACTACCTCACGCCAAGAGCTGCCCCCTGTGCTGGCGACCCACTGAGTTCCACCACCTCTTTTCCCAGAAAAAAAGCCCTGGATGAGAGAGTAAACAGGAGTGTGTGTGGTAAAGTCACAAAGCCTTCTGAGGAGTCAGTGTATTTCTGCACTACTTTGAGGTAGTTGCTTGTAAGAACTCTGCTGTTGAACCAAACCAAGATCCATCTAGTTTGAATACCAACCAGGTATCTGTCTCCAGTCAGATATCCCCGGGAAGCTCACAAGCAGAGCATGAAGATGAAGACCAGCCCATGTTCATTTTCCGCGTTGTTAATTGGAAATACCAAATAAGGTGGTTGCTGTCAGCTGCCATGACTAATAGACATGGATAGACAAAATCATGAAAGATGGGTCTGTTACTTTGAAAATGCTTTGTCTGTTGGTGGCCATTGCCACTAGCGATAGTGAGTTGCATAAATCTTAATACAATGCATTATTTAAAAGTGCCTCTTTTTATTAACCCTGGACACAGGATAGCTGAAGGGCTGTTCTGAAGCCATAGAAGCAGGTGGCTACAATCTTGCATTGCTAGAATGCTTCTCTTGGGACAAATGTGTACTACAGTTGTCACAAAACAATGAAGAAGAGGAAAAATGTGAGCAACAAAATAGAAGATTTAATCTAACCCCAGACAGTTCGCCCTTCTAGAGACAGATTCTGCCTCCTTATGGATAGAGAGTAGAGCACTGCATGGTGTGGCTTACTGAATGGTGACAGGGAGAACTAGAACTAAACTTTTTGTCTAGTTGTTTGTTACTTGAGAAGAGATGCACTGATCTGTGCAGAAGCTTAGGCAGCCAGGCAGTGCCGAACTTGCACGGAGGGGCTATGTGCAGCCACAGCAGCAGTTTTTCTTGACTTAGCTGAGCCTGTCTCTTGTTCCTTTTCTTCCTCCTCATAGGTGTGATGCTCCTGAACAGAAGCAGAAAGTGCCTCTAAGCGTCTTGAAGAAAGAGAAATCAGCAGAGGACAAGCAGAAGGAACTGACAGAGAAAATTCGCCAACATCAAGAGAAGCTGGAGGCCTTACAGGCATGTCTGGGCCTTTGTGCGTGGGATTTGCAAACTCTCTACAAGCGGGGGCAGGCCACGTGCTTTTCCAATTTGAAGTAATTTTCTTGTCAGTATACATTAGAATAGCATCCACTTCCAACTCTCCTGTGCATAATCTGATTTGGAAGTACATTTTTTATCTAGCTTCTTTAAGATAATAAATTTACGATACCACTTTCCCAAGTCTCACAGAACAAGAATCAGGAAAAAAGAACAGCGCTGGTGTAGTTTTGGCACCTGGCTCTATGCTAGCTCCTGGGACTGTAGTACTTAAGCATCAAGTGGAGACTTACATATGTGAATGAACTACCAAGAATCAAACACCCTGGGCAGAATTTCCATGGAGTCTGCTTAAAGGTATTGGGGCTGGTTCACACATGCATATCCACAACCTGATGATTGCCATGTCAAGTATTTAGATGAGCCATCACAGGCACAAAACTGCAGATAGACCTTTAGTATCTCTTCAAATGATTTTTTTTCACTAGTGTCAATACATGTATTAGCTGTCATCAAGTAGCATTCATGCCATGTGTGAATCAGTCTGTAGCAGTCTTACAGTAAAATCCTAAGCAGAGTTCCTCTGGTCTAAGCCTATTGACTTCAGTGGGCTTAAACTGGAGTAACTCTGTTTAGGATTTCACTGTTAATTTGGGATTGATAATCCCAGATAGTTTTTCCACTGAGTCAGCTTGTTAAAATTCCCCCCAAGGTTGGGGTAGTGAGTTTCCAGTGAACAGTGGTTGCTCATAAAATGATAACTAATGAATGATATAATTGTTCCTCTCCAGAAAACTACACCAATACATTCCCAAGCTGACTTGAAAAAACTACCTCTGGAAGTCACCACACGACCTGTGCTAGAGGTAAGTTATTATTTTTGCATGTTTTAATTTGTTAGCTGCATTGGTGGCCCTTATGACATAAAGGTGGGATATAAATTGTGTTAAATAAATAAAAATAAAGCATTATCCTTCCTTTGAAGGGCATACTCTCTGCCCCCAGGAGCCTATAGTAACTTTTTGTTTTTCCTGTCCTCCTTTCTGCAGAATTCAGATCTAGTGAGCAGACCACAGCGGCCACGGTCTCCTCCATTACCTGATGTGATTAAAAATGCTCCTAGCAGGCCCCCAGCTCCACTGCCCCTTCCCAGGCCCATCTTCCAGCACAAAAAGGGCCCCCCAGCTCGGCCAGCCGTTAACTCCTCCCGATCACAGAGCCTGACATTCAGGGAAGAATTCAGCATTTCCAGAACACAGCCCCATACTGTGGCTCACGGGAGATCTACAGCCACCCTTGTAAGGCCACCGCCCAAACCTCTGGCAGTAGGGAGGGCATCCCCGGTACTACTTCAGAACTCCAAGAGCCAGCTCAGACCCCCCAGCCCGAAACACTCAAAGCTGCTTGTGTTACCAAAGAAGCCCCACGCTTTCAGGCATCCCCAGGTGAGTGCCATTTTTCTAAGTGAGGTAATACGGTAGTGTTTTGCTCCTCCTCTTTAATTCTGAATGTTCTTCACATTGTTTAAATTGGCTTGTTATATGAGCTTAGGTGTACACAAGGCTCCAGAAAGGTCATTTTCTAAAACTGAATTGTAATGAAGGAAATTGCTTTAGATGCAGTTTATCCCAGATAGTTCACATCTAGTCTCAGATCCAAATGATAAAAAAGCAGAACAAGGTGTTAAGTTTTACTTGGGCCTGTCACTGAGAACGTTTAGCCCTTGTAATTTTTAGGCACAATTACCCTGGGTCATGTCGTCATGTCATCATATTTCCTTCTTCTCTGCCTTGCTTCACATCCTTAGTTGCTGCTGGTGGGGGCAGGGGTGGGAAAGCAGGATGACATCATGACACATCTCCTGTGCAGCATGTCTAGTTCCACTGATGGACTGTTCCTCCCACCTGTTCATAATGTAACATTTTGCTCAAGAGAAAAGATATTATTCCACTGGGCTACTGTAGTTGACCCAGGAGGGAGCTCAGTAGTGGGTAATAAAACACAATAATGATTTTTGGCTGTGTCTAATACCTACAAGAAAACAATTTTGTCTATATACATGGGGATTTAAACTACATAGCAGTGTGAAATAGTAGAGATTGCCACTTGTTATCATTGGTAGAAAACAAAAGGAGATGTTAACATGAAAAGACAGAAACTTACGCTAAGAGGCTTGATTTCACCTGGACAGTTTCAAAAATAATTTGAATCTTGTTGTTCTTAACCAGGCAGCTGCTTCTCGCCAGTTCTTCTGCAAAACTCTGATTTGCAAATTGTTGCATAACCATTTGTTGTTGTTGACGATTATCTGCTGTCTTACTCTATCTCTACAGGCTTCCAGTTCCCGGAAAAGAAGCATTAGTGCGATTGAGGATGAATCAGAGGAGGAGGCAGGACCAAAAAAAGACAGAAGGAAACTCGGCAAACATGTAACAGTTAAAGAAGAGAAAAAGGATTCCAATGAGGTGGTGGTGGAGGTGAGTGAGCAACAATGAGACTACCTTAACTCTTCGCTACTCTGCTTCAGTATTCAAAATTGATGGTGGTTGCCCTTGTTTGCACTCTGTCACTATTCTCTTCCATTTGGAGCTTCTACCCAAATAGAGTCAACTAAATTTGAGGCAAGATAGGGTTGAAAAATTTGTCCCACCCATTGAAAAAATTGTCCCACCCATCAAACAGATCCAGAATCAGTCATCATTGATAACTGGCTAATCTACCAGTGCTGTCTTAATAATTATGCAGAACATTTTGCCCTTCCTGTGCCAAATATAGGAAACAGTTAAGTCAGGATTCTGCCATGAAGATACAGTTTCACCCAGGCTGTCTCTGCCCATTGCATTCCAGCAGGAAGTGAAAAGTTATCTTTATTCCCTCCCTTCGTTGCCGTGTCTTCTGTGCAGGCACCTATGGGAACTGCACAGGTCAGCCACAGATAATTCCAAAGCTCCTAGAGGCACGAGACACTCACTTAGCCTTTTCATGCGCTTTCTGCCCCAGGTGCAGCTATAAAAGGCGGGGCGAGTAGCTCGCTTCCTCAGTTATTCTTATATCACTACTGAAGAAAGATGTCTTCTCTAGGGGTGTGCGTTTCGGGTCCAGTTCGGAAAAAGAAACTGAACCAGGTCCGATTTGGTATTTCAGAATCAGGGCCAGTATGATGGGCCTGATTCGGAAATACCAAATCAAAGCTTCCCGAATAGCTTCGGGGCCTTTTTAAAGGGCTCCCTCCCACTTACCTGGGACATCCTGGTGGCAGCGCGGGTGGTGGAGGTGCCGGCTGCGGCCTTCCCTGCCATCCTGGTGGTGGTGGTGGAGGCGCCTGCTCTGGCCTTCCCTGCTGGCTGCTGTGGCGGTGGAGATGCCGGCTGCGGCCTTCCCTGCCGGCTGCCACAGTGGAGGAGGTGCTGGCTGCAGCCTTCCTCGCCACCCAGCTGGCCACTGCGGAGGCGGAAGCGGCGGCGTGGGCTGCAGAGGCACCGGATCCAGCCTTCCCCGCCACCCCGCTGGCCGCTGCGGTGGTGGAGGCGCCAGTTCTGGCGTTCCCCTCTGCCCAGCTGTCTGCTGCGGAGGTGGAGGAGCCGGCTCCTGCCTTCAGGAAAGGCAATTGGGGTTGGGAGAAGGGGGGAGGTGGGGGTCTCACTTCGGTGTGCTCCAAATCCTTACGAAGCATACCGAAGCCGTTTTGGGTTATTCCGAATCTTTTTCCCGCTTCGGGTAAACCCGAAATGGGAAAACCAAATATTTCCCCAATACACATCCCTATTCTTCTCTCCTCGGTTCCATAACTATAGATGCAAGTTAGGGCCTTCGATTCCATGGAGTTGAAGACCCTCTTTAAGCAGTGTTCCCATTGCAGGACGAAGATGGCCCAATCAGATGGGCATGAGAAATGCCTTCTTTGTCTGGGCGAAGGCCATGACACCTTGCAGCATGTGGTCTGCAAACAATTTATGCACAAAGCGTATCATGACAGGGCATCACGATTTAAAGCGGCTTTTTAGCCCTGAAGGGCTCTTCCGACTCTGAATATTATGGTATTATGAAACTTCATGCCTCTTTTTATAGCTTTTAGACAGCTCAGGTCTAAGAGCATGTCCTAGCCTCCTCAAATTTTTAAAAATGCTACAGTTGCTTCAGACATTTGAATTCTATTCTAGTGTTAACACTATTCTAGTGTTTCCCGCTCACTCTGTAAGCAAAAAGAAAGCTCCATTCCTTGGTGTCTTTTTGCATGTGGTTCTGCCTGCTGACCCAAGAAGAGGTGCAGTCACCAACTCCCCCATCTCAGAAACATTGAGAACAAGAATTTTCTTTTGCAGAAAAACCCTAATAGTTACATATCTAATAAGTAATATTTACTGTTACAAATATTCCATCCACAGGTATCTTGCTGTACTCCCTCTAGAATGCACAATGATGTCTGCAGTTAAATGAAAATGCCAGCAGTTTTGAATTGAACCCCAAAACCTAATTTCTTGTTAGATTCTGAGCATTTAGTCCAATGATGATCTTTGCATTATTATCTGAAATTTCTCGGTTTTCAGCTCACAGACAGTGCAGGGGAAGAAGAGTCAGCAGAACTGAAAAGAGCTCAGAAAGGTAAGTAAACCATTATTATGGAGATAATGAAACAGTAGAGGGATTAGACAACACTCTGATAAGCACATGTGTGTGTTGCGGGGGGACATTTAAATCCACATTTAGGCTAAACCAGAAAGCTTACTGGCTTTCTGAATACAACCATTACTACATTCGGACTAACCTTCAGAGCTATAGAGGCTGGGTCAAATACTATGTCTTAATCTAATATAGTATATTCAGTCATGTATTCTGCATTGGTTGTAGTTTTGGGGAAAAAACAAAGATGTGTTACTTTATCTTAAAAATATTGTATTGAAATGCCATCTCAGATTGACAGAAGTCTTAAAAATTATCTTACTTATTCATGTGAGTTCTCTCTCTCACTTATATCACTTAGCAAGTACTATGCAAAGATCAGAAAATAATAAATTATTGTGACAGTAGTCCTGTTTCAAGGATATGTCAGGGTTGACTTGCCATATTTTAGAGGGAACTCAAGGTACAGTTAGACTGCAAACATATGCATAGTGCAAGCCTTTTCAACATCTGCCCTTCCATCTTTCTCAGATAAAGGGCTGCACGTGGAAGTACGAGTGAACAAAGAGTGGTACACAGGCCGTGTTACAGCTGTGGAGGTTGGCAAGAAAGTCGTCCGCTGGAAAGTGAAGTTTGATTATGTCCCTACGGATGTCACCCCAAGAGATCGCTGGTAAGTCTTGCTATCTAGCAGAATGGTGGCATCTGTCATGTGGGAGGTGAGGGTGGTAAAAGTTCTGTGTGTGGAAAAGACTTCCTGTGACATTTCTTTCGATCTCTTTAGGGTAGAGAGAGGTAGTGAGGATGTGCGGTTGATGAAGCCTCCCTCTCCAGAACATCAAAGTCCAGACACACAACAGCAGCAGGAAGTTGTCGCAGCCCAACCATCTACCTCGGAGTGTGTCCGAACTGAGCCAGACACCACTGCCTCCACCAGCAGCAACCACGAGACTGTAGATCTGTTAGCCCAGGCACTCCGGTGAGCATCTTGGTTGTTTTGGTGGCTGCTTGCATCTTGAGAAGCTTTACTTCTGCGGGGGGTGGGGGGCGGTGTTACTTCTACAGCAGACACAAGGGAACAGAAGAGTCTCTTTGTCTATTCTAAAGACAAGCTCTAACCTCTAAACCACAGAACTATATTAAAAGGGCTGTTCTCTTTCTCAGCCTCCTTTTACAGCCAAAAAAAGGCTTCTGACTGAAGAGAAATGAGAAGTTAAATTTTTCCAGGTATAAAATGAAAACCATGTATCGTAGCCCAAATTCATGGCTGTATTTTAAGATTTTTATTTTAAAACAATCTAATCAATCTTGAAACAGTTGAATATACAAAGATCACAAATATGCAAAAAAAATGCCATATATCAAAGATAACAGAAGCGGATAAGCATGCATGTCATCATCATCCCTTATCCTGTATATCTTCAGCTAGGTAGTTATGTTAGTCTGTAGTAGAACAACAGGATCTGAGTCCAGTGGCACCTTAGAGACTAACCAGATTTTCAGGATATAAGCTTTTGAGAGTCAAAGTCCTCAGGTAGCTTTGGTTCTTGAAAGCTTATATCCTGAAAAATCTTGTTAGTCTTTAAGGTGCCACTGGACTCAAATCCTGCTTATATATCTTAGATCTAAAAAAAAAATACAACTTTAATCATTTAATTGGATGACTGGTTGCTTACGGCACATTCCCCAGAAGAGTTAAGATCTCATATAACCCTAGTATTGATCACCTGTAAAGAGTTGGGTCTTATACAATGCAATCCTATGGTGAGTTACTCCAGTCTAAGCCCATTAAAGTCAATGGACTTAGACTGGAGTAACTCTGCATAGGATTACACTGATAGTCAATGAGAAAAAGTCTGACTTGACACCTTGCAGAATGGTGAAGTTCATTTGGGCTACTCTAGATGCTACAGCAAATAAAACATTTTTGCCTCCAGATCGCTGTACTAAATTGAGGAGCTTAGCACACGGTTTCCTAAAGAAACGTCATCAGTTGGCTCAGTCTATGCAAATTCTGTTGGAATCCACAACTGCAGTTGTACCATTTGCTCGCCTGAGAATGAGGCCATTACAATTATGGTTCATCAGACGATTTTGTCCTCAGGAACAATCCCCTCAGACTAGGCTTTCTATCCTCAGACGGATATTACACTCCCTACAATGGTGGATAGATGTAAAGAATTTGTCTGAGGGAGTTCATTTCAGGTTGCCTACTCATGAAGTCACTTTGACTACAGATGCGTCCCTAGAAGGATGGGGTGGTTACTGTGAGGAAATGTCTGTCACCGGGGTTTGGTCAGACACTGAGAAGCAATGTCATATTAATTTCTTAGAATTAAGAGCAGTGTATTACGCCCTTACCTCACTTGCAGATATCTTGTCCAAGAAAAGAATCCAAATTCTTTCAGACAACATCACAACAGTTTATTACATAAACAAACAAGATGGCACAACATCAAAGAAACTTTGTTTAGAGGCCATCCGTTTATGGGATTGGGCTATTTCCCGGGGTGTTATACTTTCGGCCCTACATATTGCTGGGTCCCAAAACAGCAAGACAGATTACCTCAGCAGACTAGGGAACTCCTATCACAAATGAGTCCTGAACAATAAATATGTGCAGGAGATCTTCAGAAAGTGGGGGGTCACCAGACATAGATCTCTTTGCCAGAGAAAAATACGAAGGCCCCTCAGTTTTGTTCCAGAAGGGGTGTTGGCAGGAACTCGCTGGGAGATGCTTTCCAGATGAGATGGGGTTCACGCCTTTCCCCCAGTCCCACTGATTCAGAGGACAATTTGCAAGATCCAATCAGATCAGACTGTATGTATACTAATAGCCCCATTTTGGCCACGTCAGCCTTGGTTCCAATCGCTCAAGAGAATAGCAATAAGAAACGACATACATCTCCCGATAGTACCAGATCTCCCTCACTTTGGCCATATACTGCATCACAATCTAGACAGATTGCATTTAACTGCATGGCTCCTAGAACACTGACTATGCAATTTTCAGATGTAGTTGCAAATATCATTTTAAATGCACGCAGACCTTCGACTAGGAAATCATATACCTTGACGTGGAACAAGTTTGTGCTTCGGGCAGATACGGGGGGTATATCCCCTGGTTCTTGCCCTCTCTCAGACATTTTTGTTTACCTAGTGTTATTACAGAGGTCAGGCCTGGCATCGTCATCTATTAAAGTTCATCTGGCAGCAATATCAGCGATCCACACCAGTATAAATGGCAAAACAATTTTCTCTTGTTTTTTATCAAAGTTGTTCCTGAAAGGCTTATATAAAATTTACCCACTAAGAGCTCAGGTGGTCCCTGTCACTAGTGCTGTCCAGTTTGATGCTGAAATCTTTCGAGTCTTCAGCAACATGTAATCTAGCCCTGCTTTCAGCTGAAGCGGCCTTCCTTTTTGCAGTAACTTCTGCCAGAAGGGTTAACGAATTGCAAGAATTGAGGGTAGACCCACCCTTTTTACAGATCTTCTCGGATAGGGTGGTCATGCGTACTAGTCTCCAATTCTCAAGCAAGGTGGTTTCTAGATTTCATGAATCACAAAGTTTATCCCTTCCAGTGTTCTTTCCCTGCCTTACAGCAAGAACACACTTTAGATGTTAGAATGGCTGTTCTCTCTCTGAGGCGGAGGACATCTTGATGGGTGATGCGCACCCAGATGTCCTCATTTCCTCAGAGGAGGACTCTTCACGGTGAGTATCCAGTGGTCCGTTTTATTCTACGTAGACAGGACAAAACTATTTAGACAAAGCCAGACATATTCTGTATTTCTCACTCAGGCCTGAATAAGGGTAAGGCTGCGTCTTCACAGACCATATCACGATGGGTGGTGTAAGCCATTAGAGTAGGATACCAACTTGCAAAAGTCCCATGTCCATTTAGTGTGAAAGCACATTCAACACAAGGCCAAGCAGCTTCAGCAGCGTTCCTGCAAGGGGTACCATTGGACGATACCTGCAAAGCAGCAACGTGGTCGTCAGAAGAGACATTCATAAAACACTATGTGGTAGATGTCAACTCGCGGAAGGAGACTGCAATGGGACAAACAGCGTTACAGTCGTTATTTACCTGAGAGCATCACCACACCTCCTTGGTAAGTAGCTTGCAATTCTCCCAATGTGGGACTGCACTGAAGACCGTCAATGAAAACAGAGTTGCACTTACCTGTAACTGCTGTTCATCTAGGTCTTTGTGCAGGCACACATTCCCTCCCTCCTGCCCCACTGTGAGCTCTCTATAGACTAATGAAGGAGACTTGCGGCGGCACAGAACTGAGGGGAAGGGGACAACCTCCTACACCACAGACCGTTTTACCAGCTCGGAGTGGTCTGCAGGGGAGGTCCCCCCCCCAGAATAGTCTAAAAACTAAAAAAAACCTGTTTGGAGCAGCTGGCCTGTGCAAGCGCAGTCCCCCCAATGTGTGCCTGCGTGAAGTCCTAGATGAACTGCAGTTACGGGTAAGTGCAACTCTGTTTTCCTGTGCCCAGGCAATTCCAACTTATATGACCTGTTCGAATTACGCAGATTGGGTGACTGCATAATTTAAATCATGGGAAAGGATAAGAAGCTATGTACGGAAATGAAGTCACACTCCCAACTACTCTGCAGCCTGTCTGACTTCTTAATGTTTCAGCAGGCATTGCCTGTCCACTTTCAAGCATATCTTAGCAGCACACACAAGTTAAAATCCTTGTTAAGTGAAAGCTGAACTACTCTTGAAGCTGAAGTCTGCACCAGAATAAAAGTTCATCTTCGTTCTTCTGTGCCTCCACACATGGGGACTGCGCAGGCGCAGGCCAGCCGCCGGAGAATTTTCTAGAGCTTCCATGGCTCCGAAGGGGCCGTTTGTCGCGCGCCTCAGCGACCGTTTTCCCGCCCAAACGGTCACGTGATCCTCCAGCGACCAACGGCCCCTTCCCTCAGTTCTCTTCTTGCCGCCGCTTGGAGAGAACGTGAGCTTCGTTGCTCTGTGCTTTTTTGTGCTTCGTGCTTTATTCTGACTGATTGCTTGGCTTTTGACTTCGGACTTCGTGACCTCGACTATTCTTCGGATCTCGTTTTGGACATTGTTGTGGACTCGGTAATTTGACTCGGACTGTTTTTGACCTTCCTTTCGCGTGCCCCTGAAGATGGCCTCAAAGGCTCTCTTCAAGCATTGCCTCCAATGCCACACGAAAATGGCCAAAACCGATGGCCATGAACTGTGCCTGTTCTGTTTGGGAGAGACCCATAATGTGACGGCCTGTAAAATTTGCCAGGGCTTCACCAGCAAGGCCCGGCAGGAGCGCAAGGCCCGATTGAATTCCTCCCTGTGGCAGAAGGTCATGTCCGGAGGCGCTCCGTTGCCCTCCTCCAAGGCCGGCCCAAGCCCCTCTGCCGAACGGCATTCCAGAGCTGGCTCAGTGGCCTCCGCGAGGTCGGGGTCGAAACCGCGTCCCCCGAGTACCTCGGCGTCGAGAGCGGCCTCTCCAGCGCAGGGACCGGTGCGGCCGCCCCGTAGCGCTTCATCTACCAGGTCGGATCCGAGACCAGCTTCGGAACCGAGGATCCTGGTACCGAGTCCCCGGTCGGAACCGACGGCCGGATCGGTTCCGACGAAGCCTAAGAGGTCGAAGCCGAGGTCCCCTTCGAAGGCGAGGAGCGCGTCGGTTCCGAGTTCTTCTTCGGAACCACCGAAGAAGAAGAAAAAGACCAAGCACCATCGGTCGCCGCGTCCCGCTCCTCAGGAGGAGGTCATCGTGCTTCCTCACACGCCTTCCCCTCATCTGGGCTCCCCGGAGCCAGAGGACATCTCCGTGCAGGTGCCGGATCCGATGGCCTTCGAGACGGTGCCCGCGGAATTCTCGTCGGGGCCGGAGCCGAGCCCGCACCGTCGGAGCCGACCATCGCTTGCCCTTCGGTCGCCGAGGCTGGAACCGAGCCCATCTCCTCGTCGGAGCCGTCCGTCGCCTGTCCGTCCGTCTCCACCTCTGGTCGGTCGTGAGCGGCATGGTTCCGGGGACAGTGCCCGATCAGTCCGGTCCACTGCGTCCCGGCATCGGCAAGCTTCCTACCTCCCCTCGCCATACCGTTGCCAATGGGAGGGGGCACCTGCGGGCTTCTCCGTGTCGGAACCGAGGCCTTCGACGTCGAGGTCGGCGTGGGCTCCCCCTCCGCTCCAGGTTCCGGAATCCCAGCTCGGTTCCGATGAGGAGGATGTCGAGAGCTTTGGCGGCTACCAGTCGGAGTCCTGGTCCGAACCATCGCCGGCTGAGGAGCTAGTGCCATCTGCGGACTCGCCATTCGAGGACCTCCGCATCTACGCCGATCAGATGGCAAGGATGGCCAAGGCTCTCGAGATGGACATCTCTTCGGCACTTCCCCAGACCAAGGACAAGCTCCTCAAACGTATCTATGGAGATAATCCGGCGTACGTAGGCTTCCCCATGCTCGAGGGTATTGAGGAGATTGTGGAGAAGGTGTGGCAGGTGCCCTGTGATCAACCTCCAACGTCCAAGCGCATCGAGCAGCTTTACAAGATCAAGCAGGGCACCTGGCCGGCGTTGGTGAAACACCCTCCACCTTCCTCCTTGGTCACAGAGGAGTTCAACCCCCGACGATCGGGTCACTCCTCGGTGCCTGCCGATAAAGAGGGCAAGAAGCTTGATGCCATGGGCAGGCGCCAATACATCGTCGCTTCGCTGGGTCTGAGGATTGCCAACTACCAGACCATCATGGCAGGGTACCAGCTGTACCTCTGGGAGAAGTTGGCATCCTATACCCGGGACCTCCCTCCTGAGCAGAAGGCTGTGGTGTCCCTGCTACAGACGGAGGCTGTGAGGCTGTCTAAGCAGCAGATGAACGCTGGGAGCCACGCTGCTGACACTGCTGCTAGAGGGATGGCGTCGGCGGTGGTCCTCAGGCGCCACTCCTGGTTGCGGTCTACGGCCCTGTCCCAGGAGGTGCGTTCCAGGGTGGAGAGCATGCCCTTTGAAGGGGACTCGCTGTTCTCCAAATCGACCGACGAGACCCTGAAAAAGAAAAAAGAGGACAGGCAGACGGCGCGGTCCTTGGGTCTGGCTCCAGCGGACAAGCCCTCCTCCAGGTCACGGTACGCTCCCCGGTCCGGCCCTTACCACTACCAGGGCAGATACCAACAGCAGCGGCCGGGCTATCATCAGTATCCTGCCTACCAGCAGCGGCCCTACCCTCCCGCACAACAGCAGAGGAGGCGTCGGCCCTTCAAACCTCGTCAGGCACAGCAACCGGCCCTGCAGAAAGAACAGCAGGGCGCCGGGAGGCAGTACTGACAGGTCACGCCAGCCGTATCCCTGAACTTTTCGGACAGACTTAGTCCACTCCTCTCTGAGTGGGAGTCAATAACATCTGACTCATGGGTCTTAACTATTGTTGAACTGGGGTACGGGCTGGAGTTTGTTGAGCTGCCTAGATGCAGTTCACCCCTGACAGCTGTCAATAACACTATGGCCGAGCTGGATGCGGAGATCGTGTCGCTCTTGGCCAAGGGTGCTGTGGAAGAATTGCCCTATGACGACTCTGTAAAGGGTTTCTTCTCTAGGTTCTTCCTGGTCCCTAAGAAGGATGGGGGCTTACGTCCCATCTTAGATCTGAGGGGCCTTAATGCCTTCCTCAAGGTGACCAAATTCAAAATGGTAACGTTGGCGGCTGTGATCGCCTTGCTGAAACAGGGGGATTGGTTTGCGGTTCTTGACTTAAAAGACGCATACTTTCACGTGGGCATACGGAAGGAGCACAGGAAATACCTGAGCTTTGTTTACCGGCAAAGGGTTTTCCGGTATAAGGTGCTCCCCTTTGGCCTGTCCACTGCCCCACGAGTGTTCACTAAATGTGTGGCCCCTGTGGTTTCCTTCCTACGGGAAGAAGGTTGTACTATCTTTCCGTACCTCGATGACTGGCTCATCGTGGCTGACTCAGAGTCTAGGCTGGTGCAGGACATTGGCTTGGTACTTAGCACGTGCCAACGCCTGGGGCTCCTGGTGAACTTGGAGAAATCCAAACTGGTGCCCAACTGCAAGGTGTCCTACATTGGTGCACTTTTGGACTCTGTGGAGGGTAAGGCCCTGCTCCCCTTGGAGAGGGCTCGGTCCCTAAGGGGTCTAGTGTCCATGTTTAAAAGGAACCGGTTCCAGTCTGTGCGCGCTATCCAGTTCTTACTAGGGCATATGGCAGCGGCCACCTCTGTGGTGCCTTTCGCTAGGCTGCGTATGCGCCCTCTCCAGAACTGGTTTGTGCGGAGGTACGATGCTCTACTGCACCCTCCGTCCCTCAAATTCTCTATCCCGAGGGTCATCCTCTCCTCCTTGGACTGGTGGCTGTCTGATGACAACTTGTTTAGAGGGACCCCTTTTGGGTATCAACACCATGACATCACGGTTACCACTGATGCCTCTCTGATGGGATGGGGTGCTTACTGTGGTGATGTGGCTGTGCAAGATGTCTGGTCTGACAGGGAAAAGACCCTCCATATCAATGTGCTTGAACTAAGGGCCATTCGTTTCGCACTTGTGTCTCTTACAGCACTGCTGAGAAATCGTCATGTCTTGGTGCAGACGGACAACACGACTGCCATGTACTACGTGAATCAGCAGGGGGGCACAGTGTCCATGGCCCTGTGCCGGGAAGCCACACTCACTTGGCAGTGGGCTATCAAGAACGGCGTGTCGCTCCGTGCTATACACGTGGCTGGGTCAGACAATGCCCGGGCAGATGCCCTCAGCAGGGTCCCTTTACTGGAACACGAGTGGGAACTGAACGTAGAGTACGTTGGGCCGATCTTCCAGATGTGGGGTCATCCAGTGATAGATGTGTTCGCCACTGCGGCGACCACCAAGGCCCACACGTTCTGTTCCAGGGCAGGGAGCGACCCCCTCTCTATTGGGGATGCCTTCCAGTTTACGTGGACGCAGGGCTTGCACTACATGTTTCCTCCGTTCCCCTTGATTCCCAGGGTCCTGTGCAAGATAGAGGAGGACGGGACGGACTGCATCCTAGTGGCCCCCTTCTGGCCACGGCAGGTTTGGTTCCCGAAGCTCCTGCGGATGTCCAAACGGACGTATGTGAGTCTGCCTCCTCGGCAAGACCTTCTCCTAAACGGGAGCCTAGTCCACCACGATCCCAAGCAGCTGCACCTAACGGCTTGGCGGATCGTTCCTCCCCGATAGGCTTTACTGACGAGGTACAGAGGGTCCTCCTGAATGCTCGTCGGCCATCCACTAGGCGCGCTTATGCGGCCAAGTGGCGCAGGTTTGAGCTCTGGGCACTTGCCAGAGGGGTGGTGCCTGACAGCAGTCCCTTGGGGGTTGTATTCGAGTATTTGTGCCACTTGCGTGGTATGGGCTTGAAGGTTTCCTCCCTCAAGGTCCACCTGGCAGCGATATCA
The DNA here is from genome assembly GCF_028583425.1 of Eublepharis macularius. Taxonomy (NCBI): domain Eukaryota; kingdom Metazoa; phylum Chordata; class Lepidosauria; order Squamata; family Eublepharidae; genus Eublepharis; species Eublepharis macularius. Next base: position 49,763,004 of record NC_072802.1, read on the forward strand.
GCTGCTCACACCCGAATTGAGGGTGCTACGGTGTTTTCTCACCCACAATCCCGCCAGTTCCTTAAGGGCATGTACAATCTTTACCCACCTGTGTCTGCGCCAGTGCCTCGGTGGTCACTGTCCTTGGTGCTCTCACATCTCATGTTGCCTCCATTTGAACCTATGGCTACATGCCCCTTGGATATGCTATCCTACAAGGTAGCATTCTTGGTGGCCGTCACGTCGGCCAGAAGGGTCAGTGAGCTGTCTGCACTGCGGTCTGACCCTCCCTTTCTTGTGTTTCATCCCAACAAGGTGGTCCTGCGTCCCTGCCTTGAGTTCCTGCCCAAGGTGGTGTCCGCCTTCCACCTCTCGCAGGATATCTCACTGCCTGCATTCTTTCCTCAACCCTCCTCTAAGGGGGAAAAGGCCCTCCATACCCTAGACTTGAAGAGGGCCCTAGCCTATTACCTGGATAGGACGAAGGGATTCCGCTCCAGTCCTCACCTGTTTGTATGTTTTGGGGCCAAGGACAAGGGTAACAGGGCTTCCTCACAGACCCTGTCTAGGTGGATTGTGACGGCCATTAGCAAGGCCTATTCCCTAGCAGGGGTGGCTTGCCCGCTTCATGTCAGAGCCCACTCCACGCGGTCCCAAGCATCCTCTTCGGCACTCCTCAGGGGGGTGCCCCTGGTTAACATTTGTAAAGCAGCCACATGGTCCTCTGCAGACACCTTTGTCAGGCATTACGCCGTTGATGTCAATGCGGAGCAGGATGTATCTGTGGCCAAGGCTGTCTTACACTCCCTCTTTTCCTGAGGGAGTTTTGGTATGACTTTCTTGACGTACCTGTTGGGTACCCTTGAGTGAAAGTGTGTATATATGTACCTGGGGGTGTGTATATATGTAAATATTGAGTATTTATGTGTCCTTACACAGTATTTTTACATAGATGTATATATGCATATCTATTTATTGTTGATCTTGTTTGCTTAATAAAATTGTGTTGGACTTCACCCCCGCCTTCCTTATTGTGTGAAGCTTGGTACACTCCCATGTGTGGAGGCACAGAAGAACGAAGATGAAAACAGGGTTAACATACCTGTAACTTATGTTCATCGAGTTCTTCTGTGCTGACACACAACCCTCCCTCCTACCCCGCTGTGAACTCCAATGCACAATACTGTGATGGCTGTAACGGATATTGGTGTTTTTAAGGTGTTATGGCTGAAGTGTGTTGGTCAAGCGGCGGCAAGGGAGAACTGAGGGAAGGGGCCGTTGGTCGCTGGAGGATCACGTGACCGTTTGGGCGGGAAAACGGTCGCTGAGGCGCGCGACAAACGGCCCCTTCGGAGCCATGGAAGCTCTAGAAAATTCTCCGGCGGCTGGCCTGCGCCTGCGCAGTCCCCATGTGTGTCAGCACAGAAGAACTCGATGAACATAAGTTACAGGTATGTTAACCCTGTTTAACTTTTTACAATATCAGCACTCTCATGATTGCAGCTCTCACTTAGTTTTCATCTGTTCTCTTTTCCTTTTCTTGGTAGGAATTGTTTGCGGTATTTCTTGCCCCCGCGTTTCCCCATCTCCAAGAAGGAGCTGAGTTCCATGACTTCAGAAGAACTGGTGGCTTTTCCTCTGGTAAGTTTATGGTGGAGGCCATAAGAAATAGGAAAAGTTAAAATGGATATATATCCAGTTTTGCTATCCCACTAATTCTCTTTCTTTGTGGGTCTAATTGTGTTTTTTTTAAATATTCTCTCTCTCAGTAAGTTGGACAAATAACAAATGATTCAGTTCTCCCATGGCAGTACCTATTTCTCTTACAACCTAATTCCCTCATCAAACAGTTTGACAATATCCCTTTGTGCCCCTGGTGTTCCCCAGTCAGGTCAAATTATCTCACTTGGCAAAGTCTCAGCCCTCAAGAGTTTTTTGTTTTTTTTAAAAAAGAGACAAGTATGAGGGAGGGGGGATGGAAACGACAAGAAGTACTCAACCCTCTCGTCCCCCTCCTTCCAGATAGAATGTCTCAGATTACCAGACTGGCTGCTTTCAGTGTAGATATGCCCATAGGCTGATAAACCCTGTGGGATACGCACAACTTCTGTGCTTTCTAAATTCCTCTTAGTCAGCAGAGGGCAGCATGTTGTTTCACACAGTCTTCTGTTGCTAGTCAAAATGGCAGTTAAATTCCCATTCAGCATCAGCTGCAGAAATGGTTTCCGGGAATTAGCAATATAACTTAAATTATATTATATTGACACATTCTATATCCAGAATCATGCAGCACCAGCGAAGGCTGTATCTGTCACTGAAGCACATGGTAGGTTTGCAGAGACTTTTCAAGTCACTGTGGGGAAAATGCAGGCATTCGTGCTGCTTTTCTTGTACCTCCGCCCCCAGGATTGATGGTCCTGTGTTTGTTTCCCCACAGAAAGACTATTTTAAGGAGTATGAGGCGGGTCTACAGGAGTTGTGTAACTCATACCAGACCAAGGCTAACGACAAGGCCAGAGCCTGTGAAGAAAAGCTCCTCGTTGAGGAACAGAAGCTTGCAGAGACCAAGGAAAAACTCCAGAAGTTGAGAACTAACATAGTGGCGCTACTTCAAAAGGTGCAAGAGGTGAGTAAAGCCTCTTGTTGTTGGAGCTTTCCTGAGTCAGGCCCAACACAGGAGCTTAACTGCTCTCTGGCTAAACCATTAACCATTTTGCATCTCTAGAAAAGTGCAGTGTAGCTCACGAAGCAGTCAAATTCCCAGATCTGGTGCAGATTGTAACTTGTTCAGTTCTTCTACTCTGACAAAATCCAGAATCCCTGCTCAGCACAGAAACTAGACCCAAGCCTCAAACAAGCCTAGTACCAAACTTATACAACTCCGTATTCCATTCACTGGCCTGTACACGAAGATCTTGATTGAGCATATTTAAATAATTGATTGAAAATGATTGATTGAGCAGATTTAAATGATTTAAAATAAATAAGCTCATGTTCTCATAGTCTTGCCAAACCTGTCTAGAGGTGTAAAATCACCAGAAATTTTGAAGCTGCAGGAAGCCACCTATTAGCCAGTTACATTGAATAAAAATCTCATAACATGCGGTTTGTTGTCAGTTTTCTGAGCAGTCCCACATGGACTGCATGCAGAGGCCTGCCGAATTGAAGTTCTGTAGCTTTAAGACTATAGAGCGGGGAGTCCATCCCCTCCAAGAGGGCATGTGTGGCTGCTTCTGAGCCTTCAGTCTCTCTTTCACCACGAGTTGAAGATGACTGTCTGTAGCAAACTCCTTTGTTTTTACTGCTCCAGGCCATTCCACACCACATTTCTTTATAGAATGGAGAGAAGATCAGAGAGGAGAGTACAATGGCTGAAAAAGCCTTATTTAAAAAGTGCACTCAGTGCAGACCGAAGATGACCAGAATGGACAGTCGTCCTTTGTGTTTTATTTGCTTTGGAGAGGGGCACAGTGTGAGAACCTGCACAGTTTGCCAGGTCTTTACTCCCAAAGCTTTTGCCAAAAGAGTTACTAGGCTTAAGGCAGTTTTATGGGAAAGGGCACTATCTGCTGCTATTAGTCCACAAGCGAAGTCCTCTGCTTTAGCAGAGCTTGCTGAGCACTGGGATCTGACTCCAGTGAGTGTCTTGAACCTGACCTCCGCGAACCCCTCAGCTCCAACAGCATTGTCTTGGATCCAACAATGTTCCAGGTCCAAGGATCTGTTGGAACTATCTAGATCCCTGTCATCAATACCAAGTCTCGGATGCGACCTGTGAAAGGGGTTAGAGGCAACCAATCTCACTCTGGGGGCTTTAGAACTACCCAAGAATGGGGCTAAGTCAAAATATACCTTCAAGCAGAAGGAGGGCTTCCATAGAAGGCCAGTGATCTACCTCATGGCATTGAAGTCATAGAGACCCCGCAGACTCCATCGGCTTGCTCCAGCTCCCATTCCATTTATTTCCCGGAGGAGGAAGGAAAGCTAAATGATCTCTGCACACGAAGACAACATTTCATGTGCTTAGATGACTTCCATACCAAAAATGCTGCACACATAAGGAATGGGGGCTTACCAAATATTTTTATGGAACAAAATAACAGCATACAGTGACCACCTACCAGAAGGCTGTCATCAGGGTCATACAGGAGGCAGTGATCAGGCTTTCAAAGGAATGTTCTGCCCAGCAAATCAGTTTATGCGATCTGGGAGGGGAGGGATGCCCCCCTCTATAATCTTAAAGCTACAGAACCTCCAGTCGGCAAGCTTGCTCGTGCACAATCCCATGTGTGTGCACAGAAGACCTCAATGAACAACAGTTACGGGTAAGTGCAACCTAGTTATCCTCATGTTGTGGTTCATTGGAAAGGCAAAGTAATAAGCTACAATTGTGTAATATATTTGAGGTGGCTATCTGGATTAGGTAAACACCATTTATTATTATTATTTATTATTTCATATTTATATCCTGCCCTCCCCGCAAGCAGGCTCAGAGCGGCTAACAACATTTTAAAACAATTTAAAACATCTTAAAACATTTAGAACAATTTAAAATATTTTGTATTGTACAGCGACAGCATCAGGAAGACTTACAATATATTGCATGTATACTGTGGTGGACAGTTTTTCACAGAGAGGTGTTTAAATTTCCTTCTCCCACCCCCCAAGCCGGCAGAGGCTCAACCTTAGCCATGAGCCTGGCGGAACAACTCTGTCTTACAGGCCCGGCGGAAAGACAGTAAATACCACCGGGCCCTGGTCTCAGTAGACAGAGCGTTCCACCAGGTAGGAGCCAGAACTGAGAAAGCCCTGGATCTCATCATGCCCCAGGTGGGCCTCCTTGGGACCAGGGATCACCCTAATAGCTGTTTTTCTCCCAATCAGAGAGTCCTCTGGGGAATATAAGGGGAGAGATGGTCCCGCAGATACGCTGGCCCCAGTCCTTATAGGTCAGTACCAGAACCTTGAATCTGATCCGGTACTCTACTGGCATATGCCACAAATCTTATAAAAATGGGAAGGGGACAATAACTTTCCTTGATTAATGCCTTATATCACAAAAATGGAAATGGACAGATACATTATTAGTAATAGTTCTTGCATGAAGACGTAGATGAACAGAAGTTACAGGTAAGTGCAACACTGTTTTATTTGTATGAGAAATTATTCATTTTCCAATAGTACTTTAAAATTTGAGATTGGTTCATGAGTTCTAACTCAAATTAGAAAGGGTAGGGAAAATTGTCTTCCACCATTTTGATGACAAAAAAGCTTACTCTACCAATCAGAATGGGTTATCACATTAAAACATAATACATAGATATATGCCTTTCAGAAAAACAAAAAGAAATTTTACTGCCTTACCTGATACGAACTTCTGGTCTGGCCCACAGACTAGATTAGTGATTAAGAGCACTGGGCCACCTCCCTGTTAGCTGATGGCCCACACACACCTGGGCCAGGCCAGCCCTGTGACATAAGGGCTGAGCCTGGCCCAGTCAAGTCCTGCACAAGGTGGGGGGAGGGGAGCAGCACCCACCCCACCTGAGGCATGGTAGCGCCCAGCTGACATGAGACCCACACAAAGTGAGGGCGCCCAGCCTGCACATTCCCTTTACAAGGTGAGGGACGCATCACCTGACCTAATATGTTCCTTTGTGTTCATTGAGTGGAATCTCATTTTAAAGCCCTTCTCTCTCTCTCTCTGGTGGTTTTTTAGGACATCGACATCAATACAGATGATGAACTGGATGCTTACATTGAGGACCTAATCACCAGGGGAGACTGAGCATTCCAGATTCCAGCACCAGAGTGGAATGGCCAGGGAGTCGATCGCCATGTTCTACAGAACATGAATATATGTAGGGAGAGCAGCCCAGGGCAGTATGGGGGCCAGCAACATTAGAGACCATGTACTGTTACAGTCTGTGTTTGGTGTATGACTTGTTCTTGTGGGATTTTTAAAAAAAACAATGCAAGAGGGGTTAGTGCTGTTGGAAGCTTTTTAGGCTTTGTTTATAAACATTTTTTTAAAAAAACAAATTGAACCATTGTTTGGTATATTGTGCTGTTTGTTTACTTAAAGTCGAGATAAGAGGAAGGTCAACCCATTGAAGAAGGCATGCTCTGGAATTCATAAGCCAGCAGCACTACAGAAATCTGACATGAATGCAGTACCACCGTGAGCCTGCATCTGTTGAACATTAAATATAAAGCAAGCCTGACTACAGAGGGCCATTGCACCTTTATCACAAGGGGGCTTTGGCCTAGGGATCATATGTTTGCAGATACCCTGGAGTTGGAATCCAATCATGCTTAAGAGTTAGACTTTCAGGGCTAGTCCATCAGCTCTAAAAGTGGGAGAAAGCTTGAATCAAAAAGAAATCTTCATTTTAGAAGGTGTTGTGTAGTAGGCTTGGTTATTTAACCCTCAGAGAGCTACAACAATTCTTTTGCTTGTTGGAGAGCTTTGATTACTTTTCCATGGCTACCAACATGTTTCTCTGAATGTAGACAGTAGTGTTCTTATAGGTGGTACAATAGTGGTTGTAAACTCAGTCCACAGCAACTCTGTTTAAAAGATCTTGAGTAATGTGACTGAGAAAGACTAGAGGCCTGAGGCCTTGGTGATTGCGGTAGTTACAGTCTGGACTACATGTAAGAGAGTTTTGTATTCCTGCCTTGCTTGCCTACAGCATTGGGGCACCTGCTTAAGTTGGAGGCAGAATGCTGAGATGAATGGACAGTAGCTGGTCCTACTCTCTCCTTGTAGAACATTCGTAAGTGGCAGATGAGGGTAAAGCAAGCTAACCATTGTATTAACTAAGCTGGAGACAGAACTGCAGATAAAGTGTCACCGTGGGGCTGGATGAATCATATTACTGAGGAGTTTGTTGCATAATCTCAATGAAATGAGAGCACATAACTCAGGCACATGTTTATTTCCAAAAGCAGCAACCTCTACAAGCTTCTGTTTTAACACAAAGCCCCTAAGCAAGGAAGCCTTTTGCAGTGCTGTCACAATAACACCAGAGCTCAGTAACAAGATCTATGGAGTTCAGGGCAGATTTGGAAGTTGAAAGAGAAAGAGAGCCTTGACTTTTACTAGTCCTTTTTTAATATCATCATCATCTTGTTCATTTATTGCTGATGCTAAAAGCAGTTGCAGTCTTGACATAAAAGATACAGGTTTTTTAAAAAAAGGAATACAAGGAACAATACAAAAGCCATTCAAGCCCCCAAACATAAAAATTTATAATAAAATGACAAATTCATATTTCCTACCCATAAAAACAAATTTATAATTCAACAAAACAGTGCAGTTTACTATCTAATCAGACACAGCATTAGCTCAAAGTTTCTTAGCTGCCAGTGCATAGAGATAAGCTATATAAGTTACAAAAGGATCTGTATCGGATAATAAATAAGGTTATTTTCTCTACCACTGAGCTTGAATTTAAAATTGTTAAAATGGCCACAAGAAATGTATGTTTAGGTTCAGAATAAAGAGAGAAATACAAACTAATGCAGAATAATGTAAAATTTCTGAAGTGGCGCAAACTATGCAGATGCTTATATCCAAGGCTCAGGGCCACTTCAGAGCAAACCATAGGCTTCTGCAGCCTTGAGGACACACCCTCCCCAGGTTGCAGAAAAAATTTAAAAATCAGACACATCTACATTTGGGGAGTTAATTCCCTCTCCCCACCCCCAACAAGAGTGGGCCCTGTGCGGAAGCACAACCTCTGCCACCAAAACCACACAATGAAGCTGCCCCATGAGGCTGCTCCAGAATAGAACACGCCTAGCCAGGGGAAGTGCCAGGTTACTGATGGAATAGTGGGGGATGCTCCATTCCCCCCTTCCACTGCCACACTGCCACAGACGAGACTAGGAGGTGAAGAAGGCTGACAGCTCCACAGTTCCCTGCTGCCCCAGGCCAGTGTTGCAGCATCCTCGAGCCTAACAGGTCCTGGGTAGGCCCAACCATGCCCTGCCAGAGCTGTGGTGGGCCCAGATCTGCAGCTCTGGCCTGGGGCAGCACTGGGAGGCAACAAAAAAAAAACAACAGAGGCCAGAAGGAAACAAAAAACAAGGAAAGAGGCAAAGTTGGGGAAGGGAAAGAAGGTTGCATGAATGGGGAAACGTACACAGAAGGGTCTTTGAGAGAGGTAGATGAACCCAGAAGCTTCTGGGGAGAAAGATACAGAATGATCTCTGGAAAGAGGGGAGAAAGGAACAGGGAACAATCTTCATGATGAAAGGAACTTGGAAAGATCTTTTGGATGGGGGAAGCAAGTGTGAGGAAATGGGGTTCCCACTTTCTGCAACTGACCTGTCCCACTCAACATCACCACCCATGACTGCCACAGCCTTCAGCATTGCCAAACCCAGTGCAGCTCCCTCTCCATCACCCCCACACAATCTGCAACATTTTGTTGTGGTCCCCCTGCTTATATCCTCTAGGGTTCTACAGATACTTGAACAATGAGTCATAGTTATTTATGTTATTTAATAGTCTGTCTTTTTTGCTGAGACTTAAAATGGACTACACAGTGTAAATCAATGCAGTCAATAGGATGAAACATCTAATAAACAATGTAATAAGACTAAGATTACAAAAATATGAAACCAAGAATAAAGTATTAGTCATGATACACAGTGTCGAAAATGGTATTACATAAGTAGAAAAAAAGGTAAGGTAATGTGTGTGAAGTGCAGTCAATTCACTTCCAACTTACGACACCCCTATAAATTAATGACCTCCAAAACATCAACAGCAAGATAATACATAAATAGGTAATACATACTATACACAGTGGTATAGTTCACATATTTGGGTATGCCAACCTGTTAAAATAGCTGTTGGCATTGTTTGAAAGCAAATGGCCATAACAGCTAATCTGATTTATAAAATTTTAATACTGGACAAATAGGATGGCTTGGTATGTTTCTGAACAGCTTAAACCAGCAGGAAAATTTTGAGCTAGATTTATTTGACCATGATTAAATATCTAATCTTGAAGATTAATGCCAGCCCGGGAAAAAAGACATCAAGACCTACTAGAATAGAGTAACATGGAAGAATTGTATTATTACCTGCCATGCAAGTAATATCTATTTAAATCAAGAGATTGCTTTGTAAACTGGCTGACTGGGTGCTCTTCTGTTTCCTCAGGCAGTTAATTAGGTCAAATATGCATTTGGATGCTGGTTGAGGGAAGACTCAAAATTCAGCCAGGAGCAGGGCAGCTGGAACACCAGGAGGCAGAACTAAAACCTGTGTCAATAAAAAAAAAATAGTAGTGCTCAAGTTAGTAACTAGTACATCATTCCAACCCAAGACTTTTTGCACCATATAAGATTTGGGCTGTAATCTTATTCTAAAAAAGATTCAGGTGATGTCAATTTGAAAAAAAACACTTTGATAAAATTTTAATATGGCCCATATAATTCTAAAACCTATGAGCTGTATTGTTAAACGGCTACCTACAGTGGATATAATTGAAAGTGACACCAAAGTATTTAACATTGTTGCAATGGTCGCTGAAGATGTTTATATGCCATTGACATTGACAGGACTTGTTCCCAATGATGGTAATAGCATAATTTATACTTTCTCCTTTACAATATTCTCTTAAGATAGAGTAAATGTCTTAATATGGGCATCAGCAATAAGCCAAAAACAGGAAAAGAGGCTCAGTCTCAGAGGAGTAACCAGTAAATGTACAGAGCTGACCCTGCAGCTGCCAGAAGCATTGAATAAATATTAGGAAAAAATAATCTCTTCCCAAGTTCTTTGTGAGAGAGTGACAACATTAACACCAGTTCCCAGAGGGGCCATCCAAATAAAGAGAAATTAGTCTTTCCCCCCTCTTTATATAGAATTTTGCTAAGATTTCCTGTGGAGAGGCTGACCCAGTCATGCTGTTATGGAAGACAAAAACAAAGTCCACACCCATGTCTGTGCTAAGTAAGGAAAGTGCTGTCGTGGTGAAATAAATATAACAGAGTCACATCCAGGCCAACTGGGAAGAAGGAGTAATAAAATCACGCAAGACCACACAGCTCCCTTGCCATTTTTCTCTCTTGCAAGTGAAGCCATGTTCTCTGCAAGCTACCTGTTTACACAGGTGGGTGTTTTTTTTAAGTATGTTGGAACTGGCTCAGCAGAGTCTTGAAATGACAGCATTTGGGAACTCCCCAAAAGTCAGTCAGACAACTTAGAATGTTTGTGAACGTTTACATATTGGGAGCTCTGTGGTTCTGTCATTCCTATAATGCTTAAAACGCTACGAAGTAGAATCTGAAGGTTTCTTCTAGAATACCTCATAATCTAAGAGACATGAGACCAGCGAGACAGGAGGATGAAGAGAAGCAGGACACAAGGGAATAACACAGCACAGGTAACACCAATTTCAATGCCTGCTGAGGAAGTCGTTTCTGAAACAGGTGCTGCTGCTAGTCTGTTCCAGCCAAGCTTATGGATGAAGCCAGACTGCCTCTCTGGGCAGCTTCAAGCTGAAATGAACAGTGATACAAGAACAAAAACTCTTGATTTATCAAATGTGTATCATACTCCTCTGACCTATTGGGAAACTTGAGATAAAATCCTAAAGGCTGGACTGTAAAGGGCGCCAATCTAATGCCTATGCTGGATCCTTTGTTTTTTTTAGTCTCCTGCCTAAGAATACACTGTAGAGGTTGTTACTACGGGTAGGTACACGTGGAGGTATTCTAACTGCTGCTGCTCCATTTCTCTAGCTGTCCTCGGCCTTGTCAAGAGACATTCACCCCTTTTCCAATCACTGTACCTCATTTATGACGGCTGCGACATGTTGCCAAGGAGGTGCAGCTGGTTAGATTAGCACTTGACTGATGAAAGAAGCCCCCATTGATAAGGCAGATGAATGAGGCAACTCAGTGCAAACAAGCAGGCTCTCTCAGAACGTGAGATCAACAGTAGCGCCTTCTGGAGGTATTTCCATCACGTGCTGCCCTCATCACCACAGTAAGCTCCTATGTTGCGAGACGCATCTCTGAGCCCTGCCAGACGTTTGTGCGTGCCTGGTTGCTTAGGTTTCTTTAGGAGATAAGTAAAGGTTCTTCCTTTTCCTGCCAACCCTCTCTCTCTCCTCCACAGCTGTCTGGGAGCACCCCTTTTCCTCAGCTGGTAAGAAAGACTCAGCTGTTGATAGTCCCCATGCCAGGATGAGAATGGAAGGAGCCACACAGCCTACATGCCAGGGCTGAGCACAAAGGCTCGCCAAGTTCCCTGCTGGTTCAGACACTGGAGCCTTGTCGGCCTTCTGGCATTCTATCTCAGCTCCTTGGGGAAGATGCTACTTGAAGGGGGGAAAGCGCGGCCTGCAGGTGTTTACTAGGGCAGGGTTCCCAGGGGAAGCACATAACGGGCCCATTCTGTGCTATCTTGTCATTTGCCCACCCTTCAGTATCACAAGCAGCTGCCCTGTCTCTTCCCCCTCCCCTTCCCCTGCAGACACAGCTGGGTAACTTCTCGAAATAGCTACTGTTTCTTGGGGAGATGTTTTCCCATACTCGAGCAATACCTCTTTATAGTCACAGATGCTTTGGGTGGGGGAGAGGTCTGAGGTTGAGAAATTCGATCCTCAAAGCAGAGTTTTTCTGATAAATGCTCTATTATTCTTTGGGGCTTTTGTAATGGCACAGGTATGTTCGGAGCCTTGTTTGGAACTTTTTAGAACAAGAGTGCACAAACTAAGGCCTACTTGCCATTGCTGGTCTGCAGACCCTTTTCATCAGGCAGGCCAGAAGATAACCAAAAAAATTTGCGCAAATTTGAGGTTGCTGAGTTCCCAGGTCAGCTTTATACCTCCAGCAGCACACCTGGAAGCAAATGTTCTCCAGGCATGACATGGAGCCAGGGCTACACGTGCCCAAGACACTTATCACTGTAGAGGAGACTCGATGCTCCTTTAACAGTCCTAGAGTAGCTTGGGTATATGTGGCACTGAAAGTACTGAAGGAAAGAATAAGTAAGAGAGTGAAGAAAGAAGGAAGTCAAGGGAGAGGGCAGAGATGCTGCATCCTGAGGCAATGGTGAAATGATGCAGATGCCCCTCACCTTGACCCACCATGTGGGTTCTGTATCTCAGTACAGCCCTTGGACCAAAATGTTTGGATGCCTTGTTCTAGAACCCAAAACCCAGCAGTTTATAGCCCCTCTGCAAGGGTAAATTTCCCTGTTTGGTCTGGTGAAATACTGTATGAGTGATTACAAACAGGAGCTCACTGAATGAATTTTTTAGTAGAACTGCAGTGTGAAGAAAATCTGCATTTCTTAGTGGGAGGAGAGCAGGGCTTTTATCCTTGATGGAGAGAGGGCCTATCCAAGAGGTTTGGAGCAGATGCCCAGAATTGGCCATGTTGAGCCAGAGAATCAAAATGGTTCCCTCTCTACCACCAACTCTCTAATTTTCCAATAATTTGAATTGGGCTTATGTACAAGAATGTCCTGGGGGCTTGTGCCCCAACATGGGTCAGATCTGTGCAACTTCTTCTGTGCCATCTTTAACAGGAATCTCTGTGTATTTCTTTTGAGCTTGCACAACTGAATGGGCAATGGGTTGTGCTCCCTGATAACCCATATCTTTCTCCCCAAAGAAGAAGAGCCAGAGGGGAATTCACAGCCTCCAAAGGTTGCTTAACATATAAAGATGGGGAATAATGCGAGGGTGTCATGTTTAGCTTAGTTTATTTCTCACTATAGTGGTCAGCTCAAACAGTTTTCCATCACAGCTATTGGACTTCTCCAGGTTCTGCCCCACAAACTCACTTGATACATTAACATCCCTCTTTCTACGCTGTTACTGTTGCTCATTTACAGCCCATTTGCTTCCTTCTTGTAATTGTTGTCACCAAATGTTCCCTCTTCCCACATGTTTGTGAATTGAATTATTTTGCTCCCTAATCACAATCTTGTACAACCTACCACTTCCTTTGATTGGATGACATACACTCCAAATGTACTCCATTAATAGATGGACCTGCTATCCCTCCCACACACACACGTGTGTACCTGTTAAGAGTTTGTGCTGAATTTGTGTCTGCTACTGAGGCCTAACTTCCAAACGTTTGGCTGCTAAGATTTGGTAAATAGTCTTGTAGAAGTAGCATGCAAGAGAGTTGGAATGTTGAAAATGGAGATATTTATTTATAGTCCACCTTCCTCATTGAGCCTCAAGGCAGAGTACAGAAAGAGAAAAATGTAATCATATAGTATAGGACATCCACTGAACAAGGCAATAGGACTAGAAATACAAAATTAAATGATAATATGGACAGCAAACAGCCCGGGCCAGCGTAGTGTAAGCAAAGCAGAATGTGAGTTTTCAAAGGTACAAGGCAATGCAGTACCCAGAAAACACCCTTCTCGACTATTCTGCTATAGATCAATTCCATTATGAGAATGTCCTCCTAAACATTTCGAGTTTGCACATTTAGTAGAATAATAGGCTGTTCCACAAGGTGGGAGCCACCATAGAGAATTAATTATTTACGTCATTTATAGTGCACCTTTCTCACTGAGACTCAAGGTGGATTACACAGTATGAGATTAGTACAATCAGTATCAAGGACATTTCCATACAGTATCAGGGACGTTTCTATACAGTGTCATGGACACTTCCATAAACAATGCCATAGGGTAAATAAATACAAGTTTACAAAGATAGCATCAGCAAGGATCCAATACAGAGCTGAAGAAATGCTGGAACAGAACATAATCGGTTCTAGGACTGACATACATTTATTTATTTATTTAATCATATTTGTATTCCGCCCTCCCCTCAAGCGTGCTCAGGGTGGAATACATGGTCCGGGGACAGGGGGTCGGGGACAGAGGGTGGCGCTTGGGGAGAAATTGTCACCTCATCACCCATTGGTGTGCGGGGTCCCGCAGAGCGCAATACTCTCCCCTATATTGTTTAACATCTATATGTGCCCCCTTGCCCAGTTGGCGCAAAGTTTTGGGCTTGGGTGTCATCAATATGCAGATGACACCCAGCTGTATCTGATGATGGACGGCCGGACGGCCCAACTCAGCCCCAGATGTCCTGGGACATGCGTTTGCAGCTGTGACTGATTGGTTGAAACAGAGTCGACTGAAGCTGAACCCAAGAAAGACGGAGGTCCTGTACTTGAGCCACGGGGGACATTAGACAACATGAAGCACAGATAGCTCATAGAAGCACATATTTATAATAATAGTAACATTCGATTTATATACCACCCTTCAGGACAACTTAATGCCCGCTCAGAGCGGTTTACAAAGTATGTCATTATCCCCACAACAAAACACCCTGTGAGGTGGGTGGGGCTGAGAGAGCTCCAGAGAACTGTGACTAGCCCAAGGTCACCCAGCTGGCTTCAAGTGGAGGAGTGGGGAATCTCCAGTTCTCCAGATTAGAGTCCTGCACTCTTAACCACTACACCAAACTGGCTCTCGATTTAAAGTAACAGATAGTACATAAGGCAACATAGTGGTGAAGTTTATGGTCCCTAATTCATTAGCGTAGCATCTGAGACCCCTTTCCCTACAATACAGTCCTCCTATCTGAGTGAAAAGGCTTTGTTAATAAGTTGGTTTTGCATTGTTTGTGGAAAGCCAGGAGAGTGGGTGCTCTCCTGACCTCCTTAGGCAGGCCGTTCCACAGGGTGCAGGCACCACTGGTTTCCCCACCACCACCTTTAAGACATGGACTCAGGGCCAAGCTGCAAGTGATGAATGACACAGGTTGGACACTTGTCAGCTTCCCTCAAGTTTTGATGGGAAATGTAGGCATCCTGGTCTTGCAGCTTGGCTGTCCGACTGCTGTCCAATGGACTTTTCAACTGTCACTTGTCCAACATTCCGCCAAGCTGCCTACATTTCCCATCAAAACTTGAGAGAACCTGACAAGTGTCCAACCTGTGTCATTCATCACTTGTAGTTTGGCCCTCAGTCATCCTCATCATTCCATCCCAACTCTACTGTAGGTTAACTAGCCTCACAGAGCTAAATAATTTGCCTCCCCAAAAGTATATCAAAGTGCTTGTGGTAGGAGAACGAGGGATGGGAAAACTGAGATAATAATAATAATAAAATAATAAAATCAACATTCGATTTATATCCCACCCTTCAGGACAACATAACATCCACTCAGAGCAGTTTACGAAGTATGTTGTTATGATCCCCACAACAATTACTAAGTGAGCTGAGAGATCTCTGAGAGCAGTGACTGACCCAAGGTCACCCAACTGGCTTCAAACGGAGGAGTGGGGAATCAAACCCGGTTCTCCATATTAGAGTCCGGCTGCCCTTAACCACTACACCAAACTGGCTCTCAATAATTCATCTTTTACTAAACGCAAAATTCGTAATTTTCTCTTACCATGTTTTTGCTGGGGACTGGATCCTTACTAGCTGGGCTTGGTGGAGAGAGTTTGGAAGCTTGTTTAAAGTTTCTTCTCTTTGGAGCTGTGTGCAGAGGCGGCACAAGAGCCTAAAGGACCAGAAGGCATTGTTGTCCGTCAAAGCACCTTTTTTCATGACTCTCTGTGTCTGGAGGAGTGTCTAGAGCCCCAAATCTTATTTCTACCTATGCAGCAGTCTCTCTAGGGTGGGGTTTGAGCAGCTTAGAAAGCATAATACCAACTACTTGCAAATGGCACTACATAACTTTGCAGGAGAAACGAGCTCCAAGTGGCCATTTCAGACAGCTTCCTCCAGTCTCAGGCCTCAGAATCAGTAGAATATTCATAATTTTGAAATGGGGTCGGTCTTATCAACCCTTTGCAATTCTAGGGACTTGCCTAGAGCAGAACTCTGTATGGGATGACACTTTCATCGCAGAAGTAGATGGCATAAAGGTTTCCTCTTTTTCAGATCCTGCCTTAATATGCATAATTGATGCCTTTTACTATAGCAAGAAAATAATGTTCATGAAAGGATAAAGGACATAAAGCAAAGCAGGGGGAAAGACAAGGCAAAGGGGCACAGTAGCAGTGTGAGAATGCAAGCACACACTCATAGGCTGATGCCGTTTCTGAGCACCGCCCCCCCCCCCCGTCACCCAGGAGCAGAATTTTTGGGAGACCAGTGGGCTGCAGTGGGAGGGGGGAAATCAGGAAAACTTGGGTCCACTGAAGGGAATACCTTTTGTTAGTGAAAATTTTAATCTGAAACCAACCGCCGGTTGAGCTTCATGACAGAGGAGGAATTGAACCCAGAGTTTAATACTCTCTAGACACTGGACCACACCAGTTCTCAAAAGCAGTTTTATAAAAATGCAGTGTGTTGTTGTTATTTTCTAATGACCGCAGAGCATGAGAGCTTATAGAAGTTAAGAGTGTTTCTACATCATTCAGAAGTAGTATAAGGCACAAAGAAAGCGAAACTATAAGCGAGTTGGGAACGAAGAGGAAGGGTCTGGAAGGAGGCTTGAGAAAAAGCTGTAAATGTGACAGATGGGCTTTGACAAGTGTGGGAATCCTCACACTGTAGTGAGAGGGAGGAATGGATAGGCTCTGATCTCAGGTACCAAAGGTGCTAATAGGGGCCTGAGAGGAGTGAAAGTCAAAGATCAATAGATCAAATTAACTTCCTAGATATCTCAATGGGTAAAGCAAACAGGGCCTGAGTTGTAGCCACAGGGTGAAGAATTGGTTTGCCCCCTCCTAGGGTGTGGGGAAAGGTTGAGGGGGTGGTGGTGGTAGTGGTGGGAGGATAAACAGGGGAGGTACAGATTTTTCTCCCTCTTGCATAATGTTAGAACTCAAGGCCACCAAATTAAACTGGCAGTTGCTTCACAACTGAACAAAAGAGGCCCTTCTTTTACCCACAATGCATGAGTAGTCTGTGGAATTTGTTCCTGTAGGTTCCAGGGATGCATGTGTGTGCTGTCAAGTCACAACAGCCTTACAGTCACCACATCAAGGGGTGTTCAAGTAAGTGAGGAGCAGAGGTGGTTTGCTGCAGAATAACCCCCGTCTACCTTGGTGGTCTCCCATCCAAGTACTGACCCTGCTTAGCTACTAATCTGATGAGATCAGGCTACACCATGCTACCTTCCCACCTAAGGCTGTTGTTTATGTAGTTCTTTTTTAAAGATCAGACAAATTCATGGAGGTTTACTGACATCTACATAGATTGAGTAGTTGTGTTAGTCTGTAGCAGTAGAAAAGAGCAAGAGTCCAGTAGCGCCTATAAGCCTAACAAAATTTGTGGTAGGATATGAGTTTTCATGAGTCACAGTTTACTTCTTCAGGTAGAAAGCAGGACCAGTTTAAAGTATTTTTGTCATGCTCAGGAAAGAACACCTTGACCTGGAAAGCCCATGTGAGCCTGCTCTCATCATATCTCAGAAGCTAAGCAGGGTCAGCCTTGGTTAGTAATTGGATGGGAGACCACCACCAATGAAGACCAGGGTTGCAGAGGCAGACGATGGCAAATCACCTGTCATGATTTGCCATGAAAACCCCAACAGGGGTTGCCATAAGTCAGCTGTAACTTGAGGGCACTCTCCACCACCAAGGAAAGTTCAGCCAACCTCTTCTAGGCCCACAGCATTACTAGTAGTGTCCAATGCCACAGGGGCTTGGCTTGGACCCAGGCAGCAGCATGTAGGCCCAGGATAGGACATCAGTTATCTTCTGTGCTGCCAGCGGCTGGGAAAGAGCTGAGCCCTTGCAATGCTTTTTATACGTTCTTCATGGTGCTGCCCCAAGCAATTACTTCAGGGGCTTGGCTGGAAATCCAGCCTTAGATGGAAGTGCTACATTCAAAGCCTCTGCCAAACTATTCCTTGCATCCCTCCCCCCTCATGACCTTCTGTGTGCCAAACAATCCCTAAGTGTACACAGGTTTGGTTTGGATTGGGACTGTAGCATGCAAGAAAAAGAGGCAGGCAGTGCAATCCTAAGCAGAGTTACTCCAGTCTAAGCCCACTGATTTCAAAGGGCTTAGACAAGAGTAACTCTGTTTAGGATTGCACTGTTAATCCTCCCTATCTCAACTATTTTCTGGCCTGAAATAGCCCCAGGAAGCTACTTGTCCCTCCGAGGGAATACAAGAACCCCAATAGTACATGAAAGTTTCCCTAATGGGGCAAACAGGCACAGCAGCTTTCCAGGGCTACTTCAGGTCGGAAAACCATCTGCAATATGAGGGTGCCAGGCAAAGTTCTTTTAGAAATGACAGCAAGCTTTGAACACAACATTCAATGTTGGATCAGGATGCTTTGATGGTACATTCTTAAAGTAATTCCTCTAGAGGTTTCCCAGTCCTCTGCCTGCCAAGGACATAGAAAATCTTTTTTTCAACTTCACACAAAACTGAAAAGCTTCAAAGTCTTTTGAAGGCAGAGCTTCCTTCACACCTCCCCAAACAGAAAGCAGACCTGGGATATATTTAGAGGATTGACCTGCAATTGGTGAGTCCCTAACAAAGGGACTGGACTCTGTTTCTGGGAGGCTTTGATAAGGATGAAACAACCACATGACAGATGAAAACGGTCTCTCTGGTATACTTAACACCCTTTTCTCACATCAAGGACCATGCTTGAATTTCTCCACCTCTCTTCACTGTGTTCCTTTTGTTCTTAACCCCATTACATTTCATTGTCTTAAATTTCTTTGTATTAGCCTGATTTTAAAACGTAATTTTATTTATTTTCCTTTATTGCCCACCTTTCCCACTAGGATGCAAGGCAGGTTACAAGTATGATAGAAGTGTTCAGTTAACTGACAAGCTGATTACAACATATAGCAATATTCTAGTGATAACACTTGAATCTAACACCAAAGATTCCTAGTAAAACATCAAATGGGTTACAAAATATGATGGTAACATTTGAGTCTAATAGCAAAAATTCCTAGTAAAACAAGATAGCGAAGTAGGGTTGGAATTGAAGAAGCAGAAGAAAAAAAATTATCCATAATAGAGGTTGCCTCCCTCAGAGCAGACCCGTTCCATCACAGCTATACCCCTCTACAAAAATGCCATCCTGGACAATTCTGTTTTGTCCATTTTGCAAAATAATAGAAGCACGAGGGCCATCCTAATAGTCCCAGGTAGAGTGTTCCATAATGTGGGAACCATCACAGAGAATTCTCACGCATGGGCAGTTGCTGATTGTACCTATTTGCAGAGGGGCACCTTCAGAAGCTTTGCTCTGATAAACAAAGCCATACAGTGGAACGCAGCAGGTAAGGTGGCCCTGCAGGTATGTGGGTCCAATGTCATTAAGGGCTTTGTAGGTTAATAGATAAAACCTTGAATTGTTCCCAGTACCTGATCAGGAACCAGTGGAGTATCTGCAGAGTAGGTGTGATATGCAGGTTCTATAGCTGGGCCACAGAGTTCTGTACCAACAGCTGGAGTTTCCGTCTTTAAGGGTAGACCCATGTAGAGTGCTTTACAGTAGTCTAACCCTTAGGTAACCATAGCATGGAATCACTTGGCCAGATCAGCTGATTCAAGCTAAGTGGAGTTGGTGGAAAGCCTTTTTGTGACTGCATCAGCCTTTCTCCAACAATAAAGCTGGATCCAGAATCATAGCCAGGTGATTGCCTAGGTCTTTTTGGAGTCAGCGAGGGACAATTGGATCTCATCAAATGTGGGGAGCCCCATGTCCTTTGGGGCCTTGGCCTTCCCAAGTTTCAGCTTGTTTACTATTAACTATGCTACTACAGCAGTCAGACATTGATTCAGAGTCTCTATAGCATCACCAGGCGATTTCAATAAAGAAAGGGAATTGGTGGTCATCAGCAAATTGATAACACCCTATACCAAAAAATATAATGCTTGCTCTTTTGGTTAAAGATGTGCTAGAAATGTGACAGGGCTTTTGGTTTTTGCTTTGGACCGATGTGGTTACCGGCAACATCTGTCTACTTTGGAAATAGTTGAACTTGGTTGACGGAAGTATACTTCAACTGGAGGGTAAAGAAGATGGAAAAACACTGCAATTGGACATTTGATCATCTTTTACTTTTCTGTATTTTCAATTGGATGCTTCTATTTTTGTTTCCTCTCAGAAGATCAACAGCGCAACTTGACACTCAGCACCACCTATGCTTAGCATTCTATACACCATGTTGGTGAAAGACCATTAAGATTATGGCCTGAAATACCTTTGTGCACACACCCTTTAGCATCCTGTATGGTGAAGAGTTCTGGAGAACTTGAAAATTTGCATATTGTTTTGTATTGTTTTTCTTGTTCCTGATAAAAAGATACTAGATGGCTTTTGTTCTTAGAAAACTATGCTTCAGTATGTTATCAACATGGGGCTTCTGATGATGAGGTCTGTATCCCCAGAGGTGTAATTTAGGGGGGAAATCTGGATTGAGGCCACTGATCATATATCTGCTGGCTCCTTCTCTAAAGGTACAATACACCCCAATTTCATTCCAGAGAGAATGGCCAAATACCAGTAATTTAAAAGGATTTTTTAGAAGCAAAATGGGGCAAAAGAGATAACAGGGATGCGTATCAAAAAATCTGGACTACTCAAGGTAAAAGAGACCATGGCAGCCTATGCAGCTGGGAGCCAAAAACTATTTGGGGTGTCAGTCACTGCATACTTCTGTCCCTCTCCCAGGGAACAATGACGATATAAAACACAGAAAATGCCCAGCAGGGGTGATCCAAACCACAAGTCACTGCAAAGTTCTGCTTGGGATGACAAAACTGGGAGGGGGGGTGTCAGACTCATTCAAAAAGTCCTCAAGGGGAAGCACAATTCCCCCCTCCTCACTCTAGATATTTTAGGCAACATGGTCTGGGATGTGGAAGCCAGTAGTGTGTTTTTTCCAGATGTTGCTTACTTCAAAAGGGTCTTCAGTTGAGAAAACCCCTGGCATATGCATGAACATAATTTTCCCCCATATCCCCGATCCTTGTCTTCAATGGTCTTTCCCCTCCCCCGTTTTCATAATGATGATCCCTTCCTTTCACTCTTTGGTTGTTTGGAAAAGCAGTCTAAGATGGCTAAGAAGGGGATACAATATTTGCACATAGCTTGAGCCAGTCACAGAGGCAAGCGGTAAATGCTAGTGTGAGGAAGAGGAGGACACTAAACTGTAAAAAATGACAGGAGCCCACCAAGAAGGAAGAGTAAAGATATCTGAGGAGCCAAGGGCCCTGGCTGGCTGTTAACACAGCTGTGAACATGGAAATGGAATGGGGGCTTGAGATGGAGAAGGCTGTAAGGACTAGACCTGCCCCCTAATGGGGCCATTTCGATAAGCAAGGGTTGCTAAATTCACTAGCTGTTTTGAAGTTTCTCTTTCACAGTCATGGAAACTAGAGCCTTGCTTTGTGAAAAAGAGAACAGATACTTGCAGCACCTTGGGTTGTATTCACTCCTCATTCTGTTCTTGCAGAATGCATCTATAAACCTAGACAAAGCTAGAGCTGAAGGGGGCGGTGTGGAAAAGATGTAATTGCACTTACGGCACACACGTTCTTTTTGTTCCACTATCATCTCCAGCCAAACAGGATTAGCAATTTTTAAAAAGCATATAAAGACCCTGCCATTCCTATGAACAGAGTTCAGCACAAGCAACAGTGGTTCAAGACTACTCTGTCCCCAGCCATAAGCCTTATCTCTAGAACCCCAGAAGTGTGGGTGCCAGTCATAATGCTTAATGCCAAAGGAAAAGCACACTGCACACGTTCAGATTGCACTCTTACTGATATTACTTCAGGCTGAGCAGGGGCTCTTCTGTAGTTTGCTATTGCTGAGCCTTCGTTTGCTCTAAAAATGTAATGTCTGCTTCACTTGTGTAGATGAGTTCCACAGAACATACAGACTAGGGGGAGCAGGACAACTCTGCCCATGAACCTCTTACTCTCTTTCCAGTTGTTGCCTGCTCCCCTCCCCTCTCAGGCCTTTTGGCTCACCTGTGAGGGAGAAAAGGGGTAGCAACTGGGAAGAAATCTGGATAGGGGGCAGGAGGAGTCCAGATTCTTGGCAGTAACAGAGAAGGCTTTAGAGCAAGCCATCAATTATGAGCAAATGGCATGGGGGTAGGAACCAGTGGGGAAAAGTTAAAGAAAAATGGGGGGGGGCAGACTGGAAAGAACAGTGTTTCTGGAAAATTTGCAGGGTGGGGCACCTCTCCCCCCACCCCTTTCTGACAGGTGAAATGCAGTCTGAAGATACATACCCAGAGGTAAGCCCCCAGTGGGGTCCCTAATAAGTGTTTTTAGGACTGCAGCCCTCCAGTACCTGCCTTCAAGCAACCCAGGATCAGGGAACCTCGATGGAGCCATCCAAATCGGAGATAAAACTTCTGGTGGGTCGCCCTGTTGGTCTCCAGTAGAAGAGCAGAATTCGAGAACCCGATGAAGGGGGCTTTTACACTGGCTAGCTTATACCCTGGGGATCTTGTTGATCTTTAAGGTGCCACTAGACTCGGCTCTGCTCACTCAAAGCGGAGCATCCGTTCCCCTCCAAACCCGACCCCCTTCTGGCTCCTGCTCCCCTCCCTGGGAGGAAAACAAAACAAAAGTTACGTCTGCTTGGGATTTTTTTCCCTGAGGGGAAAATCAAACAAAGTATCGTTTATTGATTACAAAAGGAGAAGAGGGTCACCCGCCGCAGGGACCTGCCCAAACCCGCGGGCTGCGGAGGGGAACAGTTCGGGGTACCCGGATAGCACCAAACGCCTGTGTCCGACGGGGTGGACAGCACTGAACCACCGGCAGCTCGGCAAGAAGAAAAGTCCAAGCGCTGAGACCGAGAGACCGACGCTGGAAGGAGCGCGGCGCTGCCAGGGCGCCCAGTCCAAAGTCCCGAAGGCCGCTGGTTGGCGAGCCAAGCGCGCCTCTCGCCCGCCGCTCCCTCTCTCGCCGGCTGGGCTGGGGCTGCCGCCTGCCCGGCGCCGGCTCTACACCTTCGTGCCCAAGGAAGGCACCTCGGACTTCTGGGTCTGCCCGCTGAGCGTGGAGGAGACGGAGCCTGCCTGGCCGCGCAGCGCCTTGCGCAGGCCGAGCAGGAGCAGGCACTGGGCGCGGAAGCGGCCGTCGAAGAAGGCGTAGAGGAAGGGGTTGAGGCAGCTGTTGATGTAGGCCAGGCAGGTGGCGTAGGGGTGCAGGCGCGGGATGAGCTCCTGCAGGGCGCAGGGCAGCGGCAGCAGGCCCACCCAGTTGAGCACGTAGAGGCTCTTGAGCAGGTGGAAGGGCAGCCAGCAGGCGGCGAAGACGGCCACCAGCGTGACGATGATGCGCAGCAGGCGGCGCCGCTGCCGGCCCTCCTCCTTGCGCACGTGCTGCTGGAAGTGGCGGCTGACGGTGGCGCCGATGCAGCAGTAGCAGAGCGTCATGAGAAGCAGCGGCAGCGCGAAGCCCAGCGCCGTGGTGGCCAGGCTCAGCGCCGCCAGCCAGTGGTCCTCCTCGGCCGGGCTGGCGGCCACGCTGCTGAAGTCCATGTCGCACTCGATGCCGGCGGCCGTGGCGTTGTCGCGGGGCCGGCCGGGGCGCGTGTCGCGCAGCAGCAGCGCCGGCAGCGCCAGCAGGCCGGCCAGCAGCCAGAGGGCGGCCAGCGAGAGCAGCGTGGAGGCCCGGGGCCGCGCCGACGCCGGCCGGCCCGCCGAGCGCGGCAGGGCGTGCACGATCGCCAGGTAGCGCTCGAAGCTCAGGCAGCCCAGGCAGAAGGCCGAGGCGAACATGTTGAGCAGCACCAGGTAGCTGCTCAGCTTGCAGAGAGCCGAGCCGAAGGGCCAGTGGAAGCGCAGCGCCGTGTAGACGGCCCACAGCGGCAGCGTCACCACGAAGGCCAGGTCGGCCAGCGCCAGGTTGCCGATGTACGTGTCCGCCGAGCGCCGCTTGGTCCGCGGGCCCCGCCACACCGTGAAGATCACCAGGCCGTTGCCCGACAGCCCCAGCACGAAGACCAGCATGTAGAGCACGGGCAGCAGCGAGAAGGACACCTCCCAGTCCGTCTCGGCCTCTTCCCAGTGGCAGCCCAGCGCCCCGACGGCGCCGTCGCTCCAGTTGCCCGGGGGCGCCCCCTCGTAGTCGTAGTCCAAGCCCTCGTACTGGGGACGCGGTTCCATGCTGCGGCCGCCCCCGAGGCCCTCCGGAGCACCCGAACGCAGGCAGAGGCGAGCTTCTGCGGCAGCCCCCGGGTGGGAGAGCGCTTAAAGAGGGGCCGAGACACCGCCCCCGCTGGCCGGGCGGGGCTAGCCCCAGGCTGGGCGCATCCCAGCCCCTTAGCCTCCAGTCCGGTGGGGAGCATCTCTGGAGGGAAGCAGCCAGGAGCTGGAGCAGCAGGCTCTTTGCAGCCTGGCTACAGCATCTTCCTGGAGGGCACTGGTCCCTCCACCACCTCTCTGGCTCATCTACTCTCCTGGTCCCTTCTGCTGCTATGTGGGGAAACCCAAAGGGATTCTGCCCTTAAAAGGTTTCCCAGCTTAGCCCCTTACTGTGCTCCACTTGTCCCTTTGGACTTTCTTGCATGCATGCCAGAGACCCCACAACTCTCTGCAACACACCCTATACCCAGTGCTGCCTCATGCGCCACAGATATCCTCCTGCACACACACACCCTTGCTGTCCACACACCAATCTCTCTTTTCTTGCATGCCCCATACTTTGGCATTTGCTTTGGATTGTGCTGTGTTTCTCCATGCACAGGTTGCAAATTTCGCTCCTGCCATGCATTGCATCCTGTACTTACCCACTTCTCTCGCACACCTTTCCCCCCCACATTTCTGTTCACTGCCTTATGACTTCTTTAGATAACTCCTGCCACCTTTGCTCACAAAATTCTGCTTCCACTCATGTCTCCATTCTTCATACTCCTATATATACTATTCTTTTGCAGTCTGGCCCAGGCAATGTTGAGTAAGGACTCTCATCCCATCCCTACATCCAAACTACTCTGGCCTCTCCATGGCGCCATCTCAGTTCAATCTCAGCTTATTGGAGAGATGACAAAAATACCTTACTGGAGCAGGAAGTCTCATCCTCCCCCAGCTGACACCATTTTGGGTTCTTAGTACATTTTGTGCCTTCCATTGACATTGCATCCTTTGGTGAGAGTCTGTCTTAGTTTTGCACATTATTGTCTCATTGCTTCCTCCTGCAAAATGCATGAAAATGTTACCTCTATTTCCTTTCCTTCCACCTGGCCGCCCCAAAACATCTCACCTATTTTTTGTCAATGCCTGCTTCCACAGCCAGGGCTTTGTTACCCCTTCAGACATACACATTTCCCACAACTGTGCAGGAAACCTGGAAAAGCTGCTTTCAATAGCTTCCTGCTGGTAACTGTGCCAGATGCCAAGCTCTTTTTGTGTGCATTGACCTGTCGGGTTGAATGGCCCTGCCAGGCGGTGGTTCGTTTGGGTGGCTTGTGGCAAGGCCAATCTGTCTAGCAGGCCATTGCATACAATGCATTTACATCATGCAGCTTACATCACACAGACACAGGCAGCCCTCTCATAAAGTAAGTGAGGCAGCACATTTGGGACTCGAGTGTGGTGCAACAGGAGACAGATCTCACCCATGGGCACTCAGAAGTTCTGCACAAGTTCTGTTTAAATGAATAGGGGCTTCATTTTAATGGGGCTTTGGTTTTTCCATTACCCCCTGTTACTTGGAAAAGGATTCTATTTGGATTTTCTTCTGCAAGCACCAAAATGTCATAAGCTGGCCCTGCGTCGCTGAGCTGCTTGGTTCCCCCTGCCTACCCCACAGTTACCCCACACCTCTAAAGACAGAAAGATGATTCAGATTCCCAGGGAAGAGAACAAGGGAGACCCCTGTTTAGTTTTCACTGGGTTTCCTGTGGGAATTTTCCAGTCCGGATGTGCCATTCATTGGTAAGTGCAATGGGTGTTCAGCTGCAGTCTCCCTATGTTGTCTTCACAACCGGGGGCTCTAAATCTTGCCTATGTGCAAATGCAGAAGTGATAAATGCAGAGATTACCACATCTAGCTTCACAGTACACACAAACTACAGACCTGCATCTGTGCACTCTTGACACTGCATGTACTTCTCTACACAACTGTGAGGTATTAGGAGCATTCCCATGTATCTGTTGCCAAAGGGGAAGGTTGGAGGGGAAGAGAGCCACTCTGTCAATCTGTCCAGATGTTGCATCCTGTCTCTGCAGCAAAGGCACCACCTTGACAAATTTAATTTAGTAATAGCCACCCACCCATGGAAAAGTCTGTTAGCTTTGGCTTCTCTGTACTCTGAAGTTTGTGCACAATGCTGCTGTGCTCCCTAACACAAATAAAACCTTGCTGGATCAGACGAAGTGTTGGGCTAACCCAGAAGTGACTGCCAGTTGGGAAGTCCAGAAGCAGGACATGAAGGCAAAAAAACCCTCCCCTGAAGATTTCCCCCAGCTTCTGGTGTGCAGGCTTTCTCTGTGGTGGCCCCTACCCCATGGAATGGCCTGCCTGATGAGGTCAGGAAAGCCCCCACGCTCTCGGCTTCCCACAAACAATGTAAAACCAAATTATTCAAAAGGGTTTTTTACTAAGATAGGAGGGCCATATTGTAGGGAGGGGGTCTCAGATGTTGTGTTAATGAGTTAGGAACCATAGACTGTTGCTGTACATATTATCTGTTGCTTTAAATGTGTTCTCCTATATACTACTTGTGCTTCATGTTGTCGAATGTCAGTCCTAGAACTGATTATGTTCTGTTTCAGCAATTCTTCAGCCCCATATTGGATCCTTGCTAATGCTATGTCTTTGAAAACTTGTATTCATTTACCCTATGACATTGTTTATGGAAATGTCCTTGACACTGTACGGAAATGCCTGCCCTTGTCCTTGCTGCTGATTGTACTACTCTCACACTATATAATCCACCTTGAGTCCCGGTGAGAAAGGCGGACTATAAATGACATAAATAAAAAAAAATAAAAATAGTGTCAGGAGGTTCTGTTGAGCAGTTGTAGCTAACAGTTGTTGGGAGACTTGAGGCCTGCCATGAATTTGTGTATTCACCTCCTCAAGTTTAAGTAAGCCATCACCCTTCTTTTTCTAGCAATGAATTTATATATTAATTAGGCGTAAATGCATGAAGAAAGAGATCCTAATGGTTTTAGAGCAGGGTTAGTGTGAGCACCCAGTCTCTTTCACAAAAGCGCATCTTGTGCATACATAATACATTCCCCCAAATGCCTCCATCAAGTAACTGTGACACAATCCCTGAAGATTCCCCCCATCCCAGGGGTCTGCTTTTCTGCTGCAGTGGCTCTGGTATTTTGTGCGTGTCAGTTTCACCCAAGGGGATCACAGCAGAAGGAGGCCAGCAGGGTCATTTCTCCCCTCTCTCTCCCTAGAGTCTAGAGAGAAATCCAGTTTGTTTTCTCTGGCATTGCTGAGTGTTTTTCTAAGGCCTGCCAAATTGGATTCTCTAAAGGGTGAGAGCTGATAAGTGGTGTGAAAAAAGCTGAGTTTCCTCCTCCCCTGTCCATCCTTATCAGTGCTCAGAGAAAAGGATGAAGCCTACACATTTCTGTAGCTCTGCCTGCAGCAGATCTTCCCTGTCTATGGGATGGTTGGCAGGTGAGATCCTTGCACGTTTGGGCCGTTTTCACTGGAGTGGTAAACCTCTCTCCATTGTTTTATATTGGCTTGGTTAAAATTGATTTGAAAACGTTTTCTGACAATGCAATCCTGAGAACACTGTCTGTGATGCAAGCCCCATTGAATAAAATTAGACTTATTTCCAAGTAGACCTGCCTTTTATCGTAATGTGATTTGCAGACATTAGCTGGCAATGAAGCTTTTTTCCACATCATGAAGCTTTACCTGATTTTTGCACATCAGCGTGCTCCTTCCAGGCACAGCAACAGGCTTGGCCTCTCCCCCTGACCCAGCTCAGTCACTCAGCAACCTGTGCTGGGGTATGGGCTATAACCAGTCCTGTGAGGATTACAGTGGCCATCGTCTCTTAGCCCCTCCTTGGTTTATACATTAGAATGTAGCCCATCTGCATTCCTGTTGGCTTTTGAACAATTTTTTAAAATTTGTTGGGAATCATCGCAGAATTGATTTTTGTCTGAAGCAAATATCGCAAGATGCAGCTGGCCAAAGGAACAATCCTTGTATTGTGAAATGGTCCCTGGCAGGCGGTAGTGTTTCTGTGTAATGAAACACTGAT
Organism: Eublepharis macularius; assembly: GCF_028583425.1. Lineage (NCBI taxonomy): Eukaryota > Metazoa > Chordata > Lepidosauria > Squamata > Eublepharidae > Eublepharis > Eublepharis macularius. The sequence goes on from NC_072802.1 coordinate 49,791,140, forward strand.
GTGGTACAAATTTTTGACTTGGTTGACAATATGGCTTTAAATGACACAGGCAGTGAGTGTAGAAACGATCAAATGGGCCAGAAAGTAGCTGGAGACCCCCCCAAGAAAATTTGGCCTGTGCAGTTAGATGAAAGATACAAAAGTTGGGATGTTGACGAGTCTATCTTGTGGCTCTTCTCTGTTGGATATTATTATTTTTAAAATTTTCCATTATATATAGTTCACCTTTCTCACTGACTCAAGGCTAATTACAGAGTGTAGGTCAATATCAGCAATAGGATGGGGTATCCAATAAACAGTATAATAGGATTAGGATGCAGACATTAAAAAGTAAAAAATCTAGAACAAAGCTGAAACAAAGAAAAAAAAGAATGGGGAATAAAACAACCCAACAAAAGAAGGGTAACCAAAAAGGTTGAGACAGAAAAACAAAATTGAGTATTTTGAGTATAAAATTGAGTATTACTCCAAAAATAGTGCAAATCAATAAGGAACTGTTTCCTTATTGATTTATACTTCATTTAGAGCAATACTCAGTTTGGTTTTTCTGTCTCAACCAAGTTGAAACAAACTAACTATCAAGAAATTGCAGAATAGGATAATACATACAGCAACAGATAGTATATACTAAACATGGCATAGAACATCTGCAAATAGTTTACTACTCTCCCCCAATTATCTCTCGGCCAAGATTCACTCCTTTGAAATTCTATTTAATTAAAAAAATAACAGTTTTTTGCTAGTAAGAAGTAAACAGGTCATCCTACAGATGTGGACTAAGTAGTATGAATGCCATATCAACAAAGGCCTGATGTGAACTGTACTGACTTGGAAAAGGTGCCTCTATTTATCCTATTTGCATCCAACCCTTTGCCTCTTCCCAGGCAGACCTGATTTGTAAGGGGAGCTGTGTGGTTACAGGGCTTACATTCTATAGAGCTGCTAGAAAGTGTGGGATCTGTATATTGGTAAAAACTAGATGCTTTGCAAAGCTTACTAGTTAGGCGAATTTTTAGAAAAGTACTGTGTACATAAGCCCATGTCTCCTCTGTGATTACCCACCCCCTTTCTGTGTTGTGGATCCTCTTAAAAGGTCAGGTTATCAGAAATCTGATCTCTAAGACAGTTAACAGCTGCCTCAGTTTCTCTTATGAGAGGACTGGAAATGTCTGTTGCCTGGCACAAAGGCTGTGAAGGTTGGGCCGTTTCTTGTTGATAAACAGGGATTTACAAATTGGATCTGGAGCCATGGTAGGGGGCAGCACAGAGAGACAGCTGGTTTATTTACAGGGATAAAATGGATGGATTTTTCTACCACCCAGGCCATTTCAGAAAGGGGTGGGGAGGGAACCTTCTGAGCTTGTCAAGAGCCATTCTGAAGCCAGGTGGGGCCTGTTTACACTAGGTCCGAGTAGTCCCTGTTTGCAGTTGGACATACACAATCTGCCCAAAAGTTAAAACAAGAAACTGCAGCAGCTCTTCCCTAGCCAAAAGGACCTTCTCTCTGCACCGAAGTGGGCTAGCTGGCTTCTGCGACATCAAAGAAGACTTAATCTTCAGCAGGGGAGGTTTCTGAGGCAGGATCGCTTGCTAATTGCAGCAAGTCCATAAGCTGTTACAGTCACGTTTGTGTCTTTTGAAAACTGCGTAGGGAGGTAGCTGTGCTATCAGTGATTGAACATCCAGGCCTTCTGGGTTTTGCCTTTAAAAAGAAATCAGGGATTTGTGCGCACAGTTGAGCTGTAAGGGGCCCAGCATCCAGGAAACAGAACAAAATTCTAAAAATGATTACAAGCCAAAGGCGTGGCAGGCAAGTGACGGAAAAGTCTAGCCTTCCAGCTGGAAACCGCTTGTGCTTTTGTTAGTGTTGATGACTACAGGGTTAAATCGGAGAGCCACTGCCTTTCAAGCATGAAGAAACACACCCCAAAGAGCAAAGGCAACCCATTTATTGTAGCATATTTTTTTCCACAGGCTTTTGCTGCAGGGCTGTGGCTAACACCATCTGACTTTAAATCATGAAAAGAACTTAAAAAGAAAATCACAAGATGTCATTGGCTGGGGCAGCCAAGTGACTAGGCCTGCTCTGGTGCCTTTAATAGTGGCCAAGATCAACCACTGATGCTGTTCAAGGCCTGTGAAAACCATTATCACTTGCTAATAACTGCAGAACAAGCTGTTCTTAAAGGCAAAACAGCAGAGGCCAGTCTAAAAGTTTGTACCCACAGAACAAATAAGTAGCGGCTGCTTGTCACGAAGCTGAGGCTGGTTCCCAGTTCCTAACTTGCAGTTATTTGTGTTTGGATTTGCGGATAAGGAACTGGGTGGGAACCAGCTTCAGTTTAGTCCGTTTGTCACTGTATCAAAACCAGAGCTGATTTCAGGATTTTGTGGATAATCGGCAAGGGATTGGCCTGCTGCCTAGCAAGAGCATGGCGTGCCTTCACTCCCCTCCCTCCTGCTGGTCTTTCAAACAACAGGAAAAGTATATCTGGGATCACCACATCAGGATGATTGTCCATGGCTTTGTCAAATATTTATGGCTTTGAGCAGGTAGGTGGTTAGTCATACTGGGCAACAGCATCCCAACCAGACTTCCAGCCTCAGTTTTCCTGTCTGTAAAGTGGGGAATGAAGACTAGGGTTAGGGCAAAGCTTCTACCTTAGCAAAATGCCAAGTAAGTAGCAATAATTCACTTCCTAATCCAGTTGATTCACCTTCGTTGTTTCCTCGTTCTGTGACATGGGATTAGGTGCCTTTTCTTCCTTTTTTAAGCGCGATCCAGGTTTGTTGGAGAGGAGCCATGCAAAGTGGGTCTCTCTTTGCAAAATCGAGCCTCACAGACACCCAGGCTTCGATTGCAAGGAGCAAAAGGAATCCAGGTGGGTGATGGAAATGTTTCATCAGATGGCGAGACTGCCTTCTGGAGTTCAGAGGCAGCGTCAGCTCATTCTTGAGATTCCCAGGGAAGGCCTGACTCTTAGATGACGGAAGCATTCAGATGGCACGTTTGCAAGCAATTTCCAGGTCATGTTATTAACCTCATGCCTTGAAAAGCTGCAGCTGCCCATTTTGACATGTTAATCCTCAGTTAAGGGGACAAGACACACACCCCTCCAGTTGGCAACCTTATGCACCACTGATAAATACCTCTCCAGCTTCTTGAAAACCTCCAGATCTTTCAGGCATCTGAGTCCATTGATAAATGGCTCCTGTTGGAACTCAGCTGAGCAAGTATAGCTTGAGGAGACAATATTTTTAAAGGCACCAATGAAGCAGGAGGGAGAGAGCTGGGATCTAGTGTCTGCCTGCAGGGTTCAGGTCTGTTGCGCTTGAGAAGAAATGCCATGCCCCTTTCTCTTGCCTGGTTTAATTATACAGATACTTGGAACAAAATGTGCCAGTTCTGTAGGTTGTGTAAAGCCATGCGGAAACTCTAGGGAAGCTTTTCCAATACCATCATCCAGGGCTAAAGTGTTTCTGTGCCGATATGAACGCTTCCCCATAAAAACATCCCAGCGTGTAGAAAACATGTCCGAGATGGAGGTGTCATCCTACCTTTGCATAAATGCTGCTTCACAAGAGACCTCCAAAGTGGTTCAAAAAAATACAAGTTGTGATGCAGTAAGAAGAAACTTTAGGCAGTGACAACTGTTCTGAAGACATAAGGACTTGCCATAAAAACAGACCAAGAGCCCTGCTGGATTAGACCTGTGGTCATAGAATCATCATGTTGGGACCTCCAGGGTCATCTAGTCCAACCCCCAGTCCCTGGTCCATTAGTCCAGAGTCCTGCTCCTTGCAGTAGCCAAACTCTTGCTCTGGAGAGCCAACAACAGGGCATAGAAGCAGAGGCCTTCCCCTGATGTTGCCTCCTGGCACTGGGATTCAGAGTTTTACTGCCTCTGAATGTGAGGGTTCCTTTTCCTCTGCAGGGCTGGTGGCTGCTGATAGACCTCCATGAATCTGCTTAGCCCCCTTTTAAAAGCACCTGTGCTAGGATTGGCTATCATTACATCTGCTAGCAGTGAATTCCACAAATTAGTTGCTGACTGAGTACTTTTTATCCATCTCGAATCTATAGCCCACCAGTTTTTAAAAAAATGAAATTAGGGAGTTCTTGAGGCCTTAATAGTACAGGTTAGTGCCTGGAACAAGGGCCCAAGCGGTGATGAGCTTTCTTCTCCTGCATGTCTAAACCTTTGCTGCTACAAGCCCGGGCTTGTATCTTCCTTCACCCTCTTGCGTGATTGCTTCATTGCACTAAGTGTGCTTCAGCTTACCTGTGAAGATCATCCCAGGCTGCCTGGTCCTGGCACCCAATCATTAGCATGATAACAATCTGGGGGCAGGACACTCACCAGGTGTGAAACCTCTTCTGCTTTAGGGGGTGCTTTTTGTTGTTGGAAGTGCTCACCTCTGGCAATTCCTGCCCTTCATTCCAGGAAGGCCCGGAGGTTTTAATTAACACCTAGCCAAAGGAACAACAGCAATTTTGCAGTTCCTGGCTCTCATTTCCCCGGCAGGAGTACCAGGGGTGTGTCTGAACGGCAACACTGAAGACCCCTCAAGCAGATCCCTGCTGCAGTAGGGGCAAGAGAAGGAACAGCTTCTTGCTCCAAAGGTGTCTGGAACTACCTATCAATCTGAAACTCTTTGTCAAAGTTTTATTAATAATTTAGAAAGAAGTTGAAATTAGATTTATAAAGTTGTTTATATGCATTCTTTTTTCCTATGTTGTTTGTTATATGACATTAATAATAATTATTAAAACAAAATAAAGATGGGGGGAAATGTGCATGCTGAGCTGGTCTTTAAAAAAAAGACCCAGATTCAGTCTTGAATGCCAAAGAGGTTAAATCTGGATTCCCACATCTGAGTTGTGGATTCTTTCCACTCAGTGCTTCATTGCTCCAGGGAGAGTCAGAGCTGTGCCCTAGCTGACTCCTGTGTGACTTGCCCAGGGGTCCTGGACTGCTCCTCCCATGGTAGAGCTGGTTAAAATGGGAAAATATCTTCGGACAGCTCTGTGCAAGCTTTCCGTTTTGGGTGTGAAACAAATTTATAAGTAGTCAAATCACAGCCCCTAGCCCTTTTCTCTGCAAAATAAGTGAGCGTGGTGGAGAGCATATAATGCAGAGATGCAACAAGAAATGGGAGAGAAAAAGTGGGTTGCTGGAGACTTGTCATTCTAAAATAAAAACTTCCTTCTATAGTGTCTTTAATAACTAAGGAAGTGGGTGTGTGCCTCTGAACCAAATCCAGAACAGGAGAGACAAAAAGCAAGCTAAAGGGCGAGCCCACGAGAACCAGGAAAGGGTTTTCACACACCCTTATGTAACTCAGGTGGATTCTGCCCTGTGGTGGCGTGGCATGGATACAAGGTGGGAGCTGAGCCTGGGCAACTCCGCCACACTGACAAGGAATGAATCGGGGTCAGATTGGAGGGCAGGCAGGTTGACAAGAATAGGAGGCAGCAAGGAATAGCACAAAGCACGCAGGCACCTGAGATGGGAAATCCAAATGGTGTTCTGTGCACAGGGGCCTGCTCCTTCAAGAGCTTAAAAAAGAACCATATGGAGGACCCAGCAATTTGGTTTACATCGGTCAGTTCAGCCTGGGATGCAAATTGGCATGGTTTCGCCTTCACCTAATGCAGCAGATGGGTGAACTTAAATCTCACCCCAATCCCGTGTGTGTCTGTGATTGGGAAGTGCTATTTTGGCATCTGAGGCACACAGCAAAGGGCACCAGGAGAAAAGGAGGAAGGGGAAGCGGTGAGCAGCAATAAAGGCCTTGGCCCCAGACTCTTCCTTAAAAGGAGCCCCCATTTGGATCCTCTTTGAAGTGAGCGCCACGAACTGGTGTTTGGGAAGTTTACTTGGCAGAAGGGAGGGCCGGCATGCTGGTCCGGAGGGATCTGATTTCAAAGGGAGTCTGCCCTGGGCTCAGCTCTTATCTGGCTCTTGGCTTCTGATTATTGCAGCCAACTTTATGATGCTGGAGCTGGAGCATGGTGTTGGTACAAGGGCTCTGGTTCTTCTTTAGACGGACCAATTTGCTCCAGAGTAACACTTCATGCTTATCCAAGGCTTAACTTGAGCAGGGCAGCTTTGAATGCTCACTGCCACGGCTGGAGATCTGGAACCTGCAAAATACTGAGGAGGTGGCAGAGGGCTTCTCCACCAACCAGTCCCCCTAAATCTGGGGTTAAGTTGGGTGGCTCTATCAGCTGTTTTGTGGGCCAAAATCTTGCCTTTGACATGAATTTCTTGAGTGGCTTTAGACACCACCACCCCTCTTATAACCCCAGTGCCCTTGGAATCTCCTTCCCTCCACTTCATCTTTCCAGCTAGGTCTAAAAATTTAGGCTTTTTGTCTTTGTTTCTGTTTCTCTCAAGCCTGAACAAAAGAATTGTGCTGTATGCATAACTAGCAGCCACCAGCCATCAAAAGCAGCAGAGAAGCCTCTTTAGATCACATTTAAAAGATTCCCAACCTGGTTGAACCTGTGGGTGCTTTTGGAATGCTGAGAACAAATATTGGGTACTACAGGTTGCCTTCTCCTTAACCCCGATGGCTTCAGCACCTTATCCATCCCCCTGTCCCCAGGCACCCTCTCCCTTGGGAAGGGAGTTGTGCAGCCCCTCAGTGGTGCAAATAACACCCTGGGGTCATTTTGGGTCCTGAAAATAGTTTATTTTATTTACGTCATTTATAGTCCGCCTTTCTCACTGAGACTCAAGGCGGATTACATAGCATGAGATTAGTACAATCAGTATCGGGGCCATTTCCATACAGTCTCAAGGACATTTCTAGTAAAGTGGGCAGAAAGCTAAAGTCCTCCTTCTGCTCCTATTGTGGTCCCAATTCAAACCGGGCCCCTGCAGTGCTTTGGAATGGAGTTCCTCAGGGAATTCGCAGAGACAGCGTGACTGCCAGATCCTGTGAAAGACACATAGAAGTTGTTGCACACATTTTGGACCCTATACATAAGCCAAGATCCGGGTGGGTTTGCCTGTAAGGTTTGCAGTAAGAATACAGAAAAGACTATCTGGAAAAAAAATGGCACCCTGAGAACTACTGGGTTTTTTTAAAAAAAGCTCCTGACCCTTATTTTGAGAGATGGTTATTCCTCCCCCCCCCCCTTCTTTTTTTGCACTCCGAATTCCAAGCAATTTGCTGTCATCGTCGTAAATATAATTGTATGTCGGGCAGAAAGACAATAAATCAATTCTGAAAGTGGCCTGGACAGCCTGAGGGCACAACATTCCAGGGAAAGGGATGATCCTGTGGCAGGTGGAGCCTCCCCCCACTCCCCAAATACACACATCAGCTGCTGCTTTGTTCTAATGCTGCTTCCTGATACGCTGTGAAATGCTCTCATGCAGTGTATAGAGGGAAAGAATGGGAGAACCCAAGCCAAAGCTCCAAGCCCCGCCTTTAGTTTAGCCCCTTTTGCTGGTTCTTATAAGCCACATCCCCAACCTTGTTCTTACAGGATGCCGTACAAATTGATCGTACAGAACGCATTCTATTATGGTATTTGTTTTAGGGTCACATTCAGAAGCATCATTTTCCCAGCCATTGGGCACATTGTTAGCGCTTGGATGGTGTGTGGCAATGCTTGATAAAATCTTAGAATGACAGTGCCATCCTAAACAGAGTCGCACCTTCTAAGCCCTTCTGTGTGCATGCTCAGGATGACACTAAGATTCCTAAATTAGTTGGTGGGAAAATTACTTTTCAGCCCACAAACTGATGTGGCAGTCAACAAGCAAATAACTTGCACGTGTAAACTTGCCTTTAGTTGTTGAGGCTCCCCCTCACCTTGATTTGATGAAAACCACCTGTCAGGTGTCAGCATGCCTGGTGTGGGTGCTCCTATGAAGTCTTCACCACGTCTGACTGATAAAAGCAAGGGGAGATGGGCTGAAAGTTGATTATAATTTGTCCACAAAATAAACCCCAGAAGTCCTTGACTTCTTAATAGTTCTGTTACCCAATTAAAAGAAACGTACAATACAATTCTAAGAGTTGCTCCAGTCTAAGCCCATTGATTTCAATGGGCTTAGACTAGAGGAACTGTTCTTAGGATCGCACTGTTAGTTAGCTAACCATGCGAGTGCTAATTGATTAGGCAATAAAATAATTTTGCATAATTGGCATATGATTAATATGAGCCAACAGAAAACCAAAGCAAACTTATTGTTTGTGATCAGGCATCATCAGCCCTTTGTGGGGCGTGTGTGTGTTTGTGTAAAAGAGGGGAAGGTGTCTTCTGAAATGCTGCCTGAATTCTGGTATAATTAGCTATTTAAAAACAACAACCATCTGTTTCTTGATTAGGGAGGGGGCACCTTTTTAAACAAAAGTTTTTAAATTAATGGTTGATTAATCAAACACATCGCAACCATGCAAGTGGGTGTCTGAAACAAGATCTCAGCAGTTCCAGGACTCTTCTAGCCCCCCGCAGGGGAGTAAGGCCTGTTGTCCAATTGCTTCAACTTTGGTTTACAGCCCAAGCTTCCTCTTTCTCCTTCCACAGAGAATCCACTAATCACAGGGTTTTCCTCTGACTGCGCTGTCCTTTTTCAAGGGCATCTTCCTGATGATGGGCAGCGGAAGGCTGGCTAATGCAGAGCTGCATCCTGTTTGTGGGCTGCAGCCAATGGGGGACCGTGACCTCTCTGGTTCCTTCAGGTGACCCTGATGTGGCTCCACCACAGCAGTCAAAACAGTCCCCTTGCAGTGCAAAACATCTCCCAGAAAGGAGGAATCCCTTCCATAGAACAATAGCATCCCGCCCCCCTTACTGGCCCATCCAGCCAACTTCAGCTCAGAAAGAGGAAGGCAAATGTAGGGTTGGGCTCTTTGGGTGGGATGCAAGCAAAGGTTGTTCTCTTTTTGTACACCATTGAGAATATTTTGGAAGAGGGATAGCTTGAGATGGAGATTTTCTGGACATTCTGCAGCCATGGGTGGGGGGAGGGTGGCTTTATATGGTCTTAATTGTTTTGGGGATAAAGAAATTTGGAGGTGAATTGAAAGATATATAATACTTTCTACAAATTCTGATCCCCCCCCCACTTTAAACATATAGGAGGTTAATACTTGGCACATTTATGAAATTCAAAGTATAAATGCATTCGTTTTGTTCAAACAAAATTGCATACTAGAAATAAAGAGGCGTGAGTGAGCTGCAAATTGCTATACTCTATGCATATGTGCAGCCCTCATCCAAACCTGGCAAAGACAGCCATCAACCAACTGGACCAGACTTTCTGGGGGGAGGCTGCCATGGGAAGGGAAAGAGGGAAAGCTGGAGTTTGGGGAGCAGATGAAGATAGGTTGTAGGGCTGCCAGTCCCCCTATGGGGGCAGGGGATCTCCCGCTCCCAGCCTCTGTCTCTCACCACCACTCACCTGGCCGGTGGGGAGAAAGGCACAGGGAATGAGTCTGGAAGGCCAAATGTCTCCTGGGCAAGCCCATAGTGGGCATGCTTCAGGAGGGGCATGGCGCTGTCACTTTCAGGAGTGATGTCATCACGCTAGCCATAGGAATGTTCCCACACTTAGCTTGGGGCTAATTTGGGGCATTCCTGGGGCCAATACAATGACATGTGCATGCTGGGACTGCATGCACACTTCACATGCAAGCAAAGAGGTTCCAGGTAGTGAGTTCCGGGTCTCCCCCTCTCCCACCAGCAAGGTAAGGGGACCTGGCAACTCTAGCTGATGGGCAGAAAGGAGAAAAATAAGCAGGAAAAGAGGAGAAGCTATGGGAGCTTCCATGGAAGGGAAAGAGGAAATACTGACGGAGGGGACACAGGAAGATGAGATGAGATGGGTGCCATCACAAAATGGTTTCCACGGGAAGGCCTACTTATAACCCTCCTGGATACTTGTTTTTAGATAAAGTTTTAATTGAATTAAATGTTTGGGGGCAAGAGCATAGAAGATGATAATTTTTGAAGGGAGCCAGGGCACCAAGGAACACAACAGTGGGTGCCACAACAGGTATCACACTGGGGACTACAGCATGTAGACTGATATCCTCTCGGTCTGATTAATCAGGGTTCCTCTTATGTTGTTATGGTCAGTGCTTTGCTGCTTCTTGCCTCCAAAAATGAGACCAGAAGAGAATGCAAGTAAGGAACAGACAAGATTGGGTTTGGGAGATTTGGCCAGCCTATGGAAGGCTGTGTTTGTCAGGGGACCCAAACAGCTGGTGGCCTGAAGTCTCTTGACCCCCCCCCCCCCGCCCAAGGCTGGTAAGGCTAGGCTGGGAACGAAGCTGGATTCATTTCCCATGCTCATTTTTCCTTCTGTCTGGCAGGTGGTCTTTTGCTGTATCTTGACAGTTTCTTTCCCTGGCTGGAGCCAATAAAAGCTATAGGGGCGGGGGGGAGAGCCTGGGGGAGGGCATCTCTCTAGACAAACTTGCATTTTGTGATAAGAGATTTATGGGAAGTCTTGAAAGTGGTGCTAGTGGAGAAATATTAATGGTTATGTGATGTAAATGGATTCGGGACCCTTTGCTGGATTAAAAAAAATGTTTATACATTGTAGGTGATGATCTCCCCAATTGTTTGTGGGTGGAGGAAAAGAGTGATTCTGCAGCTCAAGGTATTCTTTTTTCATATTTCCATTACTATGCCCAGATCCCTGTCTAGGATGTCAAGGGTTAAACTCCAGATTGATAGGAAGCCGCACAGAGCATGGATCAGTGTGACCCATCAGTGTGCCTGCTGCATATAGCCTTCTTCAAGGATTGATGGCATTTTTCCAGCCAAATATTTTAAACTTTTTACTTCATTTATACTCTGCTTTTCTCCCCAATTAGGACCTAAAGTGCCTTACAATATTATTCTCTCTTCCTCCAGTTTATCCTCAGAACAACAACACTGTAAGGTAGAACAGCAGGATTTGGGTCCAGGGCACCTTAGAGTGCCTCAGATCCTGCTGTCCTACCGCAGACCCATCACAACAACTTACCTGTAAAGTAGGTGAGGGTGAGAGGATGGCCCCTTTCACACTACATACATGCTTCCGGGACATCGCGAAACATAGCGCAAAACCCGCAGAAGATAGCGTCTTCTTGCGAGAGTATTTCGCGCGACCTTGCACAAAACTCTCACGAGAAGACGCTATCTTCTGCATTTTTTGCGCTACGTTTCGCGATGTCCCGGAAGCAGGTATGTAGTGTGAAAAGGGCTAGTGAGTGGCCCAAGGTCAACCAGTGAGTTTCCATGGGCAGAGTGGAGATTCAAACCTGGATCTCCCAGATGCTAGTCTGGCATGGTAACTACACACACCACTGATAGATAAACTCCAGCATTAGTTGTACAACAGAGCATATTCATTCTGTGCTACAAACTTAAACTGGTTTAACAGTCATCCATACAGAATGCTGAGCCTTTTAGTTCCAAAAGAGAAGAGGATTTGGGATCACTAACAATTCTCAGAACCAAACTACAGCTCCCATGGTTCTTTGGCTGGAGGAAGCCGTGACTCTTAACATGACCCAGAATCCTCAGCAGCACACCAGCCATGTTCACAAATTACAGCGAATGCATGTACAGTCCATGTACAGTGTACACTTGATTTTTCTTTCTATGCACATGGGGTAATTTTTGTGTTACATTCAATGCGTGTACAGCTGAATGTGTGATACAAACCCCCACATTTATCCAGGAACTTGTCCACAATTTCATTAGTAAAGCCAAACAGATGTACACACATACATCCTGTAAATGTGAATGGGGCTACCATAGCCCCTTAGCCAACATTCTGGGGTTCCTCTGCAGACCAGACAAGCTGATTTGTAAAATGTTTCCTCATGCCTAAAGTCTGGAAGCTGTTGACCTAGGCTGGGCATATCTCCCCTGATCCGATCTCAGGCAATGATGTTTCCATCTCCTTTATTTGCTCAGGTATGTGGACTGAATCAGGGCCGTTTCCAGACGGCCCCCCGCCTCGTGAAACGTCGCGCGTCGTCGCGCGTCGTTGCGCAGAAAACGCGAAATATCGCGTTTTCTCGCGCGAGTTTTGCGCGACGTCGCGCAAAACTCGCGCGAGAAAACGCGATATTTCACGTTTTCTGCGCAACGACGCGCGACGACGCGCGACGTTTCGCGAGGCGGGGGGCCATCTGGAAACGGCCCTGGTGTTTTATGCCCAAGCCTACCTCTGAGAGCCAAACTACAAGTGACGCCTGACACTAGTTGGACACTTGTCAACTTCCCTCAAGTTTTGATGGGAAATGTAGGCGTCCTGGTCTTGCAGCTGTCCAACAGACTTTTCAACTGTCACTTGTCCAACATTCCGCCAAGCTGCCTACATTACCCATCAAAACTTGAGAGAAGCTGACAAGTGTCCAACCTGTGTCAGGCGTCACTTGTAGTTTGGCTCTGAATGGTGGTGGTGGGGAGCTGAGCTCAAGAAAAAGGGAAATTTCAAGCAGTGATACTTGGATAGACTCAGAAACCCTCCTGGGTCTGAATACAACTAGCACAACATGAATCGGAAAAAGTGGGGCAGGTAAAAACAAACTTTCATGAGTCCTCCTTGCTGAGTGAGAAGAAGGAGGAGGAGAGTGAGACACAGATTAGATACAAAGAAAATAGCTGGAAGAAACATCCACCAACTCTTCCTGCCATTGTGTAGCTGAAGGGGTCAGGAGAGGATAGACCTGCATAAACACTTAAGAGACTTCCTTTGCATCTCCATCTGCAGTGAGCGCCCCACCTTTTATAGAAGCAAATGCAAAAGAGGGCACTAAAGAGTGATCGCCTTAATCTGCAAAGCCAGATGCTGCCAACTTTGACCCCTTAAGGAAGGAAAGCACAACCATACGCACATACACATGCGCTCCATGGCGAATAAGGGGGTCGCAGTCTTTAGTGTTTATATAATACACTTCAAATGTTCAAAGCACTCTTGCCTTACTAGATTGTTGCAAGCAAGTTTGAACACTTGAAAAGGCAATAACAGAAGACCGCGTGTCCAGAGGGGAAGAACCAAATTTCTCCCTGCCTCCAACAAAACAAAAAGGATTGCGGTACGATAGTCTGTGACTTTTTTTAGTGAGTCAGAATAGGATTGTCAGCTCAAGGATGGGAAATTCCTGGTGATTTGGGGATGGAGCCTGAGGAGGATAGAGTTGGGGACCGTCCTTATTGGGATATAACGTCATAGAGTCCACCCTCTAAAGTGGCCATTTTCTCCAAGGGAAGGGAACTGACCTATGTAGTCTGGAGATCTGTTGTAATACCTGGAGTGCTCCAGGCCACATCTGGTGGTCAGCATACTAACAATATTCAATTTATATACTGCCCTTCAGGACAACTTAATGCCCACTCAGAGCAGTTTACAAAGTGTGTCACTATTATCCCCACAACAATCACCTTGTGAGGTGGGTGGGGCTGAGAGAGCTCCAAAGAGTTGTGACCGGCCCAAGGTCACCCAGCTGGCTTCAAGCGGAGGAGTGGGGAATCAAACCCGTTTCTCCAGATTAGAAGTAATAAACATAGCAGCCTCTGTGGTCCCCTCCTCACTGGAGCTCACTTCCCAGTGAGGCCTGTCAGATTCAAGGCCTATATTGTAAGATGCTGCAATCATCCAGGAAGATGCCGAGGGTCTTTTTAATAAAAAGAGTAACTTTGTTCATGAGAAATGAATAAAGAAACACAATGAGCCCTTCATATAGCAGTTTCTCAAGACAGACTACCTAGAGAAATGAGTAAAACCTGGGCTAGAACTACTCCAGATTCTAGTGCCCTGAAACTAACATAACACATGAAATGGACTAATGAATATCACATTTCATTGTCCTCATGTTCCCCAGCCTTGCATTTTCTCCATTGCTGTTAACCAGATGTGCGCTGGAAATTCTGTGACTGGGATTCCCAGATGTGCAAGGAGTCTAATTGAAATTGGGAGAGTAGTATGTAGGGAGAAGTGGCTTAAGCCAGTCACCCGCATGCCATTTTCCCAACCTGAAACTGCCCTTGGGATCCTCTGTTTGCTTCACTAAGGCAACTTATCTGTAGCACATTTCAGTTCAGCAAAGTGGCTCCAGGAAAGGCTAAAGACCTCATCTTCTCACCTGCTCTGCAATCCCAATCTGAATTAGGCGCCATGTGTCCCTCAATTAAGTTCCCGAACTCCCAGTGCACATCTGATTTATGGGATCAGGGTGGAAATGGAAATGGAGGGCAGGGTAGATGAGGACTGTATAACATACAGCTAGATTCTCTGTGTGACATAGCAGCCAGTGAGTTGGACTTTGCCTGGTGAGTCGTTGTTGGTTCAACTTCCTGATTGGTCATGAAGATCTTTTAGCCTAGCCTGCCACACAGTCATTGTAAAGATAAAATGGGGAGGTGGGAATTATGTATGCCACCCAAATCTCCTTGGAGGAAGGACAGGATAAAATGGCAGGCAGCCAGCTATTTTCACTCCCTAGTCCCTACTGCTTTTGAGAAAGCTGGTGAAGACCTGACTGTTGCTTAGATAGCTGGTTTGCCATCTAGGATGCGCTGCTGAAGGTGGTAGTGGAGGTTGATTTTAATTAATCTGTATTTTCATTTGATTTGATGGCTAATTTTTTGTTTCTTGTGGCTGTTTCCTTGGTTTTTGTTGAGATTTAAAGGATAGCTGGTGAATATCTAGAAGTGAAATTTGCTGAGGAGAATTTTGGGAAGTGTTTCTCCCCCCTGCCCAGTTCTGAGTTGAGCCAAAGCACTGTAAAGCCCACATAACCAACCCTCTGCAACACCCATACAATGAATGGTTACCTGTCCCCTGATTTCTCTTTCTCTTTTTTCTGTGAACAGCCCTGGATTTTTTTTTAACGCTTGCAGAATGGTGACCTTTTCTTGCACCTCAAAGCAAGCCAGTAAGCCCACCCGGCTGCTCACCCTGCTGGAGCAGCGAAGTCCTCCCTGTTGATGGAGGGTAACCAAGGAAATGTCTCTAATGGGTTTGCAGAAGTCAGTAAGGAAATGGCTATGATTGATCGAGGAGCCAAGGTTATCTTGCTGCTTCAGCTGCTGCTGAAAATGCCTCTCTCAGTGCTGACAAACTCAAGCGGAAATGGTGTGTGTGTGTGGGGGGGGGAGAAATGAGATTTGGGTGCCTCCACCCAGCAAGAGATGCCAACTGGCTGGCAAGTTACTGAACAACCAGTAAAACAACATCCAGGTATCTTCCTTCCCACTGTAGATATTCTTTTTCCTGCTGGTCTCGAGAACTAAATGCTGCCAAGAAGCATTTGCAGGTTCGAAAAGCCAGTAAACTTCCAGTTCAATGAGACTCATCATCCACTTTGATTCTGTGGCTCTATGTCATCAAGTCACTACCAACTTATGGTGACCCTACAAATTAATGACCCCCTTGATTCTACTCCAGACCCTAAGAACATTAGAAGGTAAAAAGAGCCCTGTCGGATCAAACCTGTGGCCCAGCATCCTGCTTTACACAGATGCCAACCAGCTGTTCTGGAGGGCCAACCAACAGGATAGAGACCAAGGCCTTCCCCTGGTGTTGCCTCCAGCAGTGGTATTCCAGGGAGGAGTGACTCTGGAAGTGGAGGTTCCCTTTAGTCACCATAGCTAGTTTCCATTGGTGGATGGACCTTTCCTCCATGAGTCTGGAGGAGATCCGGGTTCGAACCCCCACTCTGCCATGGAAGTTGGCTGGATGACTTTGGGCCAGTCACACACACTCAGCCTAACCTACCTCATGGGGTTTTTGAGAGGATCAAATGAAGGAATGCTGAATGATGTAAGTGCTTTGCATCTCAACTGGGGAGAAAGGTGGGGTATAAAGTAAATAAAACAAATTAATCTAATCCCGTTATGCTAGCGGTCATCTCTATGCCATCTGGCAATGAATCCCTCAGTTTGAGTACTCATTGCATAAAGAAGTACTTCCGTTTGTTGGTCATAGAATCATAGGGTTGGACGGGATCTCCGGGGTCATCTAGTCCAACCCCCTGCGCAGTGCAGGAAATTCACAACTACCTCCCCCCACACACCCCCAGCGGCCCCTGCTCCATGCCCAGAAGATGGCAAAACATCATCAGGATCCCCAGCCAAACTGGACTGGGGAAAATTGCTTCCTGACCCCAAAGTGGCAATTGGCATTACCTGTAAGATGTAACATGTAAGAAGGGGCCAGGAGAACTAAGCACTGGTGTAACCTGACCCTAGCGCCCATCAACTTCACTGTGTTCCCCTGACTGCTAGTATTATGGGACAGGGGGAAAGTTCTCTCTTTCTCCACTTTGCCCACCCAGGCTTTGCCTTAGTCCATCCTCCCAGGCACTGCCTAGCAAGTAAATTTTAAAAGCGAATGGTCTCCCATCCATCTTAGCCTCTGGAAGCATCTGTTCAAGGTTTCCCTGTCTGTGCAACTGGATGCTGGAGCCAAGGATCTCTACGGTGCAACTTCAGCTTTTATTTCAGTGCCAAGAATCTCAAAACAACAATGGATACCGCCTTGTCTTCTTTGAAACAAATGTATAAATAATGCTGCCTATTGTTTCGACCAAGATATAAACCTTGATTTAGAGCGTGGTTCTTTTTACTTGTCATTGTATCTGATGACATATTGCTCATTGTTTTGTAAGCCAGGGTGAGGGTAGGATGAAGCTGGACATGAATAAATATCATTTGAAACAAACTGGATAAATATGCAAACAGGGTTGACTCCAGAAAGCGGCCAGGCCGTTGGGTTTCCAAAGGACTCAAAGTCCAGCTTGCCTTCTCATTTTGCACAGAGCACGAGAGATCAGGAGAATTCTTGAGTTCCTTCTCCCTATTTAAGGAAAGCTGAGGGCATTGTGCCCTCAAACCTGGGGCTGGCATGCCTTGTAATGAACACCGGATGAATAAAAGCCACCATGGTGCAACAGGTGAAGTGTCAGACCAGGTCTGGAAGATCCAGGTTCAAACCCTCACTGCTGTGGAAGTTTCCTGGGTGACCTTGGGCCAGGCACACACTCATAGCTTAACCTACCTCACAGGGTTGTTCCAAGGATTATACAGAACAGAGAAGAATGTTCTAAAATAGGGTCCTCATTAGGGAGAGAAGCAGGATTTAAATACCTAAATAAATAAAGGTAAACAAACTGCAGCACGAACCGCTCCCTCAGGCCTCGACTGCTTCCTTCCCCACCCCTCCACCTTCACTGCAGGCCTTCAAGTGGAGTGCCTGCTCGGGCTTGGTCACAGCTTGCTTGCCTGGCCATTTTTTGATCCTCCAAGAACCTCCTATGCACTCCCACTGGCCTGCCGTTCCCCTGTGGCCCTCTCTTCTTATCCCAATCCTGGGATCCTGGCTGCTTCCACAAGGAATGGAAGGGTGCTAGCTACTTGCTTGGTTCTAATTGCTGCTGTAGTTCAAGGATTTCAGCGGAGATCAAAGAGATTTATTCAGTGGTAAATTTGTAAGAAAAAGCAAAAATGTGGACCTTCCTGAAAGGCATGCTTGTAGAAGTCCAGCTCCAAGAAGTGTGTAAGTTGTTCAGAGCTACCTAGTACGAAACAGTTTGCACATGCTCAGAGGCACCTCCCTGTGTAGGGTTGCCAGCCTCCAGGCAGTGGCTGGAGATCTCCCAGAATTACAATTGATCTCCAGGCCACAGAGGTCAGTTCCTTGGGAGAAAATGGCTGCTTTGGAGGGTAGACTCCATGGCATTACACCCTGCTCAGACCTCTTCCCTCCACAAACCCTGTCCTCTCCAGGCTTCACCCCCCCCCCCAATCTCCTGAAACTTCCCATCCTGGAGCTGGCAACCCTATTCCTGCTTGTTCTTACCTGAGGTGTTCCCAAGGGCTGGGCGCTGGCACTGAAATCAAGGTCAGGGTCAAGTGAAGTTAATTGGAGATGAGATTTCAAATAAGGGTTGGAGTTGTGTGTGCACGTGCGGGGTGGGGGGGAGGGTGTCAACAGCCCTCTTTCTGCTTACCTATAACTGAATTGCTGAGAAACTGCCAACTGGCGAGGAACTGCTTTTCCAAATGCTTCCTGACTGCATTTACCTCTCATGCCCAGCAGAAAAACTGCTGTCATCAAGTGGTGGGAAGCAGCTAAGTAGCGAATCCAAAGAGGAAATGAGTTGCATCCCACTCAAGCTTTTAAATAGCTCCGATAAAGGCTAATTGGGGGATAAACAATCCTGGGAAGGTTGTATTTTCTTTATGATTAGTATGTTTTCTTCATCAGCCGACTAGAATCCAGTCCAGTCTAGCACAGATGGGACACATCCATGCCAAGGTCACAGCCTGGCCTTCAGCATCTAACTCTCCTTAAGGAATCAGTAGACCTGACTGTTCAAATTCACATAAATGCATATGCGTAGGAGAAACACTTTTTGCATTGGCAGTGGGATAGAATGCTGTAATGCCAATGCTCCCTACAGCATCCATAACACGTAGGGGGCAGTTCACAATCCGAACCAGACAGGAGTTCGTCTTGCCAGTCCACCTTGTGCCTGTTATGTGCCTGCGAGAATTTTTGCCCTGAGCTTAGCTTCTTCCAACTTGTCTCCAGTTTTAATTCAGAAAATTCAGCCTGCCACTCTTCGTGCTTAAGCATCAAAATAGAGGCTTAACAATCCCTTCCCTTTACTGTGAGTCAAGGAAAATCTCATCCTGGCACCTCAAAGACTGTGGATGATAAAAAGCATAAATGGATGTAGATGAAACTGCCCATTATCTTACCAAGATTATTCTATTTATTAATGTACAGTACCTTTGAATCCTGCCCTTCTCCCAAGCAGCTCAGGCTTATGCATGGTTCGCCTTGCTCCATTTTATCTTCACAACAATCCTGTGAGGTCGGTCAGACTGAGAGATTATGCCTGGCCAAAGTTCCCCAGTGAATACCATGGCATGTGAGGATATGAACCTGGGTCTTCCCAGTCCTAATCTGGCACTCAAACTATTACACCATTCTGGCTTTCTATATCCTCTATATTCTGGGATTGCCCCCTTTCTCCTGGTTGTTCTGTAATCTTAACAGATGACTGATATCTAAAACTACCCCCCCCCCCCGCAATCATTTGTTTTGCCCCAGCAGCTGATGCAACTCCGTTCCTGGATATTAGCCATTATGGCTAATCTATCCTTCTTCTTGAATATGTCCAATCCTTTTTTTAAAAAAACCATCTAATTTCATGGCCATCACTCAATCATATGGCAGTGAGTTCCTAAGTTAATTGTGTGAAATCCTTGTGGAGTTTCTAGAATTACAAATTACCAACAAACAAACATCAGCTAGTCCACTGATTGTCAAGCTCTACCTGTGTCCACCTGTGCTGGCTCACAGGTAGAGAGACCTGTAAGCATGCATGGAGGGCCTTCAGAAGTTAGTATAACCAAATTCTATGGATCTATCATTAGTGGCTTAAGTGATCCCAGGCTCCCAGAAGCATGAAGCCAAACACATTTCATTTTGAAAATTAGGAAAAGTGAACGCTAAGACTGTTTTGCTAGTGCAAGCTTTCTTGGGTCATGCACTGAACATCATTTTCCCCCCAGCGAGTTTATTTTTAATATTAATATAGATTCAGTAACACACCAGGCACTTTTACAGGCAAAAATCGAAGACAAATCTTCCACTTCAAACAGCATCTAGGGTTGCCAGATCCAGGCACAGAAATTCCAGGGGATTTTGTGGGTGGAGCCTGGAGAGGGTGGGGTTTGTGAGGGGAGGGGCCTCAATGGGATATAATCCCATGGAGTTCACCTGTCATTTTCTCCAGGGTAAGTGGTCTCTGTTGCCTGGAGATCAGTTGTAATTCCAGGAGATCTCCAGCTACCACCTGGAGGCTGGTAACCCTACAGTCTCACCCCTAGAAGTTTTGAACCACAGCTGTGGAGACACTAAATTAAAAGGAAAAAGGTACCATATTTTATCCTTTCCTTCCTGATACCCACCCCCTGCCAACCGCTCCCTCGGTTGCTTTGAGCCCCTCGCTCTGTTGCCTACAGTAGCTGTCAGTTCTGGCAAAACCTTTCCTTGTGAGGGGAAACCATGATTTCTAGGCCTGGGATTCTCTGAAAGCTTATCAGGGGTTCCTCAATTAGAAGATCAGTAGCTCCAAACAAGCTGGTCCAGTGTGGCCTATCTTCCCTTCAATGAGCAACTGGAAGAGAATAGCGAGGGTGTTCTTGGACACATGCACAGGGAGTGACAGGTCTATTGGGCCAAGTAGGGTTGCCAATGGACTAAAAAAAATGCCTGGCCCTTTAACATAGATTTAATAGAATATTACTTATCAGGTGATGTCCATGTTATAAAAAAGTCAGCTGCCCATTTCCATAGATTAAGCCTCTATTAAATGGACAAGACATTTTTCTTCAGGCCTGTTGGCAACTCTAGTGCCAGGCCAGAGTTCCACGAACCATAAGCACCTCTTCACTCTTTAGCATCTCTGCAATGCACAGGGTTTCCTTGGTAGACCCTGCGGGAAGAAAGCATTTTCAAGTCCTGATGTTGGATATGTGCTTATAAGGGCAGCTTAAGGAAACGTAATAGCTGAAGGTCGGCAAGCAGCAGTCAATGCCCCAGCAGGATGCAGGCCAGGCGATGGGCCCCAAAGGTAACCTGCCTGGGAGGAGGCAGGCTTACCTCCAGAATTTAACTTAGTGGCAATACAGAGATGTGTCTTAAGGAGCACAGTTTGCTTTGACAGAAATTAAGTGACCGAACTACCCTGACCTGGATAGCCCAGGTGAGCCTGATCTCATCAGATCTCAGAAGCTAAGCAGGGTTGGCCTTGGTTAGTAACTGGATGGGAAATCTCCAGTGAAGATCAGGACTGCAGAGGCAAGCTATGGCAAACCACCTCTGTTAGTCTCTTGCCATGAAAACCCTGCAAGGGGTTACCTATGACTTGAGGGCTCTCCACCACCAAGTGACCGAACTATAGCAGTAGGCATACGGTCAGTACAGGACCAGAGGCCCCAGGATAAGCATTCAGTAAGTGCAATGACTTCTTGTGAATCACATCAAGTGAAATACATCTGAAGCTGCCTGAGAATGCATCGGGCCTTGGTCCCTCTAGCCAGTTACTGACTGCTCCAACTGTCCAGGGTTCTCCAAGGTTCAAGGGCAAAACTCTAGAGTACTGGGCTTTCTGATTCTTGTCTCCCTTGTGAAAGCATGTGTGGGCTTGTGTGCATTCCCAGCCTTTTTAAAATCACTTTCTTTACATCTGTGCCCCAAAAATGACAAGAAAGGCTTAGGGAAGAACATTTGCAAGGGAAATGCTTTCTGTTGACATGCTTTCCATTTGTCTGCCGGTCCCCATCTCATAGAATGTATTGACGTGGTTAAGTGATATGGCTTGCCACTTGGATTATACGTTGTTTGAATTTTATGTTATTAATGTGATTTTATTGTTGAACATATTTATATGATGTGATCCACTCTGAGCCCACTTGAGGGGGCAGCAGACTATAAATCTAATAAATAAAAATAAGAATTGTTGGGCGCTGGAAGAGTTTAGCCACAGCTTCCTCTGCACAAGTCACCCCTGCAGTTCCTTCTCCTGCCTCATCTTGTAGATGCCAAAATAATATGTATATTCTTTAATATCTGGAAATCCTGAAGTAAGGATTTATCAACTTTGAGAAACATACCAGGAAAAGCAAGCTACAAAGTTATGATTTATGTAGTATCCGATATTGGGCCAAGCTACAAGTGACGAATTACACTTGAATGGCAAGTGAACAGACTCACGTGTATTCTTCCCTGTTCACTTGCACTCCCTGTGCACTTGCACTCCACTACGTGATCGAGTGGAGTGCAAGTGGAGCGCAAGTGAACAGGGAGGAATACACATGAATCTGTTCACTTGCCAGGAATACACGTGAGTCCGTTCACTTGCCATTCAAGTGTAATTCGTCACTTGAAGCTTGGCCCTTGGACTCAGGCAGTTGTACGTCAGGTGTGTGGCACTGCACTGAAGGAAGGAAGAGGCTTTAGCACACACTCGCCCCAAACATGACATAAAACAATGCCGGGGGTGTGTTATTTTTGCCTCTCTGGGGGCTACATGTGTACTCTCACATTGATCAACTGCTTCCTGCAGCTTCCAATCAATATTCACCTGACTTTGTGATCCTAATTCCCCTCCTCACAGTTCTCTTTTAAACAACAAAACATAAAATTCCATACCCTGAAAACAAACAAACAAACAAAAACCTCTATGGAGTTTGTGAGCCTCTATGATCCCTTTGTTCTGAAGTCTTCTTATTTCTAATTAGATTTCAGAATAGTTCTCTATAATACACTTTAATTTCCTTTTGTAAATGTAGTCGTGTTAAAGGAAGGTCGGAGGGTGGATTTTTCTATTGGTCCAAGGCAGGCTTCTAAAAGCGGTTGGGGCCTGGAGCGAGGGTGAGGGCCGATTCTAACCTGCTTCATTGTAGAGCAAAGTAATTCATCTAGGCGAGAGATGACCCTTGGGCAAGCACAGCGGCAGCCTCAGAGTGGTATGTGCCATTCAGGCCATGAAAACGGGTAAAAGTCAGATTTGACTCATGGGGCTCAATCCATCAAGGAGGACTTGGGTGCGAGACCCATTTAAACCAGATCTGTGTGATGAAACTGCTCTGCAACAGGCCTCAGCAGATGCCCTTGGGAAAAGAAAATCACTTTCTCAGGATCTATAACATAATAACAGTGTCCTAACTTTTAGCAACCTTCTGTAGGCAAATGAGACAAGGAAATAGTGTTTCCCAACAGACGAGCAGATGATAAATCCAAAAGAACACAAATATTAAGGATGACTTGCCAAGAGAAAAATAAGGTATCTGCTTATGAAGATAGACTTTGAACTTTACATAAAGTAGGGTCGACCACCTTTTTTTCCTTGCAGAGCCCCTGTGCTTTTACCAGCTGCATGACGGACAGAAATTCAGCAAGCGAAGCTTTTCCCAGAGCAAAGACGCAGGGATGGAGAAGGTCCTCTTCCTGTGGTTCTACTTGTCATGTGACCATCGCAGACATTGGAGTCTTACTGGACAGAAAGCATTGGCAACTAGACGGATGCCACAGTTTGTGCTAGTTAGTCCCCCTCCACTTTAAGAAGTTCATTTTTTTTCTTTCACAATAAAAAACTTGCATATTTCATGACATGTTATCCAAAACACAATTAAACATTAAAATATTCATTTAAGTAAGAAAATAACAGCCTTGCAGCACTGGTGGATTTCATGGAAATCTGTGATAGCCATTGTTGACTGTGAGTCAACTAACAGTACTAGAATTCAGTTCAGGCTACCGAGGTCCACACTGGTGCAGTAGGGTGGAGTTGGGCCGTGTGTGCAAAGTTTGGGGTGCTGCACAAGAAGAGGACACAGCTGCCCGTGCCAAGGGAGCCAATACCACCACCGTTTGGAAAAAGCTCTCATCTTCAGGCTCAAGGGAAGGCAACCCCCCACCCCAAAGTGATTGATTGGGAGGGGCGGTTCAAGGAGGCAGTGAGATACTCCAATACTGTGCAACCCACAGCAACATTCTCCTCTATCTGCTCCATTGAAATGAACCAGAATTACACAGCAGTCTCTGGCCTGGTTTCTGTTCATTTCAATGGGACTTGTGTAGAAGAACATCCGGGTGGATTGTGACCCATTTTAAGAACTAGGGGAGATGGTGGTTTCATTTGCGTCACTGCTTCCAGAATCAAAATGTCTTTGGCCAGCCCTACCAATACTGCCAAAGAAGGATTCCTCTGTGCCAGCACAGGCGGGGAGGGGGACTGGATGCAGGTGAGTATTCTAACCCCTTTCACAGCTCTCTCCAGTGGCACTTAGTCAGGACAAGACAGTTCAGGTCAATGCACAAGTCTCTGATGTTGCAACACAACTCACCAGCAAACACAACTGATTATGGCTAAATCAGTTCACATCCAGCCCCTGGAGAAACTGAGACTCAGAACGTCTGTAGGCACAGTTCCCTTTGCTGCAGCTACGAAGCAGAGCTGAGCGGGTGTGAAGGAAACCAGTGGCTGCCTCCATGCAAGACGCTCAAGTTGCCCATTAAGCTAGTCAAGGGTGCCCTCTGTAGGTTCAGTTTCACCTTCCTTACAAAGTCGCTTGATCCATGCTTGGTGTTGGAACCAACACTTATCACAAAGGGCAAGTGCATGCAAGCCTGGAGAGTGGGATATGAAAAGGATGGGGCAGGTTGGATGTGCAGGGAGTGTGTGCTTGCAGAACAAAAAAATGGTAATCCCAGAGAGCTGGAAACTAATTGGGAACCTCACTCTTATGGAAGACTCTCCTGGAGCCTTGCATATACAGGAGGAAAGATCAAGGTTAATCTGGTTAGAGGTGAGGATGACTAAAATCCATGGGGGAGGGGGTCACGAACATGATCCTCTGTCTAGGTTTGAGCCCCACAAAGAACCTCCATCCCATCTAAACAGGGCAGAAAACAGGAATTCTATCCCTTCTCCAGATTTCAAAAAACACGGCACTTGACTCCAAATAAGGACTGCCGTACTGGGTTAAGAAACGCTCCTATTTAACCCAGGACCAGGGCTTTTTTTCTGGGAAAAGAGGTGGTGGAACTCAGTGGGTTGCCCTTGGAGAAAATGGTCACATGGCTGGTGGCCCTGCCCCCTGATCTCCAGACAGAGGGGAGTTGAGATTGCCCTCCACACTGCAGCGCAGAGGGCAATCTAAACTCCCCTGTCTGGAGATCAGGGGGTGGGGCCACCAGCCATGTGACCATTTTCAAGAGGTTCTGGAACTCCATTCCACTGCGTTCCAGCTGAAAAAAAGCCCTGCCCAGGACTATGTCTCCAACAGTAGCTAGCCAGATACGTTGGGGGCAAAAACTGGGGCTTCATGGTGTTAATAGCTCCCTGCTGTTTGTCCCCCACCAATGGTATTCAGCAGTAGACTGTCTCCACAATCTATGTGGAATTGAAATCTGAAGAGCTTTCTTTAGCTTCTCACTCCTGCTGCAAATGGGTTAGGAGAGGAGACACCCCTAACAAAGAAGGCCAATCAGTGGAATATGAGTGTTGTTCAGGATCTGCCTGTGGTTTCTTTCCCTCCCAATACTTTTGCTTATATTACCATATAGTATACCTAATGCCTGTAATCTGGCGATCCACCTCAAAAGCTTCAGTAACCTACCCAGGGGCCCAAATCTATCATACTCCTTCCTGGAAGGAGGCAACATATAAATTATCTCATATTTGAGGTTCCCAAATATTGGACTCCCTGGCTGGGCCTTTTCCCGGCTTGGGCTCCGGCAGATTTAGCAAGAAAAGTGCACCAACAGAAACAGTTTTCAGGCTCAGCACGCTCACCGCCTCTTGCTGAACCGGCGTACCCGAGCTTTGCGAGCAGGGGCCCCATTCTGCCGTATTCTCCCCAGTCTCACTCTTCAATGTGTGGATCCGCAGGTGTTTGATAAGGTTGGCACTCTGGCCAAAGGTTCTGTCGCAGTGAGAGCATTTGAAAGGCCCCTCGCTCATGTGGATCCGCCGATGCCTGATCAAGGTAGAGCCCCGGCGGAAGGTTTTATCACAGTGAGGGCACTGGTAGGGCTTCTCCCCATCATGCAGCCGCTGGTGGCGCATGTACTCTTGCCTGCAAGTGAAGGTGGAATCACATGAAGCACACGGGTAGGGCTGTTCCCCGGTGTGGATTCTCTGGTGCCAGATAAATTCTTGCTTGTACCGAAAGCTCTTATCGCAGCCTGGACACTTGTAGATCTTCTCTCCAGCGTGGCTCCTCTGGTGCCAGGTGAACTCCTGCTTGAATCGGAAGCTTTTCTCACACTCGGAGCACTTGTAAGGCCGGTCTCCAACATGGGCCCTCTGGTGCCACATGAACTCCTGCTTGAACCGGAAGCTCTTCTCACACTCAGCACATTTGTAAGGTCGTTCCACAGAGTGGGTTTTCAGGTGCCACGTCAGCTCCTGCTTGAAACGGAAGTTCTTCTCACATGTGCTGCATTTGTGGGGCCACTCTGCTGTGTGGGTCCGCTGGTGCCACATGAGTTCCTGCTTGTGCCGGAAGACCTTTTCGCACTCACTGCACTTGTAGATCTTCTCTCCAGCATGTGCCTTCTGGTGCCACGTGTACTCGTGCATGTACCGGAAGCTCTTGTCACACTTCCCACACTTGTAGGGCCTCTCCTCTTTGGGAACTCTCTGACGGACACTGAACACTGAACAGTGTGTACATGTGCAAGACTGCTTTCTAACGTGGCTTTGCTGGTCTGCAATGGCAGCAGGAGAGCTCTTCACATGGCCACTCTCACACTCAGGGCAAACTTGGGTCACCTCTCCTGTTGGTGCCACAGCGGGGACACTGTGAGCAGAACGGGCAGGGAAGCATTTTTGGCACTGGGTGCAGATCAGCAGCATCTCCTCATGAGTACTGGGCTGAGGAACAGCAATATGCACAGGCCAGAAGGCACCCACAGGGGTACCGGAATGCCCTGCATGAAGCTCGATGGGTGTTGGCTCCTTGCCTGCCACAGTGCAGTTTGCCCAGCGGAGTTCAGTATGCCAGGGAGGCAGTGGAGCCATCCCAGTCAAGGCTGAGTGACTGAGATGGGCTCCTGGCCAGGTGGGCAATTCATAGACCCTTCCATTATTCAGACTCCCCACAGATGCCTCTGGACGCACCAGGTGCCATGGCACTTGCTCGAGATTTTCCTGTCGGCAGCACTCTTTCTTTATCAGTAACTGGTTGCCTGCTGGAACACACAAGATGGAATGCAAACATTATATGACAACAATAGAGAACTAGGTAGATCTCAGCAGAGCATCTGATTACATGCCCATCACTTAGAGAGACTTGTTTGGCTGCCATCCCAAATATGGAGAGGCCCTATTTTTGACAACTATCAGATAGTAAAGGTACCCAGAAGGAGCAGGGCTTTTACCAGGTTGGCACCTTCCCTTTAGGCCCCCAGGTGAGCAATGTCCTTCTGCTGTGGGGAAGTCTTCTGCTAAGGTGAATTTTTAATAGCAAATTTTAATGCTTTTTCCTACTGATGATTTCTCATGGTCTTTTTTATTGTCATTTTTAACTTTTAAGTTATTGCGAGTAATGCTTGAATGGTCAAAGGTGGACAAAATGCAATAATTGCAAAATAAAAGGCGCGAAATAATAATAGCAATGATGATTTTATAATAACTGAAGTGTGAACAAAAACTAACTAGAGGTAGCAGGTAGAAAGCATCAACTTTGATCTTTTTTTTCTTTAATCACCAAACGCCTCCCAAAAAGGTGGGCCTTGCACTTTTTTTTAAAAAAATACAAACATCTAACGGAGGAATATCAGAGAGGCTGTTGTATAAACTTGGAGTTATTACAAACATTTTCTACGCACCCCCAATAAAATACTGTGAATATAGAATGTGGAATATTTCACCATTGCAATTACACACAGCAGATATGGATTCCCTTCTTGGTTCAGATCTGGCTTTCAGTGCTCGAACCATGAACTAAGGGGCAGCTGGGGTGCACTTTCACCCAAAAGATCTGCCGGGTCTTAAAAGCCTGACATTTGCTTCTGCTGCTGCTGCTTGCTTAATACAGTCGTAAGTAAATGTTGGGGGAACATGGAGTTTCACAGGGTAGCTGCTTCGTATGAGTGGCAGCCCAGTTTCCACATGATATTGTGTGTGCATGATATTGTGTGTGCACAAAGTCCTATGAGAGAGATCTTTTGCCTTGGTCATTTAAATCGAGTATTAGATTACTTGTATTCCCATTTTGCACTTATCTCACCTCCCAGAGGATCCCTACACCCCATAACTGCCACCGTCCCCCGAATGTCTGGCTATGGGCTTGGATAACTGCTGATTAAGTTCATTTGTTAAAGCAACCCAATGCAAACCGAACAGTTTAGGCACAATTGCGGCTGTGCTACTTACAAGAGACATCACTTGGAATCTCGCCTGCCCTCCGTTCTTGGGGCCTCTCAACACATGGCTCCTCCCCTTGCTCAATCCGCTGGATGATGTTGGGCTTGGAGGCAGCAAGACCTGATTGCAGAAACAGAGAACAACCTGGCAGTCATTTCCGGACCGATGCAGAGGTCTGAGCAGGAGTCAACTTCCCCCCTTTCTCCTTAAGCCACCCCTCCCACTTCATTCAACCTGTTGATTTTTGCCATTTGGAGACCTGAAAGCGCATGGAACTTCTCCTTGCTTCCAGTTAAAAAACTTTTTTTTTTTGCTTTTTCTCCTGAATTCACTATGCATTTTGGAGTGCTCTTTAGAATAGACCTAGGAAATGTGTGAAACACCACCTGCAAATAATGTCCAGGCCAATGTACTTTGTCATCCCAAGCAAGATATACCATCCTGTGCTGCCACCAGCCAAGTCTAACTCGCTGCAGCAACACAGCATGGACTTGGCTCAGACCTGGATTGCAGCATTTCTGTTTAGGTGGCAACACAGTTAATGGCCAGGACCAGGCGGAGGCCCTGCAGGAGAGCAATGTCCTCTTCCTCGAGCTGCTCCGAGCAGTTTCTTGAGTGGTTTGGCCAGATAAAGGGCACCGCTGGGAACTTCAGTTAGTCTCCTTGAAATTCTTTGGGCTTCCCTAACAAGTTTCAGCTGCATTTTGGACGGAACTGCCCCCCTCCAATTAATTAATTGGGTGAACACAAGTAGTAGAACATCCAACCGAAGAGCTACCTAAAGAAACCAGGGTCTCGTAATTGTCCCTCATGACATCCTTGTAGAGCTCTTTCTGCCAGTCAGCCAGCTCCTCCCATTCCTCCCGGGAAAAGTAGATGGCAACTTCTTCGAAAGTCACGGGGTCCTGAAAAAGCAATGAAACCAAACTTCTTTCAGATGCCAGCCTTCATATTTCCAAGGAAGCTTAAATAAAGGTACCAAAGTTCTTCCTGCTCTGCATAACCTACACAGTCATTTTTATGCACTTATGCACTTTTGCATAAGTTGTTCTTTTGTCTATTTAGATCTTTACACCCCACTTCCCTCCCAAGGGGGGCTTTAAAGCTTCTGAGGCCAGTCCCCCATCCTCTACGTTATCCTCAGAACAATCCTGTGAAGAAAGTTAAGCTGAGAGAGAGAGGGTGACTGGCCCGAGTTCACCCAGCCAGCTTCCAAGCCAGACTGGGGATTCAAACCTGAGACTCCCAGATCGCAGTCTGACATTTTAACCACTGCACCACACCGGCTTTCTTATCACTGGAGGGGCAGTGAGTTATGCAGGGCATTGAAGCTTCACTCTGAACCCTGTCTTTGAGATTTAACCAGGCATTGCCCACACGCTTGCAAACACATCTTCACAACCACAAGGACTAGCAGCTTCCTCTCATTCTTAACTGAATGTCTGACTCACACAGCTGGCCCAGCTCCATTATACTAGCTGCCCTATTCTACTTCTCAGCAAATGCACCCCCACAGCCTGGCTTAGGGGATTTCTCACAACCAGTCCAAAAGAGAAGGCTGCACCATTAATCAGAATGTAGGCAAAAAAGGAATTGGTGCAGTGGGAAAAATGTTTTTGTAGACTTGAGGACCCCCATGCTTCTTCAGGATGATCTGTATAATTTAGAAACATTGCCAGAATGTTGCCACAACAGCTTAGCTTAGCGTAAGGGTCATCAAGTCTAATAAAATATTTTTTCCCATGGCACCAATAGCTTTTCTGCCTCTCTTACAGTACTAGGGAAAGCCCAAGATTGATGCTATGCAATGCCGAAGAATAACAAGCCAGTTCCAGGGGGACGTCTCCTTTAAAGCGCATTGCTGCAAGATTTCTATTTTGGGTATTTTCTGTGGGAAAAAGAGCCAGAGGAGTGGCTTGTGTGCCAAGTATGCAAATCTATTGTAATGGTGGAAGAAACGGAGCATTCAGGGTCTCTGGAAAGTGTGGAAAGAGACATCAGGCAGCTCAAAATTGGATGTCCTGGTGCAGACTTCATCTACTAAGGAACCTTAGCAAATTATTAAGAGCCCCTGCATACCCAAACACAATTGATTCAACATTTCCAGCTCAAAGCCAACAACGCAAGCAAAGCTCCAAAGGGCAAATTTCAGACCAATTGATTCCTGCAGGGTTCGCAGAGGGCAGCCATTCTCTTGCTGTGTTCCACGATTCTGTTGCCACGGTCTCTTCCCCACTTAGGACCAATCCTGATGCTACATTTCCCCTTGGTGTCCCACATGTGTTCAACAGCAGAGAATCACAGCAATGCAAAACTGGGGGTCCTGCGCTGCTATTAACTCTTTCGGGGGGGGGAGGACAAGTGTACATCTTTTTGGTTAAAAAGGCTTGTGGGAAAGGAGTTGGTTTCAATTAGCAAAACTGCACACAGGGATGGAAGGGTTATCTTCTCCCCTTTCCATAAGAGTCCCAGTTTAAATTGGGAGCGCAGCTGTAATTCAGCTTTAAAAGATTGTGGGAAGAACTGATCACAAATTTCCCAGTTTTTCGCCTGTTTTAACCCTGAGAAAATCGGGGTAAAGGCAGAGCACGCCGGGCTATGCAGCTCTGGGACATGTGACTTTGGGCAGGGGCCAGGCGAGCGAGGGGGGGAGATGCTCTGGGCGCCTTTCCTCCCGGCTCTCCCAGTGCAGCCAGGTGTCGCTCTGCAGGGGCCAGGCCGGGTGAGGGGGGGGGAGATGAAGCGATACTCCGTGTAAGCGGGGAAGGGAAAATGCTGCGATGCACCTCGAGAGCTGGAGGAAAGGTGCCCCACACCTGCACTTCCCTCCCTGCTGCTCTGTAAATGCTAAACTTTAAGCTGCAAGGACGCCTACACTTCCTGACAAACCTTGAGGTAAGAGAACACGAGTTGAACCTAGGTTTCTCATCACGTCTGTTTCAGCTCTGAGATTTGGATTGTCCTAACATAATTCAGGACTGAGTCTTGACAGAGCCCCAGCTCAAATTAAACCCAGACTGCTGGAACCTAGTGAGTTCCTCAGGGTAGAACTGGGTCCAGTAGCACCTTAAAGACCAACTAGATTTCCAGGGTATGAGCTTTCGAGAGTCAAAGCTCCAAAGCTCGTATCTTGAAAATCAAGTTGGTCCTTAAGGAGATATTGGACTCAGATCTTGCTCTTCAACTGCAGACAAACAAGGCTACCCACCTGAAACTCTTCAGGGCAGAGCCCCATCTCTTTTGTTTACATTACATTACATTTGCTGACAACAAGCTCTGTATGTTGATGGCACTGTAGAAATTATAAATAAGAAAACAATAGCAATCATAGAGCAACTGTAGATGCCTTTGCAAAAAGGCCCACATAGCACAAGATCTTCCTACCCAAAGGGCAGACGAAGGGGCTCCAGCCATGTCTCTTCTGAACGGACCAACGAAGGCTTGGTTGCTTTGCCAGCCACAAAAATGGGGGTGGCTGGGGGTGGGGTGGGGGGTCAGTGTTGCAGCAGTTTTTCTCTACGCAGTCCCCCTTTGGCAGGCAGCAATTTTCTAGCAGAAGCAGGTGCCAAGAAGACCACTCTGACTGCAGATCTGTCACCTGCCAAGGAGAAAGGGAAAAAAGAGAGAAGAGAGAATGGGGAAGAGTAGAGTTTAGCACCAGGCAAGACTGCCAATTCCAAGTTTCAAAACTAAAAAAGGGACTTTGAATAAATTTGCATGAATGTTATGCAAATCATCCCTCTGCTTCCGGGAAAGGGAAAAAACATAAACTTCATTTGCATCAAGTGGATGCAAATAAGACTCTGCTCCAGTCCGTATTTTCCCCTTCATTTGCATGGAAGTGCTGCTGCAGTGGGGAGACGGTTTCTGGCACAGCCCCATGTGGGGCCTCACTCTTCTCTTCCTCCTGGTGGGATGTCAGGGCCAAGCAGCCAGCCCTGGACCTTGTTTGGAATGCCAAGACAGTTCACACATCCGTGATGTTTGCTCAGCAATAGCATCAGCTGCACATGCAGACAGGCCAGGCCACAAAGGCAGCATTTGCCTCTAGCCTCAAACCCACCCTTTTCCAGTGGACTCCGTGGAGCTGTTCAGCTCCAGTTCATCAAGTGTTAAGAAATCACAAGATGGACGTGCATGCATCAATCAGTCCACAGACCTAGTGTACATGCAGCCACGAGAATGCCCCTAAGTAAATGCAGAATACCTTCCTTTCACCACTGAATAACCCCACCTGGTGGTAGGGTTGCCTGGCAGGAGTCTGGAGGTGATTGCAGACTTCTGGGAAAGGGGAAGGCTGCATGAGTGTGGGTGGGACCAGTCATGTGAGTCTTTCTTCTTCAGCACTCCCCAACAGGGCAGGAGGCATTCGGCTGAGCTGTTCAGCTCCAGTTCATCAAGTGCATCAATCAACCTCCAGGTGGGGCCTGGAGTTCTCCAGACAACGGAAATAAGTTGTCTTGGAGAAAACGGCAGCTGTGGAGGGTGGACTCTATGGAATCACATCCCTGCTATGCATTTTCCCTCCCCCAAACTCCAGCCTCCCCAAGCCAAATCCCTCAAATCTTCCGGGATTTCCCAGTCCAGAATTGGCAACACTAGCTGCGATAGACAAATGCAACCAGACTTGCCCACACGGCTTCAGAATTTACACACATGAGCTTATGCACCCTCTGCAGGCCCCCTGAGAGAGAACCTTTGAGAAGTTGCTCCCACCCAGGACACCCAGGACACATGTGGGCCCCAGAAACCCCTGTGTGGGGTGAAATAAAGTTCATGTGCACATATGAAGGACATACCCTGGACTGGTTTATTAAAATCCGCATCGCATTTTTTAGTGTTCAAAGTGCTCGACATTGCCTCTAGAATCCCCCATATTGCACATGTCTGTGGGGTGGATGAGGCCAAGAAAAAATGACTTGTCTCAGGTCACCTAATACATTTAGCAGCAACAGCTGAACGCCAAACTTCCCAGTCTCTTAGCCACTCCACCACACCATCCTTCCATTCATGTCCCATTCATGTGGGCAGACTTCGGTCTTTCTTTCCATCAGTGTTGTTGCTTGGAGAAAGAAACCTGCATCGCAAGAGGATTCAAGTAAAAGGATACCATAGGATGAGCCACAACCACCCCAAACACATGATCCTCCACAATCACAGTATGATCTGCAAAAACTGACACCAGAATGAATGACTGGCCAATTTGGCACAAACTGCCAAAGGGTGGCCCAGCCACATTTGGAACCAGCCCTTCTGCAAATCTGCTTTCAATGACAAAAGCAGGAAAGCTCATCTTGGTGGTGGTGGTGGGAGGAGAAGCTTTGTGGCTAGGAAAGACAGCTGTGCTGTTGCTTTTTTTCTTTGTAAAACCACGTAAGCTGGCTGGCTGTGCACCAGGAAAGGAGGAATATAAAAGTTCCAAAGAGTTTAAAATCAAAAGGTTCACCAAAACACACATGCACCCAAAACCCGCTAGGGTGGAGAAGAGGACATCCTTTAATACAGAAGGCCCCATGTTCAGTGCTCAGCATTTCCATTTAAAGGGACCTCAGCAGCCAGAAAAGTCCTCCAAAGAAGTCCTTGGGAAACTGCTGCCAATCACAGCACAGAGCCAGGCAGACCCTGGTCATTACAGGGCAGCTTTACATGCTCGAAAAAGCATTTACTGGGGATATAAATGCGCTGGAGCACTCCGTTTTCAAGACTAAATGGTATACAATGCTCAAAAACTCACGTTATCCGTGCCCTCCTAAGCAGAGATCCATCCTTCAACAGACTTGAAATCAACGGGGTTAAAAAGAAGTAACTCTGCTTAGGAGGGCAACTGTTATCAATCTATTTTAGCAAATGCACAGTGCATTAAACAGGACAAATTTGAGGGGGAAATCCTTCAAAGTTTGTTCACACAGACACTCCAGTCCCGCAAATAGTTACTGCTATTTCTACAGTAACAGGATATCAGATCCCATCCATTCAACAATATAAAACTGAAAATATTTGACTTGTGCTGCCTAGGTATTAGTCTTAAAATCATCTTTATTTCTGAAATTAGGCTATGTTGGCACTTCATCCTCCTGACAACCACCCCAGACCAGAGAAACTGTTCCTGTCGCTGTTAAAGAAACAGGTACTGACTGACTTCAGCATCAGGATGGATCAGTCTAAACCCTGCTCTATTGCGGTTGTTCAGAGGAAAGCCACGGCCTCTGGAAATGCAGGTGCTATTTATCCATCCTGGTTATTAGCTATTGACAGATGTATCCTCCTCGATAAACCTGCACAATACCATTTAAAAACTACTGAAACTAGTGGGCATCACTACTTCTTGTGGCCATGATTTCCGACAGTGGATCACGTGTGTTTTTTGGAGGGGGATCCTTTCTATCCTCAATTGCTAACCTACAGCCAAACAATTTCAATGGGCAATGCTTCTTTTCTATGAGTAGCAGATACCAAGACAGCCGACTGACAAGTGGGGGCAGAAGGCCTGGCTAGCTCTTTGTCCTTTAAAAAACTCTTGATCTGAAGAAATCAGTATGTGACCTTCTTTACTGTTTGGAAAGAAGCACCATCTACTGCCTTCTACTGCCTGCAGATCAAACTCAGCTACAAGGACTGGTCAGTAAGCCTAGCAGTTGCATTTGGGAGCACAACTGTTTTCTACTGTCCTTTCCCAGTATGGAGGACAGGAAAATAGTTTTTCTTTTTAAAAAGGGAATGTCCTTTTTTGTCTTTGGGGGAAAAAAACTTAGCTTTGGAAAAACCATTCAAGCAGCCGTACCTTCCAAAGCCAGGCCCTGGTGTCCAGCTCATGCATGCAAATTTTATGCAAACAGCATGAGCAATGTGCAGATTAAGCATGCAAATGAGTCACAGCCCTTGGGCTTCCCAATACGTTTCCATGGTGGCCCTCTGTGCTGAGCGCACTGGTTGCTGATGCAGCATGTGACATGGTAGGGCTCCAGAAAGGGCACCATTCAGATGGTGGTCAGGTGGATGCTGCTTGGACAGAAGCAGGTGCCAAAACTGGAACTGTGCTGCCGCTGCTTCCTTCCTGCTTCCCTTCCCTTGCAGGGAACATTCAAAAAATACAAACACCTGTTTGAATTGGTACAGTCCTCATTCTGGGTAATGGGGCTCTTGGTTTCCTGTGAGTGTGCCAGCAAAGGATATGCATGACACAAGCAGAGCCCACATATGGGTGGGTTGGTGAGAGTAGCATCTCAGAGTAAAAATTCTGGGACAGCCACCTTTGTAGCTCGGTTGTAGAAAGAAGCTGATAATCCTGTCTTCCTGTCACCTCAGTCTGGGCTGTACCGATGAAGATAGAACGTGGAGTCTGTTCTGCCTTACAAATATTCTCTTCACAGAGAAAGCTAGCATGTCAGGGATCTTTTTGTTAGTGCAACATTTCATTGTGAGCCCTTTCCACCTGCAGCCTAAAGGGATGCATCCCCAGGGACAGTTTAAGCACCTGTGTGCAAAGTAGATCTGGATTAACTCCATACAAGGCCACTGTTGTTATGATGCATTACCATCAAGAGAATAGATGGCATCCAGCTGCAAAGTTAGGCACAAATTGCTTCCCACAGTGGCACAGAGAGAGATCTGAAGGGGAGGCAGAGGCAGTGTTTACAACACTGCAGCCCTTCCATGATGACTGGCCAGGAACTGCCCGATTCCATTGCCTTCCAATCAGGGCTTTTTTCCTGGGAAAAGAGGTGGTGGAACTCAGTGGGTTGCCCTTGGAGAAAATGGTCACATGGCTGGTGGCCCTGCCCCCTGATCTCCAGATCAGTGGCGCGGAGGGCAATCTCAACTCCCCTCTGTCTGGAGATCAGGGGGCGGGGCCACCAGCCATGTGACCATTTTCAAGAGGTGCCGGAACTCCGTTCCACCGCATTCCTGCTGAAAAAAAGCCCTGCTTCCAGTCACCTTCTAAGGGAGCCCTCTGTTTAATTGCCAGTGTGAAAGTGACATCCAGCCCTGAAACTGATTCTTCCCCTTGTAGGTGCATATTACCCTTCTCTCATTTATAACCTTCTTGCTCCAAACACACAATGACAGCAACATGGAAGGCTCGCAGCACACACAGGGGCCCCAGCTGGCCATTCTAGAACCACGGCTTCAGCCATTTCCATTTGTACTAGACAGTCCCAGACAGAACTGGAACCAGACCTATTTGAAAACCTGCTGGCCAGGTTCTCTCCCATCCCCATCTCAGCCTCCTTTCCCCATCAATTTTAAACATGCACACTTTTAAATGAGATGCTGATCAGGCATCTGATGAAGAGAACTTGATTCTCGAAAGCTTATGCTATAATAAAATTGGTTAGTCTTAAAGGTGCTACTGGACTCTTTTTGATTTTGTATGCAAATGGACACTGCCTGGCTGCTCTCTCTCGCTCTCTCTTTCTCTGGACAAAATGGCAATCCTGAGTCTTAGAGACAATAAGCCATTTTTAAAGCATGCATACATTTAAATGAATTAACATATGCAAATGAAGGATGGCTGGGATTTTTCTCCTCCTGTTCATGGTGAGGTGGCAGAGCTAGCTAGAAGCATTTAGAATATCAATACAGCAACACATTCAGCACGTACAAACCATCCTAAGGGGACAAAAAACTATAGTTCCCATGATTAACCAGTTTAAAATCATGGTGTGAGTAAAACCTTTGTGGAAAAGCTGAAAGCTTTGCTTCAGTGTATATATTCCGCTTCAGTGTATATATTCTGACATCAGTCCCAATCACATTTATTTAAGGAATAAAAGAAGAACAGGGAACAAGAAAATTGTTTCCAAATCACAGGCATAATCTCAGAGGGTTAGAGGTTTTATCCTAGCATGCACTTTCATGGGCTAGAGTTCATAGATATTCATGCTGGAATAAAATCTTGTTAGTCTTTAAGGTGTCACTACAGAGTCTTGGCTGTCCCTATACCCCGTAAGGTAGGCAGACCTACATGATGGAGTATGAGGTTGACCACAGCCTTTCTTAAGGCTACCCCACAGTGCATTCCTAAGAATAGTTGCATCTTTCTACATCCATAAAAGACAGGGTGGTTAGAAGAATGTAATTCTGCTTAGGACTGTGCCACTTGTGGCAAAATTTGAACTGGGATCTGGCAGCACACATTCTCAGCTGATATATTACCCAAACCATACGGCTATTTGTCAAAGATGTCTCTGTGAAATCCACTGATAAGCCAGCATTTGAACCCAGAGCTGAGCACAACATTCTGGGGTGTGCTAGTTTTCATAGTAGGAATATTTAACATTAATGCAAATGTACTTAATAACAAACCCTTGCTTACATTCTGAAAATCTTGTTGTTTTCTAAGGTGCCACTGGACTCAAATCCTGCTGTTCTACTGCAGACCAACATGACTACTTACCTGAAACTATCCTTCAATTCTACCTTAAGACATGTCAGGGAGATTTTCTTCTGGATGTGTAATGCACCATCATCCTAACTGTGCTTGCTCAAGATTAAATCTCCCAAGTAAATACGTGCACTTAGATCTAATTCTTTAAGGATAAGACACATTAGTTTACCGATCATTTTATAGAGCCCTCCTTGAATCATTCCCATCTTTAGCAAGGGGCTGCAGCTCAGTTTTGCATGCAAAAAGTCCCAGGTTCAATCTCTGGCATTTCTAGTTTAAAAAGGGATGTAAACTATCTCCTCCCGTGACCCTGGAAAGCTGCTGTGAGCCAGAGTATATGATACTGACCTCATGGGTTCCTGTCCCTTTCACATCTGCCAAAGTAATACTTAGTCAATTTGCTACTTTTTCTGGTCCCAGAGATTAAACTGGATCTGAAGATTGCTGCAAATGGGAGAGGGCACTGGAGGTGGTACCTTGTGGGTGCCGTTAAGAGTGTCAGGATGAAGACAGATCTATGGCTCAGAAGCTACAAGCTTCAAGGAAGTTCTCTTGCTTAAGTCTCATTGAAGTGAATGGGAGGAACTCAAGAGCATAGTTCACATTAATTTTATAATGATTTTTTGTTAATCAGTGTTCCAAACCTGTAGGATGAAAAAGGTCTGCTAGCAAAATCCACCAAGAAAGTTTGTTGAAATTAAGGTAAGCTGTGCAAGAGAGCAGTAGCACCATCCCAATGAGCAAAGTGCAGAAGCACTTTTGGCAATGAGAAAAGGCTTTTCAATTTAGAAAGCTAGAAGGAGACTTCTAAAGAACAGAACAGAATCCAGAGATTCGAACATCCCCTATGATAGTGGAACTCAGGCTCACCCTAAGCCCAAGTGAATGGTTGGGTGGGTTAAAGGATCCTTCTCGACAACACTTACAGTCATTGTAGGGCCCGCGAATGTACTGATGGCCATTTGTTTGATGTCTTTAAAAGGGGATTAGGCAAATTCATAGAGAGGCCTGTCAAAGGCTGTTGACTAAATGGATCCCCCATGTTCAGAAGCAGTGTACCCCTGAGTTTCTGTTCCTTTGGACCTTTAATGTAATCCAGCATAGCTCTTCCAGAGCTGTGAAAAAAAGTTTTTAAACTTTGCTACAAAAAGCCCACTTCAAGTATCAGCACTGCACTGCAATAACACTTCATTTTTATTTTGCAGATTATTTTTATCCCACCCTTCCTCC
This sequence comes from Eublepharis macularius, assembly GCF_028583425.1. Classification (NCBI taxonomy): domain Eukaryota; kingdom Metazoa; phylum Chordata; class Lepidosauria; order Squamata; family Eublepharidae; genus Eublepharis; species Eublepharis macularius. The sequence continues at coordinate 49,829,676 of NC_072802.1, forward strand.
AAGGAGACCAGAGAAGCATTCACATAGCCCCCTCCTCCAATTTTATCTTCAGGATCATCTTGAGAGACAGGCCCCAGAAACGGTGACACTAGCCATGCAAAAAGTTTCAGAGCTGAATGGGGATTTGGATCCAGGTCTTCTCGTTCCTAATCCAACAGGCCAGCGACTCCACCCCACCAGAAAACTGAAGCCTACACCTTGTTAAAGCAGCTATCAACCAGCCCTGCCTTCCCCCATCAGTGTTATATTGGCATTTGTTTACTTACTTGTTGGAGAAGGAGATGAAATACTGCCCTAAATTTTGCACCAAAAAGGACTTTAAAAATAGTTAAAAGAAGCCAGGCAGGAATTAAAAACCCTCACTCATTTTAAACCAAGCCTCGATTTCTTGGGGAGATTAGCAAGACACAGCCCGGCCCCGAAAGTCAGCCAGAGCAAAAACGCCCCTGTGGAAGGCTGGGCTGTCAACGGACCCTGTACTTACCCACAAGTACTCCCATTGCGCGAGAGGGCGCGCAACAGCCCCTTGCAAGGATCAGGACCGTCGTGGGCTCGCAATCTTCAAAGCAGCCGCCTCTTCTCGCCTCTTTCGGTTTGTCCGGGAAGCGGCGACCGGGGGGAGCAGCTGAACTGGCGGCACTCGGGGCGGCGGGATTCGGCTCTCAGAGCTCTCGAAAGGGTATCCGTTTTAAAGCCCGACAAAAGCGAGGACTGGACAGCTCCTTCCCGCGGCTCCGTCCTCCCGACAGCGCAGTTCAGAGTGAAAAGGCAACGGGGCCCTTCCCCAAACTCCGAGGATTAACGCTTTCGGCTCCGGCCGCTGCAGCCGGAGAGGAACAACTCGGAGATGCGCACACCGCCGCCCGGCGGCTGGCTCCTGTCTTCCCGGACTCGCTTTTCCGCTCCAGCCGCAAAAAGCCGGCGCTGATCCGGGCGCAAACAAGAGGGCGGAATTACCCCTGGCGCTACCGCTGTGTGGATTGGACGATCCGCTGTAGGTGCTGCCTGAGCCCTTGCTTGTGCGTAATGGTTTTACTCCCAGGCAAGTGCGTTCTTAAGAAGTGCTCGCTTCTGATTCCGTTCTCAGCTACGAAGCAACCGAATATTCACTGGGATGCCAAGCTCACTGTAGCCAGTGATGCTTACTCCCAAGTAAATGCAGATCTGCAACAGTTACAAGCTTAGTCACACCCCTATGGGACATGGCGGGGTTTCACACTTACCTGGGAGTAAACCTCAATGAGCACAACGGGATTTAAGGCAGATTTTGAGCGAGCAATGGAACACGATTAGACTGGGGATAAAAGGTCTGGGGCTTTCTTTCGTAATGTAAGCTTATTTTAAAAAATCACGACCGGCTCCTATCGTCTAGGATGAAGATGTGTGGTTTGCTGCACAACACTTGCCCATATTTATTGCACGAAAATACAATAATACAGTGAAGAAAGGGATGTAGATTAGACTGACTTCCCCTCGATGACGTTGCTGGAGGGGGGCCCCACATTGACAAGCAAGCAAGGTGGATCCAGGTTAGTCCTTGGATGGGAGATGATGCCCAGGCTACGCAGAGGCAGGCAATGGCAAGGTCTCTTGCCTTGAAACCCCAATGGGGTCGGGTCGCTGAATGCCGCCGGGACTTTCTACCCCCAAATGTAATCGGCAGCGAGGCTTCCTCGAGTCTGCGTTCGTGCTAATTTTTGCGCCATGCAAACGACAACCGGAAATGAAGATTGCGGTCAACGCTTCTGTTCGTCTCCTCTTTATTCCACTCAGAAGATTGGGATTCACCCTCCTGGTTTTCTCTCTTGCTCGGGTGATGACGCCAGTTCATAGTGCAAGGGGCAGGTCCCACCCCTTCTCCGCTAACCCCTTCACTCCTGGAGCCATATTCACTCCAGCCAAGAATCTTTTTTCCCAGCCAGTATTTCCTCCGGGGCCGCGAAGGAGGGAGTCCCTCCAGGAGCTTAGCCTTGGAGATTTCTCAAGGGGCTTCCTTCCTCTGCAGGTTTTTGGCCAGCCTTCTTTGCACCTACACAGATATATGACCATCACATGAAGAACTACCTAGCTGAGTATTAGTCACAGTTCCAGTCTGACTGATGGAGATTTCTGTACAAGTCAAAAGCTTGCAGATTGTAAACTGGGGCAATTCGGCCCAATAACACAATTCCTTTTCTTCTTTGGACCCGAGATTCAGCCCTCAAGATAGACCCTATAAATATACCCTACAGAGAACTATATTGGCAGAACAAAAGCAGCATTGGTTTGCAAGAAGGGAAAACTCTATCAAATACATTGAACCTGACACTGCTTACACTTCAAGCTCACACCTTGTACAGTGTAGACAAACGTGTACTGTGTCCTTATGAGAAGCAATTTGGACTGAGTTCTCCTCCATCACATGAGGACCCACATGGGAGACATCTTAATGCAGTAACTGCAAGTCAGGCTTCTGGTGGTGTTTGGGTCTGATTTAGCACTGGATAATCAATACAGGAGAGAAGCCTAATAAATGCTAGTCATGTGGGGAAAGTTCCAATATGCACTCCATCTTAGTTAGAAAACCAGAGAATCCATACTGGGGAGAAACCCTAGGAATATCCAGAGTGTGAGAAGTAGTTCCGCAACAACTGTCTTGTCAGCCAACACTAGAGGATTCAAACATGAGAAAAGTTTCAAATGGATCTTTGGGCTGACCTCACACCAAAGAATTCACATGGAAGAGGAATTTGATTTGCCACAAAGTGTCAATGATGGGGTTTGGCTGTTTATATGCCCGGAATGTGGCAAAACCTTTGTCCACTGTGAGACTAGAGGCACCCAATATGTAACAAATGTGAAAGAAAACGGGAGAGAATCAGGGGATAGGAAACTCATTTCCCTAAGCCAGTTTGGTGTAGTGGTTAAGAACAGCAGGACTTTAATCTGGAGAACTGGGTTTGATTCCCCACTCCTCCGCTTAAAGCCGGCGGAGGGACCTTGGGTCAGTCACAGCTCTCTCAGAGCTCTCTCAGCCCCACCCACCTCACAGGGTGATTGTTGTGGGGACAATAATAACATACTTTGTAAACTGCACTGAGTGGGAGTTCAGTTGTCCTGGAGGGCAGTATATAAATAGAATGTTGTTCTTATTATTATTATTGAAAAAGCATGCATTTCTTTACACTACATCTCAGGGCACATCTGCAAAGATGCTGCTAAAAATAACAGGCCTGCCACATGCTGTCTCTCTTTCTTGTATTGTGGAGTAAGATTTCCTTACCAAAGTGCTGCCATGTCATATTACAGACTGTAGTGATAAGGAAGCTTGTTGCAGCCCAATGGCACTGCATATATTATTACACATTATGCAGTTGGGAGAGACAACATCCCCAAGACTTTGAGTTTAGTCCTAGATGTGCAAATCCTGTTTTCAGAGTGGCAGACACTTTTGCCTCCTTTCAACAACGATCAACCATGATGCAATCATGAAATTCTTTAAATATATATATATATATATATATATATATATATATATATATATATATATATATATATATATATATATATATATATATTCTAACAAAATACATCAGCATTTGTTAGGATTATTTGCAGGTTACTTTATTGTGATTTGAGTTTTTTTTAAGGTACGGTAGCCACCAGTACCAGTCAAAGGTTAAAGATATATAAACAGTATTACAATACCTACCAGCTCAATCACCGAAGGGCTGAAACATTTGTATTTTAAAAAGGTCCTCCTATCATATCTGCATCATATACACAAAGGCACAATTTGTATATTGCTTCAGAGTAATTCAAGTCTCCCCACATCATCTCTTTAGAGATGTACCTTAAAAACATGACTTGCTAGAGGGAGATTTCTTCCATCACACAGATTTTCACCTTCCTTTGCAATAGCAGTTGATGTATTTATAGGTGATCTGAACACAGTCTGTCTCGCCCCTTCCCCCAATTGCCATTAAACATACATTCACAGAGGGACTGCACATTACATTGAAATGTATATCACTAAAGCCTCCTCTACTGCAAAATAACATGCACAATTTGGGGCAGAGAAGGGCAGGGGTGGACGGAATAGAGAACGTAATCCTCCCCCTATCTGCTGCTTTTCCCTTTTGCCAGTTCCAGAAGTATGTTTGCAAAGTACAAATGTATCAGCATGTTAGAGTATCAGTTTCTGAGAGATCCTGGTTCAAACCCCTATTCTGTCATGGGAAGTTGCTGGTTGACATTTGGCCACATAGCCTAACCTACCTCACAGGGTTGTTGTGAGGATAAATTGAGAAGGGACAATTGTGGTAAGCCACTTTGGGTCCCCATTGGAGAGAAAAGTGGGTAAACAAAGTAATAATAAATGAAGTAAATAAAACAGGATGCACAGTGAGTCCCCCCACTTTTCATGGGGGGGGGGCTGTCCTTTTATATGCTGTGCTGTCTGGTTTTTATGCTGCTGACAATTATTATTGTTTGGGGTTTGTTGTTTTGAATATTACGATGTATTCTTGTAAATTAAAACTTGTAAGCTGCTTAGCAGATCCTGAAGGATAGACATACATCTGGAACTCTACTGGAGGGGAGGGAACAGGAAGGCAGCTTGGGAAAGAGTCAGTTCTCAGTAGGAAGGACAAGGAAGAGTGTGTATCTCCCTGCTGCCATTTCTCAGCAACAAATTTCCCCCACTACATAGCTATGAAAAAGTACACATTTAGTACATACTCTTGTTGTGTAATCCCTCCATACCTCCATTAAGATCTGTTCTTATTGCATGAGTCCAGTGCAGCAGAACAGAGTTAAGGATTCACAGTTGTACAGAGCATCCAAACCAGTTTGCTTGAAAAGTCAAGGCTTAAGAGCGTTCTCCATCCGGAGCAGATCATGTGTCAGTGTCAAGTCATTCCACCACTCTGTAGCAGGGCTACTGTCAAATTCCGCTCAGGAGACTTGTTTGGCAGGTGAGGGCAGCCTTTTAGACAAAGAGGAACTGCACCTGTACAGTGTACACAGTGCAAAAGCAGGTCTGAGCTTCTTATCATTCAGAAGCCTGTGTTGCTTGTTGGCTCTTGCAGAACAGCAGCACATGACTTCAAAGTCTCCATTCTGCTGCTACGGCTGCTCCTTCCTGAGCCACAGGTCTGTTCAAAGCAGCATTGCTGGGGGCATGCTGACAAATGTGCTTGCTGTTGCACCCCTTCCAGGACTGTTCTAGTTCCTGATGCTTTTCCCATGGAGCTGAGTGGATGAGAGATCCGAAGCCAGATGCCTCTGCAAAGCAATGAGGAGACTGTCAGCTCAGCCACTGCAGCCGCACGCTTCTGTCCCATCAGTCTATCAATAGCAACAGAGCTAGCACGGTACAGCAGCTAGAATGTCAAGATGGGACCAGGGTTCAATTCCCCACTCAGACCCAAGACTCATTAGAAGATCCTGGGCCAGTCACATAGCCCACCTCACAGAATTTTTGTGTGGGGAAAAATGGAGGGTGTAAGAGCCATGTACATACATCATTTTGAGCTCCTTGAAGGTCATTACGGAATAAAAATGTAGGACAGGCAGGCAAAGTCCAACTGGAAAAACACATCCACATAACAAATTATACCATCTGGAAACTATTTTAACTGACATTGTACCCAACTAAGGAACACCAAGATATTTGGAATTCCTTGACCTTTTGGCACCTGTAGGCACCTTTGAGATTCTGGGTGGTGGTGCAACTACAAAATGGCTGCTGCAGGAGGCAGAGCCAAACATCCAGGAAGCACAAGTGCAGGACAGAATATAGGGTAATTTAAAAAACACATCGGGGGAAGAGGTGGCAGCTTCAGCTGAAACCTTATTTTAATCTGCACAGCCAATCAGATCTCCAGCGGTCAATCAGAAGCCCTGTTGGGCAAGAGCCTCACTGTCAGACTGTGGCTTACCAAAAGTTGCAACTTAGCCCACCTCTTGCAATAAGACAAAAGTCCATTGATTTCAAAAGGCTTTACTGAAGATTGTCAACGAATGGAGTACACATTCTAAGATACATAGATCTTAGCTGAACTGTAGAATTGTTACGAATGCCAAGCAAAGGATTAGGTACAGAATATGCAGTTCCCCTCAGGCCCCATCCTCCCCCTTAGTTCTCAAAACAAACGGCCTGAGGGTGAGAAAAGGAAAGTTTCTCAAGGGCGGCAGGAAGGCAGAGGTATGCAGACGATAACAATCCCTCTCCCTCTGCTAGGCTCCCAGCAGCGGTCTCCCCACCTGCAAGAAGCACACTTGACACACTGACAAAGTTAAAATGGAGTCTCTTTGGCTTAAACCCAATCAGAACCTGACACACATGGTCCCACCCACTTTCTAAAAACACTTAATGGGCACAAGGAAAAGTGTTTGCAGGCACCATGTTGGGGATCCCTGCTCTAGCCTATTAAAAAAACTGTTTATAATCAACAACATGCAGAACATGAACTCTGAGTAAGTCAGTAAGCAGAGAGAATACAGAGAGCTGCAAACTGGATGTGCCAAGGGTGGTATGTGCTCTGTGCTCAGTTTTTAAAAAAAAAATTTGCACCCAGGCAATCAAAAACCGGTACCAATGAAAGCTTAATTCTGTGACCTCATTTGCATTGAATATGCCAACAGAGTGGACAGTAAGCAAGTGCATTTGTATGTCCTCCCCCATCATATACTGCAGGGCTTGACAAATCCCAGTGCCAGGTTGCCATGGCATCTAAAAATTTCATTGTGGCACCTAGTATTTTTTGTAGTAACAATAACTGGAAAACATGATCATACATAACCTTGAGTGCAGAAATGTAAATTTGGCTCCTAAAGTTTTGGGCTAGCTTATAGAGCCAAAGAAAATTTGTCAAGGTCTACCAGCCTTTGTTCTGCAGGCAGAATTTGTTCCAGTTTTCATAGTCCTAGGAAAGAGGAACACCACAAGGCGCCCAACGACAATCTTATTCTGTCACATGTCTGGCTTCTGAGATTCCAGCACGCATCATCCCTATACCCATTATCACAGTTATAAGGCTAGAAACCTGCTCTTTGAAAAATTAACTACAAAGGAGATAGAATCACGGAAGAACGATCCAAGCAAACAAGCTCACAGAGCACGGTGATCAACTAAGACCTGCACAAAATCAATCACGTGAATCAGTCTCAAGAATATAATGTTTACATTGAAATACAATTCAAGGTTCAAAAACACAGGTAAAGTATAAGGCAATTGCTCAAAAATCAATGTAGCTGCCAAACAGTGCTTCTACGCACAAGGTCAACAAGAAATTCACCATAAAGTGCAGGTCTTAGTTAGTTGATCATAGTGCTCTGTGAGCTTGTTTGCTTGCTTTGAAAAATTAAAGCAAAGATTTCCAGAGTTCTACATCTATTGCCATGCCACTGGTTGGTCTAGCAGATGGAGATGAAGAAAGCAATTACCTTGCTCCTGTAGGTAGTGTCCAGACCTTCCCTGAGCCTGCTGACGTCCTCCAGGCATAGAGTGTTCTCAGACCTCAGTGCCTGGATTTGGCTCTGCAAGTGGTGCAGTAGCTTTGGGGTGCCGAAATTGTGTTGTCTGGGCAATGGTGCAGACTTCAGTGATAAGGAGCCAACAGAATGGGGCCTGAGGTCTTCACCGAGGTTCTGGGGGAAAGGAAGGGCAGAAAATGCTGCAAAATGTGTGCTACCAGCAGGTGTGATTAGATGGTTCTGGATATGCTAGGAACATGCAGAGGGTTCAGCTCTGGTCTGAGATACATTCCCACTCCTCACTATACATCTCCGCATGGCTGGGATGTTGCTGCACAATGCCTACATGTGGCCCTGCTAAAAGGAAAAGGAAAAGCAGGTTCCGGATGCCAAAGACATCTGTAGGCCTGCAGCAAAAGCCACAGAAAGGAAATCACATATCTCATGCAGCCTCTGTACATTTTAATGGGGCTTGTGCAGGAGATCGGTTTGCCACCTCTGGCTCCTAGATATGAACATGACCCAGATTCCAGGCATGCCCCCCCCCACAAGTGGAACGTGGTAAACCGGGATTAAACATGAGGCCATTGAGGGTGGAGAGCACTGGAAATGAAAAGGGTTAGCCAATGCAGAAAATTCCCTCCTCTTCCCTGTCTGAGTCAGCCCTGCACACCATTAACAGAGGGATACTCCGAATTCTAGGACAAGCTAAATTGGGATGGATCAGAGGAGAGAAAGAAGAGAGAGAATGGCCTGTGGTGGAAATCCTTTTCCTTTGTAGTCTTCACCTCCAAAACCCAGCCAGCCCTTCAGACCCTGCCCTCACATATCACAGGTTCCACTGCCATCTGATGTAAACTTCCCAGAAGGCATCTGACCGGTCTCTACCGCAAACACAGTGTTAAACGAGATGGGTTTGATACAGCAAAGTTCTTTTATGTCCTTAACTTGCAGGTGGCTCTGAAGGGAGAAAAAAGTCAAAATTGCTTGGGAAGGGAGCAGATTTGCTTGTGTATTGCTTTCCTCTGTGCCTTCTTGTTTGACTCATCTGGGGTGGGTCTGTCCATGGATGTCTTTTCTCACTCTATGCACAGACTGTGACCCAGGTGAGCCAAGCAACAGCAGGTGAGGGCGAAGACGGGGAAACAATGACCAACCTGCTTCCTTCTTCCCCCACTTGCCCTAGGTCTCAGAGTGGAGTCGAGCAGCACGAGCCTTGCCATTGATGAATTAAGTGATGCTGTGGGAGGGCTGAGGAGACAACCCTTGACCAATGGATTCTCTTCTCCAGCCATTCCTGGACTTTGCACATCCATACCTGGACACCTGACACAAAGCTTCCATTCTCATACTCTTTGGTGGAAATGGACAAGTGCCAATTGGTAACAGGAAAAGATATACTGGGTCCTGTGTTAGTGAAACAAAAAAGGGGAGTGGCTCTCATCCTGTATCAGATACCAGAATGTCTGAAAATGGCCTAGTGTAGGCATTCAAAAATTCTGAAGTGAATCCAGGACATGGTTTCAGAAGCATACAATGAAAGATTATTTCAGGGCCTAACTAAGCATTGAAACCCAACTGCGTATCACTGAAGGTGATTTTGGAAGAACCCATGTCAGGAGTGGATGGTTTGGAGAAATGATTGCTACTCAAACATTCAATTTCCAAGTAGAAATCAGTTCTCGAACTGTGGTGAGGTGTGGGACCCTTGCTATTAAGATCGGTTGAGGTTGCTAGGCAACCAGAAGTGCTCCCTCCTCCTAATTTCCCAGCAGCCTGAAAGGGGGAGGGCACAGATAACAAGCTGGCAGTTGGCTGCAGGGCATTTTCTCCAGGCCCACAGCCACTTCTTTCCATGGGGCAGACCTACAGAAAACTCCCCTGACCTCTGTTTCCTTTTACCATGCAGGAGACTCTGATTTCTGACTCTGTGGTCTCTAGTTGCCTGTGAATGTCCATGGATTCATCCTTGGAGTGGCACCTGCAAGAAAAGAAGGTGGTGGGAGCAATGACAAGTCTCACAGTGCTGTAATAGTTGAAGGTTAGAACACAGTTTGAGCTGGGATTTGGCAGCATTTCATCTAGAACCTGTTTGTAAAGCCTGAGCTCAGCCATGAAACATGAGTAGCTAGCTTGCTTGTGAACATGTGCAGAGTCCCTTTTCTTCATCAACCTCTTTCTCCAATAGCCAAGGCCTGCCCTCCTAGCAAACAGGCAGATTCTAACAGAGGGGCCAGCTGTGGTTATGATTTAGGGCTAGGAAATCCTGGGTGACTCCTGAGGTTCCATCTAATCCAGCATCCTGTATCACCTGGATGGCCAATGAACAAGGCAGATAGGCCAAAGCCTTCCCCTGATGTTGCCTGCCTACGAATGCTGTTTCAGAGGTTTACTGCCTCTGAATATGGAGGTTCCTTTGGCTAGTAACTACTGAGGGATCATGAAACTATCTAACAACCTTTTAAAACAACAGCAACAATTGTAGACCATCTTTCTGGACAGATTAGTATCCCAGTCAGAGTGGTGAACAAAGTCAGTGTTATTATTATCTCCACAATACAGCTGGGGAGCTGGGGATGAGTGGCTCGCTCAAGGCCACCTCCTGAGCTCATGGCAACAGTGGGATTTTATTTCATGACCCCTCCTCTGCCCCCACTTTATATATGAGCAGGGCAGATACACAATTAAGCAGTTGCAACTGCCCCTGTTGGGCCTTGAAACACACTGGAATTCCCGGACTGCACAGACACAAGCAGCAGTCGTCTCAAGGCCTCGAGATAATCATCTCGTATGCCTGCTTGGCTGAGCACCCTGCAGACCCCGCCTTCAAGATATCCGCCCATCCTCCCTGGGACACACTCACTGCTCTAGTTCTGCATCCAGCTGCTTCTGGAATTTGTGGGCCAGCTTACGGGCTGTCTCGTCCTTCCAGCAGGCCATGCTCCTCTGGACTGCCCGCAGCTCCTCGTCCTTCTCCTGCAGCTGCTTGAGTAGCACATGCTTTTCCCCCATGCGCTTCTCCTTCACCCAGCTGCGCTGGAGGGTGGCAATGTCTTTCATGTGCTCCTGGAGGGACACTCACTGAATAAGCAGAACCCTCCTTTTTATTTAATTTATTTAAAACATGGGTACCCCCCCCTCCCCTCCCTAACCTCATGCCATCCACAAGAGAGGAATAGGGCTTGCTTTGTACCAGGGCTCATTCCCAGTAAGTTATCACGGTCTGTGGATCAGCCCTGCCCAATATCCATGTAGATTCTGACAGCTAACTGGCGATCAAGTTAATTGTCCATATGGTTGGTTGATGCTTTATCAATGGGAGTGAGGCAGGAAATTACGCCCCTGCTGTTAGAATGAGACACCCACCAGAACCTGGAAAAGGTGAAAGCACTCTAGGCTGAGGGGAGGGGGCAAAGAAACAGCTAAGCACAGTTTGCTTGAGAATGGAGAGTTTGTAGGTAGAATCTGTGTGCTGCCATTAAAGGGGAGGGGGATGTACAGACTGCTTTCTAGGAATCTGGTGCAGCGTGGGTACTGTTTGCTCACAGGAGTGTCAGTCAGTATTTGCTTGTGTTCCTTTTGTATATTTGTAAAGAAATCAAGTATTTAAAAAAGACACTCTAATTTTCTAGCATTGTCTTATCAAAAAGGATGGAACAAACCCGAATAGTGCTACTTCTGGAACTTTTCGTTGCTCAAGGAAGTAAGGAGCATGCAAAACTGGATGGAAACGCCTCTGAGCAGGTGCAAAGTAAATTTCCCTGACTTCAAAGTAATGACAAGCAGGGGAGGGGGGAGAAGGTCTGGATCAGAGTGCAGTATTTCCAAGAATACTTGAGCCTCAATAAACATTGGGGAAGGCGGCAAAATTCATAGGATAGTACGGTTGAATCCACACCCCTTCTCACTCATGAAGCTATTGCAGCCTCCTTCCATAAAAACCACAAGTAGTCAATGGAGGATGACCACCTTAGCTATCATCTTCATTTTTCACCCAAATCTGCTGACCTCAACTGTATACATTTTGTAGCATACTGTGCGCTACACAACTATTGTTCTTTAAAGGTACAACTACAGATAGATCTTCTTTTAAACTTAACCAGTGATACTGCATAAAAGGCAGAATGTATGAATTAAAGAAGCAAATGCAAAATACTGTTTGATTTGTAATTGGCACTCTCAGCTGCAGAAAACCATAGAGGGGTTTACCTGGACCAGGTGATCCTTCAGGGCTTCTAGATTTGCCTGGCTCTCCTGGCGAAGCCGCTCCTGTTGCTGCCTCAGCTCTTCTTCCTGAAGCAGTAGAAAGAACATGGTTGTGTGCCTATGCTATTAGATATCATCAGGAATACAAGAGCTGCCAACCCCCAGGTCTCTGGGCAACTGCCTCCCTAAACACAAAGCTGTTCCAAGCAAGAACTTGCAAAGCCTTGAAGAATCTTTCCCCACTCCCCAAGCCTGATAGCACATAGCCACCACACAAGCAAGGAGGTCCATGCTAACAGCAAGGGCCCAGGAAGCAGACTCATCCATCTGGACACACCAGTGGCTCTTGCATGGGTCTCCAAGCCAGGCTGAATCTGCTCTGGGCCAGAAGTTAGCAGCTTGCACCTGCTCACCTTCTCTCTCTGGAGCTGGCGGATGTTGTGTTTCTGTGTCTCTATCTCATGCTTTAGGTCTTGGAGGTAGCACTGTGTTTCTTCACTCACCTCTTGCAAGGCCTGGAGTGCATGGCTGGTGGAGAGGAAAGCCAAACTCCTTGGAAGAGGCAAAAGGAAATCTGAAGGTGAATAGAATTGCAGCCCAAACATGAATATCGCTTGAAGGTCTGTAATATGTAGCTGCACCTTTAGACTTCTAGGGGGCATGGCTCAGTGGTAGAACCCCTTGCTTTACTCACAGCAGGTTGCAGGTTCAGTCCTTGGCACCTCATGTTTAAACAATCTCAGGATGCCTGTGCTGGTAAAAACCCTTCTGTATGCCACTGCCACTCACAGTAGACAATCATGAGCTGACTATATTATACTAAGGCAACTGCATGTGTTCATCATTCTTTATTACCCACAACATTTATTATTTCTGTAGCACTAAAACATAAGCACTTCAGAAATTAAAAAGAGTCAAATCCCTACAATCCAACAGAGATAGACAATAAGGAAAGGGAAAGGTGAAAGAGGCAAAAAGATCTTCACTGGGGAAGGCGGTTTTTAAAAGATGGGTTTTCTGATGCTGTTTGCAGGCAGGAAGAGATGGGACTCCATGTGCATCAGGAAGGCAGCAGAAAGAATGATGAACCAACTGAAATTCAACAGACCTCACACAAATGCATTAAATGTGTATATAGAACTTATTACCCAACTACAGCTGGTCCAGAATACAGCAGCCAGGTGGTTAACAGGAAGCCTCTTGAGGGCAGGGTGGCCAACTCTGGCTTGAGAAATTCTGGAGAACTGGGGACAGAGCCTGGAGAGGGGAGGAATCTCAAGTCTGCCCTTTAAAGCTGTCAGTTCCTCCAGAGAATTCCAGGAGAACTCCAGCCCTCTTCTCCCCTGAGTGTGTTATGTGTCATCAAGTCACCTCTGTGTGTGTCATCAAGTCACCTCTGACCTATGGTGACCCTATGAATGAAAGACCTCCAAAACGTCCTATCATTAACAGACTTGCTCAGATCCTGCAAACTGGAGGACGTGGCTTCTTTTATTGAGTCAAGCCATCTCATTTTAGGTCTTCCTCTTTTCCTACTATCTTCTACTTTACCTAGCATTACTGACTTTTCCGGAATCTTGTCTTCTCATGATGTGACCAAAGTATGATAGCCTTAATCTTGTCATTTTAGGTTCTAGGGAGAACTCAGGCTTGATTTGATCTAGTACCCACTTATTTGTCTTTTTGGCTGTCCATGGCACCCACAGAACTCTTCTCCAGCACCACATTTCAAAAGAACCAATTTAAGCTTTCTCCACTGTCTAACTTTCACATCCATACATAGTAATGGGGAATACCATAGTTTGGATTATCTTGATCTTGGTTCCCAAAGAGACATCTTTATCTCTAGCTCCCTTACAGCTGCTCTTCCAAGTCTCAAACCTCTTCTGATTTTTTCATTGCAGTCTCCCTTTTGGTTGGTGATTGAGCCAAGGAATAGAAAATCTTGAATGATTTCAGTTTCCTCACTGTCAACTTTAAAACTGTGTAATTCCTCAACAGTCAATTCTTTTGTCTTCTTGATGTTCAGCTGTAATCCTGCTTTGGCGCTTTCTCCTTTAACCTTCATCTTCTCCCCTAATGTCCCCTTTAGAATCTTCAACGAGGACCAACTGATGGCCCAGCCATTATCAGATGTCTGCTGTGCACCAGTGAAGGCTAGTCCCACACCTTCGGCACTGCCTGTCCAAGGAAGACGCAGGTAGCCAGTTCACTATTCAGTAAAAAGCCTCCTCTTTAAAAGGGGGTTTCCTCCATCACAGAAAGACTGGAATGGGAAATTCTGTTCTGTAACCCTGTGTTCTTTTTGCTTTCCTCTGGGCATAGAGCAGGGGTCACTGGGTGGGGATAAAAGGCGGGGGTAACTATGAATGTATTGCATTGTGCAGGGGCTTGGACTAGATGGCCCTTGGGGTCCCTTCCAGCTCTATGTTTCTATGCTTTTTCTAACCATTCCAATGACTTCAAAGCTGCTTAGAAATTTAAAGCACAATAAAAATACAACACCCCTTCAATATAAAGTTAACAACCAAATTCAAAATATAGCAAAGACCACAGAAAGCTTCAATTTGGCTGTTATATTTTGGCTTTGAGGGTACTGATTGAGACAGAGACCAAATAATAGTATCAAAATATTATTCCTACCACCATGAGAGTAATAAAGTGTCTGAAAATACTAAAGCATTAGGGAGGGTGTGTGTGTGATTCAACCATCCTCCAAGTAGCTTTTGTCCAACTAAAGGAGGATTCATCCAACTTAAGTGGACCTCCAACAGAAGAGCCACTTACTTTGGACGAAGGCTCCTTCGATTGGAAGAAGGCGCCAAACCTGAGCCAAAAGGAAAGGTGGAGTATAAATATTTTAATAAACGAGCAAACAAACACAGTTTTCTCCATGGAATAGAGATATAGACAGTGCAATCCTTCAGTAGACTTAAAGGGGTGAAACTTTGCTTAGAGCTATCCCGTTAAGGACCAGAACAGTAAAGAAAAGGTGAGAAATGCAGAGCAGAAAGAGGAGCACAGCCCGTGAGGCAGAAAAAGAAAGAAAAATCGGACAAGTCAGTGAGTTAAGAATGGAAGGACATACAGAATTGGAAAAGGGGAAGACAGGGCTGACAACAGTTAAGCTACTTCCTTCAAACAATAACTTGCCACTAGAGGGAGCGACACGGATGCATTATGTGAGTAGAACCAACACAAGGAGCCCTGTTTGCGTTTAAGTAACAGTACCCACGAAACATCCAAGAGAGGCTGGGTGTGCCAGCTTGCTTGGGAAGCAGGTGCTGGAGCCGCTGGCAGGCTAAGGTGACCTCCCTGGCCAGGGAGCGATCTGTCCATTCAGCATGAGTGTGATCTCCCTGCTCCCAGGGGAAGGCCCCTTGCTGTTCAGCCTGCAGGAGTCTCCGATCCAATTCTATCTGCTGCAATCTTGCTCTCATCTGGTTTCTCTCCTAGGCAAAGAGGGAGAAGGTCCACCACAAGGAAGAGATCAGACACTGTGAGATCAGACACTGCCAGTGAAATGGATTGTCATTCTGAAACAACATCCCTTATTTACATGGGCACACAGACACAGGAAGCCACCCTATACAGTAGACTGCCAAGCTTAGTACTGTCTCCTCTGGTTGCCAGTGGGCCTCCAGGGTCCAAGCACTTCTTACTAGAGATGACAAAGGTTGAACCTGGGACCTAGAGAAGGGCTGTGGCTCAACGGCAGAGCATCAGTTTGGCATGCAGGAGGTCCCAGGTTCAGTTCCTGGCATCTCCACTTAAAAGGACCAAGTGATGTGAAAGACCTCTGCTGGAGACCCTGGAGAACCACTCCCTGTTTGAGTAGATGATTCAGTACAAGGCAGCTTCCGTGTATCCATGTGACCCTCTCCAGGCACGTCCAGCGCTCTGCCACTGAGCAACTTGCCCACCCACAGCATGGAACACTCCCTTCCTTTCTCCTCACCTGCTCCAACTCCTCTCGCAGCTGGCTCAGTGCCTGAGCTTTCTCCTCCTGCAGACGCACTCGCAGCTCTTCCAGTGCTGTCCTCTTCTCACCCTGGAGCAACTGGGCCTGAGTCTCCAGCTCCTGGATTCTCTACAACAGAGAGCAAGTGAGCATAAAGCGGAGCCTCGCCTGAAGCTCTGAAGGCACAAGGGGAGGGTCATGGGAGCAGACATTCCCACAGATGACTCTGAATGAAACCATTTTTGGCTTTCGAGGTCAACATCAGGGCTTTGAACTGGACTGGCAACCAGTGCCGTTCTTTGGATGGAGAGGTACCATCCAGTTCCTCAACAGGAGTGGTCATATGCTACTAGCTAGGAATGGATCCAGAGGAGTTAGCCACGTTAGTCTGTAGTAGCAAAATAGTGAAGAGTCCAGTAGCACCTTGAAGACTAACCAACTTTATTGTAGAGTAAGCTTTCGAGAACGACAGCTCTCTTCATCAGATCTGTGGTTCTCGAAAGCTTATGCTACAATAAAGTTGGTTCGTCTTAAAGGTGCTACTGGACTCTTCACTATTTAGCTAGTACTGGTTTCTCGTGGCCTGCATTGTTCAGGTTTCTTGCTGTCTGCTCCTCAGAGGCAAATAAGGGTGTTCCTTTTTGTACCTACTGCCCAGCAAGGAGGCTTGACAAGTGGAAGGTAGTGAGTGTGCTTGTGTGTGCATTGGGAGCAACCCCTTACCCTCCAACAATGAACATGGCAGCATTTTAAAACAGATGCCTACCTGCATGGCTGGCAGCTTAAAAAAAAAAAACTCTTAGAAGCTTTCACAGCCGGTCAACAGAATTAAATTAATAGTTGCCAGTGGCAACCACATCTATGAACCTCAGTTCATCAAAGCATATAAATCCACCAGTGGGTACCACCAGTCCTGTGGCGCTCCTCTCTGAGCAAGCATGGCTGTATCAGAATTGCTGTATCAGAGACACGTACTTTATGGAGGCCGTCTGTTTCGGCCTGCAAAGCATAGCGACTCCTTCTCTCTTCCTCCAGGGCTTCCTGGAGCTCTGTCTGCGTATTCCGGCATTGTTCCTCCAGCGTTTCCTTCTGCATATGGAGGGCCACCTTTGCGTCAGCTTCCCACTTCTGCTGCTCCTGGAGTAATGAGCTCTGAACCTGAGGCCAGGTGCAACTGGAAATTAGCAGACTGCCAAGGGAGTCGGACAGTAAACAACAGGAGAGCAAGTCAAATGCCCTTCACTGGAAACCAGCAGTTTTAATTTGGGCTCCCTCTGTCAAAGTGACTGGGTTGGATATTTAGGGGCGCCACAGAAGTAATGGCGCAATCTGAACATTTATAAGGAAAGATTTGAAGGACAAGAAGAGGAAGAAAAGGTCACGTATCTTGTTCTGATCATAAGATGCAGACTGCAAGCTCTTTTCACCTTCACATTTCTAACAGCAGAGCTGGGGAGAGGACAAGAGTGCACAGTCTTGGGAGGTAAATGAAGGCTGTACAAGCCCCCAGTTTGTATTGTTTGGATGGTTCAAGCCCTTACAAAGACGCCACACAGGAAAGAGGAGGAGCACAAACCTTGCTCTGCCCTACCTTCTCCTCGGCGTCCTGCTTCAGCTTCCTCGCCTGCTGGTGCGTGGCCTCCTGCTGTCGGGCAAGTTCTGCATCTCGGTCCTGAGCAGAAGGGGGACACCACTCTGAATAAAACAGCCTGGGGGGTTCCCTTTCCCTGCCGTTTCTATGCTTCATGAGTCAAGGCAAGACACAGGATTACTAAAAGGGGTGGCAGGAATGCTCCCGGCCCCTCAGTTGGAAGGGCATAGGCTGGACACAGACAGCTGGCTGCATTCATTCTGATATTCATACCCCACTTTTCTCCCCAATGCTCATCTAAAGCAGTTTATGACATCATTCTCCCTTTCCATTTTACCTTCACAACCACCAATCCGTGAAGTAGGTTAGGCTGAGAGAGACTGGTCCAAGGTCACCCACTAGGAATCCAGTCCTGGGTTCCCCAGATCCTAGTCAGACATACTGCCCACTGCTGGTGCTGTCTGGGTAAGTTCTGCCTTCCCAGTCAGCCATTTTTCACAGTACTTTTGAAAAGCAAGAAGGTTCAGGCACGTGTGTTTTAGGAGGCTCGGGAGAGATACAAGGATCGACTCAATCTGTCTTGCGCTTACATGCGCAACAATATCAGTCCTAAGGAACATGGTCCAAATTATGACAATAGCTACAACGCCCAGAAGAAGGAGGCACATCATTCCTAACATATGAAGCTGCTTTGCCACAGCATGGGCACCAGCAGTGACTCTCTGGGGTCTGAGGCACAGAAAGGTCTTTTCCAAACACCTGTGAGCTGAGAAATCCCTTGGGATGCCAGACACTGAACCTGGGACCTTCCACATGCAACATGTATGCTCCGCTGGTGAGCCGTGGTTCAATAGGGAGAACTCTGCTTTGCCCTGACCCTTCCAGACTCCAGGACACCAACAGTGCAGGAACAAGCAAGATGCACAGAAGTCAAACTGCAATAATGGCAAGCCCTCATTCTCTTTTGGTCCTGAGGATGATGGAAGGGAAGAGCAGGGTGCAAAGACTCAGCAGGCAACCTTTTTCCCGTCTGCCAGATTGAGCTGCTGTCTGCTTCTGGTTAGGAAAAGGTGGAATTGCATTTCTACCTCCTGCAACAACTAGGGGTAAATACTGATGACCATTTGCTAAGTGGTGACTTATTACAGCAAGCAAAAAATCCTTATAATTGGCATCTGTATTCTCCCACCAAGTGGTGGGGGAAATTTTACCACGTGAGTCTGTTCACTTGCCAAGCGTCATTTGTCACTTGTAGCTTGGCTCTGAGCGACTTGTGCTTTGATCTCTCCCCTCTCTGTTCTGTGTAAGTCATAGGGTTGCTTTACTTGTAGCACTGCGATACTTGGAATCATATGCAAGGCAGCCCCAGGGTCCTGTGTGCAATTCCTGAACAGCCAATGTGGTAGATCAGGCTTGGCCTGGGAAGACCTGGGTACAAACAGCTGCTTAGCCATGAAGCCCATTGGGTGACCTTGCTCCAGGCACCATCTGTCAGTCTACCTCAGGGTGTGACTATGGATATAAAAGGTAGGAAACCCTTAGAAGGAGACACAAACGTAACAATATCATTTTTAATTACGACCACCCCTATGAATACATTCTGGGCTTCAGAACATCAACGGTGGGTTACCTCTATGATCTTGCGGAGATCCTCTACTTCCTTCTGGAAGGTGGATGCTTGCTCTTGGAGAGCTTTGGTCTTTGTTTGCTCTGTTTTCTCTGTCAACTTGGAGAGAGAGGTGGGAAAATCAGTTGGTTAGAACAGGTAGTATCATCCCTTCTTGAGGCAGTGAGTGAGACAGGCACATAAGCAAGGGTGTCTTGGAAAGGGAAAGAGCCAGGCCAGTGATACACGCATTAGCAGAACATCATGCAGGGATAACACTTTCAGATGCCTGGAGAAGACCTAGCCAAATGTGGCATCCAGAAAACCCAACTTAATGTTATTAAGAATGCAAGCTCCAAGCTTTAATGGTTGCACAGAAAAACTTAAAATTCTATGCATACAATGCCTTTCCCTTTCCAAAATTATAAAGCTTGAGATTGTAGCAATGCTAAACAGAGGAACATGCAATTTAAAAAGATTTATTCTGAGATCAAAATTTGGTTGCAAAACATAGGAAGATCCAGGGGAATGAGTGCTCTCTGGGGATACCTCTTGCACCAGCTGTTGCTTCTCCTTCTGCAGCTGAGCGAAATCCCTCTCCTGTAAACAGAAAGAAAAGACAATTCAGTTAGATTACTATTTAATTTATGTTTCCAGGTAGTCTCCTACCCAGGCACTGATCAGTCCTGGACCTGCTGCTTTTCAGTAACGGGGCAATGTCATGCAGTATAAGACATATGATGCTGGAATCCTGTAACTGTCCCAACCATTCAAAAGAAGCGGGAGAGGTAAGTGTGTGTCATTTCCCAGATCAAAAATGCCCCATCCTGAGCAATATTAAGCTCCACTAGAGCATAATGAGAGTCCCAGTCTTCTTCCACGGTGTGCAAGGTGCTGTCCAGTCACAATTGACTTATAGCGACCCCACAGGACTTTCAAGGCAAGAGACAAGCAGAGATGGTGTGCCATTGCCTGCCTTTGTATAATGACCCTCAACTTCCATTGTGGTCTCCCATCCGAGTATTAACCAGAGCCAACCCTGCTTAGCTTCTGAGCTCTAACAAGATTGGGATAGTCGGGGCCATCCAGGTCAGGGTCTTTTTCTTCTACAGGGACTTTAAGCAGCCCCAAAAGAGAATTTCTGACTGTGGAAACTGTGGGGTGCAGAAGGGGGGGGTCACTCTCCTCTCTGATACTGTAGCCCTAATCTGGGTATTTGTTAATGTGGTGGGAAAGGATCATTTTACAGAATACGGTTTACTTTCATCTGCTCTCTGTTAATTTAAAGTCTCTCTTCCGATACAAGTTTTACATTTTGTTGGTCTAAAGCATTCAAAGAAAACTCCAGACTCTTGATCTGCAATTTTAATCTTCATTTTGAACCTGACCTACTTTGCTGTTAAGCATCTGGCTTACGTCTGGGTCATGGAAAAGACAAGAGAAACACAGTCAAAGATTGGGGGCCCTTTTAATACAAAGTGCTGATTTTCCCAATATGTGTTGGCAAGGGCTACCTTCTCCTGCACAGCCTCCACCTGCAGCTTCTCCACCTGCCGCTTGTGTTCCTGTTTCAGGCTTTCTACAGCAGAGTCCCAGCGCTCCTTTTCAGCCTCCAGGGCAAAGATGGTCTTGTGCAGTCTCAACAGCTCCAGCTCCTTTTCAGACAGGATCTTTTGCAGTGCCAAGACCCTCTGCTCCAGCTCCCGGGTTCGCCTGTCCAACTCACTGGCAGCTTGAACCACCTGTGCTTGGAACAACGAGGCCCCACGGTAAGGAAAGCCACTCAAGTGAGTGCCAGCACAGGACCACAGACAGGCTGGGCATCTGAACAAGGACGTCCCAAGAGCTGATGTCCCTTTAGCCATAATGCTACCATCAACCAGTCAAATCTGATTTCACCTCTGCCACAAATGTCGTGGGTGTTCTTAGACATGAAGTTCCCAACTTCATGTACACCTAACAACATGGGGCCAGTTTCAAGTGGGTAGCCATGTAGGTCTGCAGTAGAAGAGTAAGATTCAAGTCCAGTAGGAACTTAAAGACCAAGAAGATTTCCAGGGTATAGGCTCTTAGAATCAAAGCTCTCATTGGTATCTGACAAAGGGAGCTTGTACTCTTGGAAATGTATACCTTGGACGTTTTGTTTGTCTTTAAGGTGCTACTGCACTCAAAACATGGGGACAGTAATACTGCCCATCCTACCAAGGATGTTCCCAAGATCTTTGAGATAATGAATGTGATGGATGGGCTACAAGAAACACTACAGAGAAGGCGTCCAGGAAAGGCGTGGCCTTGTCTCCTGCAGCAAGGCTCTTAAGTCCAACCAGCTCTGGCAGGTGGTTTCCCAACGGGTGGCCCCTGGAAATTTCAAGTGGATCTTCAGGTAAAATGGACTCCTCTTTGCATTATACGGACCCAGTAGAACTTGCTGTGTTTATCCTTGTTCAAGAACCACATCAGCTTCTCAACTTCCTTTGCTTCTTCTCTGCAGTATAACACATGGCTGACTAGAGCACCAGACAACTAGAGGCAGAGCTGGGTGCAATCAGAGCAACTTTCTGCAGCAAGAAAAGCTTAGTCCTGCAACCGAGAGAAATTATATAGCAGAATAGTCACTGTGAAATCTGCAAAATCAAGTGAACAAGTGTCCCTTATTAAGTCCAATTGCAGAATTCAGGGTTTCAAATCACATTATTTTAGGTAGTATGGGATGTCAAATGTTATACTTATGGGGAACTATTTCCACCTTGTTCTTGGCACACAAATCGAGCATGCATCTGTCATGGTGTCCCCGTACATTAGAGACAATTCTGAACTACATTCTGGGATACAGCCCTGGTTTGTGCGAAGTGCTGGTTGGGATCACTGGGAACAGAGCTTATAAGCAACAGTCCATATACCTATGGCATACCACAGAGTGATGGTCTGCAGTGACTGCCATGCTCCAACTGCCAGTCTGATCATGGCCACTGAAGTCTCGGGATCTCCTACCTCCTGCAGCTGCTCAGTCCTGGCTCCAGCTGTTTCCTGCATGGCAGCTACTTCTGCTTTGCAGCTCCTGAGTTGCAGTTTTTGGTGGCGCACCTGAGAATCCAACTCCTCTCGCTCAGTTACCAGTCGAGAAACCTGGTGGAGGCACAAGGTAATTCAATAAGTTGGGGGGGTTTCATGGTACAGCAGCATCCCTGTTGGGCCAAGCACTGGGACAGTTCTTCTGAAATCTGGATATAACATTACACACTCCAATTTCGTGAAATTTCAGGACTTTGGAAGCCCAAAAGATGTTCTGATCATCTAGGGATGATCAGCTGAACAGTTTGGAGAGGGAGGGCAAGGTCCAGAATTTAGATGGAGCAGCTTTTAAAATAAGAAGAACACACAAGAACACATCAGGAATATACTGAAAAAAGAAAACCATGAAATAGTTAGGCAAAGAAAAGCCCCAACTCAAAACCACAGGAAAAAAAATCAGAAAGAAGCAGTCCCCTCCTGTTAAACAAGAAGGAAAGAAACTCATAAACAAGAAGGAAAGAAACTCAAAATATCCCGTTATGATTTTAATTGCTAGAAGTAAATTGCTTTGCAAAGGCTCGAGCCTTTCCAATTATTTGATAATCTGATTGGGAAATCCCATTTACAATCCTTATCTATCCTCTCATATTGTATTATTGGCTGTCGCGTGCACCAATGCAGATGATCTGTTTTTTTTTCACAACAGGATTTAAGAAAGTTGGGACCCTTTCTCTAGCCCTTGGAATGCAATCTCTATCATAGTTTGGGGATGGGCATTCCCACTAGCTACGGGGTAGCTGTCAGATATGCCTGCAGCATATCTGCCATGTATCATGCATTAATTGTGTTTGTTTCAATGCCTCTGAGTGAGTGCAGAGTGATTCGGAGTTATGTAGACCTGCTGCTAATTGCTCATCTTCCAGGCAAGTTGTTTTGATTACGAGTTCCTGCCGAAGCCTAGGAATGTGGCTTTGGACTCTCAGAGACTGAGATGAGCTCCTCTTCTTCCCCCTCCTTTCTTCCCAGGCGATGGACACCTAAACTCCTAACTGCCTTCTACAACCCAACTGCCTTCCTACTGGGGGAGGGGAGATGACACTGACCTATAACTGATCTAACTTTCCCACCTTTCGGCATTTCAGTCAATCCCTTGTTACTGTATCTTGAAACTGGTATTTACTCTAAAAAAAACATTATTAACTCATACACTGGGGTGATGAAGTAAAGTGTTTGGGAGGAGTACCTGGCAAGACCTGACATTTTGACTGGAATTGCAGAGTTGCAGTTTAAATGCCTGTAATCGCTGTTGCAGTCCAACTATTCCTTCTCAACTTGTGCATCTCTAAAAGAAATGCATTTTATAGTTTTAGAGGAGAGAAACAGAGTTAACTGAATGTGGGTGCAGCTTTGAGAGAGGAAAGGACAAAAAATTGCTCGCTGGGGATGTGATACAGGGTTAGTGGCTATTCCACCCACTGACGAAGGGCATTTGCTTCCATGGAGGCACAAACAGAGGCATAAAAAGCCTCCAATACTCTCTCCTCCAAAGGAGCGTGAACTCAGTGCTGTTGCCCCTGGAACTCCCCACCACTCATGCAAGTAGGAAGCATGTAACTAGGAATTTAAAAAGGCTCTCTTGGCTCAGGTTCATTGGGATGGTCTAGGAAAGAGTGGAGATGTCAGGTCTACCCTGTTCCTCTTCACCATGACCAAAATTCTGACCTGGTCTACCCATATAGGCAATAATCACTTTGCAGGGTGCTGAGATAGTAGAATGGAGTGTAACGTTTCAGAATGCAGGTGAGTGACTACATATTTCAAGCTTCCCTGACATTAATAATCCCCATAACTGGAAAACTAGCATGGTGTGAAAAAAGCCAGAACTTTTCTCCTCAATGTGCCAATCTTTTTATTAATAAATTTTAAAATTAATATTGATTTTTATTAATAAAATGCCCCCTTCCCCCCACAATCTGATGTGGTACAGCCCAGTCTATGGCCTCAGAATTCTACTACCTCAGTTCAGCAACAAAAAAAAACCCCATGAGTCAGTCCAGCTGCCCACTTCAACTTCTGTTGCTCACCTCTGCGTGGACAACCCCATACTGGCTGCGCTGTCGCCTCAGAATGCTTAACTCCTTCTCCAGCTCCATCAGTTCCCTCAGGCAGGCATCCCGCTTATATTCCAGGAGCACCAGATCAGCCCTGAATACCACAGAAAAACAATCAGGCAGCAGCTGCTCAGGACGGCACATCCCAGCATGAAGCACCTCTTGTTGGCCATAGCTGAGGCTCCTGAAGGGAGGAGGTCAAGGAATTGCCATTTTGAGGTTCCTCATTCCTTCATGGGTCTACTTGCTGCCTTCACTCAGCTTGAGTGACCATTATTCAGGTGCTTCACTTTCTTAAATGCAGCCTGCTCAGTTATTAACTGGGTGAAGTGGCAATGCCAACCTATGCCACCCATCTGACATCAGCCAGAGCAAGGCTCCCCCACCTCCAATACCTTGCCTCCTCCACTTTGGTTTGATGCTGTTTCAGGCACAAGTCCAGCCTCTTTGCTTCCTTATAGCTCTCTTCCAGGGTCTTGTGCAAGGCCCCCAGTTCCAAAGCCACATGCTAAAACCAAGAGGAAGGAACAGAGTGTCATATATGCCTGTCTGCATATTTGCCATGAATGTGTCCTGTGTTCATATCTGTCATCAATGTATTATGTGTTATGTACTGGTCAGGGGTCATTTTGTAGAAAAAGAGCTGGAGGAACTCATTAGCATAACTCATTAGCATATGCCACAACTCTTGCCATCACCGGAAGTGTATCATTAGTATAACTGATTTGCATATGCTACACCCCCTGACATCACCTATTCTGGTTGTTTTGGACCCAATCCTGGCCATTCAGGGCTGAAATTGGGCCCAAAATGGCAAAAAGGGGCTGAAAATGGCTGAACAGAGGCCCCAAATGGTCAGGATCGGGCCACTGATGAGCAGGAGAGTGATCCACCACCTGTCAGAGGCCTGATCCAGGCTGTTTCGACCCCAATCCAGGCCGAAACGGGCCCAAAATGGCCGAGAGTCAGGTGGGCAGGGCCACCTGACATGTGACCTCTTGGGGGAACTGCCAGAACTGCGTTCCTGTGCGTTGCCCCTCGAAATGAGCCCTGGTACTGGTCCTCTGAGGGTATGAGAAGTTTCTTATTGTTGTTAAGGCAATAGGTTATCTCACAAGTATTTACTTTCTCTTTCCCCGCTGCCTCCAGAAGTGTCCTTGAAAGCTAGCTGCGGCCAACTCGAAATGTATCTTTCTTGGGAAGTGAGATGATTTCATTCTTTGTTCTGTCTAGCCTAAACCTAGCTTCTCCCTGACACCGCCTCCCCACCGCCCGGCTCTTTCGCACCCAAAACTTCAACGGCCCTTATCCTGATGGCGGGAACATTCCCTATTACTAACATCACCCACCCCAGTTATGTCACTTCTGCCAATGCACTTGTCTGAGCACCTTGAAGTTGCTGGATCTCTAATAAAGTTACTTCAACCAATACACCTGCATGTTTGCTGTGAAGAACTTGGGGATTCTACCTGCCAAGGATTGACACAGAGCCTAAAATTGCTCTATGGGGCTCTTGCATCTCCTCCCACAAGCAGTGAGTAGTTCAGGGCAAGCATTGTAAAGGCCTGCCCTCCTTTTGTGACCCAGGCCATTCCATCTGGCCCTTGACAGCCCCTCTAAGTTTTAACTGAGGTGTAGCAAAAGTTCTCCACTGTTTGCTAGTAAAGAAAAAAGAAGTCATGGAGCACATGTAATCACACATTCTGAAGACATAAGGCCACTCTGAGAGTGAGAACAAAGCTACAAGTGACACCTTACACAGGTTGGACACTTGTCAGCTTCCCTCAAGTTTTGATGGGAAATGTAGGCGTCCTGGTTTTACAGCTTGGCTCTCCATTACAGCTGCAAGACCAGGATGCCTACATTTCCCATCAAAACTTGAAGGAAGCTGACAAGTGTCCAACCTGTGTCAGGTGTCACTTGTAGCTTGGCTCTGAGAGGTAATTTCCAATGACTCCTCCCTTCTGCTGCAGACCCTCACTTTGGCCTATATGCTGTTCCTGAGGGTACATTGACCCCATGCCCAGGAACAAAATTCAGGGGGTTCAGTGGGCTGCAGCAAGAGAGGGGAAACAGTGGAAACTGCTTTCTCCTCTTAAGAAAACAAAAGAGTTTTCAGAATGCATGGCTAGTATTTCCAAACTGCAAGAAAAACAGACCCTGTTCTTAACATTATACTTTCCTTTCGGAAGTAACGTGTATGTACGCAGATACAGATTTCTACACAATGCTATGCCTGAGCACACGTGCTTGGTCATGCAGAAGCTTTTACTGCCAGAGCATGAGGACTTTATCATGAAGCCTGGTTCCTTTTTTGTAGCAAAATACACTTCTGGCCTCTGGAGAACAGCATGATCCTGGTCCCATGAATACAGAAGTTTGCCATCTATGATACAGACATCACTAGAATCCTACAGCGCTTTTGTGTGTTGGGGAGGAATATTTTATTTATAAATGCACAGGCTGAAAAGGGAGAGAAGGTACACAACAGCTATTACAGGCAACACCATGCTCAAAGCAGAATCACTGCAAGCTCCAGAGGCTTAGAGCGTCCCAAGCAGCTATAACCAGGCTTCTGTTTGTGGTCAGTTTAGAAAAAGACAAAAACCTAGCAGTTAAAAATAAAAGAAAAATCCAAATCGCTTTTTTTTCCAGAGGCATGCCAATGTGATATAAAGCAGCGAGCTGGTACCTTCTCCCAGCAACTCAGAGCACTTTCTGCTGACCCCCTGCATAACTCCAGTGGGTCACTCAAAAAAGGCCTGGGGTGATACCTTTTTCTCTTGGAGGACATTGTGTAGGGTTACATCAGCCTGCCGGATCTCGGACTTTTTCTGCAACAGCTTTTCTTCTTCCAATTTCAAGTCCTGTTTAACAAAACCAGACTCTCACTGGCCTGTCCTTCCGCAGAATACTTTGCAGGTTATGTCCCTGATGGTAGTGGCCATTTTATGGAAGGGCAGAAAACAGGGAGGGAAAAATCAATCCCTAGCATTTACTTTGAAGTTCCTGGAAGCATTTAAAGCACAGCCTGCCTACATTCTCACTAATCTTTTCAATAGCCCTGGAAGGTTGCAGACTGGCACCTACAGAAAGATGTGCAAGGAAGTATTTTTGCAATCGGGCAAGCTCTGCTGTTCCCCACCTTTGGTCTGCTACTGACACAATGCCTGCTCTGGAGGGAAAGTAGATTGAGGCACAGAGAGGAAAGGTGACAACAGGGGTTCTTTTTTCGATAACCTGGCATGATAAAATGGCCAGTATTGTAATGCCTTTCTACAACTCTGTAGGAGATGGCATTTAGAATTCTGTGCACAGATCAGGAGGACACCAGCAGAGAGCAGAAAAAGGGCAACAAAGATGATCAAGGGCTGGTGCACCGTCCGTAAGAGGAGAAGTTTTAAACCTTGAAGTTTCTTGGTTTAGAAAAAAAGACAACATTGGTGTGTGTGTTTGTGGAGGGGGGGACTACAACATCATTCACAGTTAAGTGCATAGCCATCAGGTGCCTGGAAGGACATTTGCTTTGTGCTGTAACTGCACAGAGATCTTTTTCTTAACAAAGTACAAATGCAAATGCTCTAAATAAGGCAAAGGACACTAGGAGAAGAGGAATGACAGTTAGGTCTCCCTGCAGGACATTTTGGGTTTGAACATGCCTGCTATGGGGAGCATCCAGCAGAAGAAACAATCTGATACACTGGCGGGGGTAGAGGGGAGTTGACAGCCAAATAGGCCTCTCCCCACCCCATCCAGTGACATATTTGGTGTCCCATCTGTCTTGAAAGGATGCAGCAGAGAGGATCTTTATGCAAAGCCACGCTGCTGCTCATCCCATCAACATCTTCCCCAGAACCTGTCCTACCTGCTGAAGTTTCATAATAGATTCCTCCAGTTTCAACAGATCAGCAATAAAGGTCTCTGCTGAAGGATCTGGTCCATGCCACGCAGCACCTGGGGAGGCCTGTCCAACAAGAGGCTGAACGATCAATTAACCAATCTTTATTATGACAGCAAGAGGAGGAAGGTCCATACATACCCAGCCAACAGAAGCAAATGAAGATCTAAAACATCCAGTGGAGAACAGCCTTTTGCAAGACAAGCCCAAAGGACAAGCATGCCATTCTTGTGCAATCTGAGGTATACTTGCAACCCACCCACCCTGAACCCCTTAGGTCTGCCTTGCATTTAAGCCTGCTGACCCAGGGAGCAGCTCAGTACAGGAGGCAGCACAAACGTGACTCTATGCCACAATAAGATCTTCCTGCTCCTATCTGGATGTGCTCCTGCCACTTGAGCTACTACCAGGAAGGGGCTCTGACTCAGCAGTAGAGCATTTGCTTGGCATGTGGAAAGTCCCAGATTCGGTCCCCAGCATAGGGTCAGGCAGAAGGTGGCGTGAAAGCCCTGGAGAGCTGCTGCCAGCCAGAGGAGACAATACTGGCCTTGATGGACCAATGGTCTGATTCAGCATAAGGCATTCATGTGTGTTTGTGGCACTCGTACCAAAGGTCAGTCAGGCACATGGAATCTCTTCTCTCCCTATTAGCTGCTTGCACTACTGCAAGGGAGTCCCGTTTCCCACTTCTGAGACTGTCCTCAGTGGCCAGGAGTACCTTACAGCTGCTGCATGCTTCCCTCTTAGTTCTTTTCCAGCCAAGATCTTCCGTTTCCCTTGGAGTCCACCTTCTGGGGCTGCTGCTTTGACACAATAACTCAGACGCCTCCTTTTGTTCCTCCTCCTTAATGCCTGTATCACTGGAACCTACATTTCTGTTGGACAAGAAGTTTATGTCTCCCTTGCACAGAAACTCTGGAAATAGGGCTGCCTGCCACATAACTTATTCAGGGCTCAGAATCCAAACGGGCACAGCATGGGCTTCCTTGTCACAGAATCGATGGGGAATTTTCCTGGAAACTGAATCTGGGAACACGTCCATAAGCAGCACAGCAAAGAATCCCCCCCCCTTATTAAATGCCACATTCCCGCTTTCTACCTGAAAGGCCATAGCTAGGGGCATGTATTTATTCCACGTTTAAAAAAAAAAATTCAAATTATGCAGCTAGAAAAACTGGATTTTGTAATCTATATCAATTATACACATTTCACAATGCAGAATTTATTCTGACGTAGGCTTGTGTTTTGCTCTTTGTACAACCTATTCCGCTTTTGCCAGTCATGGAAGGGGCAAAGGTACTGAAGCACCACCTCAAACCACTAGAAGTCTTCCAGTACAATCTTAAGCAGAATGACGACAGCCAGCTCCAAGTCAGCCATGGCTGGGCGATAGAGGACAAGAGCCAGGGCAATGACAATTCTTACTTTTGATCTGTTCAGCTGCTATTTCTATTGTAGCTTTGAATTTGTGACTTGCTGTTTTTTTAATACAGAGTTAGTTTAATAATCTATTTAATTTTGTATCCATATCACAGGTCATCTTGACAAAAATTGATGACAAGCTGCCAATAACCAAAGCTCAGTCTAGACAAGATTGAGGTGCTGTTGGTCAATGACAAAGCTGCTTGAAAGTTGAGGAGCCAGCCTGTTGGGGGGGGGGGGCAGTGTTGCACCCTCCCTGAGGAGCAGGTTTGTAGCTTGGGGGTGCTGGTGGATCTTGGCCTACATTCGCAGATCTTCGCTGTTTGCTGATATGACAGCTATGGCTGCTCTTCAAACCGTGCTACGATTATATTTAGGTTAGATTACTGTAACACACATGTTGCTGCCCTTGAAAATGGCCCAGATACTTCAGCTGCCAGGCTATTGTCAGGGGCAGAATACAGAGATAGCATCATTCTGGAGCCAGAAGATCTGCACTGGCTGCCCGTCTGTTTCCCAGCACAATTCAAAGTACTGGCTCTTTGCTTTCAAGTCCTACATGGCTTAGGGGCAGGAAATCTGAAGGCCCACCCCTTCCCATACTGCCAGCTAAATCTTCCTCAGAAGGTCTGCTTTCTGTTGCTCCCACCTTTAGAGGTGGGGCGGGTGGCAAACTGTGACAGGGCCTTTCCAGCAGTGGCACTTTGCCCCTCAAGGCCCGCCTGGTGCCTACTGTACTCTTTTTTACATAGAGGGGCAAGACTTTTCTTTTTATCTAGGCTCTCAATTAAGGGTTGATTTTTAACATCATTTTTATAGTTTACATGAGATTCTGTGAGAACTGTGTGAGATTCATTTTAAACTGTTAACTTTATGTTTTTATGTTGACTGGTTTTCCATGCCAGATTTTAATTAATAACTTTTGATGTTTTGTGTTTTTATTATGTTTTATTTTGTAAGCCACCTCCGGCACACTCCCTAGAGAAATTTTCTAAATCAATAAATAAGACAATAAAAAAAAAAACTCCAGGTATTTCCACACAAGGTACATCTTTGAATTTTCCTGCCAACCTACAATAACTTTCTCAAATCTATATTCTTCCTAGGCTACTGTAACTTATATTATTTATTTTTTACTTCATTTCTACCCTGCTTTTCCCCCAATGAAGACCCAAAGCAGCTTACATTGTCTCTCCTCCATTCTATCCTCACAACCCTGCGAGGTAGGTTAGGCTGAGAGTATGTGACTGGCCCAAGGTCACCCCGCGAGCTTCCACAGCTGAGAGAGGATTCAAATCTGGGTATTCCAGATCCTAGTCTGACACTCTAAACACAACATTATGGATGAAATTCCCACAAACGCACACACAGCAAAGCCTCTTCTGTTATTTATGAATGCAGAGGCTGGATGTGGCTCCCTCCTGAAGAGGGCTATAGGGCCACTCCCACCTTGGCTAACCTGCGTCAAATGCTCAAGAACACTTACCTCCCCGAGACACTCTGTGGCGAGTGGGGCTTCTCAGTGCTGTGGCCTGTTTGAGGACAAGAGATACTATTGGTTCCAGGGTGTCACACCCAATGGGGAGAAACAGGGATGAACCCAGTGATCCTCAGCGTGGTGCCTCCTGATGCGTTTCCTGGTGCCCACCTACTTCTTCCCCACAGCAAAAAGCTAATCCTGGCTTTCCTCTACCACTCTGGAACAGGAAGTGTTGCAGAAGAGCCTGGGAGGCGTCACCATTTTGTCTGCCAGGAGCGCTTGGAAACTGCTACCACCATCACAGGAAGATGCTCAACTTCTTAACATTATGTTGATTCTCGCAACATTTTGTGGCTGGTTCCCCATCCCATCCCCCATGGCAGCTGTCACTTTCCAGCATCACCACTGGACAGAATGCTGGAAACAAAATATGGGTGCAATGCTAACTGCACTTAAATGCAGCATTTAATTTAGTGGGACTTACTGCTGCATTCATAGAAAATATGATATAGTTCTAGATTATTAAGGGGCAGCACAAACACAGTGATGGGTCAGGCTACAAAGGGTGTTGTATACATATGAAGACGCCTTATACCAAGACATGCCACTGGTTGATCTAGTTCAGTATTGTCCACACTCACAGGCAGTAGGCCTACAGGGTTTGGGGCAAAGAAAGGTCTCTTCCCATCTGCTACCTAAGATATTTTATCTGGAGACTCCAGGAATTAAAAATGGGACATTCTGCATTTGAAGCAAGTAGATCTGCCACAAAGCAAGCAGTCTCAAGCTGGTCTACTTAATCCTTAGTTGAATAGGGCTTACTCCCAGGAAAGTGCTCTTAGGACTGCAGCTAAGTCACAGAAAAAGAAGCAGAATTCCTGTGCCTGCTCCTGAGGATGTTGGTGCCTGAAATACAGTGGCTGAACTGCAACAGGTGCAGGGAAGAAGGGGAGAGGTGTACCTTGCTGATACAGCCTGCAGCCCTGCGGAAATGTGCTTGCACACTCCTCTGTCCTCACTGAATCCAAGTCACTATCAACAGTGACATTACCAAAGCTCTTGAGGGGGACACCTGCAGTAAAGGTAGGACATGGTGAAAGAACAGGGGCAAGCAGGAGATACCTGAGTCTGGCCTCACTCAGTCCTCAGCTGAGTCCTAGTGCAGTTTTTACCCCAGGCTGGGCTTTTGTGTTTATTGCCCAGATTGGAATTCACACTCCAGTCTGACCCAGACCTTTCTCTTTGCCTTGTGAAGTTTTCTCCCTAGCAGCCCCCTCCACCTTCAGCTCCCCTCCCTACCAGTTCCACAAGGCTGTTCCCAGCAGGTGCTCTTCCCAGTCCTCTCTCTGTCTCTCTCTCATGCTTCTATAAAACCATCTCTTAGGGAGAACAGGTCTCCTCTCACCTGCCACATATCTGCCTCTGCAGCCCGAGTTCAGCCCACACTGGGGCTTGTGGCACTCAGCACTCAAGTCGCCATCTAAAGAGAAAACACAGAATTTGGGTGGGGAGGGGGGTGCTTGATATGAAAGGGACCACGAGAAGACCTGAGCCATGAGGTCTTCCTTCCTGGATCAATTAATTGGGAATCAGTTTCACTCCACTAACTCTGTCCTGAAAGTCATTAAAAGTCTTTTGCTTAAACTATCACCACAATTAAAGAACTCTTTTATCTTCTAACAATGCAAATGTATCCAAGCATTTTTACAGTTTTGAGAAATCCTCCCAATTCCAAATTAGTGCACCTGAAGAAGATAATGATAATGATAACAACAACAAAAACATTCGATTTATATACTGCCCTTCAGGACAACTTAACACCCGCTCAGAGCGGTTTACATAGTATGTTATTATTATCTGAGAGAGCTCTGAGAAAGCTGTGACTGACCCAAGGTCACCCAGCTGGCTTCAAGCAGAGGAGTGGGGAGTCAAACCCGGTTCTCCAGATTAGAGTCCTGCTGCTCTTAACCACTGCACCAAACTGTCTCCCTAACAGAGGTTATGAACAGCCACTTGTTCCTTTCAAGCTACACTGGAAGGAATTACTGTGACACACAGACTTCGTGAAAAAACAGAGAGGGCACTCGAGGCACTGACTTGGGTTCAAGTCCTACTTCAAATCACAGATTTATATGCTGGCCAAGTAACACTTTGTTTCAACCTCTGTTTCCAAATCAGTGAAATGGAGGTAAGAGAGTAACCTGCCACACATGGAAGGTTTGAAGATAAGCAATATATTAAATGATTCATATAATTCATATCAGTGCAATGTACTCCGACTCACATGCCATCCGTTCTAGTGCTTCACCATGCCTTTCTGTGCAGGCAATCGTGGTTCTGTTCTGTTTCGCACGGCCCTCACAGCCCAGGCCTAGAGGTTGCTGAAAATCCCCTGGGGCATTTGTTCCACAGGTGCTAGTTTTAAGCCTCGATGGAGCTGGCCTCTGCCTCTTGCCAATATCAAAGGTAATCAATGGATCCATACACCCAGGTGAGCTGAAACCACCTCTGACCTCTCCACTGGAAACAAGCACACACCTTTTATGAGGAACGTTAATGGGGCACAGGCAGGCAATGTCAGACAAGTCCCTTGGGCAGTCATGTTGCCTCTCCCCCTGGCAGCTCTGTCCCACCTTCCTTGGTGAGGCTCCAGCATCCGACATACTCATTCCGAGAGCTGTTCCCTGGGCAGTTTGGAGGGAAGGGCTCAAATCTTCAATGATAAACGGGCTGATGGAGTTTTCACGAGCATCTTGAATCTGCTCGAAAGAGTCCTCCAAACCATCTCTTCTCTGTTGAGTTCCCCCAAAGGCAGTTTCCCCAGAGACTCCCATTTCCAAGCCCGTCAACTTCTCCTCCAAGCCAAGGGGCCTGTAAAACAGAATCCTTTCCCGTGCTGAATGGTCCCTTGCGGTATTGGTGATGTCGTTGGAGGACTCTTTGCAAAATGAGGAGATTTTTCCTCCCAGAGACTCCAGGCTCCTTACCCTGCTCTGAAGAACCAGGGATGGAGGGTCTTTGGAATCAAGAGCTGAAACCTGTTCCAATTCCTCCTCAGATGCCTTCTTCAATGGCTGCTTTCTTGTTGAACATAAATCTGCTACAACTTCAGGGTCCTCCCAAAGTTGAGAAGGGTCAACCTTCTCAGCCCAGTCTCTAGCAGAGCACTCAAGCGGTCCTAAGCCAGAGGGCAGGATTCTACCAGCAAACACATCCTCCTCCCCGTCAGATTTCAGCAGTGGGTCCACCAGGCCCTTTTTAAACTTGGCAGCAAAGTCCTCTGTGCGGACAGAGTCTGACTGGCTCTGATCGTCTGGCTTGCCCTCTAAGTCAAGCAGATGTGACAGACGCCAGGTGTATTCCTCCCTCAAAGAGAACAGGTCTTTCTCTGAAGATGCGTCAACATTCCTGTTCACAGGGCATCCTCCCAGATCTGCACGGAGAAGGAAGTAAAACAAGAACAGTCAACTTCTACCTGAAACCAAAATTCATACCTTGAAATCCTTGCAGTTGTCTATTTGGTGAGGGCCTTCATGTACTCAAGAAAGTAAGTATTTGCTGTTATAGAAGTTCTTGTCAGGTCCAGGCTGAAACTACAGGTGGCAGCCTTGAATCCAGACCTGAAGCATGCATCGCTCAGCTCGGTTGTAGGAGCTAGAGATGAGGGACAGCTCCTGACACACAGCAAGCAGAAGGTCTTGCTCTGTTGCCCACCAAGGGCACAATCTCAGGATCCCTGTATTTCTACCAGGCCTGACCAGTCACAGGACTTCACATTGCTGGCCAATGCAGTGCTGTATGTCCCTACTCCAGGGGTCCCCAACCTTTTTGAGCCAGTGGCCACCTTTGGAATTCTGACACAGGGTGGTGGGTGCAGTCACAAAATGGCTGCCATATGAGGCTGAGCCCCACACACATAGGTGCAGGTGAGAAGAGGGATATTGGGAAAGAAGAGTGAGAGAGAAAAACCAATGCTTTAGTGGCAGCAGCTGCTGAAACATTATTTAATCTGACCAACCAACTGGATCTCCAGTGGCCAGTCAGAAGTCCTGCTGAGCGTGTCCCACCTGGTCCCATCCAAACACTTGGTGGGTACCAAGAAAGGTGTGATTGGGCACCATGTTGGTGACCCCTGCCCTACTCCTCCTCCACCTAAAGAGGGCTCTGAGCCCTGAGAGCACACGGACCCAGGTAGGCTTGGATCCATCTTCATTAACCTAGACCGTGAGCTTCCTGGCCCAAGTCCTGTCATCTCCAGCAGATCTTAATGTTGTGCTATCAGTCCCTAAGCTCTGTTGCTCTACCTTTGCAGAGCAAGATTCAGCTGGATGGTTGTTTGTTCTTCTCTGTTGCTTATTTATGATACCATTGATTCTTCTTCTTCAAACTTGATAACACTGGTATTCTGGTCCACATAGGCCAGATTATTATATTGATATCACACCCTTCCTTGGTGTATGTGTGAGAGACTCAAGAAGCGGAAGTTGTTTTTTCTATCTGACCATCACACAACAACTCTGTGGGACTCAGAGACTGGTTCAAGTGACACTGAATGACATCTGGACCTTGCTGGTCTCTATTTTTCCAGACAAGATGGCCCTCCATTGTTTCTTCCTTCTTTTCAGAATGCAGGTGCTGGAATCTGACACTTAGAGCTAAACTACAAGTAATGAATGACACGAGGAAGCTCACGTGAAGGGAGTCGCAATGTTAGCTGGGAAGCTGAGTTTGAAAAGAGATTGGAAGGCTCTGTCAATTTCCACTCTCAACAGAGCTGGCAAAGATCTACTCAGAGGGTCTGTTTATTTCCTCTTCACCTCCTAGAAGGGGAGGTGAAACTGACAGAGCCTTTTGGAGGCAAAGAGGAAATTAGCAAACCCTCTGAAATCTTTGCTGGCTCTGCAGAGAGGGAAAATTGACAAAGCCTTCTGATCTCTTTTCAAACTCAGCTTCCCAGCGAACACTGTGACTCACTTCACGTGAGCATCCTCGTGTAATTCATCTCTTGTAGATTAGCTCTTAGAGAAATTGAGTAAGAGTGAGACTGCTGGCACCCCACATAAAAGGCTGGCATGACTGGATCTCATGATCTGGGACTGGAACTGGAAAATGAGCTTTCTTTATTTTTCAATTTTGTCACACCTGCCTGATAAAGGGTTCCAAAGAACTCAAAAGCTTGCACAATGTTTTGTGGCATTTGGGTTGGCCTCAATACAAGGTATTACATTGATTTTGTTTATTTTCCTCGATTATATGGGGGGCAACATGGCTGTAGCACAACCTTTTCCCAAGATCACCCAGCAAGCTTCATTACTTAATGGTGATCTGGCCCCAAATCTCCCTGGTCCCAATAGGAAGTAAATAATATTGCCCACAATTTATTGGGGGGAGGGGGAGGGATTGAGGCAACCTGGGATGTGACATAGTCATGGTTACCTTCCAGACTGGCAAGTGGGTTACATTTCCACTAGAAAGGTGATTAAGACGGATAGATTGACCTTGCAAACGCACTAGCATGGAACCAAATACAGATTGTCCCCAAGAATCTCACCTGCAAGATTGGAGATGCCTTTGGATCCATTGAAGGAAGCCATCTCATTGTCACTGCTGCCCTTGATTTCTGCATTGTGTACCTGAGCCTATAGGACAAGAGGAATAAATTATGTGTGTAGCTGGAGGCCTATGCAATACGGACAGGGTGGAAATTTAAAACAAACAACAGCGTGAATAGAAATAAGGAGTGTACAAGTTTCCATGCTAGTGCAGCTCCTGCAGTTTATAATGTGTATGTGGTAGAGAAATACTCCAGGTGGGAAATGTTTCCTTTCCTTCTCTATGGCGCCAACATGCTATGTATACTTAGAACGGCAATGTTAGCATATGTAACTTCCATTGACTGAGACCTGTGGTCCAACCAGATTAGCACTGGTTACTATGAGCTGTAAAAACTGTTCAAGATTCTCCCCAGCCCTCCCACTGGAAATCCTTGCAAGTGGAGATACTGGCCATTTTGGAACATAGGATCTTACACCTGTGCTCTGTCAGTGAGCTATGGGGCCCTTCGATCTCCTACCTGTAGCTGGTTGAGTTGAGCATCAATAGAATCCAGCAGATAATCACAATGATCCTTGGCCCGCGGGCCTGGTCTCTCAGGACAGGGAAGAGGTGGCTCTTTCATCACACCTGGGGAGGCAACAATACCCATCCAACTCTTCAGCAAGCTGGCCCCAAAAGTAATCTGGTTCTCAGACAAGACTGTGCAAATCCAGTGACGTCCAGGCAGATCTGATCCTCCATGAAATCCTAATGATTATTAGATATTTGGAAAGGGCCTCGTGGTTCAGAGTGGTAACCTGCAGTACTGCAGCCCAAGCTCTGCTCACGACTTGAATTTGATCCTGGCGGAAGCCAGGTTCAGGTAGCCGGCTCAAGGTTGACTCAGCCTTCCATCCTTCCGAGGTCGGTAAAATGAGTACCCAGTTTCCTGGGAGTAAAGTGTAGATGACTGGGGAAGGCAATGGCAAACCACCCTGTAAAAAGTCTGCCAAGAAAACGTCATGATGCGACGTCCCCCCATGGGTCAGTAATGACTCGGTGTTCGCACATGGGGACTACCTTTACCTATTAGATATTTATACCTCACTTTTCCCCCCAGTGGGAATCCAAAATGGTTTACAGCATAATTCTTCTCCCCTCTATTTTACCCTTACAACAATTTACAACAATAATAATACCCTTAACAATAGCTTACAACAACAAGGTAGGTTAGGCAGGGAGAAGATGGAGAGACCGTATGGCAGAATAGGGGTTCCTATTCTGGGTCCCCCAGATTTTAATCTGACACTACACCCACTATACCATGCTGGCTGAGTGCAATGTTGCATCCCACAATCCCCCGTTGGTTGCAGCAATGAGGGATATTTGGTGGAGGTAATATATGTAGGGCCACAGACACCATGAGCCAAGAGGAATTGAAGCTCAGCATCATACATTCCCAAATTCAGCTACCCAAATTAAATTTAAAAATCCACAGATCAGTTCACCGTGCATTAATTTTCTTGTCTAGGAGATCTGAGTTTAAGAAAACAAAACCATGTGTTTCTGGCAGATGCTTGAGGAAATTAAAACAAGGATATGGAGACTACAGATGAGGTGCTGAGGCAGATCTATACTGATAATAGGGACTTACCAAAATTCCATCTTCATACAGCTCTTTGTAGAAAAGAAAACTTGATGGATGAGGAGACAGGGATTTCTCTTACTCTGAGAGAATGGCATACATCTGGACAAGGTATCAGGACTAATTTGTGCCAGGGTCCAGCCACAGACCCTGCTCTTGCAACTTTGGAACACCTGATGTCATGTGTGCCTCTAAGTATGTGCAGAATGAGCACATTCCTTCATTACTGAGCGCAGCTTATCCCTACTCATCTAGAATTAGGAAGTAAATGTGTAGTTCAGAAGCTAGTTCAGTTCTCTCCTATTAGAAATCAAACACTGGGAGATACACTTTGCACAATAAACAGAGCTATCGCAATATTCCCTGCAAGGATATCCTCAAAGTGATTTACAAATCAAACAGCAGAGCACTCCAATGGAGTACCGAACCAGATTCAAGGTTCTGGTATTGACCTATAAGGCTCTGTGCAGACTGGGTCCAGCGTATCTATGGGACCTTATCTCCCCATATATTCCCTGGAGGACACTCTGATCAGGGGACGAACAGCTGTTGGTGGTCCCTGGCCCCAAGGAGGCCCGCCTAGCCTCGACTAGAGCCAGGGCCTTTTTGGTCCTGGCTCCCACCTGGTGGAAAGCTCTGTCTGCCGAGATCAGGGCCTGGCAGGACCTACTATCCTTCCGCTGGGCCTGAAAGACAGAGTTGTTCCACCAGGCATATGGCTGAGGCTGGGCCTCCACCGGCCTGAAAAAGGGGTGAATAAAATCTTAACCCTCCCTGTGAAGGCTGTCCACCATCCTGTTTTAAATGTGTATTAATAGAAATACACTACTGTTTTAATGTCAATGAATTTTTATTGTATTTTAATATGTTATCTGCCCTGAGCCCACCGGTGGGGAGGGCAGAATAGAAATCTGAAATAAATAAATAAAATAAATCTTGCAAGCTTTAATTTTCACACAGAATCCCCACAACACAGTACTGTGAAAACACCCTCTTGATTAGATGAAACTGCAACTGTGTTGGTCCCAAGACTGGTAATCTAATGTACTTTCACACTGGCATGCAAGTTTTAATGATAAACTACATTGGGCGGAAAATGTAAATGCCTGCATCAGAGACTTCCTGTATCATTAAGACTGCAGCATGCACTATCAACAGCAGGCTCAGCCATGCTGTTTGCCTCTAAAGACAATGCATGCATAAGGCAGCAGAGGTGCCACTCCTCCATCTAAAAGTTCAGGCCACTGCCTACATGTTACTTCACTTTGGGCTGTGTGTGTTGGGGGAAGTTGCACCTGCCCCTCCTCCCTCTGCTACCACTTCTTTGGGGGGCAGGAAGTGGGAGAAGACAGTTACACCGACATCAGCAGGGCCAACATGGCTCAACAGTCTCTTTTGCCAACTTCATTGCAACCATTGTTCAGCTGGCATCAAGGCTGGCTTTCCAGATGGCACACACCACATGCATTGTGGAGATCCCATCCGCAGAGTAACAGGTTGCACAAGTATGAGCAAATCAGCACCTCTCCACCTGTTGCCCTGGACCCAGCAAACCTCTCATTAAAAGAAAGGATTAAGGACAACATTCCATAGGTCCAAATCATTCTGAGGGCCATTGGAACTGGGCAAATTATCACATGGCACTTGGATTGGGCCTGGGTACAAGGGCAGGTATAAACAGAGACCTTGGCCTCTATGCCCTGTTTTTGGCTGTCCAGAACAACTGGTTGGTCACTGTGCAAAGGATGATGCTAGACTAGAGGGAGAACGCTGGTCTGATCGAGCACTTCTTACATTCTTATAAGGCTAATCTCTGCAGATTTTTTCAAGGTTCATTCTGGATAATCCAGGCCTGCAAGTGATGCTACATCTTTCTCCCATCTACCTTGATGCCCTGTCGGTCAGCATGCAGTGTGCAAGGAATTCTGGGAGGTGCACACTTGTCTCATTCTCCACCACATCGAGCCTTTCCTTTGACTTACTTTCTGATCAGTTAGCCTCTGCTACCCTTCTTTATATTCTGCTCTAAACATCCTTCTTTATATATTAATTTACAAAGTTTTTTTTAAAAAAACATTGCTTGTGCACCTATACGGCGTTGTCTTTCTTGCCATCTCACTTTATCCATCAGCTATGAATTTCATCAAGCCAGGCGTAGTTAACTGGATATTAAGGGAAGGGCTATTTGCCACAAGAGCTAGATGGAACCTTCATGTTCAGTGGCAGTGCACCTCTGGCAACTAGCGACTGTGGGTTTCCCAAAGACGTGTGGCTGGTCACTTGTGCAACAAGTTACGGGATTAGATGGACTTTGGGTGTTCTTAAATAGAGGATACATCATTGTCCGAAAAAACTCCAAGCACTGACAGAGGCGGCAGCGGAAAGGGAGACGGGTACATAATGAAAAGGCAGTAATAATAACTGCTTTGCAATCGTTTACTCTGTTAATGGAATGTGTTCGAGTTCAGCTGACGAAGTTTGTTTAAAACGCTTTGCGTTTTCCTTCCCTTGCAAGCCAACTAAGCGACACTAACCGGCGAAGAGGCGCGTCACCCTCGGTCAAAGGACCGGCCTGGGCACTCGAGACTCTTGGGATCACCCCCCGGCCCTCTCCCCTGAGCAGGGCGCTCACGGTTTACCCGATGGCCGCAGAAAGCGCCGCGCATTCCTTCGCTACCTCCCTTCGTTCTCCCGAGCAAACGAGCCCTCTTCGGTAGCGGCCCAACAAGAGATCCAGTTTGCAACCGTGGAACGTCCCCGGCCAGGGTAACCCAGCAACCGTGCCACGCGAACATGTTCTCGCGGTCCCATTGGTGGGAATGCGTACCTGTTGCCTAGCGACCGTACGAAGCGGAAACGGACCAGAGGCGGCGGGAAGCAAATACCTTGCTGGGCATCTGAGCGCTGTCTCCACCGAAGGGTCTGGAGACTTGTGGGAAGGGGAACAGTAGCGTTGGCTGGGTGTAGGATTTAAAGGGGAACGAGCTTTTGTGTGCCTGTGTCAAGTGCTTTTCCTTCACCACTGAGGGTTGGGTGGGAAATTTCTGCAGATTTGGGGGGTGGAGAGGGCACGGTTTGGGGAGGGGAAGTATAATGGAGCATAATGCTGTAGAGTCACCTCTAAAGCCACCACTGTCTCTAGGGAAACTGATCTCTGTGGCTTGGAGATCAGTTGTAATTCTGGGAGACCCCCAGCCACCAACTGGAGGCTGGCATCCCTATGTCCCTCTACAATCACGACAGTTACTGGAATCGGGTAATATAGCTTCCAAAATGCACCTGCAATCGCTCTAGGTGTTAAAGAAACAATTTTCTGATCGTAACCCCATTCTTCTTCCTTGTCTCTTTAGCTTTGCCTGTGCCAACCTGTGGGTAGTTCTTTAACTGACGAGTATGATTAGCGCAGAAAGACTTACATCACCAACAGCCAAAGATTGGAATGCAATTACGAGACCTGTGAGATGCCTAAAGGGGATTGCACACACTAAAAGCTTGAGCTCCCAGCCAATGACAACCCTAAACTAGTGGCATATGTACATGCCGACTGAGGAAAACACATAAAAGAGAACCACACACCAGGGCAGAGAAGCAGCAGCAAGCGGTCAAGAAAAAAAGCAAGTTATAGTTGCAGTATCCACCAGGAGCCAGTAGACAGGAAAGAAAAATATTTGTCTATATCTGCAGTTTCCCCAACCTTTTTCCATGGTGGAACCCCTAAATTAATTTTTGACATCCTGAGTAACCTTATGAAAAAGTTTGGTTGTGGAAAGTGCCATCAAGTCATGGCTAACTTATAGCAAACCCTCCTGGGGTTTTCAAGGCAAGAGACCAACCGAGGTGGTTTGCCATTAACAGCCTCTGCACAGAGGCCCTAGTCTTTCTTGGAGGTCTCCCATCCAATTACTAACAGTTACTGATGCTGCCTGGCACAAGAGATCTAATGAGATCAGGCTTGCCTGGATTATCCAGGTCAGAGCATGAAAATATTTACAGGCCAGAAAAAGCTGATGATGAGTACAATTCAATTACTACTAACATTATTGTCAAGAAAATTTATTTGTAAAGAGCTGCTGTGTTTGTGCACATGTACACCAATTTTTTTGTATTATCAGATCCAATTTACCAGTTTTCTTTCAATTCTCCTTTCTGTCACCACGGGCAAGGTGGCTCTATTACAATATGAAATTAACATGGACACAATACAACTAAATATAACCTTAATAAATGTGATATTTCAAAGTTTATTTGGAATTTTTTGTGGCATTTCAAAAATTTTATTTATTCAATGATTTCTCACAGAACTGCTGATGTCTTGCAGAAACCCAGAGTTTTGTGGAACCCTGGTTGAGAAACATTGATCTACAGAATAACTCTCAATCACCACTGAGCAATTCCCAGCATTTTCCAGTCAATTAGGAGCAGGGGCTTCTTGCCAAGACGAACACCAGAACCCAACCTAAAACAATTACCCACTGTTCCTACTTCCCTTGACAGGGAATTAAAAAAACAGTTTTCAGAGCTTATGGTAGTACTTTCACACTATCACTGACTATTTCCCTTACATCACAACTGGTATAATTTCCTCACAGTCAGTGTCTTATGATTAATATAAATTACACACTGATTTTAAAGAAGGACAGCAACTCTAATGAAAGCTGGGAATTCATAAGAATAAGTACATTGTGATAATAGATTGTAATAACATTCCATGGCAATTACCTCCCTTTTTAAAAGCTCCTCTGGTAGTATAGGAGAGGAAATGACAGCCATGGGATCTG
The DNA here is from genome assembly GCF_028583425.1 of Eublepharis macularius. Taxonomy (NCBI): domain Eukaryota; kingdom Metazoa; phylum Chordata; class Lepidosauria; order Squamata; family Eublepharidae; genus Eublepharis; species Eublepharis macularius. The sequence continues at coordinate 49,872,379 of NC_072802.1, forward strand.
AGGAAAGGAAAATGTCACTGATGTGGGCAGGGCCTTCTAAAATGTACACCTGCTGCTGCTACAGGTGTGGGCTGTGTTCTTCTCAGAAAGATTATACCAAGCCATATTTCAGAAAGAAGTTCCCAAGGGCAGGAAAAGCCTGGAAATTGGACAAGGACAACTTCATGTGAATGCTCTCCCCGCCCCGGCCCCCAAACCCCCTAGTGCTGAAACTTAAGAACAAGTATTCATGAGCTCTTCAGTATTGCAGTGTGTTGACCAAAATTTGAATATTACTGGCTGCAGTATTTGTAGTTTATCTTAAACTTTCTGTTATTACAGCAAGTTGATTCCAGTGGCACCTCAGAGACCCAAGATTTTCAGCATATAAGCTTTCAAGAGTCAGAGCTCCTTTCTTCAGACAGAGGGTGGAGAAGAACAGAAGGAGGAAGGAGTTATCTTTAGAAGGGAGCTCTGACCCTCAAAGCTTACCCCTTGAAAATCTTGTTGGTCTCTAAGGTGCCACTGGACTCAAACACTGTTCTACTGCAGACCCACATGGCTACCACCTAAAACTTACCCGTTTGGCTATTTTGTGTGATCTAGAGCCCAATTTGTGAAGAAGTCTCATTCACACCAGCCATGCACCTGAAATGGATATAGAATACACATGGTTTAGAGGATATATATCCATTGCCCATCTACTAGTGGCCACCTGACTTCAGTGCCCTAGTTAATTGTGAGGGGGTATTGCAGAAAACAGCATTTTTTTCGATAAAAATTGTAAGTAACATTGTAAAGTACAAAAAACTTTTGAAATTGATGAACAAAAATGTTATCCACAAATGCAGCGTTGTACTTGTTTTGCTCATCCTCATTTACTTCGTTTCTCCCTTTGCCTCTAAAATAATTATAAAAGTCCATGTAAAATATAGTAACAGAATATTGTTGTCTGAAATCTACATTGATCGAGTGTGTGTTAAATGCAGATAAACAGTGTTTGCAGCCATTTTTTAAAAGAAATTTACCATTCGAGATAGGCCCTGAACCCGTCCCTTTTCCAATTATATCTTATTCGCCCATTGCAGCACCCCCGCCCAAAACTGTGTTACTTCCCACGTTTGCATAGAAGTGACAGATATCAGCACAGTGTAAGTTTAAAACTCCTGAATCCAAGTTTTTATTACTGTGTAAGCAAAGAGGGATCACTCACAATAATATCTGTTCAAAAGTATTACATTCAACAGCATTAACAGTAAGGTGACGTTAAAATTCCCTGGTGGGAAAAATAGAAAGGCTACAAGTCATGGCTCTCATTAAGTGTTATCATAATCAGGAACTCTGCAAGAGGCTGGAATGGCTGCTTTGCTGAGCAAAATTCCCCCCATTGTCACCTAAGTGCCAGATCTCAGCTACGTGCTTCTGTGAAGATTCTAAAGACAAGAGGGGGGGGGCGCAGGTGATATTTCTGCATCTTTTCTAGGACCTTGAACAGTTCATCCCACTAGAGAAAATCACAGATGTCACAATAGAAGTGGTCTGAAATTTTTCTGCAAGATAAAGGTCTATCAGCAAAGCGTATATTTAACATTTCTCCCATTTTCCCCTGGGATCAACTTAACAGCCAAATGCATTCCACATTAAAACACTGGAAAGCAAACTTTTAAAAAGAGCTTTTTCATCCCTCTCTAAACCACTCTTCTATTTGTAAAGGATTTGGTGTTATCCTTGGCCCTCTCTGGGTTCAAAAACACTATCCTTGTTTCAGCTGGAAGGATAAATAACATAAATACATTTTAATAAAAAATGGATTTGGGATGGAGACTCCCGAACTCTTGTCCTCTACTTTCCTGAAACTCTGCATAGCTGTGTGCCAACACTTAGCAAGTTTGATAATCTTTTTATTTTTCTAGCTCACACAGTAACCAGATCCTGTTAGACTGAATCTAAGGGTTTGTGGGGGGGGGGATTCCCAAATTCTTTATTAACACGCACGTGATCATCCAAGCACAGAAAATAAGGCATTAGATTGAGCTGTGTTATTCAGTCCATTGTATAAAGAGTCAGGTTCTTAAAAGTGAAAACAAAAAACAAAAAAACCCTAACTTGTTATTGTTACATCATTAAACTGAACAGAAAGAGAACAGTATCTTCTGCATCTATGTGAAAGGGCATCTTGGGAAGAGGGATACTTAATGCCTTTAGGCTCACACAGGAGGCAGTCCAGCTGACTGAACTACATTGGTTCAGTGTTTTACATTATGAGAAGTTTAGAGGGGTTTTTTGCCTGCTGCTTTGAGGACGAGGCAGCGGGTCAGAAAGGCAGACACACACCTTGATCCTCCTCACAATGCAGCTGAACGAGTTCAGTTCTCTAGGATGAAAAAAAAAGTGTGTACATTGCAGAACCTTGCCTACCAATTCTAGCTAGAGACAGCAAGGAAGGCTGAAGGTGATCTGCTAGAACCAGAGGCAACCATGACATACACATTCATCTCTTGTTCTTCTGTAATCTCTGGCCAATTTCCCGAGCACTACAAAAATCACTCAAGCCTGTTGATCTCAGTGAGATGGGGAAAATATGTCCTGTGGGACTGTGCTGGCTCCAGGCCCTCTGTTTAACACAAATCTTTTTAGATAAGCTCAACTGTTTATAAACATGACTCGAGTTCTGTGTTTACAGTGTTTACTTAAGTTGCATTATTAAAAATAGTGATGCTATATTGTCTTGTTTTCCTTTTATGTATTTAATATTTTCTTGGTTTTTTATTTAAAAGTTCTATAATTTTGCTTTCAGGCTATTTTGAAAAAAAGAAATGTATTTATTATATATACAAAATGTGATTGTGCATATCACAGGTGAGAATAGTTCTGTTTTCAGCCTCGAGAGTTAGTTGAACTGTCTCTACGCTTGGTCTTATCTCCCTCCCTCCAGCAAATACCCTTTAGAAAGCGCTATTTAAAAAGCTGTTTCTTATCCGAATCACTCCTCTTAATGCATTTGTTGCACAACTGTAGATTCCACATATTTATCATTTGCTAAAATGGTATCCATTTACACATAAGATTCCAGCTGTGGGTATCACATCATCTCATTTTATGGAGAATCATTCTCCCTTGTAGAAAAAAATTACTCATGAAAACACACTACATTCGGGTAACTGAACACAGCATTTGGTAGACTTTAGTAGTACTGCAACTTCAGACCGTTTCAGCGTTTCTTTTTAAAATAAGACAATACATACTTTTTTAAGATACAGGAGTGATGGAAACAACTGAGAACAGGCACCCTGGAAGTGGGACCTTAAGACAGTTTTTCAAGTACAGCACAGGAGAGACGCCGCTTTGAGTGCTACTGTCTGGCTCAATACAGTCTTCACAAACTAGAAACAAGTTTTTCCTTCAGAATACTTTGAAACACAATCCACTGGAAGTATCTTCAGCATAAGCCCCCACTGAACCAAATGGGCTTGTGCAAGAAAAGCAAGAATGCAGTAAGGCCTGTTCATTTCAGTGGGACTTCTCGGTGGATTTGACGTCACTGAATCGTTTCAACCTGTGGCTTTGGAGCAAGGTAAACAGAAACCAAACCATAAAAAAAAAAAGTCCACCAGCCCTCTGGAAGTTCTCTTGCACAAGCCCTGCTGAAGCGAATGGAAGCTGCATGAGAACACTGCCAACACTTCCATGCACAGTTCCTGTTCACTTCCATGGGCCTCGTGCAAGAAAACTGCTGAACTGGACTGTGTCCTTAACCTCACTATTGTTAATTTCTTTATTTTAAAAAGAGAGAGCACACCTACCCTGAATGAGGAATCAAAATTCACCGTACACATTTGTAGTATAAAAAATTCAGACAGAAGCTTTCCTGTCTTCATTATTTTTTTCTATTTATGTACCATATAAATTTAAACAAAATAATTTTATATATATATATTATATATATGTATATAAATTAGAAGCAAATAAATAAAAGATTAAAGGGTACATTGAAATCAGCTGTGTCAGCACACTGACATTCAGTCACTTATTGTTATATTAGTTATATTTATATACATATACTGTGGGAGCAGTGTGTGTGTGTATGTGTACACACACATGCAGATGCATGGTGTGAATCATAGTTCCCAGGGGTACTGTGAACAAAGGGCTATTAGAAACCCCTCAATAACCTGGCTGAATAATAACCCTTTTGCCTGGGTGAGGGTGGGGGACAAGGGCTGGTTCCTCTTATCCAAGCTCTGAAGAGGGATATTGCTGATTTTCTTCATCACGGGTATGACAGGCCATGAGATTTTTAGCTGTCTACCATAACGATATCATCTCAAGCCAGAGAAGATCTCCAGCTGGTCAACTCTACATGGCCCAAAGGACAATTGACAGAACATGCCCCAAGCACCAGTCGGCTACTCTTAGTACTGCTAAGTCAGCCACATTTGGAGAAGGAACATGCAATGCAGATTTCCTTCTCCCGGGCTAGTATTTATGACCTGTTGGCCAAAGATGAAACTATTGGGTGCCTTTGCAGTTCTGGTCAGAGCACTGATAACAGGCAGACAGAGAAGGATGTCTCAGTAGTGCATGTTTCAGAGGGGATGGCAAGGCAGCACCATAGCCAGGATTGAGTGAGGAAGGAGAGGCAGAATAGGCAATACTGGGAGTCAGATCCTGAACTGTTTCACGCGATCTCCCTACGTGTGGACACCTCTATCATGGAGACTGGGTTCCCGGTAAAATCTGTGTGTCGGTTGGTTCTAGGCATGGTGGTGTCACCATAGTCAGTATTTCCAGCATTCCTCCTGAACAACTACTAATTTGTGTAGGTCATACCTCCCCGCCACCCCTCGCAAACATGGGTATCCAATGGGGAGGTATTTCTGGGCAGTTTGCACCCCCGTGCATCTTGATTCTGGCTGCACAGTAATTCACTGTGACTCAGCCGTGCATCACCTTTGCACTGCAACTATGACTGCCAAAACACTGACCACCAGGGTGTGTGTGAAATGCTGTTGCACTGGTGACAGTGGGAAATTACAATCTTTATGGTGGTTAGCAAGGGAAGGAGGCAGGTAGTGCTAAAACGGCAAAGCTGTAGAAGAGTGCCCCAAATGGCTCTGCTTGTGTTTGCCTAACTCCTATACTGAGATTTCTACAAATAACAAAAAGGGTACTGAGGTACGCAAGGGTTCATTGCAGCTCATTTCCATTGCTCTCTTCCTAATATGTGACAGAAGAGAAAAAAATCATACTTTAGTGCCCCCGCCTCCACCTTCCACAAAAGGGCAGACAGCTTAGGGCTGCAAAGAACACTGTGTGCCATGTTGGCAGTTAACTTACAGAGTGGTTTTAAAGTCTCTGCTACAGAGCAAAGGTCTTAGGAGCTTGCTCTAGCTTGTTTTAAGGCAAGCCGGAAATAAGGCTTGCTACCCCATATCTATTAGGAATTTGATACAGACCCCCCACACACACCAAAGAAGAAGGCCATACACCTTCTCCGTAACACAAAATGATCTTCCAGAGAAAATGAATTCTAAACAACAACAAAATCTTGCCTGTTGGCAGGCTTTGGATCAGGGTACTGTAAAAGCACGGAAGGAAAGCCAACCAAGCTGTCAAGGATGCCCCTCCACGATTCCCTTAAAGAAGCAGCTGCAAATAGCATTTCAGATGCCTCATTTTTCTCTCTAGAATTCAAAGGGGGAATGGAGCGCAGAGCTGCCTGCATCCTTAGGAAAGGAACCTGAATCATCAATAGACTTAAAAAAAAATTTAAGACCCACACAAAAGGAAGAAACCCCCCAAAAGAGAATCAAAACATACATAATTCCCCACAATGTGTGCATCTTTGGAAGTTAGAGTCTTGGTTAATAAAAACCAAGCCTGCAAAATATAAGGAGGCTGCAACTCCTGACACAGCAATAAAGAGGTCAGGCTTAAAAAGGAAAACAATCCAATCACCTCCTCAACCCTAATTGGTAGCTAAAAAAAGTCACTTTAAAAAAATCAAATGCCATTTTATTAGTGCATAAAAATAGGTTTGGAATCCCTGTTTTGTCTTTTTGTTTCTCTTCTTAAATTTTTTTTTAAAATATTTAAACTCTGTGTGTTTCCTTGAAGTTTGTGTGTTGCCAGAGAGATGCTGCTGCCTGGAGTGCTTTAACTGCTGGGTCTTGGATTCTGCAGAAAGATGGAGAGGCCTCTCTGGGCACCAGCCAGCCCAGCAAGGGGTGGGAGGAGGCTCAGAAGATACTGGGGCACATACTCCAGTCCTGTTTCTCCTTGGCTTCCCAGTATCCGCCCTTGTAAACGCAGATCAGCTCCCCTGTTGCAGGGTCTACCTTCCTCTCAAACCAAAGTGGGATGTAGCCTTCATAATCTTTGCCTATAAAGGATGGGTAAAGAAAAGAAAACACAAGTTGTACATTACACAACAGTGCACTCAAAGAGGAAAGCTGCCACCAAGGGTTATGGAGGCAGTGAGCTTTCCTTAATTCTACAAACTCCACACACTAGCTGACGATTTGTTCTACTAAATTTTACACTTGGCTGGCAGGTCACCTATTAACTAACAGGGCCTCATTCCAAGCTCAGTGGCATTGGACTGTAATGACGATACTGATTGCTATCCACTAAGCACACACATCAGCTCTCTTGTATGTGCTTTGCTTTCTATATAACTGGGCGGCCAGTGGTTCGCCAAATTTTCCAGCATGTCACCTTCTGCTGACTTAGAACTGTTCCAGCTACACTTTGGCTCCTACCTTCTTCCAGAGCCACCACTGCTGCTGCTTCCCGTTTGCGGCGAACAGCCCTCTGCTTCTCTTCTAGCCTCTGTTTCTCCATGTTGGCTTCATCCCACTTGCCATTCTCCATGAGCCGCTGGTCAGGCCTTAGTCGGCTGTCTGTAGGGGCTGTGCCTTCCTCCATCTCGTTTAGGATCAAAGCCAGGTTGGAGAAGTAGTACATATTTTCAGCATTATCCCTGAAGCAGGAAGATCAAGGCTTGATATGAGTGGGAGAGAGTCTCTGGTAGCCGCAATCCTACCCTACTTTCCTCCATCTATTAAAAGCCAAAGGGGGAACTTTCGCCTCCACTGAGACAACTACTGCAACCCTCTGGCTGAATGATTGCATCCATCCCACTTTGCCATCTAAGCATCTTATTCTGGGAAACTATTACATGATCAATTGTCATTCTAGGCAAGGTTCTCCTGCCCTCCTCCTCCATTCTTCAGGCAAATGTTTTAATATTTGGCCACTGGAGGTCCATTAAAAGACAGCAATGTGAGATAATCTTATAGGTGTGGCTAAGTATTCATGTACTTGGGCATCCCAACTGGTGCAGCTGTGCAGGATTAAAAGATGGGGGGGGGCTGCTGTTTGGGTTTCTGCCACAGGCACCAAAACATCTTAACCTAGCCTGAGAGACATGGGCTCCAACCATCCTAGCAGCTCAATGATGGAACACGTATCTTGGAAGGAGATTGTTATGGGTTCAGTCCTTGATATCCGTAAGCCAGTATGATAAGTGCTGGATGTGGAAGACTGGGTTCAAATCCCCACCTGCCATGAAACTCTTTGGGCAAACCACAGTTGCTCAGCCTACCATACCTTGCAGGGTTCATTTGAGGCTAAAATAGGCTAACCTCGCCCACCCATAAAAACTGCCCTGGAAGGATGTGGGATGTGTGAATAGAAGAAGTAAGAATCAGTCAAAAGGACCCCAAGTAGCAGATCGCCTACCCAAGTCCCTGGATAAATTCTACCACTTAGGATACATGGATCAATGCTCTGATTTGTAACCTGGCAACTTCAAATGATTAGTTGCACCTATTACAGCGAGCACAGCAGCATTCAGCCCACATTTCCCCCCCCCCCTGAAATGCAAGCCACGTATAAGTGGCTTGACAACATACAAGTCTGCCCTGGTGAAACTTACGGAAGAGGGTATTTCTTCCACAGGACCTTGGGGGACAGCGTTTGGTAGACTGTTTTTGGCAGTTTGCCCTCTGTGCTGCTGCACCCCATGCTGCTCTGCACTATTTTGGAGCACTCCATCTTTTCATCCCATGTGCCAGACATAACGTAGTGAGCCTTGCCTTCAGCGTCCATGACAACGCCTGTCACCTGTCCAGAGGGAGGCAGGCAAGGGATGGGGAGAGAAAAAGGGAGAAACAGCTTTGGCTCTGGTTGCTTGAAAATGACACAGTCCTGCCAAAGTCAAGCAAGCATCCATGCATTTCATTGGGAGAGATTTAAACATGTGGTTTACCCTTCTATCAGAGTTAAGCATTTCACTTTGGCTGCATTGTGCCATGCCTGTTTATGCGCAACAGCAACACTCCCTCAATGGTAAAAATGCAATAATTCTTCTTCTAGAGCCATGACCTCACCACTAAAGTGATGTGCATTAAAAAATTGGGGGATCAATCACATAAAACACATCACATGGAGCAACTCTGGGAGATCACTGGTAAAGAGGGGAGATGGGGAGGTGCTGATCACTCATCAGCTGTCCAGTAATAGCTCCCAAGAAGGAGTCTGCTTTAGCAACCTAGGCCCCATATTGCCAGGCCAAGGCTAAAACCTATTCTTAGATATGATTTGCCATTGTGAGTGGCTACTTTTGCTTTAGCTGTTTTTGGAATTAGGATGAAGTGGACAAAGCCCTGGGGACGGGGGGAACATCAGCCTTATGGTTACAGCACATTTTTGCAGGCTGCTTTTAATTTTATTTGCATTATTTATAGTCCACCTTTCTCACTGAGACCCAAGGCAGATTACACAGTGGAAGTCAAAACAATCAACAGCAGTGACATTCAAACAATACTATATGGTATACAAATGCAAATTTGCATATTTGAAAATAAGCAAAGATCCAATATAGAGCTAAAACACTGTTGAAACAGAGCAGAAGCAATTCTAAACCTATTAAACAGCACAGAAACAACCCAGAAGGCTCATACCTGCAGCAACAGACAGTACGCAGAAGTACAGTTTACAGTCCCTATCCCTTTACAAGTACATCTCTTAGAAACCACTCTGAAACTCTGGAAGTGTTGTGCTGTTTGTACTCTACTGTTTTACTTTGTATTTTACTCTGTGAACTGTCTCAAACAGGTCTCAGGACAGGCAGCGATATCCCTTGTCTAAATAAATAAAATACATTAAAAACACCCTTCATTTTGTACACTAATGAACTGTGGAAATAGCAAATTAAGGCTACAGCATGTCTCTGGGAAAATGCCTACCTTTCGAGGAACATCTCTGGAGAAATAGCTGTAGGGGGAGAACTTCAGCTGGCATTTGTCTTTTGACTTGTAGTTGATGATTTCTATGTCACCAGACTGAGGAAGGGAATTGCAAAGAGACTGATTTCAGATTTCAGATGCATCTGAAGAAGAGAACTGTGATTCTTGAAAGCTTATGCTACAGTAAAGTTGGTTAGCCTTAAAGGTGCTACTGGACTCTTTTCTATATATATATATCTGTGGGACCACCTCTCTTGATATTCTCTGCTGAGACAGCTTTGCTCAACCTTCTGAAGGTGTCCCCCTGCAAAGGGGTAAGAACAACAGCTGTTTGTACCCAAGCGTTCTCTGTTATGACTTCCACCCTGTGGGATGGCCTGCCTGACGAGGTCTCATACTTCTATTGTTCTGCAGAATGAGTAAAAGGGAGCTGCTCTGGACAGCCTTTTTATAAAGGGAATAGAGTATAAGCTTAATTATTTGTGAAAAATTGAGGCAGTTTTTTTTCATGCCCCACATATTGCATTATTTATTAGACAAACACCAGTGCTTTTATTTCATTGTGCACGAATTGTATAATCCAGTTTGACTGATGATTTTATTGTATATATTCTACTGGACTTTATTGTTTTATAATTCTGTAATCTACCTTGAGTCCCAACAAGAAAGGTGGGTGATAAATGAACTAAATAAATACCTGAAGCATGCCAAGTTTTAAAACATGCCTCATTTAGCAATGTTACTATGCGCCAGTAGGAAAGAAATGAAACATGATAAAAACGCCCGTAGCACATTTTAAAATGAAACCCAACAGAAACTCTTTCAGACTAAAAGCAGTGCAGCATTTGGAAGCTCTTTCCTTTCACAAAAACCTAATATCTCCTACAAAAGTGAAAGATGCCTACCGATGATGCAGCTGCTTTAAGAGTGAAATATTTAGCTATCATACTAATTGCAAAAAATCAATTCACTTTGGGACATTTTCATGTTTTACACACACACTTCAAATGTGTATCACAAATAAGAATTGGATATACAGACCCCAATTCATCAGTCCCTGCATCAACCTGTCTCTTAATTTCCTTTGGTGTTGTTATTATGTATCTGCTTGGAACGGCTGATACATTGCTGGTCTTATACAATACGATCTCTAGTTTTAGATGTACTGTTATAAACCCTTATCAAGGATGGCCACACTCTGTGCGCTTGAAAGGGAATTACAGTCAATTAGAGTAATTATAGCACATGACTGTTGTAACACTCAAGTTGCATTGAACTTTACATTTCACGTAATGAGGCCCCATAAAAAGCATTAGATTGTGGGTCAGGAAACTACTATATTATGTAGACTTCCCCCCCTCCCAATCCAATGTGGACTCCTATCTTTACTTTAATCCACAGACACCTTCAATTTCTGTTATTGACTACTTCCCTGCCCCTATGATAACAGTTTAATCACTCTAGAATTCAAGGGCAGGTCTTTCTCTGCTTTTGAACACTGACCTGGTCAATCCAGAGCTTGCCCACAATAATATTGTGAACAGTGGAGGTCACCTTTCTCCAGATGTAGTGGTTGCCACTGGAGTGGAATTCCAGGTGGATGGCACCTAAAAAGAAAGGGAGAGAGGACTGCTTCTAGCACAAAGGTGTAGCATTTCTAATGAATACACTGTTTGCCCACTGGAATATGGCAGAAAATGGAAATTTGGGACACTAGCCCATTTGCCCACCACACATCATCATGATCAGTAGATGATCAATCTATGCCCCTAGAATTTGTCTAATCCTATAGTAGACCCTGCCACTAGGACTTATAATAGGGATTTCCTATACTTTTCCAGTACCCCAATCTCTCCACTCTCTTATAAAAATGTAAAGGTGTTTATTACGTCCCCTCTCCACTTACTTCCTTTTTATTCACACTAAAGAAGGTCTGAAGGCAGAACACTGCATCAGAGGATAATTTTCCTGTGCTTTGAGAAACACCATTGCCTGCACCCTGTGGCCACGATTGAATGTTGGTTTGTTTTTTTAAAACTAGCTCATACAATAAGGAAAAGGGGAAATCCCCAATGTTAAAGTGGAGTCTCAGCACAACACAACTAAAGAAGTCTTGTACCATTTCCTGAAAATCAAGTGAGCCTGAAGGAAGAAGAGGAAATCCACCCAAGAAGAAATGAACTTTCCACTCTAAGGGAGCTTTGACTCTTGAAAGAGTATACTCTGGAAATCTGGTTGGCCTTTAAGCTGCTACTGGACTCAAATCTTGCTCTCCCATTCTAAACGGTCTGTGTATGGCAAGAAAATACAACTTTGTACTTGAAGAGCAGGCTCCTTACCCAGCGGCATAATGGAGAGATATTTGCCCCGAAATTTGCTAGCGATGGTGATTTCCTGCCACAGCGTCCAGCCTCGTCTGGAGTACACATGGTGGGCTGCAGCTGGAGGGTGATGGCTCACCTGGGAGAAGCAAGCCTTGACAGTGTTACTCCCAGGAAAGCAGCAAAAGGATGGCCTGAAAGACCATGTCAGCCACAAGCAGAGAAGGGCTTCAAGGCATCATGGAAAAGCATTTGTTCACAGCACTGAGATGCCAAGCATCTAAATGAAACCTTCACAAAGAAATCAGAGAGAATTCTGCTGCAGAATCCCCACATTTTGACAACTCAGAAATTATACCGGAAGAATAAACGATGAATTTTGGCTTTCTACAACATGAAGAATTGCAAGTTTGTTTCCAGAGTTGTGTGTGTTTGTGTTTTGGCTTTCTGGTAAGATAAGGGAAAATGTGGGAGGATGGGATTAAGGCCTATAAAAGGAGGAAGCCAGGGGCTGGGAGCTGTGCAGCAGAACTTCTAAGCATCCATCCAGGTCTCCTCCTCCTCTTTCAGCGAGATCTGACAATCCATTTCCATGTTTCCCCCCCCACAATCTTATAGACTTGAAGATGACACAGAGGAATGCAAGGCTCCTTCTGGATTTGCATTAGGATTGTGGCACACTGGAGTGTTCCTTTCTTGCACACCTCTATCATGGACGTGCGCAGTACAAACTCCAAGGCATCAGTGCCACACAGGAGCTGGCAAGAGGAAGTCCTATTTGGATAACTGGATTTTAATCAGAAGAATATCAGTATCAGTTCAGGGGGGCTAGGGGGAAGACTGGCATGAGGAAAGAATTAAGAGAGAGATGCACTGCTGGAACCCAACATGTGGGAAAGTCACTCCACTGTGTCCTGTTTATGGGTATATGCAGAGAGATACGTTGGGGACATGGGAAAAGGATACCCTACAAGAATGCAGAGATGCACACATGGAACCATTTTTTTTTCAAAAACTTCCTTACCTAATACTAACACAGAGTAGTACAACTATCAGACCAAGAAGAGACTGTTCATGAGCAGGTGGCAAATGGCAGAAGGGACCCAAAGGCTTCTGACTCCATTGCAGGAAACTGATACAAGCCCTCACATGATACAGTAGGGCATCTTCATACCACGTGCCTTGCCACAGACTCAGCTTACATTGCAGCACCTAGAGTGGGAGGTGGGGGACAGGACCAGACGACTGCATTTCATTGTCTATTATTTCGAGGCAGGTTGCAAGAATCCCAGTTCTGACACACAGAGAACTGTGATCTGAAAGGGGTTTGCTTAATCCATGAGCAAAGATTTTTTCTATTTCCTGGACAGCAGAAGAGTTTTAAAGAAACAGAAATGAAACTCTCCTTCACTTAAGGAGAAGGTGGAAGAAATGAATCCCTTTTATTTTTTGGCCCAGGGGCATGTACAACTATATCTTATTTATGAACAGTCCCCTAAAGGAACAACACAGTGGCCAGTGCTGGAGTGGCAGCAACCTCTAGCATCAGTTAACTGTGACAGGAGCCAACTCCAAAGGCAGCAGGTTAAAGCACGGACAGGGCGATTCTGCCCTTTATTTAGTAACATTTATCATAGATGCATCCTGCCTGCCCTTCCTCCAAGGAAAACAGGACAGTAAGCCTGGGATTATACTACTTCAGTCTCACGACAACCCTACGCCGAGAGACAGTGGCTGCTGTCTCAAGGTCACCCAAGTGAACTTCATAATCAAGTAGGGGACTTGAACAGAAATATCCCTCCCTTCACAACTTTCAGCACACGCATACCCTTACTCACTAACACCAGACTGGCTCATCAACCCACCTGTTCGCAGAGTGAACGGAAGCCCAGTTCATCCAGGCGGTCCAGCTCATAGGTCTCACCCAGGAGTGGGTTGAACGGCTTGGCTGTCCGGTGGACAGTCGTTGAGTAGGAAGACACGGAGAAAGCAGCCACAAAACACATCTGCTCTGTGGAGCTCTCACACTTGACAGCTTTGTCAAGCAGCTCATGGTACTCCAGGTCCTCCGTCAGCCTCTGCAGCATGGATAGGGGCTCATTGAAGTTTACCTGCAAAAGGCAGAGAGAGGAAAGAATGGGTTATGCATAGGGAGATTAGTCTGACCCTAAGACTCTGCACTGAATCCTGCACAACGTGGTGCTCAGGCACTCACATAAGCTCATTATCCTAGTGTCAACCTCGGATCAGGGAGATCCACGTCTGAATTCCCACTACCATGGAAGTCTGCTGGATGACCTTAGGCAAACTCTCAGCCTAACCTACCCTGGAAGAACAGCAAGATTTGAGCCCAGTGGTACATTAGAGACCAACAAGATTTTCAGGGTGTAAGCTTTCAAGAGTCAGAGCTCCCTTCTTCAGACACGAGTGGGAAAGAAGGAAGCTCTGACTCTCAAAAGCTTACACCCTGAAAATCTTGTTGGTCTCTAAGGTGACACTGGACTAAAATTCTACTGTTCCACTGCAGACCAACATTGCAACCCACCTAAAACTACCTCAGAGGGTTGGTGTGAGGATAAAATGGAAGAGAGCAGGACTATGTAAGTGATGGGGGAGAAAGGTAGGATATAAATGAAATACATAAATACCTGCTAGCGGCTTTCCCAGATACTTCTCCTTTTCATTCACAAGGATCAAGTAATCATATTTTAATTTCCCCCTTCCTCCAAGGAGCTCAGGGCACTGTATATGGGTCTCCCTGTCCTCTATTTCATCCTCACAATAACCTGTCAGGCAAGTTAGGCTGAGAGGAAGTGACTGACCTGAGGTCACCCAGTTCCGTTTCACAGAACTGTGGGGATTTGAAGCTGGGTCTCCCTGGTTGTAGCCCTGCACTAACCGTTGCATCACACTGGCTCTACAATATCCAACATTTAAAGTATTCATTGTGTTTCGCATACATTTGTCTCAGCAGTCCTTACATCAACCTCACAGGGTAGGCCAATAGAAGCTCTCTCCCCTTGCAAACAGTAGAGGGGTCCTGAAGCTGGAGGGAAGTTTGCTTATGGCAACGAGGCCTAAAAACTGGCATTTTAAAATGAAAACTGAGATTCTCAGTATTCTGAATTCCACACCCCGTATTACATTCTATGTTCATCCAGAACCAGAACACACCCAGCTCCTCTCCCTTGGGACTAGCCTTTCTTATTAGGCAAATGTTGTCTGTAAGCCCTTAAGGGCATTAGAGATATACAGTTTCATTATCAAGGCAGGTCTTCTCTCTCCCAATTGCAAGAGCTTTTGACAGTCACAATTTGACCACCGAAGCAGCGTCCCTCAGCTGTGTGCAAAGGCGACAGCATTCGGAACACCCACAGAGACAGGATGCTAGCATTAATTTCTCAGGGGGGGAAGAGGACGGCCTCTTCCAGAAGAGCTGCTCCTCTCTTGGCTGCTGACTCTCACCCACGCCACAGCCCAGATTTGCACATCATTGTCACAAGGAGGTGAGAGCACAAGGAGGCTGCTTGTGTGAAGGGCAACGGAGATGGCAATTTGTCATCTGGTAAAAAAGCAGAACTATGGAGAAGGGGGGAGCAGTTCACATCATGCGGCCAAAGTGCTTCAAGAGCAAAAGAGGGTCATGCTGGAGCCGCTGGCACAAAATACCACAGTGGGACTGTGGGCAGGCCAGTTGAATAGATTTACTGACCTCCATGAGAAAGAGCCTGCTGGAGTGGTTCAAATATTTGCTTTGGATATGGGAAACTCAGTTTCTGGATGGGTTTGGAGCAGGCCACTCTTGTCCTAGCCTGCCTTATAAGGTTGTGGTATGGGTTCTGAGGCTCTTGAAGAAAGACGGGATTCAAAAAATATATAGAATGCAAGGAATTTGAGCTGCTGATGCCTCTTACAGCTGTCATTATAGCCAGACCAGAACATATGGTTACGGCAAGGTAAGTTTCTGACTAGTCAAATGCAACCATGCTTCCAATGGGTGGATTTCAGATTAATTAGCTTCCTGGATTAACATCAGTTCATAGACCTGAGAAGCCAGATGGCTACCAAGCTGCTATTCTTGCTTGTATTCAACCACACAGCTAGAAAAAAACAAGTTTCTTTTAGAGAGAGTGGCAATTCCTACCAACTTCTTCCTCCTACTGTAGCCTGTTTAATTTTTGTCTGGGGGATGGGGGAACAGTGAATCTTCAGGAAGAGCACAGAGAAGGGTCTGCAGCGGGAGGCGGGAATTGGCAGAAATTAAGAAAATGTGTCTTTAAGTCTTGGAAAAGTAGTTGGATACAGGTCCAGGTTTCCCTTTTGAACCTAAATTCCATCATGTGTGCCCCCCCATCAAAGGTTCAACCCCTCCAACCTTTCATATTCCTAAAAGTCAAACTATATTTGACAATGGAAAATTGCAGTCGATCTCTTTCTGTTTTGAAATATAGGCTCAGAAAACTGTGAACTTGATTGCAACAGTGGTGTTGAGGGAGGGGGATTAAACTTTGCCCTGTCCGCTGCATTTGCAATCACATTTATCCCTCTCAAGTTGCTTTCCTACCAACAGTTTAGATTTAGAACAAGGGTTATGTTCTGATGCAGCTAGATGCCATTTTCTGTACTTTATGGTGCACAAAACTCCAATCTATTAGAGCTGAACAAGGGAGGGAAGGACTACTTTTCTAGGGTGTTAAGATATTTAAACAGTTATATCTGGAAGATGCATACATTTTGAAATGTAAAGTAGTGTTGCATATGGAAGTATTTTAAAGGGGCTAAATCTCTGATACGTTAAAACTTTTGCATAGAAATTGCAAACATTTCTGCAGGCAAAAGGTGTGTTGTGCAGTGTCACGGATACAGGAAAATTTGCAGCTCTCATTCCCTCCCCGACCCAAAATGCATTTCAATAAAAAATTTTAAAAAATGGGAAATCAATCACAGATCTCCTGGCATAATATACAGTTTGAGCCTGACCCTCAGATGATCGTATCAGAACACCTCTTGGTATAAAGAGTGTTTCTGACATTCCATTTCCCTATTCCTGTTTTAACACTGTAGGTACAGAATGTTCATACTTAACACCTGAGTATTCACAGATTGAGTACACAGCCCATAAAAGCAGACAGCTGTCAAAGGCAAACTGAAACATCCATTTTTTAAAAAGGCAACTGGCTGTTCGCCTGCATCCAGAACAAAATTAGAACTGAGTCACTGGCAAAAGTGACGTAAGTCAACAAAGATGCAAAACCAACATGGCTAGTTTATTTGCATATTCATCTCTACATGGAGATTATATAGTATCAGGTCCCAAAAAGAATAGCAGGGACCTCAGTCCTTATGAGCAGCAAGAGGTTTATTTTACCCTTGCAAAAAGGGATCTTGACCTATATGATCTACATGATCTATAGTAAGCATGGCAGCCAACTGCGACCTGGGAGGGGGAAGAGGCAAGACTTTCTTGTTCCAGTGCTGCTGCATTTTCTCCCCCAACCCCCTCTCTGGAATGGTTGCAGATGACCAGAAGAGAACCTGAGAGCTGTTTGGGCTATTGTGCCAACTGGGACAAGGAGAAAAAAGTGCTGAACGAGAGCAAAGACATGGAAGAAGTCAATCTGGACAGCAAAATGGGTGTGTTTTAAAACCGGGGGAGCAGAGAGAAATGAATATGCTGAGCTGCTGTAACACTGCTGAAGCTAAGCCAGTGTAATCAGCTATGTGTATGAGAGAGAGAGCCACACAAACAAAAGCAGAATACCTATAAAGAGCCAGTTTGGTGTAGTGATTAAGAGCGCGGGACTCTAATCTGGAGAGCTGGGTTTGATTCCCCACTCCTCCACTTGAAGCCAGCTGGGTGACCTTGGGCTAGCCACGGCTCTCTGGAGCTCTCTCAGCCCCACCCACCTCACAGGGTGTTTTGTTGTGGGGACGATAGTGACATACTTTGTAAACCACTCTGAGTGGGCATCAAGTTGTCCTGAAGGGCGGTATATAAATCAAATGTTGTTGTTGTGGTTATTATTAAACTGCATGCTGCTTTGAAATACCATTTGTGGGCACACCTTTAGCAGAATTTTTTTGTCACGTGCCCCAAAAGCTTCCTGCAAATGAGGGAGATTTACTGCCATGACAAAATTCTATGACATTTCTAACTATTGCCCAGCATGGCTCCAGTGCAAACACAATCCTGTTTGTTGCCGCAAGCATTGTAGCGACAGCTCTAAAGCCCTTAATCACTCTGTTTGGCTACTGTAGCTCTTCTACTGCATTCTAAGCAAGTCCTGCATCTTGGATACAGGAATTATCAATCAACTACAATGAAGGGGCTGGTAAAAAGAGCCTCAGGGGCCTTTAACAGGAACATGTTCCTGTGTAACAGCCTACTTTCTTGAAATGGGGGAATTGCGGGAGCATGCAGGAACTGGTGGTGTCAGATGCCACCTGCTGCTCGCTGTTTTGCTAGCCAAAGAGGAGGTTTGCAACAGTTGGCAAGCCAGCAAATCCATTAAGGTGCAAAATTATTTAACGGATTATGGAAGCCATTTATCCTGATGTGTTTCAAATCAGAAATGCCCTTCTATAGGGGGATAACTATTTGGCATTCTCTTTGTGCAGGTAACAAAAAGGAGAGAAATGCATCCTTCATCCAGTTAACACCCATTGGGTAAAAGCTGGTCCTCTCTTGAAACGTGTGTGGAATATGGGAGACAGACGAAGCTTCTGGGAGCATACAAGGGGGGGAACCAGCAAAAAGGGGAGAGAGCTGGCAGACAATGTTAGAAACCGGAGGAGTGGATGGGGTCAAGTCTAGTTCCGATTTTGTGGGAAGCTCATTGGCTTAGGGGATTGGCTGAGGTGGTAGATGAGAAAGAGGAAGAATGACGTAAGTGATGGGATGTGAATCAAGACTGCTCCACCACCATAGAGGAGTCTTGGGCAAGCTGTTACGGAAATGGGACCATCGAACCAGAGTCGGCATGCACTGCTTCCAAGAAAGTGAGCCAAGGCGGCAGCGTTATCAAGCCAGCTCTTGCTGACTTTTTCCTGCAGCTTTAATGGTTGCTAGTTAAGATGGCTCAATAGCACCTCTATGGTCAAACACATGCATGTCTGAAAACCAGTGAGTGGGGTGGATAGTAGCAGTGGGCGAACACTTGCTTCCTTGCCCTGTGTATAGCCTTCCTGGTGGCATTTGACTAGCTAGCGGCTACTTCAAGAAATGGGAGCCTAAACAAGACATGCATTCTCTTATGTTCTGGTAAAAAAAGGAAAATAAATTTTCTGGTGTTGTAGGGGCAATCAGTCAGGGCCATCAAGGTGAAGCAGAAAGTGGGAGAGATGGGTGAGGATGTGTTTCCTATGTAACGTGCACAGTGTGAGAGCCAGTGACGAGGCAAACAACTGCTCATGCAACATTCACTACAAAAAAGCAAATTGCCCTGAGCTGTTCTTGTCAGGAAGCAGCTCTGCTTCAGAGCTGAGAAATGCACAAGGAAGCATTCAATTACTTGCCAATTAAGAATATCTGATCGCTCTGAAAACAAGACACTGCCAGAGGCTTGTGCATGGCTGGAACACTGCCTGCCTTGGCCAGCTTTCCAGATGACTGGGGATAGAAATGCATAGACAACTTTCCTGCCTTACTTGCTTGTGGCACAGGCCACACAATCTCCACTGCACATGTTCTAATACAGCAGCCCTCAACCTGATAGTTTTGGTGACCACAGTCAGTGGCACCTCCTTTGCATGAAAGGAGGATTTGCTGTGGTAGCTAAGAGAAGGATCTGATACTGATTTCAGCAGCACTGGAGTAAGGGCAGAGGGCTACCATATTTACTCAAAAGGAAGACAACATTGAATGGAAGACCACCCCCCCCCCTCCAGTTATACACCAAGAATATTTTTTACCAGATATAACTATAACATGTATGCAAATATAAGACAACTCCCTCTTATTTTTTTTGATGGCATATCTGTAAAGAAAAACAGCAAGAGTCTTGCATCAGAGTAATAGCTTGGGGAGTGACTGGTCACTCCAAGCAACCTTCTGTCCATCCCTGCTTCAGTGTACCATCACTGACCTTGGCAGATCAATGGTCTGTCTTGGTGCAAAGCAGGTTCATGTTTAAACAGCAACTCCAGTTAAAGATCTTAAGGAGTCGGGCTGGGAAAGATTGTCTAAAGTGTGAGACCTTGGTGACAGTGTTATATATTGGTCTGACTCTGTAAAAGGCATCTCCTTATACTATGAGCAGACCCCCATCATTCCACTTCCTTTGCCCCCTCTTCCTTTGCTTCACTGAGCCTGATGGTTGGGGCAGACTACAAGCTGAAATGCAATTCCAGGAACAGGTGCTGCATGCCCTAAGACTAGCAAACACTGAACCATTCCTTATGCCAGGCCCTGTGTTTCAGGGCATATCAATGACAGCTGTAGCATATGCCTTGAGCTTGCACAAGGGAATGAATGGAACAGAGGCAGAAGCACATACAGGCATTGGGATCTTGGACAGTTCTTTGCCAATGCAGTTTTTCATGATGCTCCAGAGGTTAAGGCTGTAGTTGGGTTTGTCTGGAATTCGAGTCCGTCTGCTCTTCTTGCACACGACATCTTTGCCTGTAGCATCAAAGCTGGTCCGAGTGGAGCACTCGAACACCTGGAGAGAAAGCAAAGTCAATGGAGGTCAAATGCCTGAGATTTCTAATGACCTTTCCCCAGCTATGCATACATGGAAATATGCCCAGGCTCATAGCATATTTTTAAATATACCACCAAAAATGAAATCCTGAAGATGGGTTAAGCACCGAACTGCACCTCCCTTCCTGCTCTGTGTGACGTAAGACCACTTGAGGGGCCTCTCCATGGAAATCAGCAAGGGACTAGAAACCCTCAAGTTCCATTCTCAGTGCATCACCCTCTCCTCAATAAACCTACATTATTATTTTTTAAATTTTACTTTATTTATATCCTGCCTTTCTCCCCAATGAGGACCCAAGATAGTTTGCATAATTCTTCTCTCCTTCATTGTATTCTCACAAAAACCTTGTGAGATAGGTTAGGCTACAAGTGCGTGACTTGCCCAATGTCACCCAATGAGCTCCCATGGCAGAGTGGGGATTCAAACCTGGTTCTCCCAGATCCTAGTCTGATAGCGTAACTACACCCTACTGGCTCTCTACAGGTTGGCCTGGGGAAAGCACTGTAGATGTTGCCCATTTTCCCTCACCCCAGGAGCCGTTCCCAACACTGGGAAAGTTGAGAAGGTCCCGCATGGACTAATAGCCAAATGGGACAGTGGGCTGCAGTGAGAAAGGTGAAGGGGGTGATATCATCCTTTCTGCTTCTTCCATCACTGGAGTTCTGCTGATGGGAAGGGAGCAATTCCACTCCTTTCTCTCTACCCGCTGCATTCCACAAACCCAAGAGGCACTATGCCATGCATGTCCCACAGCACTAGAAGTCAATCTTTCCAGGGTTGGAAACAGGAGTGGGGGGTGAACGGTGGAAACAGGAGCGGGGTGGGGGATGAACGGGGAAGATCCATGGTCCCCGCACAAGCAGATTGCTGGAGCCAACCCTATATTTTAATGTCTCCATCCCATCTTTTTATCCACCATTAGGATTTTCAAGGCAGCAAACCAGTGCAATAAAAGTTAAACACCTTAATGGGGGAAAGGCAGAGCATTTGCCTTTATTGCTGTCTAATTATTGAAGTTGGTGGCTGATGCCAGTCACAAAAGCAACAAAACCTAGTTACCAACAAGCAAGGGGTGTGTGTGTGTTCATATTCCTATATACCTGTGGGATTCCCCTGGTATTCAGAAAAATATAAGTCTGTAAATTAATCTTGTAAAAAAAAACAGGATACAAACAGCAATACCTAATAAATAGGTCAGAAAAGAAAGGGCAGAGACTGGATAAACAATAAAGAACAGCAGCAATAATCAGCAACTGCACATAAAAAGAGTGCCAGGACACTCAGCATCCGCCCAGATCAAATGCATACCTGCACAGCTGCATCTTGACTGGGTACCAAAAGGTAAGAAGATGAGGGGCAGAAAATTCCAAGGTCTAGGTACCAAATAAGCCTCTGTATACCCATCTGCCGTACCTCTGACGGCAATGAAACACAGAGCAGAGCTTCAGCGGAAGATCTAAGATCATGTGTAGGTGCACAAGGTGGAGTTGTCTTTTAGATATCCAGATTCCAAATTATCTGTGATTTAAGGTCCAAGTCAGCACTTTCAGCATACACTGAACAGAAGAACTCTTAGTTACAGGAGCCCTCTGACTATCCAGGAACATTCAGTCTTACAAGGGAATGCAACCTCAAACGGGCTGAACGCTTAACCCTGGGCCAGCCATTCCACTAACCAATGGCACTTCCATCTTGTCTGGATTAAGCTTCAGGGTTTTTAGCCTGGATCCAGTCCATCACTGATCTCAGACATCGGTTCAGGATTTCCACAGCCTCCCTGGAATCAGATGGAAAGGAGAAATAGAGTTGGGTATCATCAGCATATTGATGACACCGTACCCTAAGATCTCCCCAAAACCTGTCTCAACAGTTCTGTGAAGATGTTGAAAAGCATGGAGGACAACATGGATGCCTGCAGAACTCCATAAACCGAAGGGCATGGGGATGAGCAGCAATCCTCCAGCACGGCCTTCTGTGACCTCCCCTCTTGGAATGACCAGAAACACCACAAAACCGTGCTTCCAAGGCCCGGCACGCCTGACAGGAGTCCCAGAAGGATAATACAGTCAAGGTCAAAAATCACTGAGAGGGCTAGAAAAAGTAATAAGGATGTACTATAATTCCAAGCAAAAAGGTTGCTAAATAGGGAAACCATGAATGACTTGGTCCTGAAACTGGTTGGAAATCAAGTATCTGTGGAACTGAGAATCTACAAGGTCGGGCATCTTCCCCCAAAATGGTATGATTGAAACTGGCAGGCTGCTCGTTACTCTGAGTGGGATCCAGTTTTAAACAATTTTCAATCAAGACTGGTTTTTGTGTGTGTAAAAAGACTGATACTGTGCCTTTTCACAATGAGGTAATTATTACCTTCTCCACCTGTCTATACAGTCCTCTGCCTGCTCTAACTATCTGGGGGATGAAGGAACAAGGTGGGTCTAGTGAACACCTCCACAAGGATTCTGTCAGTGTTCTCTGGCTGCACAAACTGAAAAGTATCCTTTAAACATGATGATCAGACCCCAAGGGAATGCCCAGAACCAGTTCTACAACAGATACAGAGTCCAAGTTTGAATGCCTAGGAACGATTTAATCTACAAAGAGCTGTGCAAATTGGACACAGCAGCCCAGTAAGGAATCCTCCCTGAGGGTCTCAATGTAAAAGGCCCCTCATTTAAAATGGTTGCAGCAGTGGCAGAAAAGATCTGTTATTACTATGGAGCAGTCTTATCCAAGTTCACTCAGATGCATTACTGATTTTTCTCCACTAAAATTTAAGTTAAGAAGGTTCTAAGTTACAAGTTGGAGGTTCAAGAGAATCCAGATTTTGAAAAGGCTGCTGTGGGTTCTGCAACCCCTTTTTGCTTACAAAGTGGCTCTTTTGGAGAATACATTAAAATTTAGAATGTAATCAAAGCCACAGAGGCAGCGATATATTTTTGCTTATGGCTTGGATTATTCCAAATTAAACAAAGAACAGAACGGGCTGCCCTGATAAAAAGGCCACTGCAGTAGATATCAGCAGAACAGAACTTTTCTGCCTCCTCATCCCCACTTTAGCCCGCTGATCCCCACACAATGGGGATAGGGACACTGAGGAATGACACAAGGGTCTGCAACAAGAAGGGGGAATTGGCGGAGACACCAGTTTAATCTGGATCCAAACCAGTATGTTCAATCCCCTTCCAGCCTTATATGTTCCTTTTCCCACATACATATTTTGGAAACTGCCAAAATTAGAGCCTGGTGCCTGATCCTAATCTCTCCAGGATATGCGAGCCGCCATTAGAATGGGATCATTAAAAGCTTTCCCAGGGTGAAGGGACTAAATCTGAGTTCTTGCTATACATTTTCAGAGCTCTGTCTGAATACACTCACGCTGTCCTCTAGATTCCAGTCATCAGCACGACCTTCACTGGCCCCGCTCAGGTTGCTGTCAGTGCGCCTGCAGAAAACACAAAGATGACAGCAGCAGGTGAAATGGCGCATGGTAACCAATGTGGAGCACAAACAATACCTGTCTATTGCAGAATGTACACTGAGAGAGTCACAAAGGGTAGGTTCTAATATGCAAAATGAGCATTCTCACCAACCCAGCTTCTGTGCCCAAACCTATCTCCATATCACTGGGAAGGCGAAGAGAGTTGTGTGCAGCTGCTGTCACCCAGACACTAAGACAAATGGAACCTGTCTGGCTGCACCAAAGGAAGTTATTCAGAATGAAAGCAAATGGCCTACAGGGCAGTCTTCCAAATGTGTTAGGAGAAGCCAGCTTAACCTCTTTGAAATGGCAGTCGCCAATAAATGCTTATTGTGATGCTACCACTAGAAATAGAATTGATCAGTTCAGCTATGAACTTATGACAGATTAGCAAGGTAACGTGAAAACTTAGCAAGAAATTCAAGTTCAAGAGAAAAATATTCCACGATTGATGTACCATCAAATAGTATCTAAGTTCAAAGAACAAATTCTCAAAGAAGGTGGAAAATTAAGAGAAAAAACAGAATTCTAATTACTAGTAAGTGACTTGAAGCATTTACTAAGAAAAAATTATAAAATTCTACTGCAACACCATACAGAAATGGAACAAGTTAAACACTGTATGTTAAAATGGATGAAAAACTTCAGAGAAACCATCTCCGTGAATCAATGGGAAGATTTATGGATCAAAGATAATCAAATTTACAGATTGCCAATTGTTAAGAGGAACTAGTACAAAATGTTCTTTAGATGGTATACTACCCCCAAAGATATTGTGAGAATTAGGACTATAGTAGATAGTGTTGGAAATGTCAATGTACGGATGCAACATTTTATCACATATGGTGGACACGTAAGGAAGCATGAAGGTATTGGATAAAGATACATGAAGATGCAGAAGATTCTCAAGCTGAATAATGTTACATAAGAACAGGAAGATCTTTTCTGGTATATGGCGACAGCACTATATACCGCAAAATGGAAAACAGATTTGTGTCCTGACATGCCTGAGCAGACAGACAAGATGTATGAAGATGAATCAATGGCTAAATTAACTTCCTATGTGCACAACAGACCAATATCAGAATTCTGGAAAAAATGGAAAAACTTCTTTGATTATCTAGATTAAAACTAAGATAAATTAAGGTAGTTATATTATAGAGATAAAATCCAGAACAGATGACTGATTAAAAATCATTGATATTAAAGTCTGGGTATAAGCGACTAAGGAGAAGGGAAGAGAGCTATTATATAATTTAGCTGTGCTGTTATATACTTTGAATATATTTTTCTGTTAGTTTAAATCTAATTCAAATGTAGTGCTTGTGTAAGTTTCTATGCACTTTCTATTGTTATTCATATTTTTTCTTTTAAATAAAATCTTTACTTAAAAAAAAAAAGAAATGGCAGCCAGTGAAAGGGGTCGATGGCGCACTGCCGAGCCACACCTACCTGTGATGCTTTGTGGGATCTGCAGCTACTGTGATGAAAGATGGCGCGTCCTCCATGGCATCAAAGTATTCTGTGTCCTCATCTTCGTCGCTGGCTTCCCCCTTCACAGTCAGCACGTTCCCTGCTGGCACAGACAGGCATTTAGCTAAGCTTGCTGGCAACCTCCTCTCCAACACCAGCATATCTGACAAGCATAAGAGAAGCAGGTAATTCAAGAAGCAGAGATCCATGACAGAGTCCTCTTCTGAGAGAGCTCTACCAAATGTTTGCCCTTCATTTCCATCCCACCCCCCCAACCCACACTTAGCAATTCTATCTGGTTCTACAGCTGTGGGAACTTCTGCAGTAAGTATTTTCCTTGTCATTTGCATTTTGCAATTACTTCAAATCTCAGCCATTTGTAGCACCTTCAAGACTAAAAAAAAAATTGGATTGTAGAGTTCCAACTTGGAACAAGCTTATGCTGGAATAAAAATGGCCAGTCTTTAAAGTACAAGAACTCTTGTTTGTTTCTGCTGCAACACAGCCTAATAGGGGTAACCCTCTGGAATTTGTTTTCAAATCTCAGGTTCCACATTTACAACTCTTTCTTTTCTTTTTTTTACTTCATTTATACCCCACCTTTCTCCCCATTGTGATCCAAAGCAGCTTACATCCTTCTCCTCTTCTCTATTTTGTCTTCAGAGCAACGCTATGAGATAGGTCAGACTAATAGTGTGTGACTGGCCCAAGGTCACCCCCTGAGCTTCCATGGTAGAGTGAGGACTCCAACCTGTGTTTAGTCAGACACGCTTACCACTATACCACACTGGCTCTTAATGAAGGTAGTGTATACTGCACGCACGTGCGAGCGTGCGCAGACACACACCAATTGTGAACTAACATATTGCCTTCATGGCCGTTGCTAAATTTGGCCCTGAAGCTTTGGCTGAATCTGAAATTCTTATGGGTTTCAGCAGTGAAATGAACAAAAAAGCTTCCATGGGACAAAGAATATTGTAGTTTTCAAAACATGACATATGAGCCATCATTCCAATTACAGCTTAAATGAAATGCTAAAGGAAGTCTATATATTATATATATTAGATGCACTCTTGCCAATTACATGTTATCTTGAATACCACCAAAATGTCTTTGTTAGACTCACGATGACAATCCTTCAGCAGCAAATTCCGCTTTACAAGTTCCATGGGCAGATTTCATTCCTTTAGAATTGCTATCCATCACTGTCATGGGAAATGTACTGCACCTGGTAGATCTTTAGCTTATGAGCTACGGCCTTGTCCTGTTACTGCTTTTGTAAGCAGTGGAAGAATTAGCTTATTTCTTTACTCACCCTTGAGGTTTTCTGCCTTCAAATTAATCCTGGGATATGTGCTGTCTACATGGAAGATTGCATTAAGTCAAAGACTGAGCCTACTCTTAAGGGGCACCGTGGGACCAAATGACTCATCCTCTAACACTGGGAAGTGGTGGCTCTTTCATGTATTGAAAATTGGACTGAAGACCTTTGAGAACTACCAATTAAGGAGCGGGGTGGTGGTGGTGGTGGTAAAGAACATTTAAAGAACATTTTGTACCAGTTCCTCTTAACAATTGGCAATCTGTAAATTTGATCTCTTTGCTCCATAAATCTTCCCATTGATTCACGGAGATGGTTTCTCTGAAGTTTTTCATCCATTTTAACATACAGTGTTTAACTTGTTCCATTTCTGTATGGTGTTGCAGTAGAATTTTATAAATTTTTCCTAGTAAATGCTTCAAGTCACTGCTTATTAGTAATTCTAATTAAGTTTTTCTCTTAATCTTCCACCTTCTTTGAGAACTACCAATTAAGGAGCCCATAGTATTTAAAAGATGTGCCATCACTGCAAGCACATCAAGAAACCTGCAGTGTAGAGTCTATTTTCATCTACTCCAAGTAAATCAGCGGAAGAATAAATTGTAGTTCAAACCAGACAAGATAGAAAAGATGATGCTGGGGGCCTCTGTGTACCAGCTGGATGGGGAAATGCCTGTTCTGGATGGGAGTGCAGTCTCTTTGAAAAATCAGGTTCACAATTTGGACATTTTCCTGAACCTGGGATTAGCTTTTGGAATCCAGATAACCCCGGACCATGGATGCCTTTTATTAGCTTTGGTTGGTTTGATATCTTCATATACAACCAGAATATAGAAACATTACCACCTTCACACCTGCCTTGGTAGCTTTCAGACTAGACTACTGCAATAAGCTCCATTGGGAGCTGCCCTTGGAAGATCACAAGGAAGCTTTCATCAGTACAAAAATGTTGCTGACAGTCTTCTGTCAGCTGCGGGGAGAAGAAAGCATAACACCACTAGTGCTCCAATAACTTCACCGATTGCCAGGATGTTTCTTGGTGCAATTCAGTCAGCTGCATTTGACTTAAATAAGCTGAGCATGCAATACCCAAGGGAGCATCTATTCCCACTATACACCTTAAGATCTTAAGAGACCCACGGAGGATACACTTAGGATACCATCAAAGGGGAAGGCAAGGTACTGTTCAGTAGTTGCTGAAAAAGCAACTGTCGACTTCTGGAGCAATTTGAACCCAAAATCTTTACACTGCAGCTTATGACTTGCTTCTCTTTGTCCCTCCACCCCTGCTCAATAACAATCTAGTTAAGTACTGTGGAGGGGAGGCTACTGAAATGGATTTCAGTAGCTATTGCCCAGAAGTGTTCTGCTGCAGTCATGAGGACTAGAAACCTGCTTTCGTTTTTTCAAATGAATACTGAGATTTTTAGAATCCTATACCTAACATTACATTCTATGCCTGTAGGGACTGTGAAATACACACAATCCTACCATTAGTCTAGGAGTATGATTCCCAAAGTAAGACACGCCCCCCCCCATTAAAACTGAAGGCATGTTTTACTCATGGCCAAAACGGTTTGATTTTATAGTGTTTGGGAATGAGAATTATCTACTCTGAAGAGCCAGCTTAACATCATAGCATAATATGGAGCTCGCATGCATTGTTTTGCTCAGAGAAAGAAAGAAATTTATGCAAGGCAGAAGGTTATTTGCCTTAGGGACAGCTACCAGAGATAAGAAGGAAGCAGCAGCTCACCTTTGGGTGCACGGGTGACAGTATTCCCAGCAAGTCCTGGGGCTCCTCGACAGGCTCGTTCTAAGCTATTATGCTGCTTGGCTAACTGCTCAATGGTTTCCTCAAGGCGGGTCCGCTGCTCACGCTCGTACTGGAGTGCCCGCTGCCATTTCCGACTGTGGGTCTCTGCTAACTCTAGGAAATCTCGGCAAGCCTGCGGGGAACAAAACAACTCAGGTGAAGAGTGGGGCATGGGCTGATTGCGGTGGCTTTAAAATGCCACTGTGAGAGCAACACTGCACATGGTGGAAGGAATATCACTGGTTTGTTTGGTTATGCAAAACAGTAAACATACAGAATTATGCAACTGGCTTCAACTTGCATAATTTATACATGTCATTTGTATTATTACAGCTGCAGAACTGAGCATTTCTTGGCACAGGGTTTGGACTGCTTGAATTTTTAATTTAATTTTTTGTGTCCTTAGCTAAGAAGCCACAGAATACTAATTAAAACCAGCATGATGAATTATGCTCCAAAAAACAATCCAGAATGGGGAGTCAGTTCAGATGGAAAATGAAATAACATGAATGTGGTGACACCATCCCTCCTATCAGCATCCCTCTCCCTATTTCTATCTATCTATGCACAGATCTTAAGCTTTCCAATGTGGCATTCCATCACAATACTCACTAACACTCTCACTATCCCTTTGCAATCCCACTATGCAACTGCAGAATGCTAAGGGGAATAAACCATGCAAACAGCATATTTCGCCTGCATATTTTATACTATAAATATAACTGCACAACTTGGGATTGTCTTAATGAAGGATTTTGATCTCGGGAGCACAGAGGGCATATAGCCCTGGGCAGAGGCTCAGATCACGCACATACAAAGCTGACTCTTTCCCTGCGCTCTGTCACTCATGAGCCAAACAAAAGTGGCAGTCATCTTTCCCTGCTCTTTAGTGCAGCAGACTCCAGTCTGAATGACTGTCTCTTGGGCAGCAATTAGAGACAGAGCACAGCACCTGCCATCTTAAAAGCCCTTCCTTTACAGGTACAAAGATGACAGGACAGGTTCCTGGGGAACTTGCTCGACAGCAAGCAAAAGAGCAGAGCCTTCAAACTCCTGATCCCAGATACTTGAGATCAAAATTTATCCCTGACAATGTAAGAGGAGTTTCTAAACTATTTAGATTTCTACTCTACTCTATCCTGAACGCTTCATTGAAAAAGCAAGACATACATCACTAACCCACCCCACAATATAAAGGTATCAGCACCTCATAGTCCAGACTTAGCCACAGCCACCCTGTCCAGTTAAGCAAGTCTCTAAGGAAAAGGAAACCCACCAAAAAAAGTTAAGAAAAGATGACTCTTAGTTTTGTCTTCTGGTTAGCCACTACTATTGAACGCTGATCAGCACTGACTGCCCTGTTCAGCAAACAATGTGTCAGAGGGCCACTATGATAAGGGTTCAGGGGACTATAAAGTTCTATGCTCCAATTTCCCAAAATGATCTGCCAGCTCCTGTCATCATAGACGCTGCTCATCCACACTCCTGCTTTCCCTGGAACTGGCAATGGAATATCCAGATAGGGTCCAACCTGGCCTACAGGCTGCCTGTTGTTGAACCAGAACCTGCACACAGTTTCAAACAAATAGATTCCATGATTCTCCTCTTTGATTCAGAAGCCTGTCCCTGAAGGCCTATAAGCGGGCAGACAGAGCAGGTGTTAGTTTGGTGGGACCCGTGCCTGGTGTCGGTTTCAGAAAAGAGAAAGGAGTCTTGGTCTACAGTTCAGGTTTGTATTGCAGAACTGGAAGGAGGAACAAACAGCAATTGTAAAAGGTGCATTAAGTGGGTTTAAACAACCAAGTACTGATTTTGTTGGTGGCAAAACATAAAACAAAATTTTCCTTGTCCAAAGCAGACCCTTCAACCAGATTGTCAGACACTTTCCAAATTGCCCAAGGCAAGTAAGAATGGTTTCAGTTGCCAGATTCAGAATGAGGTGCCACATATGACTAACAAAGCTAAGTGTGGGCACAGAGGCTAGCCAGAGAGAGAGAATTTTGAAACAGCACCCAGTCTGTTTAATTCCTGCCTGCTGCCCCCTTGCACTTTTAAACATCTCCATCCACCAACATGAAAAAACTGACCATTGCAGCATTCCTCTGATCTTGCAGAGGAGGAGGGAAAGATTGGTGTTGTAATCTCTGCATTACTGCACACAAAGCATAACTAGATTATAAATTATGCTTCGTCTCCAGAGCAGCTCCTTACCTCGGTAATCTCTACTCATGAACCTCCTAAACCAACTCGCAATTATCTCCTTTCCTCTACAGAACCATAATGGTCCTTTCACTGTAAGACTCTTTAAAAGCCTCTTAAATAAAGCTCTGTAATTACAGGTGATGTTCCGAAATGTCTTATTTGAAAACATTCCTTCCCCCACAACTGGGAACAGATGGTAATTTCCATATTAAGGTTCTGCCAAGCTACATAGGGTGGTGTTGGGGGAACAGCCTGTCTGTAGGAAAATTGCTTCTTCTAGTGTGGAGAGGAAGGTTTTTTCTGGCAGACAGATGTATAGAGACAGGATGGTCAACACTACTGTCTGGTTTCCTGCCACTGCAGTAGCAACATACCACAGCAATATGCAAGGGGTTCCAAAAGGTGAGGAATATACTGGGCTCTCTCAACCTGCTGCTGGCCCTTGCAATCTGTAATAGTATGTGGAGGGAAAGTATGGATTCCCCTGGCAGAATGCACGTGCAAGACAGAATACTAAAAGAAGTGCTCACCCATCTGTTTGTCCTTCCCTGTCTTTCATTTTCATCAATATTAAAAAATCTCCCATCGTGTCATGTTCATTCCCTCATCACAGAGAATGTTATTGTTTTTAGCGCGGTGTCCATAAAGCTCTGGGCATTAACAGCAGCCTGCCATTCTAAGGTCAGAACCCTGCAGGTGTCACTGACATCCTCGCTACATTTGCCCCAGAAATAGGCAGTAAAACCTATGGAAGTGCTATGCAGCACAACCAGCAGGTTTGTATTTTGCCTCCAGTGAAAAATGCCTTTCTGCCCTTGCTTATGCAGTGGTCTGATCACAAAGCTTGCTTTCCTCCTTCCTGCCAGAACTGGTCCCAAAGGGAGAACAGTTTTGTAAACAGGTTGGTTAAATTGCTTTTGTCTTCACACAGCAAGGCAGGAACTCCAGCCTATTTCTGTACTTGAGGAGGAAGGCAGAGGCTCACTGTGTATCTAAGGAACCTTAAGAGGGGAATAATTTCCAAGGTCTCCCTTTTCATGTGGTCTTTACTTAAAACAAACAAACGAACTAGTTTTGGGGAGAAATGGAATACCCTTGGCAGCTGCATTTACTAGTAATTTTTTTTCATTAGTCAGTTCTGCCCCCAAATGAAAGTTTATGGTTAATTCATTTTATTTATTTATTATTTTCATTTACAGACTGTCTTTCTCACTGGGACCCAATTAAATGAATGAGCAAAGGAAATTATGAAGGATGCCGCGTTTGAAAAGGATGAGCTGCTCTTCCTGTAGGCAAGAGAGCAGGAGTCCGGCAGAGGCAGCGCTGGCCTTTGCTTAATAGCTAGATGCTCACCTTGGGCTTTTTTCTCCGCTGTGCCAGACAATGCCCTGTGCAGCTGAGGCCCACAAGGCTGGCTGCAAAAAGGACGAGCCAATGGCAGAGGAGGATTGAGAGGAGCTTCCCAGCTCCCTTTCCCACTGTATTTGCGGCTGCTGCCTGAGTCTGTGTTGCAGCCAGCCTCCGAGCCTTATGAAGAGTTCTGGGGAACTCAAAACCTTGCACACAGCTTTGTGCTATTTGGGTTGGTCTTAATAAAAGTTATTACACATTTTTTTAAAAAAATAATTGTTGTAGCTGGATACACATACTTGGGCAGGACGGGGAGGGGGAGCCTCTACGCTTACGAGGCCAAGACACTGCTGCAGAAGTGTAACTAAATCACTGAAAATAGCTTCCTTTGTACTGAAATGGATTTTCTTGATCATTCATGGGTTACACAATCAGACCACTCAGAAATACATGTGCATTCTCCAAAAGGCGCTCGGGCTCTGTTGTAATCTCTGTAAGACTGGCAAACACTGCCTGAATTGATCCTATAGTGCAGCACCAAAAAGAGGCAGGTCCAGTTTCTAAGGACGTGAATCAGCTTGTTCCTCAATTAAAGAAAGAAACGAACAATGCTGGGGATGTGTTCATGTGCTATGGGCTGTTGCTTGGAGTAGACAATGGTTCCCTGAATGCCCGATTCCTCCTCCTCCTCGACTGAAAGCATCCTCTAGAAGGGGAACGTGAGGATTCCAGTTGCGCACCAATGTATGTTGCCTTCTCTGTCTCCCCTCACCCCCTTTTGTAAGATCAGCTGCTTGTAAATTTCATCCATGGTGCTGGCCATTCATGTGATCACAGCCTTATGCGGATGGCTGAACAAGGATAAACGCCCTTTTAAAAAAAGGAAGAACAAGGACAGTGTTTCTCTGCCACACGTAACACCTTAGATCCACCTTGACCTCAAGGAAAGAAGTTTAGCCAGGAAGTTAGGCAGTTTTTCCTTTTAAGGATGAGAAATTTATTTTCTAATAAACCCCAAATGATGCCTTTTCATACATTTCCACTATCAGAGTGCAGACAGTGAGATGGACATCTTGGCTGAGCTGGACTGGCAGCTCCCGAGTTCACTGTCAGCACTTAGCAGCAGGAACAGTGTCGGAAGAACACAGCCTGAGAATCGCTGCCCTCGCTTCACCGAGGCTCTTCCTCTCAATCCCGTGAGACTAACGTATTTGGTCTTCAGCTGTGTATATGGGGTCAGTTTAGGGGAAGGCAGGAGAAACAGAGCTGGCGTCTCTTTATAACTTATGTATCAACAGAGCTCAAGTATCCAAGGCAGCTTTGTGAGCTGCAAAGCCTGGCATATGGGGGAAGCTTTCCCATGTGTTTTCCTTTGTCTCGTGCCCCACCTTTCCCTTTTGACTAAGGTCGAATCCACATTCACCCATTACCCGCATGTTTATCGGATATCTTCCGTTTGCCTCCAATCCGTGATTTTTTCCTCTTCGTTCACATTCCTGCTTCCAATCCGTCTTTCTCGCGCGTCCCTCCCGTCACACGGCCGCTCAAAAACAGCTTTTTTGGGTGGGACCTTTTTTCCCGCCCATTTTTTAAAAAAATTTTTAGCACACTTTTCCGTTATTCCGATCTTGCCTTATAAAGAAGCATCATTGAAGATAATGATGCCTCTCTTTCCCCCACTGACAGCACTGATGGCTCTCTCCCATTTCTTTATGGGAAATTTGGAAGCATGTGGGAAGCTTTCGTGGGCATTTCCTATGTTCAGTGCCTGAATTTTACTGAAGTTTCACTTCCTTGGAGTGTCATTATTTCGATATTTCGTAATTTCGATATTACAGTAATATAAAATAAAAAAAATAAAAAACAGTTAAAAAGGAAGTTTTGCGAGTCCGTTCTGAGGACGGATTCACCCCAAAATGATTTTTCAAACTACCAGATTTGATTCAGAAACAGCACAATCAATAAATCCAATGCTATGAAGTCAAAAACAGTCTTTTGCAGACTACGGAGCACTTGCAAGTTGAATCAGCCAATAGGAACTCTCAGAACGGCCGGAGAGACAGGAAGGGGGGGTGGTTTTTAAAAAAACCACGTAAATTGCACATTGGCCCATTCACGGCCACCATGAAACTCCCGTTGAAAACCTGTAACCACATGTTCGGGAGAAATGTGAATGAAATGCGTCTGCTTAATGAGGTAATGTGACCGGCACTCGGGATTGCGTGGGGAATGCGGGGAACATGCGACTTAGAATGAGTAATGTGGATTCGACCTAAATCAGCAGTACAGTACATTTATATGGTGTTTGGTACATTTTAGAAGTTTTCAGAAACAAAGAAGTTAACGGAGCAGCAGAAAGCAGATTTTAACAAGCAGGGAATCCACAAAGACTTCTGGGTGGGGTATCTTATTTTCTCGACCCCCGCTATTTCCTTTTCCCCTTCCATAGAAGCCCCCATAGCCTCTCCCCTGTTCCTGCTTTCTTCTGTCCTCTGCACCCCCCAGGCACTCCACCTTTATCTGAGCCTCAGTCTTCAGCTTTTCCTCCTTCCCTCCCCCTGGCAGCTTCTCCATCAGAAAATTCTGCACAGTGCTGGCCCAGGTCCAGTTGTGCAATGGGGAACCTGCAACGACTTGCAGGTCATCTAAATTTCCTTTGTATCCCCTGTCCCACACTATTTCCTCTTTTCCTTCTCCTGGTAGCCCCCGCCCCCATGTCCTCATCTTTCCTTGCTTCCCTTTCTCCTTCCCACCCATCAGCCAACAAATCTTTTATCTTCAGCTATATTTATTTGCTTCATTTATACCCCACCTGTCTCCATAATGGGAACCCAAAGCAGCTTATATCATTCTCCTCTCCTCCATTTTATCCTCACAACAACCCTGAGATTTAGGCTAAGTGGAAAGTATGCGACTGGCCCAAGGTTACCCAGTGAGCTTCCACAGCAGATTGAGGATTCAAATCTGGGTCTTCCAGATCAGAGTCAGAAACTCTAGCCACTACACTACACTAGCTTTTGTGAGGTGGCTGATGTTGAACACTGAGTGATTCTGCACATGTTGGATAATGCACTTCCAATCCTCTTTATAGATCATTTGGAACGGATTTTTTTTGTGTGCGGAACAAAAAATCCACCTCAAATGATTGATAAAGTGCATTGAAAGTGCATTATCCAATGTGTGCGGAATCAGCCAGTAGCAAGCAACTGGGAATGGGCAAGTCATGTAAGTTACCTGGTGGTTGCTAGTGGCCTTGGCCCTGATGAGTGCTCCCTGAAAGGCCAAAACAGCCCTGGAAATGACCCTGCCACCTCCCCACTGCTTTTTACTGACAGAAACCAAGACTTGACCATATTGTTGTGGTTGCCTAGCAACCCCCACAACAGTCTCTGAGAGGGCATACATTTCTTAAAGTTACAGGTGCTTCTTCTATCATTTTGGGATTTTTTAAACCCCCTCCCGCCCATGTATTTTCTCCAGATTTAAATATCCACAGCTAGGACCATGTTGAGAATTAGATACACTGATCATGCCAGGGAGAAAAGTTTAATACTAAACTACCCACTTTCTGACAGCTTTCAGTATTTCATTTTGGCACTTGCATGTTGGATCTGATTCCAGAGACGTATGACATGTTGCACCATACAGAATATGTGCCTGCAATTCTCCTTAGCTAGCTCAAATGGAGAGAGGGCACGTTCCCCCTGTAAAAGTGGAAAGGGACGGAAGAACAGTTCCACTCTGCCCTTCTGATGGCCTCCACCAATACAATTCAATTTCTGCACACTAGTGCTTTCTACTGAAGTACATCACTCGTCTGAACCTCCCAACACAGTAGGTGGAGAGGATTTCATCCGGCTCACTTTTTCTTTTTTTCCAGAATTTTTTTTATTTTATTAATAGAGTTAAAAGCTCAATAGAAAGGGCAAAGAGATAAAAAAGAATTTGAAGTATGATGTCTGGCTCACTTTTTCAATCAGCTCTTTATCAGCCGATGGTTGTTGTGGGTTTTCCGGGCTGTATTGCCGTGGTCTTGGCATTGTAGTTCCTGACGTTTCGCCAGCAGCTGTGGCTGGCATCTTCAGAGGTGTAGCACCAAAAGACAGAGATCTCTCAGTGTGATCTCTGAGAGATCGCTGTCTTTTGGTGCTACACCTCTGAAGATGCCAGCCACAGCTGCTGGCGAAACGTCAGGAACTACAATGCCAAGACCACGGCAATACAGCCCGGAAAACCCACAACAACCATCGTTCTCCGGCCGTGAAAGCCTTCGACAATACATCTTTATCAGCCGTCAAAATAAACCGTTCACCCCTTAGTAGATAGTTCATGGTTCCCAGAATGATCCAAATTCTGATAAACACCCATTCCTCTTACAGCGCTACTCTTTTCTTACCTCCACCCACCCCATGCAGCTGCCTGTGCTAACAAGGCTGTCTCCCTGCCTAATGAAGACCCTAACAACTTTCAAAGTAGATTTCCTGGCAAGAGTTGGTTTTCAGAAGCAGATGAACTGATAACAAGCACAACCTGGAGACCTCACTGTACAGTGGTGCACAAGAAATACCCCTCGAAGCGGAGAATGATAGGAGAAACAGAACAGGGAATTTTAAACTGGGTCAGAACTCATAACGGAAAGCTATAAGCTCAGCAAGATGTGGGACACAGCAAGATACAGTAGGGACTAATTAATTAATTAACTAATTAACCACCTAACTAACTAGCACTAGGCTGAGATAATAGCCCAGTTACACTGGCATGCCTTTTATGAAGATAACCCATAAATTCATATCCATAGAATGCATGGGAGGGGTGGAGGTGGCAAAAGATAGTCTGGTACTTTGAACAATTAGCGTCATTCTACACACTTTGCAAAGAATGAGAATATGAGATGTAACCTCATGTTTTATACTGGGACACTAATAACCAGAACGCATATACCCCACCACTGATAAAAAAGATCCTTCAAAGTACTGCAGAAGCTTGTAAGGCACAAGAATAAATTCCTTCCCCAAGCTAAGGGATGTGCAAGATTTAGTGCAAACTGCTGTCTAAGCAGCCTAACAGACTTGATACTGACAAGCCAGGTAGCAAAGCAGCAGGTATTTGGAGTCTAGGTCTCATACATATAAGGCAGTATGAACTAACAGGAATAATCACATTTTATATCCTGTTCTTCCATCACGAACTCAGGACAGTGCATCTTTTACCTTTGCTGCAGCACAATGTGCCCCAGTTTCAGAAACAAGAGTTCTAGTCCCAGACCTTACCCTTTTTCGGTGCATTATTCTGCATGGGAAAATGTTGCTACCTCCCATAGGAAAAATTACCACCATCTACTGCTATCAGCTCCTTCAGTAAGCCAGAAACTTTGAGCTGACTTGTTTATGGCAAGGAAAATGGAACAGTCAAGTTCCAAATACATTTGCTTCTCTGTGTCTCAGATAATGGAGCCAAAGGGCCTAAGTCCAATTATAGAAAGACATTTTGTTTCTAAAAGAAAAATCTAGCTGCTCTCTCCAAGCAAAAACATCATGTGGAATTTCTCAAGGGAGAACAGCCATGCTTCTCTATCCACCAATCCAATGATGCGACCATGGTACCCAAGCATATTTATGTCAGAGAAATATTATCCATTCCATCTTCTTTGAAATTGTAGGTTTGGAATGTCCATCATGGCTAGTAAATTTTTTAGTTCTCCCTCACCACTTTGGTTTTTTAAAAAATGCAGTGTGATGAAGAGTTTTGATGACCTGGAGAGCCTGCCCACTTCTTTGTGACTTCTTGTTGGAGATAATAAAAATATTACATTTCTCAGATACAGTAGAGTCTAGCTTTATGCTTCCTTCTCTTTGTAGGGAAACAGGTGCTCTTCCCAGAATAAACCTGGATGATTGTGAGCTTTGGATCACTAGTGAAGTAACAGACAGGTGCAACGCCCAAAACAAGTACATGGAAGGAGGTTCAGGTGGGTCCTGATTGACTTTATGAGCCTGCTGTTTGAGTGAAACAAAACAACAAACAGTAAAATAGCTGAGTTGGTGTTTCTTAGTTGGTGAGATCTATGGGATTTCAGATACCAAGCCATGGCCCATGTCTATAAACCTTTCTTGTTTATGATAAACATCACTGGGTGGGAAGGAATGGAAAACTATTTCAATTTCAGGTTAGGGACATCGAATATGTTATGATACTTTTTAAAAACACTACTGTCATCTATAAACAAAAGCTTCCAGTCAGTGACATGAAACTCTTCTTCCCCAAATCCAATGCAACTCATGCAACATATTCCAGGATCCTATGGCTTCTCCTACTTATGTGCTGTGCCAAAAACAATGAAGGAATCCCGCTCTTTGAATGCAACCTGTCGCACCTAGTTCCCTTTTGGAGGGCTTGCACCCCTGCCTGGAACAACAGCCCGTGCTCTACCTGCTAGCACAGCTATTATGTAAAGATGAAATCAAAAGACCTCAATAAAGTAGGCTGAAAACAGTGGATGCTTGAATAAGACATTCAAAATCATGTGACTTTTTAAAAATAAACATTTGCACTATTTTAGATGCAAAGAGAGGCACAGGGCTGGGCCATCTGTTAGCTGCTGAACCACCACATAAAGAGACTCCTGGAAAATAAAGCTGGCATGCTGGCGAATATTGTATATGCATGCTCAGGAGGAGGACTGCATTCAACTAGGTAGGGAGAAATCATGATGAGTACATCACAACATGCATGACACAAAAAGTGAAATGCAAATTTCACAAGCTTGTATACTGGGCTATATGAAAACTGGTTGAAATTAAATGTTGACACTGGTTATCTGGCTTTGTGCAGTGTACTTGTCAGTCTGCAGGGCTGAAGTCAAGATTTTGCCGTCACAGATCAGTGGAGAAACTTACATTTCCATTGACTGGCTTTGAATATTTTAATGTCCACAGAGGAACATTCAACCAAGCATATGTTTCAGTACTAATCACTGGGCAGTACAAAGGAAAAATTAGATATGATGGCAAAAGATTCATGAGTTAAACTGAGTTGACTAATGCCCAGTCCATAGAAAGCAAGGATGGGTGATTGAAAGCACAGCACAGGTGGACATAATGCTGGTGTCAGGTACTGGCATGGTTGGGCAGCTGCCAGGGTCCCCAGGACGGTCCAGAGCCAACCATGCCTGACAGATGGGTGGAAATAACCCTGGAAATAAGTAGGGTATACTCTACCCTGGAAATAAGTAGGGTATACTCTACTTCTACTGGGAGGGTGGGGCTCTCGCAGCTGGAAATGGGAGAAGCCTATGACAACACTGAACAATACCATATCCAATACCAACAATCTACTTGGCACTTCCATGGGCTGAACCAGTTGCCCTGTATTTGTTTTATCTTGTACATTTGTACTTTACCCTTGATCAACAATGGTATTATTCCAATTTAACTTTCTGATGTAGGTTAACTTAAGAGAGTGTGACTGGACCGAGATCATGCATTAAACTTCATGCCTAAAGATGCAGAGGAGTTAGCCGTGTTAGTCTGTAGTAGCAAAATCAAAAAGAGTCCAGTAGCACCTTTAAGACTAACCAACTTTACTGTAGCATAAGCTTTCGAGAATCACAGTTCTCTTCGTCAGATGCCTAAAGAGAAATTTGAATCCAGATCTCCCTTCGTCATTTAACACTCTACCCATTATACCACGCTAGTTCTGCAGTAGCAGCCTCTATCTTTAATGGAGGAAAGAAAAGAGCACTGCCACAACAATACAAACCTTTCTATCAAGACCCCATGAGAGACGCTGGCAAATTTCACAGGCCGGTTACAGCAAACAGATCTGATTTCATGGCTTGTTAGGGAGCAACAGAAAAATCATTAGAATTCTGCCAGTTGCTTGTACAACTTATGGCGAATGTCCCAGGTCATCCCACATCCAGTGAGGCTACGGAGCATCGGTGGTGTATATTCACCGGTCTGCAGACTTTACAGAGTTCCCTCCACTCTTGCCTCAGCCAAACGAGACCCCCCCCCAAATTCTGTTCCTAGGGTTCTGTGGACCTGCAAGAACAGAATAGGTCCCACAGTGGAGATCTGCAGTGAGAGGGGGAAATGGGTGAAAAGAGTCATACCCCATCCGAAGATTTGTGCAGGTAAGTCCCTGGAAATGTGTGGTTGGCAGCACACCATGGTGTGCTATGTTATAATTAGGAAAACCTCTGGAGCCAATGGCAGATTATGACACCTGAGTAATGGTACAAACATCCCTAAATACTAAAACGCTGAAATGTTCAACGTTTCATTAATGTACAAATAACGAGGCCATGCAATGTTCACATGGATATACACCTCCCTTCGGAACCTCTACACATTTCCACTTCATTTCCTCCACAGATCATTTTTGCTTGGTAACTATAGCAAAGTTACATCACCACCACCACCACCACCTAGCAAATTAAGCAGTGAAAGCTAGTTAGTGATGGTTATTATCTCTACCTCAGTATCCCCAAGGCCAGGATCCCTTATAATCTAATTGTGAACCTCGATTCTGCCCGTATTTGCTGCTAATCATACAAAGAGATGCAATGAATTCCCTTCCTATTCTCCTCCACAAATTAAAATAGGTTTCACAGTCATTCTGTCTCTCTGGAGATCCCTAGGAATGGTAGTTCTGTAAGGGTAACAGAGATCAGAGAGTCTTCAGAATCCTCACCAAACTTCAACCCCTCTGGATTCATTGAGGGAAGCCACAACAATTAACTTGGCATAAAACAAATGATAAGTCTGAAGTGTGGATGCAGCAGGAACGTTCTTTTATATAGTTATTCCAGGCTAATGGCTAGAGAAATCACTTCGTCTCCTGATCTGTTTATTTAGATTCAAGGGATGAAGTAAGGGTCAAATCTGGTTAAGATACGTCTCTCTCACGTACTTCACCACATGCACCCATACAGATGAAATCCACAGTTTCTTAGAACAACATTTGAATTCCAGGGCAAAGGTAGTGTTCATAATGCGCAGAGAAATTTTGATCATTCTTTACAAAACTATGCCTGTGAGCATGTCACAGAACCACACTCTGCAGAAAAAAACAGAGGGATGGGGGACAGTAAACATGGCACCATCTGTTCATATTTACAGTCTGTTTTCCAAACAGGAAACTCTACATGGGCTACAGTTTTTAAAATTACTAATATAAATAATGCATCTGCTAAAGTGAGGTGATGTTAATCTTACAGTATTGATTATTTTATTCACACCCCTAGGTTTGCTTGAAAATAATACACATAGTGGACAATATCCTACTATGCCATGTGCAGAAGGTGCAATTTCCTCTTTATTGCTGTAGCTGTTTATTCTGATCCTGGTAAAAAGACCACTGCCACAGTCATGGGATCCCCATAGAGGAAGCCCTGTTGGGGGGGGGGGCAGGAGGCCTGCTTGCGGGGAGTAAGGATGGACAAGGAGCTGAAATTGCTCCTCTTTCCCCTTCTGCAAGTGCACCTCCGATGAGGGGAGGGGGTAATTTTATCTCATTGAACCTTCTCATTACAGCCCACTAATCCTCAGAGCTTCTCCTCTGCACACACTTTCCAAGAATCCAAAAGAGCTGCAGTAATGCAGAGAGGAATGTTGGAAAACTGTGTGCCTTCTATGCACAGGGGTGGTGGGATACTGTCCAGTAAGTTCTAGGGGTCTGGGAGACACACAAAATCATTACAAACTTCAAATAACATCTATCTACATATTTATTATATATTTATATTTATTTATTGGATTTTGAGCCTGTCCTCCCCGCAAGCAGGCTCAGGGCGGGTCACAATCATAAATAAGATACAATAAGTAAAACCAATAAAATAACATCTCATGGATATCCATATTCCAAATGGGACACCCTTCCCCCTTTCCCTGCCTACCATACACAAGGGGAAAAAAGGGTGGAGGTGTGGATTGGTGAACCTCTAACTCCTCAAGCATGGGGAGGCAGATGGACCATATGCGCCCCCCCCCCCGAGAGGAGACCGGCAGGGAGGCTAATTAGATGGATCCAGTGCTGGCCTCAACCATATGCCTGGCGGAACATCCATCTTACAGGCCCGCCGAAAAGATACAAGATCTTGGCGGGCCTGAGTGTCTTCCAACAGAGAGT
This sequence comes from Eublepharis macularius, assembly GCF_028583425.1. Taxonomy (NCBI): domain Eukaryota; kingdom Metazoa; phylum Chordata; class Lepidosauria; order Squamata; family Eublepharidae; genus Eublepharis; species Eublepharis macularius. The sequence goes on from NC_072802.1 coordinate 49,914,406, forward strand.
TCCACCAGGTTGGGGACAGGACAGAAAATGGCCTGGCCCTAGTCGAGGCCAGCCGAGCCTCCCTGGGGCCAGGGACCACCAGTAGGTGTTTACTTGCCGATCTAAGAGCTCTCCGAGGTACATATGGGGGGAGGCGGTCCCTCAGGTATGCTGGTCCCAGTCCGTTTAGGGCTTTATAGGTCAGAACCAGAACCTTGAACCTGATCCAGAATTCCACGGGGAGCCAATGCAGCGGCTGCAGAGTTGGAGTCACATGTGCCCTGAATGAAATTCCTGTCAGGACACAAGCTGCAGCATTTTGGACCCGCTGCAATTTCCAGGTCAGGCCCAAGGGAAGCCCTGCGTAGAGAGAGTTACAGTAAACTAATCTGGAGGTGACCGTTACATGGATCACTGTCGTTAGGCCATGGGCTGAGAGATAGGGGGCAAGCTGCCTGACGTGCCGAAGATGGAAAAAGGCAGTTCTGGCAGCTGCCTTGACCTGGGCCTCCACTGAAAAAGAGGAATCCAGAGTCACACCAAGGCTCCTGACCGATGAAACAGGCACAAGTGGTGCCCCCTCAAAGGCCGGGAGCTGAATCCCCATATCTATCCCCCCACGGCCCAGGTACAGGACCTCCCTCTTCATAGGGTTCAACTTCAGTCTGCTCTGCTCCACCCATCCAGACATGGCCCCCAATGCTCTACTTAGGATCTTGGGAGCAGAGCCAGGCCGGCTGTCCATCAACAGATACAACTGGGTGTCATCCGCATATTGGTGGCAACCCAGTCCGAAACTCCGTGCCAGCTGGGCAAGAGGGCACATGTAGAGATTAAACAACAATGGGGAGAGTAACGCCCCCTGGGGGATGCCACACACCAAAGGTTGACATGCTGATAACCTCTCCCCCAGCGCCACTCTCTGTCCCCAACCGTGGAGAAAGCCAGTGCAAGGCAGTCCCTTGAATCTCCACATCGGCAAGGCGGTCGGTTAACAGTTCATGGTCAACTGTGTCGAATGCTGCTGAGAGGTCTAGCAACACCAGCAGCGCTGACCCGCCCTGATCCAGATGCCTAAGGAGATCGTCTGTGAGGGTGACCAACATTGTCTCAGTCCCATGACCTGGGAGGAAACCAGACTGGAATGGGTCCAGGACCAATGCCTCATCCAGGAAGCCCTGCAGCTGCTCCACCACCACTCGCTCAATCACCTTACCCAGAAACAGGAGGTTCGAGACCGGGTGGTAACTGGACAGATCAGTGGGGTCCAAAGTTGGCTTTTTCAGGAGGGGCCTCACTACGGCTTCCTTTAATGCTCTGGGAAAAACCTCAGAGCTCAGTGATGGATTAATAATGGCCTCCAATGGGGCCCTCAGCCCATCGAGACTGGCCTTAACCAGCCACAAGGGGCAGGGTTCTAAGGGGCATGTAGTGGGCCACACCAGCCGCAGGATCCTGTTAACATCCTCCTGGGAGACCACGCCAAAGTGATCTAAAACTGGACCAGAAGACGGCCAAGGGGTACATTTGTACCCCTGTATTATATAAAGATTAATAGTTCATTATATGTCAATATGTTTTACAATATTTATATATGTATTTTAAGTGTGATTTTAAAGTTTTCATTATGCTTTGGGGGCCCTATTTTGAGTGGAAAGGCAGCATATAAATATTGTAAATAAAAAGAATACGCCCCCCCCGAGGTCATTGCCAAAAAAAAAAAAGATTGTTTTTGTTTAAAATATTATTTAGATCTTACCTGACTCCAGTGCTAGATAATTGTGTGTGTGGTGCCCTCAAGTCATAGATGACTTATGGTGAACCCTGGTGGGGTTTTCATGGCAAGTGACTATCAAAGGTGCCTGCCTCTGCAACCCTGGCCTTTGTTGGAGATCTCTCATCCAACCAAGGCTGACCCTGCTTAACTTCTGAGATCTGACAAGATCAGGCTCACCTGGGCTACCCAGGTCAGGGCGCTAGATAATTAATCCACTCCTTTTAAGCACAGGAGTTTATAAGTATCTTTAGTTTGACTCAAACTCTGTCTCCAATATCAGTTTTGGTGCACTGATATTTCACTTTCATATTAGTGTATGTATGGTCACACTTTTTTTTTTTTTTTTTAAAAAGACCCTGCTGCCAAAAAACACAACTGATCTTAGGGAAGCCTGTTTCTCAGACTGGGGCTCTCAGGCTCATCACTCTTCCTGGTAGAAGCTTATCATTTATACAATTCATTTCGGAGTGAGGGGAGCAGTAAGAACTCAGATTCCAAATTTTAAACCAATTCTTGTCAAATTTGCTGAACTCAGCAATTTATGCTTGTACGGTCAACTAATCTTATTCTATCTTTGCTAGATGTATGTGTGTGTCTATGGGCCACCAGAAATCTTGCAAGTGTATCTTTGCAGCCAGAAGGCTAGAAGCTTGTTTAAAAAACAAAACACAAAGCTGATCTTCTGGGGAAGGTAAATTCTGATACAAGCATTACGTTTTATGGCTTTCCTCCGCATTGCCAAAGAATACTGGCACATATCCCAGGTTTTAGGTCCTTCTATAGGACCACCCTAAGATCTTCACAATATACCATCAGAATGCTCTTTTGATTCCTCTAGGCATTCCTCCTGTCCACACTTCACTCCCCATTGCAACAACAAACTAGGGGTAAACTACTAGCATGCTTCTGGTGCCCAGTCTGCTCATCATTAGACCTGCAGCAATAGAGCTGGTCATTGGTTTTCTTGCAATGAAAAACAATGGATTGAATCAGGCAAGGTACTGCATCCAAACGAAAGCAATTGCTGGAGAGCCACTGCCGATGTCTAGAGCTATTGATTTCTTATTTAGAAATATAATTGAGGATTAACGTCTTATATGCATAATGGACTGATTCAAAAATTTCAAAAAAAATGGAAAGCTGGATTATGTGGCTGGAAACGACGTAAAACAGAATAATTAGTAAATAATGCTAAACATAAAATGTTGAAGATAAAATGCTGAATGTAAAGTAATAAGTATGGGATGGAGAGAAGTATTATGTAGTTTAAGTACTTTGTTATATATTCTGTTTCATGTATTGTCTACTGTGTACTGTTATTTTCTTTTTTAAATAAAATATATAGAAACTTTTAAAAAAATGTAATTGAGGGACTAGGAGTAAGGAAGGAGAGTGTTAATTGTTATAAAGGCAGTGTACACCCATTAAAATTAACAGCCTTCTCCCTGAAATGATCTTTGCTCTCTTTCCTACAACAAATGCTTTTACTGGTGGTGGGAGTTGGGGAATGTCGTCATTTTACAATCGCCCTGAGCAAAAAGAAAGGCTTTATCGAGGGAACAATGGAAAATCCTTCTGCGGGGTTTATGCTAACCATGCTGTTTTAATCTCTTTGCACTCAATACTTATTGCTGAGTGAAAGATAAAAAAAAATCAATCAATCAGCAAAACAGATCGGTATGTAGCAAAAAAAGGAAGTACCTTCCTTAGCAAGCTGTAAATCAAGCTGTCAAAGAGAACAGCCCCTCTTGTGCCCAGAACCTGTGAGATGAATGAGGAGATGGGTATTTGGCTGTGGAGCATTTTCAATCAGTGGGGATCAGCTAAACCTGCATACATACCGTTTACTAACAAAGCCTTTCGGGATGTTCCCCTCCCTGTGCAATTACTGTGTCAGCAGGTGGTTGATGAAACTGGATGATCAATGGACAAAATAATCCCACAGGGCTAACCCCCCCCCTCAATTCAGACAACGTCAAATAGCAATTCTTAATGCACAGATGTGCTCTGCTGTGTTGTGAGTGACACTGCTCTCCAGCAAAATCATGACTGCCACTGAGCCAACTGCATACCAGCCTTCCTGAGGGCCTCATCTCAGGAGCATCTGCCTAGTGACCGACCTTGAAGTTTACAGTCTCCCTGTTCTCAAGGCAGGGGACAGGATTTAGCCAGTTCACTGACCTTCATGTAGAGGTGTGCCATATTTACTAAAGCAAACATAACATAAATAGATCCACACTTGTTCCTCTTGTTCAGCAGTAAGACTATAGCAGAAAAATGGACCTAGGCCCTGTGTGTTCTGTTAGGCATCACGGAGCCATCTGAACAACTATTAGTTGGTCAGTGTTGTCTGGTTGCTACAATATCAGGCTATGATCTGCCTGGGAGACCCAGGTTGGAATCCCCATTCTGCTATGGAAGCCTGAGCCAGTCACACTCACTCTCACCAAACCTACCTCACATGAAACGTTTTCAGCTGAATGGCTTCCATTTTTTGCTTCTTATTCCCAGCTTACCAAGGGCTCAACCTCACAACATTCAGCCACAATCTGTGCCCACTGAAGCCACAGGATGCTGATAAAGAAGCCTTAAGACCAAGGCCTGAAAGACTCATCATGACCCAACCACCCCTGGCATTTTCTTTCTTTCTTTTTATTTTTTATCATCCAGCCTTATAAAGCGTTCTGGAGAACCTGAACGTTTCCATGCCGTGTTGTGTTATTTTGGCTGGTCTTAATAAAAGGTATCACATGGCTTTTGTTTTCAAAACATCACAGTTTCCCTTACCTGTCAATAATTCCAGTGACTTTCCACTCAGTGACTTGCACGCTGTAGGGGAAAGCGTTTTTATTGTGCAATGGGGTAGAATGGTATTTACATCTCAGTAAGTAAAAGGACCAGAAGCGTCTTTTAACATTGGGGAAGGGGCTGGAACGTTCCAAATGATCCAAGGCCTCTATTTCAGCATTCCTCTTCCCTTCATGGCTACGCCCTGACTATCCAAGATGGGGTGGGAATTGCACTCAACTAGCAAAGAAGTCAAGTTTATGATTAAAGTGAGGAAGAGGAGAGCTCCCAGGGAACACGTCCCCATATGGCTACATCTATATGCCCTAGAAGAGTAACAGCACATATTATAATGATCCATTACTTCCTCTGAAGGCTTGGAGGCAGAAGACATCTACTTGCAACAAGAGCTAAGAACAGGAATCCAGAGAGTATCAAAATGCACCAGCTAAAGCTGTCAGTGAAGTTCTCAAAATTCCCCAAAGCAGCCTGGAGTCCAATCATATGTATTAATTCCTGTAGGCCAGAGAACTATGAGCCATGATAAATGTTGTTGTTTAATTGCAGTACTGAATCAGAGCCCAATGACAATATATGTCAGGTGTGCATGTAAGGTCTTAAGAGTATCCCCAGTTTAAAGGGCTGCGAGTGGCCTTCACTACTGCCCTGGGCTAGACAGTCAAATGGGTCTCTTGACTACATGCTCCTGTCCTCCTACCTGTCCTCCCCTGTTGCACATAGACTGAAGATGGAAGTCTTAAACCAAATCCAATTAGTCAGGATGTCTGAACGGGGGCACCTCTGGCAACTGAGGTTTGTTTTCTTCCCAGAACCGAGATTCTTATCTGGCACAGAACCCCAGGGGGAAGGGGTGGCAGCAAACAGTCTTCTGTTATGCACACGGTGAGGCTCAGAGTCCATTAACCAACCAGCCAAAGTACAATCAGCTGTATTCTAGTGCATGAGAGAGGGTTATTTAAACAGGCAAAGATTCTAATTGTCTGAGCTTCCGCACCCATCATTAGCAGCCTTAATCTCTCATTAGAAACTGCTGACTCCCCTTCCCCTTCCAATAAAAGAAATGAATGGCTGGCAGCAAACGTAACAAGGCTGTCTCAGCATTTTTTTCTTTTAGCTTTTGGGCTGCTTTCCGATGTTTACAATTCCACTGGGTCACTTCCCTAGGGCTCAAATGTACCGTATCCTGTGCTACTGCAAGTGTATTGTGGATTCTTCCTTCAGTTGTCTGTGCTGCACTTGTATATGTTCCACACGTTTTGGAAAATCAAATGCAAAGACCTTCCAAGGAAGGCAAGCAATGCTGAAAAGCAAATTGTTAAAATATATATGATCAAATCTTTCTTTAAATGTTTCTTTAAATAGGTTAGCGGTAGTAAAACCACCTATCAAAATCACGGAGCCATTAACAGTGGCACAAAAGGGAGATGAGGCTGCACTTTATGTAAAAGCATCCTTGACATCTATTTCCATTTCAGAAGATGCTGGAAACACAGCCACACCCAAAACCATGATTTCCCCTTTCTCAGCAGCAGTATTCCAGAGGAACAATATTAAACAGAGATGACCCAGAAAGGAGCTGTAGAATTCACATACAAAACTAAGAATAATAGAAACTGCATGACCGTAGAGCATTCACATGTGAAACTATAAAGCTATGGACCAAATATGTAAAATTATATTTAGCATCATTTATTCTTCTTACAAGATTAAAAGCTTTCAGAGAATGCAGAATGCTTGACAAGATTTTGGGTGATGGAGAGGCACAGAGACCTGGATTAGGCTGGGGAATAGAATATAAATCCTCAGGATATCAAAGGGATATTACCTAAATGCTAAAACTCTCTTCTGTGCTCGAGGAATGAATCACTGTTCTTGCTATCAAGCTTCTTCACCATCATGTAGACTAGAAGGCAGTTTTTAAACCAAGGCCAAGATTTCCAGGATGCCAAATAGCCAACAGCAGATATCTGTCTGTAGGATTTGAGAAGGTCTTTACCATGCAATGAAGGTCTCTGTTCCCTAAATGAAGGTAACAGTAGATGAACAAGGGCCACTTACTGAAGATGAATGTTAATGAGTCACTGAATGATGCCTGCATAAAGGCACCAGAAAGGATCATTCAGTTAGGCCACAGTTCCTTCTTTCAATGTTAGGATCCTCAGGCAAAAAAGTAACTGATTTACAGACATGAATGGTGCTGAGCTGTGCTTTGTACTGACAGACAGGAAGTTATCAAGAATTTGTGAGAAGATCCCAGCTTCTAGAACCAGCAGAAATTACACTGTTCCCTCCTTAAACTGGTTTTATGTACTGAGATTCAAGAATCAACATACTGAGAGCCAGCATGAGTAGTGGTTAGACCAGGGACACCAGGATTTTAATCCCTGTTCCGCAACAAAGTCTACTGCGTGAATTGTGGCCAGTCACTCATTCAGTCTAGCCTACTTCACGGGTTGGTGTGAGAATAAAATGGGAGTGTACACTGCCCTGAGTTCCTTAAAGTGATAGATCCGGAGGAGATAGCCATGTAGTGGCATAAGCTTTTGAGAACCACAGTTCTCGAAAGACGAACAGAACTGGTTCTCGAAAGCTTATGCTACAGTAAAGTTGGTTAGTCTTAAAGGTGCTACTGGACTCTTTGCCATTTTGCTAAAGAAGTGAGAGTAACAAAATCTCTTTGTCTCCAGCCATCCTTCCTCTCTTGCACGAAAATCTCCCTCTCGTTCCCATACTGGGAAGCAACAATATTTGCTCCATGATTTGAACCCAAGACTTGTCCCTGGGCCAATCCCAGCCATTGTACACAAACATAAATCCCTGTTCTACACATTATCCTGTTACTAAGGCAGGCTATAGTGTGTCCCAAAGCTATGACCCCACAGAAGGAGCTCTTTCAGAATACTGGTTTCCTTGACACTAAACTTTAACTGCCCCAGATTTTACCATTTTACCATTAACTTCAGCATTAACTATCATGATTCACTGTGACTTAATCACTCCCATTTTCACCTGGCTTGCCCACTCTCCCCACCACCACCACCACCACCACCACACACAATACCAAGAAAAATGTTGCAGGTAAGCCACACTTTGCTGCAATTAACTGAGGACCCTACAATTTGCTGCTGCTCTACATGGGCACACTGCTATTCGATTATCTCTGCTAAGGAGGACAGAGCGAGGCTATGCCTTAGGTGACAAGTTTCTAACAGCGCTGGGGTGTTTGGTGCCTCTCCTCTCCCTCTCAGGCTGCTGAGTTAAATTTAAGTTATGACACTTGTGCTTGTCATAATTAGAAAGAAAGTCCACTTTTGCCAAATGCAGCTTCTCCTTTGACTCCTACTTTATGATAGAGAATGAACCTGCCAAGTTTTCTCATTTTACTCAAAGGCATGGGTATCCTCCCCAATATGCAATCTTGCACTCACTCTCTTTTGCGACGTCCATCTCAAATGTCCCGCGTGCCTAAGCTGCAACAAGTCCAACTGCTTGGCAGTGAAGACTCTTAAGGAACAGAAGCAAATACCTTAAACAGCCATGTCTCATCCTGCTTCCTAACACCAACATTCTGAAACATTTACTGTCTGCCCATGCTGCAGCAGCTAAGAAGACAAACGCAAAATGGAAAACAAAGGGCTTGCCAATAGCATGGCTAAGATGGAGAGATAGCTGTTCTTAAGAATGTGAATCATTACCAAAAGAACTTGGATTCCCCATTCCCTGTGATCCTGAAAGGGAAGTTTGCATGATAAGAAAGGTGCTTTTCAACATCACATTTATACTGTGAGCAAAGCAGCAGAAAAGGCTGCTATTCATTGCCCATGATAGGTTTTGCTTTGGTTTGAGTATTCTTGATGACACAAGGGAGGGTCTCTGACTCAGTGGTACAGCACCTGCTTTGCACAGATAAAGTCCCAAGTTCAATCGCAGCATCTCCAGTTAAAAAAAAAACAAGGTAGTAGGTGATGGGAAAGGGCTCCACCTGAGACCGTGGACAGCCATTTTCAGTATACAGCACTGGACTTCACAGACCAATCGTCTGCTTCAGTGTAAGGCAGCTTCATATATTCATGTCCCTTAGGACTAGACACAAGATAACAGCTATTACGAATCACAGAGAGACTGCCCCTTCTTTCAGACCACAACATTTTGCTGAAGGCTGGCTTTCAACACTGTTTAAGGGCAGAACTGCATATTCACTGTCATAATGCAGACCATGAACAGCACAGATACGGAAGAGGAGAAGCAGATACCTTCAAGACTAGGACCCTACTGCCAGAACTGAACCACAATGTGGGTGAGATTCCCGAAACAGTGACCTCTGAGGGCCAAGCTAGAAGTGACGAACTACACTTGAATGGCAAGTGAACAGACTCACATGTATTCCTCCCTGTTCATTTGCGCTCCACGCAATTGCGTGGAGCGCCAGTGAAGTGCAAGTGGAGCACAAGTGAACAGGGAGGAATACATGTCAGTCCGTTCACTTGCCATTCAAGTGTCGTTCGTCACTTCTAGCTTGGGTCTCAGTCTGAGACATCAGTACCTGGGAGGCAACCTCCACGGAACTCAGCATCCCCCCACCCTGGTGAGAAGCCAGCACCTGCATTACCCAGGATCTTCTCATATTGACAGAGGCAAAATATCTTCTGGAGGGTCATCAAAAGATTAGACCGCAAGCATTCCTTGGAAGGCACTCTGTTTTGCAGGAGTGGGCAGAAGCAGAGCCGGAGAGACAAAAGTGCTGAGCTGCTGTCTCCAAGTCTCAGCCTTAAAGCCATCAGCCCCAATGATCTGTCCAAGGTGCTGGGCTTCTGCAGGTGCATGCACTTAGGTGTATGCTCCTAGTTCCTCTGTGCTACAGAACCACTTGGAAAGGTGCTAGTCCATGGAACTTCATTGAGAGATTGTCCAGATCCTCTACAGGACCCATTCCAAAGATTCTGTAATGTGTTCTGTAATGTGTGTTCCAAAACGGCCAACAGAGAACTGGAATGGGGTGGAAGCTTACAGGGGAGGACCTGAAGAAGGAAAAGAGTACTCAATCCCTTCCATGCCAACTGACTCTCTGCTGCGCAACCCCCTCCATCCCAAATAGGCTTACATCTGGTTTTGGAGTCTAGCAAAAAGCAAAAAAAGAAGAACAGCTGCAGAGGTATTAAAGTACTCTGAAAAGCCTTTTAAACTCTAGGACATGTTTCCTATGCTGCACTTCTAGTGAGGTTTCCTCTAACCTTCTGTCTACTGAATCATCCAAAGGGACTTTTCTGCTGCTTGTCGGAATACTCTGTGCAACTCTTCTATTTACCCTTTGATTAGTTCCTCTGCTTTGGGATGCACCTCCCACGCCACCTCCACACCAGACTGCCACTTCCACCTCTGCACCTCCTGCCCATTTCTTCCTTGCCTGTTCAGCCCTGCAGCATACTCTTTTCCTTATCTAGACCTTCATTTCAATGGTAGGCATAAAAACAAGACAAGATCATTTCTATCAGTATTCTATTCTAGGAAAAACAATTCTTTTTTGGCCCAGCAAGATATATAAAAATTTTGTGGGTGGGGATATATGTACTGCGATTGTGTGGACCTGGACATGTCTGTTTCACAAGGGTGAAAGCAGGAAACAAAGAGAAGCCTACTCTGATACTGCAAAGAGAAGAAGCCAATGCTGCTTCTGGAAGGGGAGGGTGGTCTCCATTCATAAAATTAGTCAACTCTGCATCTGCTGGAGCGTCGGTAAACTGTTTGAACTCTGTATTAGTCATGCACACAAAATGGGACTCCAAGGATAGCACGTCAGAACTAGGGAGGTGGGAGAGAGACTGTGTGCATTCCATATTCAAGAAGAAGCTGCATTCTGCTTGGTTCTGGGTCACTACAGTGGCTCTTCAGCCTTTCACTCTCAGGATTACTATGAAGCCAAAGAAGTGAACTGGGATCACCGTCCAACTTTAAGTGAAAATCATCCGCTAGGACAACCAAAGCTGCCTCTGTTCCAAACCCAGTTCTAAAACCAGACCAAAATGGATCAACTGCACACAAGGCTGGCGTGCCCATTGAGGCCAGGTAGGCGGTTGCCATGAGCGCTGGGGAGCCGGAGGGGGCACCGGAGGAGGCGCTGGGTGCTGAGCAGGAGGGATGGGAAGCCGCAGCTGCTGCAGCCTCCCAGCCCTCCCGCCCAGTGCTGCCGCCGCCATTGCCGCCAGCACACGCCCCCAGCTGGGCGCAGCAGCCGCGGGCCAGGCACGGGCGGCGCAGGGCCAGGTCTGGGGCGGCGCAGGGCAACCGAGCGAGAGAGCTGGGAGGCCACCCGAATGCCATCTCAGCTGCCCGCCGCAGCAATGGGGCCGGCTCGCAGCGCACACTGTGATAATGTCACACGTGATGTCATCACGCAGTGTGGTGTGCGCACGCGCGCCAGAAACTCTGGTGCCACCCCTGACTGCACATATGGCATTTCAGAATTCCCTTGAGCTGTTTCCCCTCCACATGCCCTATTACCTTCCCCAAGAAGGACAAACTGGAAACCAACCTGTAATTGGCCTCATCAACCGCAGCCAATAAGAAGTTTTTAACAGTTTGACAACGGTTTTCTTCAGAGGCTTAGGGGGAAAACCCCTTGGCTCAGTGAGGTGTTAACAGGTTTGAAGAAAAGGTTCCAATATCTTTTCCTGGCATGATTTTAAATGCCAAGATAAGCATGGCTCAAGAGCACAAAGATCTCACAAGGATCTTGTCAGCATCCACCGGCAAGATCACTTTGTACCTATCCATACCAAAAAAAACAAGGAGGTGCTTCTAATACCTCAGGTACTGTATCCGCTCTCAACTTAGCCCCCAAGTTGAAGCAAAGAACTTGACAAAACATCACTGCCAGAAGCCAAATTAACATCATTGACCAGGTATTACAAACCTCTGATCTGGATGAGGTTCAGCTAACAAGACACTGGCAGAGAACCAGCCCTTTCCCCCCTGCAATCACTGCTACCTCATAGGCTTGCAAACGGCTCTATTGTGCACTCTGATTCATCCAAAGTCTTCTGCTAGTAATACCGGAGACATCTCCCAGTCTTCATCATAAAATATGGCCTATGCAAGGGTGGGAAAGATTGCCAGAGAACAACATTGTCTATGACTCTTGCCAGTCCATCATTTCACCTGGCTTCAGGGGTCCCCAAAGAGCTGTCAGTGAAGTTCTCAAAACTCCCCTCAGCAGTCTGCAACCCAATCAGATCCATTAATTTCTGAAAGTGGACCATTATTACTGATTATTTTAAATGCTTGAGACTGGGCTTCATGGCCAGAAACATGGTGCATCTCTCCCCACTCCTAGCTCCTAACTGCTGTTTCACTGGGGCACAAAAATTATTGGGCACAAGGGGTGAGAATGCACTGAAAGGAATGCCATGGCCTATATGCTCACATTGTAAGAAGAAAATAAAACATCTAAGGGCAAATACACATCTATAGTCTCCAAGTTCACATATGTCATCCATCAGATAATGGTAGCTGTCAATTGTAGCATTCATCTCAAGGGAAGGACAAAGTGGCTGCAAATTCCTCAGATACTAGGAAAGAGGTTTTTTTCCCTGCAAGGAATAACTGCAGAGATTCATATAACTTTTTCTGAATAGAGTTGACACTGCATTTAAACAAACAAAATGTATTGGCCCCTATTCCCACAGTACGGTAAGCCTACTTCAATTTCACACTTAATCCAGAAACAACAGGTGTAGATGCCAACTGGGCTCCTTTAATCTTTAGATATACAATGATTTCTGCTTGTTCTAGTCTCTTCTTTGTGGTTTATACACAATGGGAAAGGCAGATGTAGTATATCCAAAAAAAGCACAGAGGGATAAATAACTTTATAACACAAAGACTCAAGCAACATTGAAAAAAAACCCAATGAAACTGAACTAGCAAAATTGAGTGGCTGTTGGGACAGTCCTCCGAAGCTAACTTTGATGCCTTGTTGCAACACAACTTGAAGTCAGTTGTTCCAGCACCTAGAAAAAACATGTGCTGATATTTCTCCCCTTTCAGTGGTTTCTAATGATTTGGCTTGTCTTAGTAACTGTCGTGGTGGCACCAAAGGAACATTCCAACCACAGACCACTAGCCTGTCCCTCTTGGCATGCCTTTCAAGAGCTGGAATTCTTTCTGCCTTGTTCACAGCATATGACGATAACACACACATTCTAGCTGAACTCTACACAGCCTCTCAGAGCCCCTGAGCTCAGTGAAGCAGGCAGCCAGGTCCAAGTGCCAGCAAGCTCCATCCCTAGCCTGCCCCAGTGTAGAGGCAGCAGGTATACGAGGATGGGGACAAAGGCAACAGACTGGTGGCTTCCCTCAGTGATCCAGATGCCTAGATTGAGGAAGTACAGCAGATCTGGGATCTTGAAATCAACCACTAGCATGGGATCACCCAATTCCCAGAGCAAGAAAGATTCTGGTCTTTGTTAGTATCTTAGCTTGAAATGTGCAAAGTTCTCTTTCTGGTCAGCAGTTTGGATGATGCTGGGAGTCGGAAAGCAGTGCTTGGGCCACCAGCTCTAAGGCTGACAGCTCCTCACAAACTTAAGAAACAGGCCTTGGGGGGGGCAGGTTGGGACATTTACATTGCAGCAACAAGCACCAAAGGCCCTTTGGTGGAAAGGGTGAGCTCAGAATTAAAGGGGAGGCACTGACAGATGTCTCTCAAAGAAATAATATTTGCTAGGGAGACCTTTAAAAATTCATATCCATTTGGCTGCTGTTTTTCCTCAGCCTGCTCATGCTTTTAACTCACAATACATTTAACAGTTACTCGCTCATTCATCCTTGTAGTAACTATAGTCAATTTTAGCAACTCCAAATCAACAGCAGCAGCTCTGTGGTGTGTGCTATTACTATTCCCCATTCACAGCTAAACTTAACCTGCAAGTTTAGTGCTAGCACTGGGGAAAATCTGAACCCAGGAATTCAAACTCAGGCAACACTGTGGGAGGTGGGGAGCAATCTGAACTCAGGGATCTGAATCTGAATCCATCAAAGAGAAAAATCTGAAGCTCTCCATCAATAGGACCACACAAGCTCAAAATGAAACAGCAGCACAAAGCATACCTCCCTCCCAGCTAGGACAAAAGACATCCAAGAGTGCAACATTACCTCCTTGCATGCTCACTCTACGGAGACCACTAACTGGCTGCAGGCATCCCAGATGCATTAATGCATGATCTGGTCAGGAGAGGATCTGCGTGACCACCACCAGCACCCCACAACGAGTAGCTGTGCCCCACTTACATTGATCATAGCATTAGAGGTGATCCGGAAGAGAGTGGCTCGCTCATTGACAGCTTTGATCTTCTCCCCGCTTTCGGCAGGCAGCTTCAGATTTTCCAACTCACTCAGGGACCTCTGGAGAGCTGCCCCATGCTTTGCAATGAGGTCGTTGCAAGTGCTGAGATCCTCCAGCTTACTTGAGAGGTTTTTCAGAGTGCTGTGCAGCTCACTCTTGTCAGACTGGGAGGCTGGCTCCTCATCACCGGAGTCATCTGTAGAGGGGAACGGTGGCAGCAGAGGGGAGGAAGAGACAAAAATGGTTTCCATGGTTACTAGCTGGACTGTATTAAAAACACGGCAATGGGGTGTGGTGCAAAGAAAAGTGAAGCGAGGACTCTGTTTACAGAGTGCTATTTCTCGTGGCCACTCACTGCCCCCTCCCATCTCTCTCTCTCTCTCTCTCATGCTCACTCACTCTCACACATACACAAAATCATTTGATTTTCTCCTCCGTTCAAAGTTTGAGAGGACTTTTTCCTTTGCCTGCTTTTGTCCTGAACACATTGCCCGCCATGTGAACCTTACTGGAGTTAATGGAATGTACTTTCAAATGTCAAAGAATCCAGGGGAAAGTCCTGCTCCACCCCACAATGCTGAGAGATATTTTATTTGTATTAACCAAAATATCACAAAACTGTGCAAACTTTTGAGTTCCCCAGAACACTTCATCAGGATGGATGTTCCGAACAAAAATGGGAGAAGGAAAGACATTTCAGGGCAGGGCCTGATGGGAAAACTCACAGGACTGCAGCTTGTGGGATTTTACAATCGAATGCAGGACATGTTGCATACTTAACCGGATTACATGGCATAGGGTGCAAAGCAGATTTCAAGATTCACCAAAGGCTACAGGAGAGACTGGGGAAAAAGTGGCCATACTTCCTTCACAAATATAAAAGCTTGCAGCTAAAACCAATTATTTTTTAGGATGATACATTAGGGGCACATCTTGCTTCGAAAACAAATTTCTAGTTAAAATACCAAGTAACTAGTCAGCTATATCATTGTCCTTGAGAGTGGTTAATAGACCATGTCCCATTACTTGCAGTTCCTACAGCAATTTCTAGACAACAGGGATTTTCTTAGTTTAAATCCACAGTTGCAGGATCCTGCCAACAACTGAAACAGGGTAGCTTCTATCAAGAGTAAATGACGGGCAATATACTGCTTCTGTAATTAAGAAGCAAACCACATGCTTTGCAGGCAGAAGGTCCCAGGTTCAATCCTAAACATCTTTCTTTTTTTAAGTTGGAGAGCTATTGCATGGGAGAGAAAAAAAGAATTGGGAGGGAATGCATATTCACAGTCTACATTCTCTATCAGAAGAGAGTTCAGAGAATCAGTAAGCATTAGATGGCAGATCTAGAAAATATTACGAGATAGTTCTTTCCTTTCCACCTTGTAGACAGGCTGCTCTGTGGTTGTTGTGGGTTTTCCGGGCTGTATTGCCGTGGTCTTGGCATTGTAGTTCCTGACGTTTCGCCAGCAGCTGTGGCTAGCATCTTCAGAGGTGTAGCACCAAAAGACAGAGATCTCTCAGTGTCACTGCAAAGCAGGGGAGCAGTCCTGTTACAGTGTCACTGCAGTGCAGGGGAGCAGCTTTAACCTTTACTAACAAGTGGCAGGAGTAGCTGCTAGCGGATGTCCAAATAGTCAGATAGGAGTCAGGTAATTTTCTCAGCACCACTGACCCCTCTGGAAATATAAACACCTGTGGGATACTTATTTTTTGCTTTCAAAACAAACACATTGAGAGAATTTGCACATCATCTACATGAATGAGGGAAATGTTGAGATGTGGCCGATGGGCATGTTACACTAATTCTATAAATCCTCTTGTGCAACTTTGGACATGAAGTCAGTTGCAGAAGCTTGTAAAATCCATTTTGCAATCTATTAAAAATAGCCTTTTCATGATAGAGAAAGAAAGTTGCATAGACAGCAGTATAAGAAAGTTAGAAATAAGCAGGTGAATGTAGACCATATGCTGTTTCCCCCTTTCTGTGCCTCTCTTGTGATAAAGTATGAAGTGTATGCTGCCAATAACGTCTGCTTTACTATGAATAAGCCAATTATATATTAACAAGATATGTCTTCCTACTTTGATAAACCAATGAATACTAGCTCCTTCGTTCTGTAACGTATAAAAAATAGCTGCACCATAGTTGTAGGTATCCATTTTGGCAGAACAGCAGCTGCTTAAATAAAGCATTGTAACTTCTTTTAAACTAAATTAAGTGATTTTCCCCAACAAGCTCAAACAATAGTTTGGTAGATGAGAACATATATCTAAAATATACTTATTAAGATTCCTGCAAATACAATTTGCCAACTTAAAAAAAATTCCTAGTCAGTTACAGGGGGAGAGTTAACCATCACCAAGACCAGTTGATTGACGTTTCCTATAGAAAAGCTGCAGGTCCTCAGCCTTAAGAGCTGCTTCCCGCGCACCCACCCCATACACACACATGTACACACCTGGCTTGGTCTCTCCACACCCAATCACCTCCACTTCCTCTACCCCACATTATTCTCCCCGAACTAACAGCAAGGATTTCCTCATGTGGTATACCACAGTACATTTATCTCACTAGGAGTCTCTATATTTGCCTCTTCATCAGCGAGACTGGAGTCTTCATTGTCCCAATATGCATCACTTTTAAGTTACTTTTTAGATCATCCCCATTTTCTCTTTATTAGAAATAATTTCAGGACCGTCTGTCAGCTCTTGCTTTTTGTCAGGTACTTGCTTACCCCACCCTGTATTCCAGGCCTTCCAGCTTGGCCAAATGAGAAAGGAGTCAAGCCAACAACAGTGAACCAGCCTTCCACCTCCATTACCTTCAGTGTAACGAAAACATGAAGTGATTTTAGAAAGTTTTTTTCCCTGACTTGATACCATGGGGCTGACTACACAGATCCTCTGCTGCCCAATACAGGGGCAGTTGCCAAGCAGCCACGCCGGGATACTGGAAACATTACATCCCATGGAATGCTGTAGAATACATCCTTCACTGAGACAAAGACCAAGGCTCCTGACTGGCTGCAAGATCCTTGTCTGGGATTGGTCTCTAGGAACAAGCATTCTGATTAGCTGAAGATCTTGACACTGAATGTTGTGAAGCCTAAGCGCTTTGTTTGGAATCAGATCACTAGCCCACAAAACCCAGTACTATCTGCTTTAACTGGGTGTGGCTCTCCAAGGTCTTTCTGACTTACTTCCTGGTGAAGCCAGGGACTGTGGTGTCAACCTTTATATGAAAATATGTGCTTTACCACTAAGCCACGGTCCTGCCCACCATAGGAAATGAAATTTATATCTCATGAGTCCTGAGGAAGAACTCAGGGTTGAAGCATATCCTGAATCTGGGAGTGTTTTGTTTCTTCAGTTAATGTTGCATCATTGCTGAGATTTGCGTTATGCTGTAAACCAAGATACATCTGACTGACCACCAGGATACTTGGCTTTAAGAAATCTCAATACCATATCACCCAAACATTAGAAAACAGATGATCCAATAAGCGATTTCAACCTGTTTAATACCTAAATCACAATGGAATAGGAAAGTCACTGAGGCAATGGAACTGCTGAACACATGCATCACTGAGACAGCAGGATGGGGAATATTTGTCTGTCTTAAACACAAAAACATAACATCACAAGATACCATTTGTGTGCTGCAAATAACATAGTCAATCTCCAATATGTCTCTGTACACAGAGGAAAAAGTGACAGATGCTAAGGTTCAGAAGGAATTAAAGCTGGAAGGTAAAATGAACCCACAGATGGCAGGGGCGGGGTGAAGAAATGGGTAGGCAGCAGAGAGACACTTCATCCTGGTCTATTCAGCCACAAAGCAAAAATGCCAACCCTGAAAAGGTTATCAGAAAGGTAAACAGTCTGAGGCTTCAGCAACTGACCGGCACAAAGGCATATGAGCAGCTGAGCTAAGATGACACTTGCATAACAATCTGCAGTGACCAGGCTAATGAGATGGCACAAGCCCCTGGAAGGGGAGGTGGCAAACTGAGTGAGAAGCAGCAAAGGTATGCAAGCTGCAAAGTCAATCATTTGGAAGGGGTTTTTGTCAGTCAGCTTGAATCACAATCAACATACAACTCCCAGTGGCTTTTGTCATTCATAACCTGATGCTAAAGATGCAAAGGGCACAGCCTCCATGAAAAAAACAACTCAGATCTATTTGCAACTCCCCTTCCCTATATATGTGAGTGTGTATATATATATATATATATATGTGTGTGTGTGTGTGTGTGTGTGTGTGTGTGTGTGTATACATACACACACACACAAACACATATATATCCATGCTGCTCGTACTAGTAGCACTTTTTATTTATTTACTGACTTTATTTATAAACCTGCCTTTCTTCTCAGTGGGGACACAAAGATGCTTAACATAGCTCTCTCCTCCATTTTTTCCTCATAACTACCCTGTGAGGTAGGTTAGGTATATATGACTGGTCCAATGTCACTCAGAAAGCTTCCATGGCAGAGTGGACATTAAAACCTGGGTCTCTCAGATCCTACACTCTAACCACCGCACCACACAATACATTATTAAATGTCATGCTATTTAAACCACACATTCTACATATCAAATAGCTAATTAACTATTAACTTTTCATCTGAAACCGAGTGTGGTCCTTTGGTTTGAGTCTCTTCCCCAGTAGCCCTTGAGGCATTCTGAAACCTGTCATATTTGCAACACATCCTGTATTCTGTTTTAAGACTCTGTAAGCTGCAGGCTGGCGGCTTTTCCATCAAGCACTGTAACATCAGTCTGCCTCTCCCCTTTTTTTCTTTTGTACTGAACATCCAGCTTAATGAAGAGTTCCTGGAAACTTGAAAGTTTGCCCATTGTTTTGTGACATTTTGCTCAGTCCTAATAAAAAGGGAACATACTGAATGTGTGTTTAGACTTTTTTTGAGGACCAACACGGCTACCTACAATCTTGGTCAAATTATATGACTAACCAGTGAGTGAGTGAGTGCGTGCGTGAGTGTGTGCGTGAGTGTGTGCGTGCATACGCGCAGTGGCAAGAAAGCCTCCAGCTTGGCACAAACGTCACTTATTTGACATTTGCAAAAAAACACCCTTGCACAGGTTTGCCTTTAAATGGGTAAAGCTAAAGACAGCTTTACAAGAAACCATAGCTTCACAAGAAACAAGTCCAGGAGCAGACATATGAGCCATAATAGGATGAAGACACGCAGAAAAGATGAAAAAAGCTTCAGGAGTCATAAGCTTCATTAGGTGGCAGTGGCTGGTAGGACACAGCTGTTTTCAACAAAAAAGTTCCAATTAAAGAGATTGACATCCCCCTTGCAAACCTCCCCCCCTCCCAAAAAAACCCATTGGTTTCTGGGCTCTGGTGCCAACTCAGATACAGCACCAGAAAGCCAAACAAAATACCATTTTCTGTACTGTGTATCAATTATAAGGCATTTTTGGAAGCTCGAATGTTTCTTTGCACATTAGTGCAGAAGACAAGGATCCTCTTCTCCTGCAAGAATGGCAGTTTGCCAGCATCCCTGGCAGTATCTTTCCCCAGAGCAAGGTCTCCTCCGTTGTCTCTGTCACAGCCAGATGTGTTTGGGAACAGAAGGAGCAGGAAGGCCACTGCATCGTGACAGCCTTGGAAATATTATGCCTTTAGAATTTGGGAAGGGGGGAAGGATTCTTTTAGCAGAGCCATTCCAAAGCAAGAAGGGAGATGGGGGCAGCACCTGCCTATCACTACTTCAGAGACTCTCTCTTGCACTCATGGACCACAGTGCGATTTCAGCCCGCTTGGCCACAATATTCACTAGGCAGTTTTGGACAAGCTGCTGAGTTTCAGCTTATCAGATTTCCAGAAATGTCAAAGTCCCCTTAGCAAAAAAATCCCAGAATAATAGGAAATTTGGTAAAAATTAAAATGCATACAATTCTGACTTGCCAAACCGAAACTCTGTAACGCCATGAACTTAAACTACATTATATATAACTCAGAAGTTGTTACATAAAACTTTACACTTACTGAGTCACAGCATACCTCCTCTCCTTCCCTAGAGTTACAAGTATTGCCACCGTTTAGGACAGAGCTACAGCTTAAATGGCAAAGAGGAACAAATACAAAGTTGGAAAAAAGTAGCTTAGACTTTGGGGTTAGAAACAATATGTAGTCGTCCTGCATACAGCAAAGAAAAATATCCCTAGGAAAAGCCGCAGAAACTAACAGTCCTATAACACAATTAGCACAACTTCACCAATTACTCTGATAGAGAAAACAGTTTGTTAATTGAAAATTTTACCCCCAAATTCCCATATTTTTCCATATCATGCTGTGGCGTTTATATCTTCAGTCCTGTTACTGCCGACACCTCTGAAACAATTAGCTGCCTCAAGGAGAGGAGAGTCTGCCTCGTGTGGCACCACGGCCAAGCAGTGGCAATGAGAGATTGATGCCAGTCTGCTCAGTCCAGGGTAGTTCAAATGAGGACAATGCCCTTTTAATAGGGAGGCTTACATAACAGCTGCAGCTCACAGGAACACAGAGCTACCTAACACCAAGACCAGAGCGCTCAGGCTCATCAGAAGGTGACTTGCAAAGGAATACCGGAGCAGGAAAGCTCCCTCTGCCCCAGCCCCACAGCAAAACATGGCCCTGCCAACCTTAACCTGTTTCTTTACTTCCTTTATTATCTGCTTTTCCAGTTGAGACTCAAAGGGGTTTACAGAATTATAAAGACCTGTGAACAAAAAGACTTCGGTCAGCCTTAAAAGATTCAAGCATTCTATCCATATGGGAACCCCATTACCACCCATTGCATTTCTGCTCTGATTTTTCCAATCCACTTTGCTCAAAACCTCAATCTTTTCAGTCAAGGGCTCATCTCTAACACCAAACTTCAACATGTCCACCAAACTTCAACACTTGTCTACTATTTTTTTTGTCTCTCTTCTGTTTCTTTTTGTTTTTTCACCTCCTCTCAAAAGCCCATACACTGTAAAAAAAAAAATTCTGCTGCTGCACCTCACATCGGGTTGTGGTGTGTCTCAGGTGTGTTGCATTACGGGACCCAGTAGTAGAAGACTAATGTTGCAGATCATTTTCTAAATTCTATCACATTTTTTATAAATCCATGCTCATGAAAATCCCAAGAGATATATGGGAAGGGTTAGGGTTAGGGTTAGGGTTAGGTGTCTCTTCCTAATAGATTAGATCTGCATTCAGAAAGGAAAAGACCCCATGGTCACTGATGGAGGTAGTGTCCCATGGCAACATTGTCCCTAAGTGAAGCTTTTACGTTTCTCCATGGGAATTAACTGCAGACTCACATACGTCTGGAAAAAAACTGGAGTAGGGTGGAGAGACCTTGTGACCCCATTCGACTCAAGCCTGCTGTTACCTGCATAGAATCATAGGGTTGGAAAGGACCTCCATGGTCATCTAGTTCAACCCCCTGCACAGTGCAGGAAATTCACAACTATCTCCCCATCACCACACACACCCAGTGACCCATACTCCATGCCCAGAAGATGGCAAAACACCATCAGGATCCCTAGCCAAACTGGTCTGGGGAAAATTGCTACCTGACCCAAAGTGGCAATCAGCATTACTCTGGGCATAGCTGTCTCATGAGACAAC
Organism: Eublepharis macularius; assembly: GCF_028583425.1. Classification (NCBI taxonomy): domain Eukaryota; kingdom Metazoa; phylum Chordata; class Lepidosauria; order Squamata; family Eublepharidae; genus Eublepharis; species Eublepharis macularius. The sequence goes on from NC_072802.1 coordinate 49,935,947, forward strand.
AGCAACCATAGCACTTCCATAAAATAAGAACCGTACTTTTTCAGATGTCGTATCTAAGCTGATCTCGATCAGCTGGTTCTATCAGGGATATTTGTTAATGCTGCAAAGTTGCACGGTTAGTAAGACATGGAATCGTATGTGGTAAAACACTCTTCAAGTTAGTATATTTCATCAGATAAAACTTACTTTTATTGAAGCTGATTCAAATTCCCTTGTATTTTTGTACTAACAGAAGAAAAACAGAAACCTAATTTAAATAACACTATTTCCTATTAAAAGTGGCCAGTTAATCCAGCTGCATGTGAGTATGAGACCACAGGTGTGCCTCTGGCATGCTAGCACAGGAGAGCTCTGCAGAAGTGTCTTGCTTCTTCCAAGACCACAAGGAGAAAGAGAACAAAGGAGTCAGAGAGAAGTTTCTAACTCAGACAAAGAGAGGATTAACATATATACACAGTCTGGTTCTAGTGCAAAGGGAAAAAGAGTGATTCCCAGTGTCCAGGCATGCTGAGTCACCTCTATTCTAACAGGTTCCTGGATAGTTTGATTTACCCTTCACTGCCAGGAATAATCAGCAAAGACTTCTTAATCAGCCAGGAATAGCTGAGGCATTCTCTGTGGTTTATGTGGCACAATAGAAACTTTATGTGGTCCATCAATCAGAAATATACGTGGTTGACAGACCACATTCAGACCACATTCAAGCAAACAGAACACAGAAGTAATCCCAAGGCTCATGGCATGTTTCCAAGGTTTTCTAAAGGTTAAACAAGTTTATCTACATAGATCCCAGAATGATGGAAACCAAAGCATAACAAAGTAGTAACCCAGTCTGGAATGTTCAGCTAACACCACCTTAAATCTCTTCAACCACTGGAGGTGATTGAGACACTCAATTAAGTTGACAGAGAGGAAATCAGTGGATAAATAACCTTAAGATTCCTTTCTTTATGGGAAAAGGTTGTCAATTCAGAGACCCAGTAGTAGAATCAATAGCCAGAGAGATCTCTGAGGGCAGAGGCACAAGGAAAGTCATTGTGATAAGAACTAGCAAATTATGTAGAAATACCATTTTTATTCCCCAATGGCAACTGCGTGCCTGTGTTCTCACCACAGCCTCAGAATCACCTCAACAGGTCCACACTACTGCTGGCTCAATGCTTTGGAGGAGCAGAGCGGACCTTGAGTAGTGAATTTTGCAAATCCCTGCCCCGCTTCTTCCTATATCATCAAGCCTGTCTACAAAAGGGTTCCAGAGGCCGCCCCCAAACTCTTCATCCACCTTAGCATTAGCTAAACCTGGCTAAAATCAAAACCAAACTAAATGCCCACGAGGAACTTCAGGAAAAGCTAGCAAGAGTTCTACAGGGAAGGTGCACGGTTATGCATTTACAAACAAAGAATAAAAACTACGGGGAATCTTATACCAGATACAGCACAATGCTGCACAGCATGTTATTGACAGAAGTGCGCAAATATTTTATTAGTCATCAATAAATTTAAGTGCAAGAAGCAAGGTGTAGGGTTTTTTGCATGTATCTAATGGCTCTTTCATGACTAAACTTACAAGGTACCATACCTTGTTTTTTTTTAATAGGGCACCACAAATGAACCTGTTGCCATAGGAACTGCCTGCCTCACTGGAAGCCAAGGCAGCTATTTTTGGGCTCATGTCATGACGCTACTAAATCCCTTGTGTACAAATTGATGACAAGCTATCAGCCCTAAGCTCCTTTGAGATGCATCTTCAATCTGCTGCCTCATGAGTGTTATTGAACTCATCTTTGTACAGGAAAGCGTGATGCAGGCACAAGGCAGGCCGTTCAGGAAAGAACAGCCAATGTATCATTGATTCCATTTTTTAAAAAATTCCTCTTCTGCCCATCTCGCTGCAGTCTCTGCATTCCCGGGTCTCTGCAAAACAGACAATGCCTGGCGCCCAGCCCTGCTGAATAATCCTACACAAATTCACAAATCAGCACAGAGACTTCCAGTTCGTCCACACGCTCAAAAAAGAACAGGCTTTGGGGGTTTCCCTCATTTATTAACACCTAATTACCCAGCTCAGCAAACAGTGTGAGAGGACACACTTCATCAAACCCTCCATTTCCTGCGCTCAGATCTATGCTCAATATCACTGATACTGAACAATCATATTGTATATTGCACAGATACAACAAGTACAGGGGAATCCTACAACATCTATGTAGCTTCTATAGCCGTGAGAGCCAATTAAAGTCCAGCCTGAAATTATATTTGTTTACTGCCTGTATCGATAACCTGAGATATGCCAATAAAGGCTTTATTGTTGTTGTTGTTGTTGTAATTAAGGACTGGATCAGATCTAAATTCTCCACCACCAGAATGGAACTTTCCTGCCTCACCCCCACAGCCCGCTCATCTCCTTGAAGGGCATCGGTAAAAATTCCCCATTTATTCTGGTATCCAACCCTAAGCCTAAAGTGGTTCAGTTACACCATTTGATATTTTAAACATCTTTGACCTGCTGGAAAAACAAATGCAAACCAAACAGTTTTACTTGAATTATAATTGGCCACCATGAAAATTGACAGCAATGAGATCAGACCCTATTGGTGACTTTAAATTAACTATGATTTGACCTGTAGGCGTTGAGGAGACTGTTGCAAAAGAGACAGAGTGAGAACAAAGGTCAATTTCCACAAGCACAAAATACAGATGAAGCTCAAGGGTTTGGTTTTTCACATACAGGAGAGAGATGCATCTTGGTATGTATGTATGTATGTGCGTGATGTAACTACTTTCACACATTTATTGTGCAATCCCAAACAGTTACATTCTTCTAACTCCAATGACATCAATGGGCTTAGAAGAGTATAACTCTTCTTAGCTCTGCACTGTTACTTTGCAGGCCCCCAAGGCAGCTAACAATTTAAAATGTTAGAGATACAAATCACCATATTTAAAACCAACACAACAATTCAGAATTTAAAAGGAGGGCAGGGGGAACTGTAACCCAAAACTATCAACGGAGACAGCATGGCTATAATCTGCTCCCCAAACAGGCCGTACACTTTAATCCCTGTCAGAGATCTTCCTGTACCTGGGAACAAGGTGCCCTTCTCTCCTTTGGATGGTAAGAATTAAGCAGCTTCACATTCCGCACACCCTAACAATGATAATGTATTCCATTTCTGTACTGTCTGCATTGCCAAACGAAGGAGGATTTATTGTCGAAGGCTTTCACGGCCGGAGAACGATGGTTGTTGTGGGTTTTCCCGGCTGTATTGCCGTGGTCTTGGCATTGTAGTTCCTGACGTTTCGCCAGCAGCTGTGGCTGGCATCTTCAGAGGCTTAGCACCAAAAGACAGAGATCTCTCAGTGTCCTGAGAGGTCACTGAGAGATCTCTGTCTTTTGGTGCTACACCTCTGAAGATGCCAGCCACAGCTGCTGGCGAAACGTCAGGAACTACAATGCCAAGACCGCAGCTATACAGCCTGGAAAACCCACAACAACCATCGAAGGAGGATTTCTCTCCAAATTAGCAGTGTGGCCATTGCAGAAGTGAACTACTTTGCTGCTACTGTTGTTTGCAAGTAAATTGCATGGAAAGTTAAAGGAAAAACTAGAGGAACTTCTTGCAAGTCATGATGCAGCAATGGTTCATAAAAAGAATGAGATCCTTTTCTGTAAAATATTGGCTATACAGTGCATGTGCTGTCCTCTGACTGGTCAAACAATGGTATGAAAACAAATATTGTTATTACAAGGACAATCACTGAGGAGGTAAAGAGTGACTTCTGAGGTTATAGATTTTAGCCCAGCATAATCCCCACAAAGATAATCCAATACATTTTTGCCCAGCCTGTTCTTCAAGGAGCTCAAGATAGTTACCATACATGGCTCTGTTCTTATAAAACTTAAAAAAGCCTGTCTCAAAATCACCAACAGTGCCATCTTAAGCAAAGTTACACCCTTAAAAGTCCATTGAAGTTAATGGGCTTAGAAGGTGTTACTTGGTTTACAATTGTACTCTTAGCAGCTGAGGGGGGATTTGAACCCAAAGATCCCTGCTTCTAGTCTAATACTCTAACCATTATAGTACAGTGGTTCTCATCTGGCTTCTAGGGCTGTGCATGGGTGGGTTTACCCGAAGTGGGAAACAGATTCGGAATACCCCCAAATCCGAAGCGGCGATTCAGGGATCGCTTCAGTATGCTCCATGAAGATTCAGAGCATACTGAAGCGAGGGGGGGAACTCCCCCCCCAGGGAGACCCCACCCCCACCCCCGACCCCTGGGGAGATCCATCCAACCCCCACCCACTTACCTGGGTTATCAGCTGGGCGGCAGCGGCAGCACAAGGCTGCGTGGCCTGGAGCCAGCTGGCTCCTCTGCCGCCGTGCCACCGCCCAAGCCTGCGGGGTGGTGGGAAAGGCCGGAGCCACCTCCTCCGGTCCTTCCTGCCCCTCAAATGGCTGCGATGTGCCGGCACCGCAGTGGCCATTTGAGGGGCAGGAAGGGCTTTCTCCGCCTCCTCCAGCCCTTCCTGCCCCTCAAATGGCCGCCGTGGCACTGGCATGCCACAGCCATTTGAGGGGCAGGAAGGGCCGGAGGAGGTGGCTCCGGCCTTCCCCACCACCCTGCAGGCTCGGGTGGCAGCACGGCAGCGGCAGAGGAGCCGGCCTGGAGCCACCGCAAGGTAGGTGGCGGGGGAGGTGGGGGGTTAATGTTTAAAGGGCCCCACCACTGCTTGCAAGCAGCAGTGGGCCCTTTAAACAAGCCCCGAAGCTTTCCGAAGCATTTCCGAATGCTTTGGAAAGCTTTGCTTTGGTATTCTGAAGTGGGGCCAGCATGCTGGCCCCGCTTCAGGGAATACCGAAGCATTCCGAATCGGGTTGCTTCAGGTAACTTTACCCGAAGCAAAACCCGAAGCGCACAGCCCTACTGGCTTCCTATACTTTTTTTTTCTTTTCTGCATTCAACAGCAGAATGTATGAATATTAGTCATCTTCCTAAAGAAGAAACTTTCATACTGTTTTATATCATTTTAATAGCTATGAATATTAAATGCAAACTAGCATTCACATTTAATAGCCTGCACTCCCTGTTCATACAGTTAAAGACAGACACTTGTTTGTAATGGAACCCATAAATAAGGCAGCAGAAGTAGCTATTCTTTCATTTCCATATTTATAATTTAATGAAAACGGCAAATAATGTAGAATGCAATCAGCAGAAGCAAAATGGATTTTTTTTGCCATTACAACATAGCTACAGTTTTTTCCTCTTTACAGCTAATATACAAATACAGATATAAAAATGTAACGTGGCCTTTCATGGTTTGCATGAGACAAATCTTAAAAGTCTGTGCTTTTGAACACAGCAGAGATTTCAAAAGGAATGCAGTGGCTCAGCACAAAGCACAGGGCCACCCTAAACACTAGACAGATGGGACCCTGTTGCAGCTGGGGAATTTGTGGCTCAGCCAGCCAGTTCCCGGAGGCCTCTGCCTGTGCTACAAACAGAGGGCTAGACTGAACCAGCTTTTCCAGTCCTCAGAGGGGGAGGAGGGCACTCCCTTTGACTACCAAAAAGACTATGCTGGGAATTCATGCGGCCTGCAGGGACAAAAGCCATGTGGGACATGGACTGTAAGAAGGAAGGGGGAAAGGTGAGACTGATTGAAAAAGTCTCTCAAAATCAGGGTCCACACATTTCAGCTCACCTTTGTAGCCAGATATTTATCTCTTACATTTTAACCTTCAATTTTAACTAAACATTGACTCTCAGCCATTCAGAACAAATGCCAGTTACAAAAATGTGGCTTGGGGAGATGGTTCTTAGCAAGACTGGAGTCCAAGCATGAATGAACACAGTGCCTGGTTGCTTCCTCCATCCTCTCTGATGGCCTTATGAGAGACTTGCAGTCACCAGTTATATCCTCCCTTCCAATACAGAGAATTTAGGGCAAGGGATGGGTCAGCTTTCACTTTACACCAGGTTTTGAAGCTACTCAGAAGCAGCAGGAGAGATTCCAAGGGCACCGTGAAACGCCCCCTTCCCTGAACCACCTACAGACTGGACAAAGAGGGACGGTGCAGTCTGTCTCTCCCGTCTCTCATCAAATGAGATCCTTCCCTCATCCTCAGTAGTGTGGAGAACTTGGGGACTGTACTAGTCACCCAAAGCCGTGCAGTCAATTAAGAGGGCTGGTCCTCACTGCTGGTCACCTGGCAACCACCTTCTGTAGGTTTCTACCATGGAGTTAAAAGCCGCCTCCGCCACGAAATTAATCCCCACTTTCCTCAGAAGGAGAGAAATAGAGGGAGGATCAAGTTATTCGCTGTTTAAGTCTCTGAAGTCAACTTGGGCCATCTGCAAGCAAGGCCAGGACTTTCTTGGCAGCTGCTGGTTGAAGCTGGGCTGGACCAGAACTGAGAAGACATCTACAGCAAAAGAATGGGCCTCTCTATCCTCCTCAGCATTGCTTACCCACATAGATGAGAGGGTTCCAAGGTGACAATGGGGAAACAATCAAAAATAGTTTCCTGACGCTGCTGGAAGGCCCTCCTGGGAAATACAAGAGAAGGAAGCAAAAGAGCTTGCTCTTCGGCATTGCTACCGCCCTGGATCAGCTCTATCTACTCCCAGGCCTGTTTTTAAGATTACCAGCAGTTAGTGTTGGCTCCATCCCAAAGTTTGCTTCCCCTGTTTGGAGGCTGCATACATGTTCAGAGTCCTGCAGACTTTGTCACTTCTGGTATTTAGGGAAATGGATAGTATTAGGCCACTGGAGGAGCTCTGAGATTCTCACAAGAGAGCAAACATGGTGTAGTGCTTAGGGTGTCAGACTAGGATCTAGGAGATGCAGGTTCAAATCCTCATTCTGCCTTGGAAGCTCCCTGGGTGACTTTGGGCTCGTCACAACCTAACCTACCTTAAAGGATTGTTGTGAGGATAAAATGGAGGATGAGAGAATGTTGTAAGCCGCTTTGGGGAGAAAAATGCTGTGTAAATTAAGCAGATGGAAGATGAATGGAAGATGGATATATACATAGATAGATATATAGTAACTACACATTTTCTTAGCGAGAGTAAACTAGATCAATGAATCTTAATGGGAGCCATGTCCTCTACAAATCTTGTGGGACATTTAGAAGTTGGGAGTGGTGGTGCGTTCAAGATTTTATGCAGCCCCTTCTCCCCATTTGCAGTGGTTTTTAATAATCAGTGGTGAATAGTTTTATTCTGCTCACCCTGCCGTAACTAAGCATAAAACCCCAGATCCTATTCCCACAGAGGTCTCTAAAAAAATGTAGCACACAGCAAATAGAAATCAATTCTCTCACCAATCTACAGAAATGTCCAGAACTCTGAGGCCTGAACACACAAAACCAGAGACTGCGGCCAGATCCACTGAGTGACACAGTAGGTCTCAGAGCTGTTTCCAAAAGCATAACAGAATAGACAGAGTAGGCCAGTACACCAGTTTGGAGACGCTGGAAAGGCCAGTTTTGATATTATAAAACACACAAAGCCTACCCTTGCTTGGGCAACAGAGAAATATTTTGCACCTGTTATACTTTGGGCTGCAAGGGAAGACCACCCCCCTTTAGGGATCCCAGATTACTGAATTCACAGTCCAGAAATTGCAGACTAATTTACCAGATACATATCTTCAAATATTTTTCTCCATCCCCACAGATGGAAACAGCATTATCAACTTCTGGCTGAAAATCTAGGCTCCCACATCCCCAAACAAGAGGCAATTTTCTCCACAGCAGCTTCACTGGAACGGAAAATTCAATAGCAGTTCAGGTAACGTGCAAAGCAAAAGCCAGCACCAGGAGCCTGATAACTACAGAGCTGGCCTATCCAGGACAGAAAGAGAGAAATCAAGAAAGAGAAATCATCCAAGAGAGAAATCAACAGGAAACATAACATTATAAAAGTAAACCAATCTGAAGATATTGTTAAAAAGACAAAGAAGCCAGACCTTGCTATTTTTTACATGCAAAGAAAGTTATTTATATCACTGTACACAAAAATGGTTTTTAATAGCAAGTAGGGCATCACCACAGAGGTGTGTTCCCTTTTGGCATAATAGCCATGCATAACTCTTGATAACAAACCATTCCCACTATTCATCTCCAGGGAATTAAAGAAACAAGCAGAAAGTCTTTTTTAAAAATAAAAGATGCCAAGTCTAAGAAAATAAAGTGCAAGAAGGGACTGTCAAAAGATTGATGGTCGAAGGAAAGATTACAGAGGGCTTACAAGATGGGAAGAGAAAGGGAGGTTTGCTGTCAGAGGAACAAGAATGCTGAATGCCACTCCTGATACCACCAGCACCCAACCCAGAACAAAAAACAGGGTTGCACTTACCTGTAACTATTGATCATTGAGGCCTTCTGTGCAGGCACACACGGGACTGTGCATGTGCAGGCCTGCTGATCGGTAGGTTCTGTTGCTAAAATTTCCTCTGGGGGTGTCTGCCCCCTCCCAGAGGGTAGGCATGGCTTGTTTCCTGCTGAAACAGCCTGCTGTCTGGAAGGAGTGATGCCTTCAACCCTCAGTTTCTCCTTAGCCACTGGAACTCTCCAGGTAAGTAGTGAAGAGCACACAGCAGGATAGGAGGGAGGGCATGTGTGCCTGCACAAAAGACCTCAATGAACAACAACGCTGGTTGCAACTCTGTAAGTAAGTGCAACTCTGTTTTCATTTTCAGTCTTCTTTGTAGTCTCACATGGGAGATTAACAAGCCACTTACATGTGAAGGAGAAGTGCACTCTTCATGAGAACACTGTTTGCAGGACAGCTTAACCCACGGCTGCTTCCCTCCTGTTATGTACATCTAGGGTGGTATATAAATTGAATGTTGTTGTTGTTGTTGTTGTTGTTATTATAAGGTCACCCTACAAGGCCACTCACTCTTGGACCACCATACAAATTTATCCCATTTATTGGCATAAGATCTCCTAGCATTAGGCTAACATTCGGTTTACAAAGTATGCCATTATTATCCCCACAACAAAAACACCGTGAGGTGGGTGGGGCTGAGAGAGCTCCAGAGAACTGTGACTAGCCCAAGGTCACCCAGCTGGCTTCAAGTGGAGGAGCGGGGAATCAAACCCGGCTCTCCAGATTAGAGTCCCGTGCTCTTAACCACTACACCAAACTGTATCTCCTTGATCCTTTTGCGCCCCCTTTGGCTTCTCACTCTTGGACCACCATACCAATTTATCCCGTTTATTGGCATAAGATCTCCTAGCATTAGGCTAACATTTGGTATAACTTCTGCTACATCCTGAGGAAGGCTACCTACTTCAGAATTAAACAGGGCATTAGTTTGAGTCTGGGTATGTCGTGATACCTCACTCCTTGGTGCAGCAGATCCTTTACCAATGGTTAAGTGCTGAAATCTGCTGTTGGCCATTAGAAGTAGCCTGTGAAACCATGCTTGACATGGCCAGAAGGGTGGTATTATTATGCAACTCATTCTCTCCATCTGTATTTTCCTGATGGTGCAGGCTATGAGGGGTATGGGTGGGAAGATGTAAAATAGGTACCCTGACCATGTTAACTGGAATGCATCTCCCAGGGACCCTGAGCCCATTCCCCTCTGGAACAGAACAACAGAGGCTTTCTGTTCTCCTCTGTGGCAGACAGGTCTACGTTTGAGAATCTCCACTGCTGGAAGATCAGCCATATACATAACTTTCAGTGACCACCCATGAGTGGAAAAACCTAGCCTGCTCAGTCTGTCTGTATAAGACTGGATGTCCCCAGAACACAGATGGCCTGGGGGGAGACACGGTGTTGCACTGCCCAGTCCCAGATCAACAGTGACTCAGGGCAGAGGGTCCATGAAGTAGTGCCTCTCTGCTTGTTTATGTAGATGGTCATATAATTGTTCATAAGTATTTGGACATGTTTGTTTTGCATTATATCTGTGAAGGAGATGAGCACGGAATGAACCGCCCTAATTTCTAACCTATTGATATGTAAACTTCTCTCACTCTTCAGCCAAGTGCCGTTGTACAGTTCCCTTTTCTCGCAGCACTGACAACTCATTAGCCAACTCAGGTAAGGTATCTTGAGCAGATTTACAAGGAAGACTCAGACACTGGGAACTGTTTAACTCAATTTTATAACAGCTTCTGATAACTTCTAACACCCAAATATCTGTAGTGGTAGATACCCAGACTGTGTAAAAGTGGGTTAGTCTATCACTGAAAACAACAGATTCCCCTTGTATTAGTCAGAATTGCTTCTTATTTTGGCTTAGGTCCTTGCTCCCAGCCAATGAAACACGTTGTCTCAGTTTATGAGTGGACTTACACCTCTGGTACTGCCCTTGACAGGCAGACATTGAGTGATTATGAGGATACTGAGGTTGGTAGGGCTGGTATCTGGAATAACAACCTCTATACTGATGCTATTGCTGCTGTCTGTAGAAGGGTTGAAAACCTGATAGCTGAGAAGATGGCAACGCTCCATAGGACCTCGTGGTCTCTCGTTCTTCCACTTCTGGGATAGATACTCATCTGTTTTTGCAGAGAATAATATCTCACCCTTGAAGGGTATATCTTCCACCCTGATTCTCATCTAAATAGGTAGGGGTGTGGACCAGAACCATGTATGCCTTTGAAGAACTACAGCCAATGCTAGAGCCCTGGTAGAAGAGTCAGCCATGTGCCTTCCAGAATTTATCTGCTGTTTAGAGAGCCTAATCAACTCCCTCTTGGATCACCTTGACTAGAACTTTCTGGTCCTCTGGCAGATGGTCATTATACGCTGCCGTCTTATTCCAAAGGAATATCTGGTAAGTCCCCAGTTTGTTGTAGTGGTTAAGAGCACAGGACTCTAATTGGGAGAACCAGGTTTGAGTCCTCAATCCACTTGAAGCCAGATGGGTGACCTTGGGTCAGTCACAGCTTCTAGGAGCTCTCTCAGCCCCACCTGCCTTGCAGGGTGTTTGTTGTTGTGGGGATAATAATGACATACTTTGTAAACTGCTCTGAGTGGGTGTTAAGTTGTCCTGAAGGGCGGTATATAAATCGAATGTTGTTGTTATTAATAGCAGCATAATTAGCAATTTTTATGTTGAGGGCTGCAAACATATAAACTTTTTGCCCCAATCCAGCTTCTTTCCCTCCCTTTCAGCAGGCGTAGAAAGGTGGCCTTGCTTGTGCCTTGACTGCATCTCCTCTGTGACCAACAATGACAGAGGAAGATGGGTGAAAAGAAAGGGACATTTGCTTTCCTTTGTCTTATGAAGCCCTTCAGCCTACTTGGATGTTGGTAGAATAGAAGCTGGCTTCTCACATAAAACAGATGTCCAATTTATGAACCCTTTGATCACAGGAAACGTGATGTTGGCTGGGTTTCCTGAACAGAGGTGTTCTAGTATTTTGTCCTTGGGTCTTGGTTCAGAAGAAGCCAAATCTATGTCCAAGGAATTTGCCATTTGGAGCATTTGCTTGGCACAGAGCCAAAAGTCACATGTGGGAGAAACAGGTTCTTTATCTCCCACGGCCTCATCTGGTGATGGTTCAAATGGCAGACTTGGGCTCTGCTCCCCAGGCAGGGCTCTGGATCTAATTTAGGCAGATGAAAGGCCATGAATGATTTTGGAATGGAGTACTGTTGATGGTGCGCTTTGGTTGTGCAAGATCAAATGGTGATCCCACAGATTCTGCTCTGTAAGGTTCACCTCCTGAAGGTGGAGGCACTCCCTTGTATCATGCTGGGCATCTATGTGCACAGCAGCTCTGGTGCAAAATTTGTCCATGCCCCTGGTGGGCTGAGTACAAAGGACCCTGGGACAATTCTCCTTCTTCCTCTGAGGAACAAGCTGAGCAGGAACCCAAGCAAGGGGAAGGGGTACGTGGCGTCTCCACTACCTCCAGATCTCCAGCCTCAAGGTCTATGACCTGCATTCTGTGAGAACCCCTCTTATGCTTGGAGTGTTTCGATTTAGATTTGGCCTTTTTCCTCAGTGGTTCCAAGGATTCTGGAGTTGGCCCTTCTGTTCCCTCAGATCTATGCCTGATTGGATTCAGAATTGAGTGTGGATCTGCAAAGGCAGGTGTTATAGACGGGGCTCGTACTGCCTGATCTGATGGAACTGTCAAAGCCGATGGACTTTGAGTACTCAAAACTCATTGGTGTTGCCGGATCCATGATGTTGCCAGATCGGATGGACTTGGAGTGCTATCAGATCCTGTGCTCTGGGAGGGGGCACATGCCCCCTAAAGGAAATTTTAGCTACAGACCCCACCGATCAGCAGGCCTGCGAATGCACAGTGCCATGTGGGACTGCACAGAAGACCAAAAATGAACACTAGGTGCACAAAACCATCTCAACAACTCCATGTCAGAAACTCCAGCACCAGAATCTCACAGCCTATCAGAGACAGTATACATCATGGGCAGCCAACCTGTGGCACAAATGCCACTAGGGGCAAAAGAAGTAAGAGTCTGAGTATGGGCAGGATACTCATGGGTCTAAGCCAGGGTTCCTGCAGGCATCATGACACCTGCCAACACCATTCCCAGTGCCCACCAAGTGTTTTCAGAAAGTGGATAGGGCCAGGTGGAGCACTGGCCCAGCTAGGCTTCTGATTGGCCACTGTGGAGTTGATTAGTTGCGTGGATTTTTTAAAATGTTGCCTTGACAGCAGCTGAGCACAAGGATCTTCACTGTGTGACTGAAGATAAGCTGCAGCAGATATTTTGTGACCGTGCCCACCATGCTGTGCCAGAACTCCAAAGGTGCCTGCAGGCTCATAAAGGTTGGTCTAAGCTATGCATGGGATTAGGCTCAAATTCTTGCCTGATCTTTCCAGCTCTGTGCTGCAGCCTGCTCTGCTGGACCAGGGCTAGGTGATAGGCTCACAAGAGAGGCACTTTCATAATCAGGAGGACTTGTGGCACATGAGCCTCAAACCGGTGGTTTATATGGGCTCAAATACATGTCTACAGCCATGGTTAGGGTCATCAACTGGCCTGGAGAAAAATACCATGTAACAAAGGCTTAACAGGATGTTATGTCAAGTGATAGCATTTACCTTCAGGCCACAAAAAGCATCAATTGCTCATTTCCACACATTAAACCTCTATTAACAGAACAGGACATTTTCCCCCAGGCCAGATGGCAATACTAGCCAGGAGTTAAAAGCTTGCCATAAAAAAAAGAGGAAAGAGTTCTGGAAAATGTGGTTTCTGTTCCCTATATACAAAAATCCCTAGTGATCATTATGGCTCTTACAGCTGCTCATCCTCCAATCTGATATATGCCCTCATGTGCCAACAATGTCCTTCTGCTCTGTACATTGGACAAACCAGCCAACCTCTACGAAAAAGAATAAATGGACACAAATCTGACATTAGAAATGGAAACGTCCAAAAACCAGTGGGAGAACACTTCAATCTACCAGGGCATTCCACCAAAGACTTAAAGGTCGCTGTGGTTCAACAGAAACCTTTCAAAAACAAAATCCAACGGGAGGCTGCTGAATTGGAATTCATATGCAAATTTGACTCTGTCAAGCGGGGACTGAATAGAGACTATGAATGGTTATCACATTATCACAGGTAACAGATTCTCTTTACAGAGGCGTGATCTGGGGGAGCCCAGTGACGCCTGGTGTGGGCTTTCGGGGACCACAGTTCTCTTTGTCAGATGCAGCTGGCAGGGAGAGCTGTGGTTATTGAAGGCTTATACTACATAGGAATTGGATACTTTCACTGCTACAAACTAATACGGCAAACTGACTGCACACCAAAAGGAGATGTTTACATTTCCAAGCAAAGGAATGTTTTGATTGCCTCCACGCTAATTGCATTCTGTCCCCTTGTGATTTATGTCCCCTTCTTTCCTCTCTCTCTCTCTTCCCCCCTCCTCTTCTGTATCTGCCCAGTTTTGATCAGGCATCTGACGAAGAGAACTTGATTCTCGAAAGCTTATGCTACAATAAAATTGGTTAGTCTTAAAGGTGCTACTGGACTCTTTTTGATTATTGCAAAGACATTCTGAAATGTCACGAAATAGAAATAGCAAAGGGGGAAAGACACAAAGAAACTCCAAATGCTTGTTTTCAGTTGTAATTATTTCCATTGCTTGTTATCCCCCCCACCCCCGGAAAGAAGTTGGTAGAAAATGGCTGAAACCAGAACCGTGTATAAGAACAACTGGCTGGATGCAAGCCTGCTCTATGGGCAGCATGGCTTCAACCCACTTCACAGATTCATCAGCAAAGGAAATTATCACCGATAACCTGCTTTGGGTACCCCTGTTTTCTGAGATTAGGTGGTTGGCAACCTGAGGGAGGGTCTTCTCAGTAGTGGCACCAAAACTCTGGAATTCGCCCCAGGGAGATTGCCTGTCCCTTGCTGCTGCTGTCTTCAGCCAATGCGTAAAGATTTTTTTTTTTTTGCTTGGCATTCCCACAGTGATCTGTCATCTCTCCTCAATGTTTTAACTGTTAACTTTTATCTTTAGTATATATTTTAAGTTCTGGTTTTAAATTGTTTTAACAATGTATTTACATGTTGCTTTTAATGGATTTCAGGATGATATTTTAATGTATGAAAGTCCCCTCTTCCCCCCTCGGTTGTCTCCCCCACATGCTGAGCTTTGGAACAGGCAAGAAACAGCACAAGAGGGTGCCCTGCTGGTTTCTGCTTACCTCAAAGTCCAGCTTGATATGAGCCTCAACCCCAAGTTCTTTGGCCCACAAAAAAATTGGGGGAGGCAAGCAGAGAGGGGACAACCACAAATGATGCCTGGCTGTTTTTATGCTGCTGGCTTGCTTTTAGTGGTTTGCTGTCAATGTTGATAATTTATGTTGCGTTTATGATTTAAAGCATTATTTCTACGTATGACCCATCTTGAGTGAGCCTAGTAAGCTAGGCTAAGTTTTATGTAACGCTTTGAGGCATTATGGCATGTACCTCTGGAAGTATCTATGGATAATGGCTGAATTTCCTTCTGCCTTTAGGATACCTATTTGCATAAGCCTTTAAACCACAGTATCCAAAGCAATCACGGAGAAGCAGATAGATCTGTCAGATTGTGTATCCCTTTCTAAGTTTTGTTGCACCATAAAGATGCAAGATTTATTCAGAACCAGACAGAGCTGAAGAGAACTCGACTGACCATGCAGACTGCTCTCTGGTCCTAAGATAAGCACAGTATAATTTTTTTTAAAAAAAATATCCCTGGCAGTTTCTTAAATAAGACACCTCTAGAAGATGCTCTCCAAAATTCCTCCTCCCAACGAGCTTACTGTTAGGATGCTCTCTAAAACAGTTCCTCTGAAGCTGACTTATTTTTTAAAAAGTTTTATATCACATTTTAGACCAAAGAAAACAATCCCAACATTTCTTGTTAAAAAACAGAACTGAAATGAAGGATTAACAAAACTTGGGCCTTTTTTGAGTAACAAGAGGGGAAGAAAGGCATCATGACAGAGGTCCATAAAGTCATGGAGCAGAGAAAAATCTTCTTCTCCTAGTACTAGAACCCCAAGTCCAGCTAAATGCATTGACAATAGGCTCAGACTTGACAAAGAGCCACCACACCACACATGAAACACACTAAGATCTGGAGAGCTCCTTGCTTAGTTATGAACACATGAAGATGCCCTATACTGAATAAGACCATTGCTCTATCAAGGACAATTACTGTCAGAATAGACAATACTCTAACGGGCAGTGGATCTCCAGGGTCTCAGGTCTTTCACAGCACCAAAACCTGGCACATATTTTAAAAAGTCATCCCAGGGACTGAAGCTGTAACCTTCTACAGGCAAAGCTTTACCTCTGCCCCACATGCTCCCCCCACACCCTCAGACTGCTTTTAAAAAGGACCATTTATATTAACAGAAGAGAGCCAACGATTAGCCTAACAGCTAACTATAATTCTCATATTCAGCAAGCCATGGGATGGATCCCTCTATCATGTTCCACTTCTGAGCTTCCTGGCCACTGTTAGAGACAGAATGCTGGAGTAGGTGGACCAGATCCTGGTCTGATCTAGTACAGACAGTTTTACATTTAAGTTCAAATACATTTCTGCCTCAATGCTACTGCCGAAAGCTAAGCCAGAAGCTACCTCTCACTGCAACAGATTCCCTCAATAAAAACATCAATAGGACAAAATGCCATGCCCACAGATGCTCCAACCTCCATACATTTGAGGATAATGCTGACCACGCATAACAGGAGACTGAGGCATGTAAGTGACACCAGTTCACGGACGTCATTGGGAGCCGGGTCCTTTTCTCTGCTCACTTCCAATAGCCATAGATACGATTTCCCCAGCATCTGGATATAGAAGGGTATCTAACATTCAAGCTTTTCTAAATGCGTCAGTCAAGATAAATTTTTAATCATCATTTAAATACATTTTCCACCCTCTGGTCTTTCTAGAGTTTCACCATTGCATAGGAAGGACATGTCACTAGAACAATTCAACCCTGCTTCCCACATGAATGCCAACTGAAAAAACAAGGAACAGTTTCTGGGTCACACACTTGGGTTCTGTGCTGTCATTTGAAGTAAACGTCATTGCATAAGAGGTGAGGTGATATAACTAGTTTCCAACACAGTTTGCCCCCCAAAGAGAACGAAATAAAATTATCTGCCAAAACCCTTCTATGGCTTGTTCTACATATGCAGCAGAAGGGGGTGACTGAATTTTGAGGTAGCAGAATGGGTTGTACCACACTAGGCTGCAGATGTGGGAAAGACAGTATTTTCAGTACTCTCCATTATAAAAAATTCCCTGCAAATAAAAAAAAAAATAGCACACCAGGAAAGAAGGTTCTAGAATAGTCCTCCTTCATGTGCAGAACCACTTTTCCACTTAGAGGAAATTATCAAAGTACAGGAACTATGAAAAACGTAATCCCCCGTCTGTAATCTGAGGTGTCACAGACCATTCCACCATTTTTGTACTCTACTAACTCATCACCTCATTCTGATCCACACATAGACTAGGCCTCAGTGAAGTAACAGGAACCAACCAGGAGACCCAGCAGGGATGAAACACATTCAGAATTCTTAAGCAAGTTGTAAAAAAAAAAAAAGTAACAAAACATTCATAAAGACCTGATGAGTACAACTGAGAAAATGAAATAAGAGACTTGTCCTCTTAACTGTTGCCTAATGTACTATACAGGCAGGGCTTTTTTTCAGGGGGAACGTGGGGGAACGGAGTTCCGGAACCTCTTGAAAATGGTCACATGGCTGGTGCCCCCCCCCCCCCGATCTCCAGACAGAGGGGAGTTCAGATTGCCCTCTGCGCCACCAAGTGGCTCAGAGGGCAATCTAAACTCCCCTCTGTCTGGAGATCAGGGGGCGGGGCTACCAGCCATGTGACCATTTTCTCCAAGGGCAACCCACTGAGTTCCACCACCTCTTTTCCCAGAAAAAAGCCCTGTATACAGGTAAAGGCTAATAACAACACTGCATATTACTGAGCCTGAACCAGGCACTGCAAGGGGAGTGCTTAACTGTTGGTATATAAGCTTACAACGAGCAGGTGCTTTGTCCTCTGAAGGGAATAAGATACTTTAGAGCCGGCCTTGACCTCTTATTTGAGATCACCAGATCTATTTACTGGAACCTACTCTGCTTGCCTTTCCTTGGAGCTGACTCAAGATGTGGGGGGGGGGGGGGGAAATGCCCCTGGAAAGATTCCTTCAGTGATAGTATATACCAAGGCCATCAGTATGCAGCCCGTGGGCCACATATCCCTAAGCAGCACAGAAATTCATGACTGCATATAGCCCAACATGCTGGAAAACAAGAGTTTCATTCAGAGGTATGCAAATGCTCTGACATACAGCGCTGCTCTCAAGTACACACAATTTAAAAGAGACTCTGCTTAATTTTAGAAAAGTGAATGGCCACTTTGTTTCTTTACCTAATACCTAGAAGACTATGTGCAGAATGCAAAAACGCCTCTGCCATTTCTACAGCAAAACCTGAATAATGAGATAGAAAAAGGAATTAAGTGAAATCTTTAATGAGCAACCTACACTGGTATAACCCAGTTGGTACCTGTGAACCACTCCAGTTTAAATGGTCAGCATGTGACCACTTAAGATGAATGCATTAGACTTTGTTTTAAACATGGCCGTGTACATTCTCCATCCCTCCACCATACCACATGGATCATCTCATTAGATCTGCAGAACTACAGTACTTTCCTCTCCGTGTACGACTGAAATGAAACAACCTATTACCAGTACTTTGCATTTTGGAGGTACTGTTGGTAATGGTAGAATCTAAGGACACCACTTGACAGTGTAGAGGGGCTAACAAGAGGTGGTACCTTCCATCATTCATGTTCGCTACTTTAACATTTTGCATATCTGGCAGGGATCCAGCACTATTTTTATTTTAGTACATAATGTACATGTATGCATCCCATGCAATCTATGCATTATATAATAAGAATTTAATCTTCTCTGCAGATCTTGAAACTGGTGGGTGTTCCTAAGGAAAACAGTACTCTGCTACAGGTAAAAAATGTTACCAGATGAATAAACCTGTCTTTACAGTACTCAAAGCACTCCCCCTGTCTAGTGCTGGAGTAAACCCCACGCCTGGTGTTTGATTGATAGCAACAGTACTAAGGAAGCCATCCCACAGAAAAAGATTAACCCTCCATTGATCCGTTTAGAGATGACACAAGTCTAGGAGGTGAGCCCATTTCCTTCTCATCACTAACACGATGCAATGCTGAAGTTTTTACTTGGGAAATAAAGGAAGCATTTTAAAAAACCCTCTCTTATACAAAAAGCCACACATTGTGGTAGACACAGGAAGGAAATAATGGCAGCCTTCAACTGTCTGGACGAGAATGAATGAAGGTTTCCTGACTCTTCCGCTCTCCTGCTCTACACAGGGCTTACTTACTTACTTACTTATTGCTACACATCATGCAAAAAAGTGGTTCTGGCTCGCAATACATTTGAGATTTCTGTTTCTTTTCTGTCAACCACAGCTCACCTGCACTTTATTTGCTGTCAAATCTGTAACAGACAAGGCCAAATGTGAGAGCTGAGATGTTGCACCATCATCCTAACCCCTGTAAGTGGAGAGCAAACAGTACCAACATGTCTCAAAACGTAATCAACTCCTTTTGTATCGGGACAGTCTGAATACCACCTTTAAAATCTAGGGTAAAATATTTCTTGTGCTGTTACCCAACTGTTCTTAAGTGAGGAGAGCCTCATGAATCAATCCACAAAAGGTACTAGCCAATAAAAACATTTAACTTGCCCGCGTGGATGTTCTTATGCGAGTCACTAAAGGCCTGAAAGGAAGCAAGAGTGGGTAAACACTCTTTAAATTAACAAAAGCTTCTGTGTCTGGTTCTTTGGAAGAGACTCTTATGTACTATAGGTGACTAGAAGAGTGCCTATTAAAAGCCTTAATTAAGAGGTGTCTTCTAGCACCCCAAATAATACTGTTACAGTCAAATCTATTTTTAATTATGTTTTTTAAGTCTATACTTTGCTAAGAAGCAAAATATTCTGTACAACCACTAATTAGGAAGGGAACTGCCTCCCAGGCTTCCCAGGACACAAGATTACACTTCACCAGCACTAGCTAACTATATCTACTTTCCTAGCTGTGGAATTAGGAATTTACATACTATAGCCAAACCTCACCCAACCCCCAGCCAATAAATCGACCAACATAGACATGTAGACCCAAGAACACTAGCTAATGTGGGGATTTACAGACTGTTTATCACAATTCTTCTAAGCGTTATTATTTTTATTACTGTTATCCATGAGTATTACTGAACAGCACCCTGGACAGCATCTCTGAGCTACTCAGTAAGATAGAAAGTCCTCCTGTGCATGTACGCACACACAAAATCTGTGTCTCCTCACATACCCAGTTTCCATTATAACTGCACATGACATCAATTTACTGAATTAAATTATGAGAAAACTAATCTAATATTCATTTCTAAATAGCTAAGACAACGATTTATCAAATCTCCACATACCGTTATCTACATTCATAGATTCCAGAAATGCAAATATTAAAAACTGAACACGAACGGGACTATCAGGATAAGGCAAACACAGCAAAGGAGAAGGAAACTCTCAACTCATGAAAATAGTGGAAATAGCCTGGATGTGCTATAGTCAGTGAAGAGGGAGTGTATCATAAGAATACAGACCAAGCAGTAGAGATACAGGGTGAAAACGTTTTCATTTCTAAGAGATCACTGTTTCATAACATTAACATCAATGAATGCCAATACAGTATCAGGCAAGCCTGGAAGTTTCAAAGTTATAATTCGTGTTTTGTCAGGTTATGATCCCTAGGAATTGTGCAAGAATACAAGCAAGTTTTATTGATTTGTCAACTGGGGTGGGGGAGGAATAAAGCCAGATATGTATAATAATTTAATAGAATCTCAAGTTATGAATTCACCTGATTGGCTGTGCAGGTCACATCAAAACCAAAACTAACATTCTTATTTCTAGGTCTATCACAAGCATGGTAAATACTTTAAACACCAATCTGAGGTGGAACTAACAAGTGCTGAAAGTGAAACTAGAGAGTGACAGCAGAAACGAGGTGCCCCAGTGACCTCTGCGGAAAACAGTTAAATTGCTGAAATAGAGGAGTGGACAGCCATATCTGCAGCATATGCACAGTTCTCTGAGTGTGCTAAAATTAGTGTCAACAGTTTTCAGTGCCTTTGGTCTTTTTTCCTTACATTCACACAACATAAGGGAAGTGCATGCCATATAGCCTTTAAAGCTTTGTAAGTATTATTCTGATAAAAATAACTCCCACATAACATTTTGTTCAAACATAACATTTAAAGCACGCTTGAGCTATGCTTGCCTAAGCAAATATTTCAGTTCAAGTATTTGTTGCTATTGAGTCAGGTACGGGGCTTTTTTTCTGGGAAAGGAGGTGGTGGAACTCAGTGGTGGAACTCAGGACCGCACAATGATGTCACTTTGAGTCAGCTGGAACAAGGAGAGAGTTTTTTAAAGTTTAAATCACCCTCAGTGAAAATGGTCACATGGCCGGTGGCCCCGCCCCCTGATCTCCAGACAGAGGGGAGTTTAGATTGCCCTCCGCGCCACGCTGCGGCGCACAGGGCAATCTAAACTCCTCTCTGTCTGGAGATCAGGGGGCGGGGCCACCGGCCATGTGACCATTTTCAAGAGGTGCCGGAACTCCGTTCCACCGCATTCCCACTGAAAAAAAGCCCTGGGTAGAAGTCAGAATAAAGTAGTCAGATCAACTTCTATTTAAGGCAGAGAATTATTTTTTGGAAACTTTTCCAATTCACATTTTCCAAGAAACCCTTACGAGTAGTGAAGCTGAAGGTCATGAATTAAATCTGGCTTCTACTGCAAACTCAGTAGGGGACTTTTTATTTTTTATTTATTTCATCTACATCCTGCCTTTCTCCCCAGTGGGGACCCAACCTGCTTATATTGTCTTCCTCGCTTTCATTTTGTTCTCACAACAACCCTGTGAAGTAGGCTATGCTGAGAGTGACTGCCCCAAGACCACCCAGCAAGCTTTCTTAGCGAAGAGGGGAGTCAAACCTGGGTCTCCCAGATTCTAGTATGACACACTAGTACTGGATCTCTTTTGGCAAACTGCCACATCACATTACCAATCCCTCCTCTGCAGAAGGAAAATACTGTTGAGTTTGTTGTGAGGATTGCTGAGGTAATGGATTGGAGCCAGAGAACTAAGTGGAAGAAAGACAGCCACCTCTGCTCCTCCTCAAATGCTTTGCCAAAAGGTCAGGCAGGTTCTATAGCAGTTTACATCCTTCCTCTTGAGCAAGAGGAAGAACATCTTTGGATTGAAATTCCTGAGGAATCTGGTGCAGCAAAAACCAACAGAAATACTGAGGCACCATAAAGTTTTACTATTTTTGTTGTTACTGTGGACTAGAGCCAACTTGCATTCAGTTTTACTTTTCTTGCAATCTTCTAGAGTATGTGAAACAGCTGAGATCAGAAGACACACCTAGTGCATGTGCAGGCACAGCTTCAAATACAATGAGCTCTTTCAGCACTACTGTACCATATAAAACTCTAACATTATTACAGCACATTAATCAACAAGCCAATTCAGTGTAAATCAGAGGGAATTCCCAAAGAGTTTTCAGTATGTTCAGATTCAAACTTCTTGTCTTACTACAAACCTCTTGTCACATGTAAATGCCATCCACATATGCATAATCTTGTGTGATTAAACAACTTAAGATTCCCCCTCCATGCGGAAAATGTTTTTACTGCTCAAAATTCAGACCATGCTAAAGTTCTGAGTGCAGGCATTCAAGACTTGCTGTCACGGGCCAGCCAAACAGCTAACAGCTGGCAGGCGATGGAAATGTTAGGCATAAGCTTGGTACACAGCAGCAACAGGACACAAAGTGAGAAAATCACTGTTTTGTCTATAAATATTATGAAGTCAGTATGCATACTAGAAAAACAAGGTTCTTCAGGTTTATAAAACATGGACTCTTCCTCTTATCCTGACAGCTTTGCAAGGTACAGAGGCAGAACATTCTGATCAAAAAGTGACAATATACCATGCACTTCACATTGCTAAACTTTGAGCACTAAGAGCCCCATGCAAATATTGATGATATGGTAGATGGATCCCTTTCCATTCTTCTCCGCATGATTTTGTTAGAGTTTTGTATGCTTTTAAGCTGCAAACCAGTACTTATTTTTTGTAGCTGCTATCAATTTCAGCTTATTGCAAAATGCAATGCAATGCCCACCCCCCAACACATTATGCATGATATTGTATACAAACAATCACCTCATGCCTTTTAGTTCCGATGACCCCAGACACTTTACGGAATTGATCATGCATTGAAAAATACCAGCAGTGAAAGCCAGAGGGGCCCAGAGATAAACACAGGCCTTCAGCAGAAAGTCCGGGAAGGCTAACTAACCCTTCTTAATTTTATTCAGGCAGCCGGAGTTGCAGAAGGAGCGAACGGATCCCGACTCCCAGCAGCCCCTAACCTTCATTCCCGCCGCTGGATGGCTCTGGCAGAAGCTACGGCTCTGGGCATTACTGTTAGGCTGAGGTTTTGGGGTTTTTTTTAAATAAAAAGAACACTACTAATATTTAAGAAATGTCCTTATTCAGTTACGAGCTGGGCTGCTGCAATGGTGTTCTCAAAGAGGCACACTCCACATTACAGATTCTGGCCACATGCTGCTCTCGCAATACATTTAGCCCCATGGATCTCCCAGCAACCATCAAGCCGCCTCATTATACCACAATGCACCACAGCTTACTTCAGTGCAATAAGGCAATGCTTAACTCCATCAATGCTGGGAAGAACGAAGCAAAGGAATTGGGGGGAGGTATACGAATACATACTGCATTGCTCTGCTGCCGTTTCTCCTTAACAGTCTGTGCTTTTGGAAAGTCACATGGAACACAAGAGGATGACACAAGCTATCTGGGAAAGTAATTTGGAAGAAGCTCTGGCTCTTTAAATCCTTGTAGAGGTTATTTTTAGGACATCTGCCTAGAGTAGGCATCAAACTTATTTATCTTTTAAAAAAAAACCCCTAACATAGTATTTTCCACATTCTCTCATCTTGAAAAGGAGCCTGAAAACTAAGGTCAAAAGAAAACCCCCATAATTTAGTATCCACTTCAAAAATAAGCTGCCTAAGGGACACATGTCTCACCCCTCTCCTGCATGTGAAACTTGGACTTTCCCAAACCCGAATATACAGCCCTTCTGAGGAGCTAGAGATTTAGAAAGAATCTGTTTGGAATCAAGCGATAGTAACTGCAGCAATCTCACTGCAATAGCCCTCATCAAAATGATAGCTCGCTGCTAAACAACAGTTTAGGGAGATGATGAAAACAGGAAAGCAACCACACAATGTATAACAAGCATCATTTGAATATTCCTGCCTCCTGAAACATTAGGGGGAATTTCCTAAGTTGTAAAGCAACAAAGCCCATGTCAGGATCAAATGTTCAGGTCCAGGGGAGACAAAGAGACTGATGGCACTCCCTCTTGCCCTTTTATCTTGACCCCCATCTCCGAAGTTTGTATACGTGCAAAACACTGCTACAACAGAGTAACAGAAAAGCTTCCATCGCTAGCACACAGATGGTGATAAAATGCCACACATTTGCTCACAAAAGGATGGTTTTTCATCGCCATATTTTAAGTAAAAAAGAAACTGCAAATTTCATGAAACTGCTACATAAATGACAGTTTCTCCAGAAAAAAATACCCCCACAACCAACTCTATTGAATTATTCCAATTTAGTTCCCTACAAGAATGTACTAAGAACAATTTTTGCTTGAGTCAATATTCTAGAGGAAGTAATCATTGCCCATTTGGTTATGTTTAGCATTCATTATTTGATGCGCCAGTAAACATTTATGTTGCATATGCCTTATTCTTAGTGCACAAAGCAGTAGAAATGCATTTTTCTTACATTTGTTATCTATTGTTGAGTGTATTTCTCCTAGTTATACCTTAGTTCTCACATTGTGCATGAGACACAATGTTATTTGAAGAATACAAATATTGAGACTCCACAATTGTATATATTGTTTGGATTTTTTTTGCAGTGAGTAGAGTGCATCAGTCATAGAAATGGAAGGTATGGGACAAAGTTTATCTATAGAGATTGCTGGCAAAAAACCCTGACAAACCCTAACAACTCCTCCTAATTTGCAATTGCATTTTACATTTACTTACGTAACTCATGAGAGCTAGAAACTTTCTCTTTTTGCAGAGTTCAGAGCAAACTATCACGCTACATTTTATGGATGATGATGGCAACAAGCATATGAGAACTTTGGTTGTTCGAAGAGGCCACATGTTGGTTCCTTTCATTAAACTGTTTCAATTTCAGAAATAATTGTCAATGGACAGGGAAACCTGCATGTGGCCAGCACAGCACATCACAGCCTTTAGCAGATTTCTCTGAATGCCCCTTTATATCTTCCACAGCATCTATCCACTCTACCCTTCATGATGGCCTTGAGGCCATGAATTTTTCTAGGCCCTCTACTTTAGATGGATCAATGGGTACAATCCAAAGCTACAAATACACTGGCAAACTCTCATTCTAAACAGCTCAACAAAGCCTCTAGACATAACTGAACTTTCGTTGTTGCTGCTGGCAATGTTCCCTCTCTTCCTGCAAAGCTCCATGCCAATAGAGGCAGCTGAGAGAGGGCTGGGTGGCAGAGCTCCGAGGTTAGAATTTTTGGACAAAAGAGACTGCTGAATTCAGTAGACCAATGCACCTTCGACAGAGATTGGGGGGTGGGGGTGGGATGCTTTCCTTACTGTGAATCCCACTGCCAGGGAGGCCTTGCAACATGTACCTTTGCCATTTGAAGTAAGGTGAACAACCTCAAAAACAGCGAAGTGTTGAGGATGACACAAAACCTGTTCAACCCTTTGGAAAGGCTTATTTAGATCATTCTGGAAAGTTTTACGAGACTAGTTCTCATTTCAACACACTAATAGAGCAATGTGAACATGAGTTTTAAATTTTATGCCGTTTTATTGTTGCCATGGTTCTGTATAGTTGTTGTTACTGCCAACTTGTAACATGCCCTGAGCCTTCTTCTGTAAAGGAGAGAAGTGGGGACAGTCCATAAACGAAAAACAAGCAGCTAGGCCTGAAAGTCTAACCATGCAGAAGTTAGTGTGAGCTGCCCCTAATAATATAATTGAGGGCAGGCTTATGTTCCCAGAGTGAATAAAGAAGAGACAAAGTAAAGAACAAATGGGAGAGAAGCTGCCAACTCCATCCGCATAGTACCAGACAACATAGATGCTCTCTGCAATCATCTGGAGGTATCAATATACACATCTATTATTAATAAAAAAATTAATAAAAGCCCAGCCAGATGGAAGCACAGACTAATTTCAGGCATTGGCTAATGTTATTAATGGCAAGAGTATTGTTGGTTCCCCCTCCCCAACATATACAACTGATACAAATGAAAACAAAACATAATACACCAAATATTATTTTAGTACCTCATTCAGTAAAATGTAATAGCTAACTCTTCCAAATAACGACTTCACGTGCATGAAATGCCCATACACAATGCTTATGTACAGCTTTCCCCCAAGCTACCAGACATCTGACCCTCATCCCAGACAACCACAAGTAGCCAATTTATCAATCAGTGATAGGTTAACGTAGGGTGCCTGCTCTTATGTACAACTTCATTTCCTGGAACACTAGTACAAGCTTAACGAATCTACCAAGATCCCTTTGCCTGCACACCCTAGCCAAAAGGCTGAAAAGCTATCTAGGGTAGGGCATTTGACCAGTCAAAAGAGATTTGATCACTTGGCCAGTCAAATATTGTTAAATAGTGGTCAAGTATTTTTATTTATTCACAAATTTATACCCCACATTTCTCCCCAATCGATGCCACCAAGGCAGCTTTTACAGTATTAACAAAAATTATAATCAACAAATTACAGAATCAAATGTGTTAACTTAAATGTGGGCAGTGACTTTTGACAATGACAGCTTGTGCTCTTTGCTGCTGTTATAGCAGACGGCCATTAAGAGAGCATGCTATTTGGTCTGCCCCTAGCTGCTACACAGCCATAACTAGGGGGGCAAGCAGCCTTCATTGTTAACAAACGACACCTTAATGAAATTGAAGAGATAAGCTGGGACATTTTTGGTTTCAAACAATCTTTAACTGTTTTTGGCTGCAGTCAAATATTAAGTAAAAAAATAACTTTATCAAGATTTTTAATATAAACACTCTGTAAAGACAGGAAATACAGGCCACCAGTAACTGAAGAATAAGGAATTATAAGCAATGTTGTAAAATCACCAATGCACGATAGACATGGTACTGTCTTAATAAACAGGCATAAGCACAGGTTACACAAGAGTGAGGTAGAATCATTTTGCTGAGTTAGAAAGAGGAATACCTGGCCGGGGGTGGGTGGGGTGGGGTTGGTCCATCATATTTATGATTATTACTCAAATAAGAAAAATTATTTACTTTTGATTTCATGGATGTACTGTTCTGCCCAGCATCTACAGGCCCTTTCTGAAAAGTTCTAAGCACTTAATTTTTAAATAAGTGATCTTGCTTAGAGTCCCTGCATGTGTACAGAGGGGGAAAGAAAAATGCTTAATTTCGAATCCTGCCCCCAGTCTTCAAATAAGTGATTTTGCTTAGCATCCCTACTAAAGAAAAATAATGAATTTCACATACCACTCCCAGTCTTCAGTAGTGCGAAAGACATGTGGGATACATGATCAGCATTTAGGATTATGCTCACAGGTAGAACAAAGTCTCTATTTAATTGAAAATAAGTATGTTTCATTATAATTACCTATTAGTATGCCAGCTTGTTCATGAAAATGTGCCACTTGCAGGAAATGTATGAAAACTTTTATTTAAATCTATTTTGCCTTAATGCAAATCAATCCATCCTTCCTGATACTTTTTTGTTGGACAAGGGACCTTCTTACATGCATACAAATAGCTTTCCTATCTTTACAGGGTATGCAACACTAGTTTCTCTAAAACTAAACTCTTGCTTGTAGAATTGAAAACAAAGGAAGACTTGAAATTATGCAGTAATCACATGGGCATGGTGGCCCCTGCCCAGTCTTTTTGTCTGCTTCTTCTAACAATGTAGCCCAGCTGTGAGTTCCCCTCCCAGGCTAAGAGACTGTCCTGCAGGAGGATGGGTGCTGTCCTAAATACCCTAAGCAAGTCCAGATCCTTTCTATGGTTACTCCACCATGTAGCTGAGCTTCTTACATTAAGGTAAGGACTCCAAGCTTTTTTGGAAAAAGAAGAAGGGTTATGCTCACCATCATGAATGAGGTTGTGGGCTCCTGATTAAGGTGCTATCCACAAATAAGATGGTTTCCTATGTTACTCCCAAATCAGACAGACATGGATTCACTGTGATTCAGGAGATATCTGTTACTGCCCTGTGCTGGAAGTACTTCAAGGCCAAGAGAGACACAGAACTCTTGCTCAAGAAAATTGCAAAAGATCTTGAGCGCTTGTAGAATATTATTTGAGAGATCCCTATTAAAGTCAGCACTCTTCAGCTCCAAAAAAGAAAACTCAGTTGAGATAAACAAGTAATCTGGATTCTCCTTTTACATACAAACTGTCACTGTACTGCTTTACATACTTCACTTGTGCCAGTATAGCAAATCCGTATGTTTAAAAAGCCAATCCAAAAGATGCGCTGAAATCCTATTAGCAAGCTCCACGCCCTCTCAAGTATTAATGTGTTTATCTGCGATCATACAACTAGAAGTGCCCCATGGCCAAAATACTGCCCAGTGCAAGATGGCATTGGAGATGGCTATAAATATGCAGCGATCTCTAAGACAAGGGTTCCTAGAAGGGTGCCTGTGGTCACTGGAGATCTGACTGGCTCTGCAGATTAAAATACCATTGTTTCTGCAACATGCCACTATAGTGTTAGTTTTCTTCTCCCTCTCCCTCTCCTTTCCCAGAATATTTTAAAAACATGTTCCTCTTGTCCCCTGCGCTTGCACTTCCTTGCTGTAGGTACATAGTTGGCTCTGCCTTCCACAGTGCCCATTTGTGTTCCGCCTTCCACAGCAGCCATTATGTGGTTGTGCCTACCACCCTGAGCCAGAATTTCAAAGGTGCCCACAGGATCAAAAAGTTTGGGTAACCCTGCTCTAAGGGCTAGTCAGAAAGAAAGATGAACATCCACAGGCAGATCAATAGAACTCAGAGAGAGAGATTTGGTTGAATATGCTCAGGGGAAAGGTGGCCCATTACTTCAATAGTGGAACGACCCACTATCGCTGGCAAGGAACACTGTGCTCCAGAAATGTCATACTGACAATAAATCTGCCATTAAATGTCTTAATGCTTGGACACTAAACTCCCACTGCTCTTCCCAAAATCTATCTACATTTCATTTGTATTAATACACACGAATAGCATGAAGATACAGCACAGGGAGAGGACCTGTTGAATGAATATCTTGCCACCTGCCCATCTCACTGTTCTTGTCTTCTTGCTAATAACAAATTAAAATATAACTGTGAAAGCAATAGAAATCAATAGAAGACCAGTATATAATTGAATCAAACAAACAGAAGTGAAAAACAAATAGCACTCCATAATATTAATTTGTTATACTAATGGGGTGCTTTGTATGAAATTATACCACTAAAGAAGGACCTTTGGCAGAAATGCATCTGGTTCTGGTTCTATACATATGAAGATACCCGTATATCTGAAAATTGTACATCCTGAATATACAATGGTATGTTACTAATATGCTGAACCACTGTTAATGTTTTTAGCTATTTCTTTTTTCCACCTCTGTTTGATTTAAATTATATACTGGTTTTATATTGATTTGTATTGCTTTCATAGCTATATTTTAATGTGCTACTTTGGTGCAACCTCTTTGGCTATCCTTCCTTTGTGCCTCCCCCCTTTTTGTTTTCCTTGTCTCCTTCATGTCTACAGATATTAAAGGCCCAAGTATGGCCAGGGGTGCAAACCTTTTAGCACAAGATGCAGGGCAGTAAGTCAAAGAGTACTTGAACCTCAGATCTTAGCCCGTGGTCAGTAAAAAGACTACTGGATTCAGAACCTGCCCAGGATGTGGTTTTGTGGGGGGAGTCATTTGTTTGTATTTCTGATTAATTTATTTAAATAAAGTATTTTTGTAAGTCACTTTGAGTCCCTATCAGGGAGAAAAGAGGGAAGGGGAGAGAGAGAGAGAGAAGAACAGATATTAGCTTGAACAGCAACTCTTCAAAGCTATTGATATCAGACCATAATTATCAATAAACACTGGGGGGGGGGATTTAATCACTCCAACATGGTATCTAGTCCATAAAAAAATGCCAATCAGAAGCCATACAGCTCCTGCTGAAATTTTTGTTTTTAGGAAAACATACAGCTCCAAACACAGTCACTCTTATTTTCAAGCACACCTGAAAACAAGGAGAACAAAAGAACTTGTCAATACTCTAGTACTTCTCTAACAAGGAAATGACAGCATGAAAGCGGCTTTATTTACTTCCAAACATGTTAGGGATTAAATTTAGAACTGTGTCAATTTCATTATCCATAAGGTTTCCCAAAGTCAAGCTTACTACAGCAGTTTGTTTTTCTAACTTGTAGCAAGCACTGAAGATCTGTGAAATGAAATCCAAAATACATTTTTTAAAAAAATAGCTAATTGTTGTATGGTGCTTTCCTATAAAGAATCTGACAACCTGAGGTTGTCTGAAAGCCCATGAATATCCAATATAGCACCACGAAGATCTAGTCCTGAGACAAACAGCACATCTTTCAAATCTTTCTTAAAGATCTGAATTGAAAAGTAGGGTAGAAATATTTTAATAAATAAAACACTGATGAGCTTGAATTAACGGAATGGCATAAAAGCCTCTGGCTGATGCTAAGCCATGATGCAACCCCCCTTTTCTTTTCAATAGTTGCAAAGACAGC
This sequence comes from Eublepharis macularius, assembly GCF_028583425.1. Classification (NCBI taxonomy): domain Eukaryota; kingdom Metazoa; phylum Chordata; class Lepidosauria; order Squamata; family Eublepharidae; genus Eublepharis; species Eublepharis macularius. The sequence goes on from NC_072802.1 coordinate 49,966,473, forward strand.
CTGTTACCAGGGGTTTTTCAACCCCCATTTAGCATGTTAATGCAATATTTGCATTGGGACACCAAATCAGTAATCTTAATAGCAAATAACAAAAACCAACACAAGATGATCCGAGTTAAGAAAAAGCAACCCAGACTTCACAGACCTCTAGCAGGCTAGCCTGCAGCAACCAGCTTATCCTATTGATAATTTCACTGTCCTATACAGTATACAGTGACAGGCCTGTATTACAAAAGCTGCTCCTTCTCTCTGCAAGATGTTTAAGGAGGGTTTGAAACAGCAATTCCAACCAAACCTTACACAAAATTCCATCCTGCCAGCATTGCACTATTTTTCAGACTAACTAGGTACTAAATTCTGGATTTCACATTATCCTCACAATCATTCCTTCCAGGAATCCCATACATGCCAGGATTACCTAGAATAGTTAGATACTGTGGATGACTTTTAAAAGTCTTATCTAGCTGAGCGGAAAATGGGGGGGGGACTGCCTAAAAGAGAGATGCTACTACTGCCTAGGCATCCAGTAAAGGATTTCCCCCCTCTACAGCTAATGTATCAAAGTTTCCAATGCCTTGCCTTCTGTGGGTGTCAGCTCTCCACCCTTGCTGCTCTCCCAGCCTCTCACACCATATTCACACAAGCAAGTCACCTCCCTCCCCCACCCATTACCCCTCCCTTCCAAAGCTTTGCTCCTATGTCTTTCTGACCTTGCCACGTGATGGAGACCTCACTCTGATGAGGTCGCAAGCAGAGGTGACCCATTAAGTTAAGGCACATCTCCCCCATGGATGGCTGGCGGGAGAGGGGAGGCTTAGGGGGGGAGGGGAACCCAAGGCTTCTTGTGCAGTCCAGCTTCGCCAAGAGACTGGGAACCAAGTGCTTACTCAGAGGCACTGCACAAGCGGGGGGGGGGGGGGGTAGGATTGCCTCTACAGAGAGAATGAGGCACAAGGGGTCCTGGCCAAGGAACATCACCTTATTTCTCCCCCCAAATCTAATAGAGATGGCTGAGCTTCCACCCAGAGCATGTATAAAAGAATCTATCAGGATTCAAGAGTTGCAAAAATCCCACTTGCTTCATCCCCTCCCTCTCCCATTCACTTTGTACATGGTCATTTTTGCCGTCTTGCAAAAGAAACAGGCTGCTGGAGGGTACAGTTGCAGGGTGGATGGAGGGAAGCTCACAACATGGACCGAGAGTATCTACTAAAAAAGGCGGCACTCCTCCCAGAACCTTATCTCCAAAGCCCAGCACTAAACGATTCAATTCCGTCTCAGGCTCTTTGCATCTATTTCACCCAACAGATATTCCACCTCAGTGCCAAAGAATGGGCTGGGGGATGATCAACACCCCCTTTGTTCTGCTGTCACAGCAGGCTTGCTTTGCTCAGCTAACAATGGGACCATTCTCCACACAGCCCCTACTCACCCAGCCAGTTCTGCCTTAGCGGCTGCAGCGACACACAACTCTTCACCAAAAGCAGCTGGGAGTTGCATCACTCTTCCTCTGGCTGCTTCTCTGTGCATTTGTTTCCCACCTCAATTCATTTATCTTCAAGCTTCCTGTCTCATTTGCTGAGAAATCCAGGCAAAGGCAAGGTAAACTAATCTCTGAATGGAGATCTGCAAGCAGCTCTGATGAATCTCCATCCAGGAGAAGAACAGCAGCAGCTGCTGATGCTGCTAGGGACAGCGATCTGATCAGCACCATGGACAGCTGCCAGATGGGTCTCCCAAAAAAGCCACAGGCATAGGCACATACACTCAAGGAGACGGAAAGGAGACTTATTTGGCAGTCATGTGTTCTGCTGGGCACTAACCAGCCCCACCCACTTCATTTTGCCTGATGACTCTTGGAAGAAAAACGCTAATAAAAAAAAAAAACCTGGAGAGTGAGAAACTACTCTCGTGATTTTCCTGTAATTTTAATTTTCACCTCCTTGTTCCCACAAGTCCACACACAAACTGAAAGGTTTAAATAGCTAGTTAATCTTGACAACATTTTACATGTTGAATTCAGCACAAATAGACATTCAAGGAAATTTGTACACTTTCGTCTTGTCATCGTTAATACCTTTAACATAATTTTTTTTTTCATATCCTCGTTTCTCACAGCCCGGATCTGACACAATTCTGTATCATTTTTCAAGACACCATAAATAATCCAAATCACTCAAGAGACCATTTCAGTGCATGCTACTGAAAATATTACCTTGTGTTAAAGAAAAAACTGAATTAACCAGTTTTGTGAGACAAACAAGGTAGGCAAGCAGGGAAGACAATTAGTCATTGCTCATTTAGTACTGGAATGACAAAGTTAATTACAACATCAAGCCATTCTGTTCTGTTGCACTGTTTAATGAGCCCTCCTGCAAATTATTTTTGTACTTGCTGATTTTGTGAGAGTTGCATTATTTGGATGTTTGTTTTGCCATGTAGTTTAATCTCATTTTAATGAATTAACCCATGAATTTATATTCTGAAAGCTTCAGTTAATAGTTCCTCCACTGGTATTTTTAGGATATTTCCCTCCTTACTTGGAATGTTATCAAAATGTGAAACAGTCCACAGGCTTTAATGCAAAAAAAAATGTTGATTAAATAAAGTCATTTTTTAAAAAATTAGCAGACAGTGTAGGGGCATGAAAGCTTTAGGTTTATACAGAACTCCATCCGGTGAAAGAACAGAAGTACCCTCCATTTGTATCTTCACTACCCCTGTATCAAACATGTTTGTCCATTAATAATGTCCCGTTCAGGACTCATTTTGAGGGGGAATGGACAGTAGTTCTCCAAAGAGATCACGTCAGGTGGCCCCACCCACCTGATTTTCAGCTGTTTTGGGGCCCATTGCAGCCTGGATTGGGGCCGAAATGGCCAGGATCAGGGCTGAAACAGCCAGGATTGGTCCCGAAATGGCCCAGATCGGGCTCAGCAGCGGCCAGATCCTGACCATTTTGGGCCCCTTTTTGGCCATTTTCAGCCCCTTTTTGCCATTTTGGGCCCAATTTCAGCCCTGAATGGCCAGGGTTGGGTCCAAAACAGCCAAGATAGGTGATGTCAGGGGGTATGGCATATGCAAACCAGTTATGCTAATGACACGCTTCCGGTAATATCAAGGGGTGTGACATATGCTAATGAGTTATGCTAATGAGTTCCTGCAGCTCTTTTTCTACGAAATGGCCCCGGTCCCATTCCTCTAAGCTGTAAGAGTTCTGATCCCAGACCTTTTTGTTTCTGTGATTCAACTGAGGAGGGGCCACGGCTCAGGGGCAGAGCAGCTGCTTGCATGCAGAAACTCCCAGGTTTAATCCTCTGCAGCTACAGTTTAAAAAGGATCAGGTAGTAGGTGATATGAAAGACTTCTTCCCAAGAACCTGGAGATCCACTGTCAGCCAGAGTAGACAATACTCTGAAGCAATGGTCTGATTCAGCATAGGGCAATTTGGTGTGTTCAAATGTACCATACTACCAGTGCTACTTTTTTAAAAAGGAATTTCATTATGTGTAAATAACATGGAAAAAATGTACAGCAATGTATTTGCTATTTTTTTGCACAAGGTGATATCTTGGTTTATTTATTATTTTATTTACATAATTTATACTCTGCCCTTCTCACTGAGACTCAAGGTAAATTACACAGTATGAGACTATTTAAATAAACAGGAATGAGACATCCTGTAAACAATACAATAGCGGTTTGGATTGCAAAAATCAGAAACTGAGAAGAAAATCTAAAAACATAACAACAACATTCGATTTATATACCGCCCTTCAGGACAACTTAATGCTCAGAGCGGTTTACAAAGTATGTTATTATTATCCCCACAACAAACACCCTGTGAGGTGGGTGGGGCTGAGAGAGTTCCAGAGAGCTGTGACTAGCCCAAGGTCACCCGGCTGGCTTCAAGTGGAGGAGCGGGGAATCAAACCCGACTCTCCAGATTAGAGTCCTGCCGCTCTTAACCACTACACCAAACTGGCTCTCTGAAACCAAGCATAAACATTAACGCAACAGGAGTTACATAGAAGGATCACGCTGATAGTAACGGATAGTACATGCTAGAAACCATAACACAGACCACAGTCCCTACCCCTTTACTAAAACATCATTCTGAAAACATTTTATTACAGTATAGTCCTATTACCTGTGTAAAAAAGCTCTCCTAAATAATTGTTTTCATAGTTTGTGGGAAGTTTGGCATACATGATTCAGTTTCCAGATGAAAATTCAGGTTTCTGTGGCACCTTAAAAACTGACACACTTATTGTGGCACAAATTTTTATGGACTTGATAAAAGTGCAGTGGAGGGTATCCCACCCTCCACTACAGGTGAGAAATTAGCATAGCGAAAGCAAGGAGTTACCATCAACTACTGCTATTGTGAAAGGATACTGTTCTTATCTTAGATACATTTGAGCTTTGCACAGAAGTATCATAGGTATGCTCTACCTCTTGCGTGTCATGCTCTTTTTGTTGCTGCAACCATCTGATATAGCTAGACCTCGCTACAATATTAAAATTGTATACATGAGCTCACAAATCATCAGCAGGTTACTCAGCTTATTGGTGTGCTTTGGTGTAAGAAGAGCACACAGGCCTGGAACTGGATGTCATCAATATGCAGATGACACCCAGCTCTGTATCTCATCCAAAATTCATGGTGATGCAGTAGAGGTTTTCAGTTGTTGCCTGACTATGGCAGTCTAATGACAGGAAACAACTAAACTGAAACTGAACCCAGACAAGACAGAAGTGATGCTAGATGGGAAGGAGGCGATCTTGAAGGACAATGTGCTTCCCACCTTGGATGGGGTTCAGCTGACCCTTGGGACGTTGTCAAGAGCCTAGGGGTCATACTGGATCCGGCATTGCTGCTAGAAAAACACCTTAACACAGCAGCAAAACATGCTATCTTCCAACTCAGTCTAGCCTGCAAGATGGCCCCCTATCTTGACCCAATTGATCTGGCCACTGGGATCCACACCATGGTAACACTGAGACGAGACTACTGTAATAGCGGTCTATTCAAGTATCCTCTTGAAGTCAACTTGGAGACTCTGATTGGTACAGAACCTTGCAGTTGAGTTATTGTGGGGAGCCAGGCAGAGCATGCCTATTACTCTCATTATGCAATCACCCCATTGGCTGCTCATCAGTTACCAGGCTCAGTTCAAGATACTGTCACATAAAAAGCATCTTCAGGCCTTGGTTCATCATTATTTTGCAGAACTGCCTTTCTCCCTATGTTCCACTACAACGGCTTCACCCATCTGAACAGGACCTTCTGCAGGTGCTACCCTGCTGCTGGGCAAAATCAACAGCTGCCCATACACATGCTTTCTTTGTGGTAGCCCCAATTTATGGAATGGTCTGCCTGATTAGGTTAGGAAGGCTCCCATTCTCCTGGCTTTCCACACACTATGCAAAACTGAATTACTCAAGAGGGCTTTTTTACATAGGTAACAGAAATGTACTGAAATGAAATGGTTCAGAAAGAAGCTGTGGCAAAGGGATAGGGACTGTGGACAATACTACTATGCTCAGTCTTGTTGTTGTTGTAAATGTGCTTCTGCTATGTAATTTCTGCATCATTTAATGAGTCATTGTTAAATCTGCTTATGTTTTGTTTCAGTTCTGTTTCAGACTTCTTTAATACAAACCTTACTGAATTGTCTTATTGGATGTTGTTGACTGCACTTGATTTATGCTAAGAAATCTGCCTTGAGTCCATGTGAGAAAGGCAGACAATAAAATAAACACGGTAGACACACAAACGTTGTTTTCAACAGTATATTTGCTTAAATTCTGTCCACAATTAATATCAAACTCCTATACTTTATTACAAAGTTAATTTCTATTTTCAACTTTTATTTTTTCCCTGTCACTCAAATGACAAAAATTAAGCCACATGTGTTAATATTGCATAGAATGTAGCAGTTTGCTTCTCTCTCTAGTCTTGGGGAATATTTGTAATTTTGCATGTAGAAAAGTAAAGCACTTTCTTTCTCACCCGTGCAGCATGGGAAGTGTTTGTGGAGAATGGGATTAGGTACACATCCCCTGATATCCCCATTCCAGAATAGTATAACCTATTAAGGACTCTGCACAGTTAGCAGCAGTATAATTAATTAGGATTGAATGAAACACTTCTGATCCTATTGATCCTCCCTACCAAGATTCTTTTAGTTTCAAATTGGTAACAGCACCTAACAGCTTACAGGTGAACAAGAAACGATTACGATTTGGTTTTTGAAACCTGAGGAAAGATTAACATTTACAGATTCACAGAGCAAGGCATACTCTCCCCTAATCACCTCCTCCAGGATAGTACGCACCATTAGATAGATTGCAGACCACCCACCCCCCCACTGCCATTTACTTCCCCCCATCCCAACATACGTTCACCTGCCCTCAAAACTCTGCTTTCTAGAGGGCCCTGAGCATACTCACCGATTGCTGGACTGGTGTTTTTATTGAGAGAGCGGAAGGAACCTCTTTTTATGTTTACAATCTAAGCAGAAAAAAAGATATAACTTGGGGAGTATGGAACTCTTATTTTATATATGGATAACCTAGTTTCATTGCCTTGAGAATAGGTGCAGAAGTTTGCCATTAGCAGGAATCATGTAATTTTATTTCATATCTCAAAAAAGTAGTGCATCAGACCACAAAGGACAAAGCATCAGGGAAGCAAGAGTCTGCCTCTTTCCAGTCCTTTCAAGCTGCCTCCCTGAATTTAGGGAATATATATGCAACTGTGAGGGAAGAGAGGGATTCCCAGGGATTTCTCTGCAAGACAGCTTCATTAATATGTGCCGCCTGAAAACTCACAGCAGACTATTTATGATAGGTAGATATTTATGTTTTCTTCCTAACTGTTAGTTCTCTCTTCATCGAGGCACAAGAATTTCTGAAAATTCACAGACACTAAGGAGCACTGCACAAAGATTTTACATTGTACGAACCACAATTTGTCTACACCCCTTAAGATTATCCACATACACAACCTACAATTAGGCATTCAAAACAGTTCTTACCTGCAGCAGCAGTCATGTTAAACTCAACTGTGCCACGTTGCTAAGCACAGGTACCCCTGCCAACGTTTGCCCCCAGCACAGATCCATGGAGGAGCTTACTCACCAAAACGTGATGCCAGTGAAAGGAATCCCATGCTCTATATAAAAACGACTTTTTTACTCAGCATCCTGGCTGCTATTTCTTCAGAGGATAAAATCGCGAAGGCTTCCTTGTGGCGGCCGTGAGGATGCCGCCATGTTATTTTGCTCTAACTGGCCTATGGATTTATGCAAATGCTGAAGTTGGAGTAGCCATGTTTCCTTCCGTGTTTACAGCTGACAAAGGGAACTAGGGCCCAAGCAGGGTCCCCAACCCACACCTGCAAAGCTCCCCAGTGTAGGTTTATTCTGGGGCCCCTGCAGGTCATGCCACAGAATTCCTTCCCTCGGTCATTCCCCTCTTCAGTCACCCTTCTGAAAAACAACAGTAGGCAGGAGAGGTGCTGTAACCTTCTCCCCTCACCTGTAAACCCCTACTCCCTTTCAAATCATTTTAAAACATTTTCTCTTTATCTGAGCTCCAAAACCAAAAGAGAGCCCAGTTAGGGGAAATGGTCTTTGGGGTCATTTACTGGGGGAAAATAGCAAGCATAAACTTAGCAAGGCCCACTCCCATCCAATGATCTTGATGCAAAGGTGGATTTAGGAATATGTGTTTCCCAAACCAGGTAGTTCTGCTTTTCAACGTGCATTTCATTTTCCCATTCAAGTCTTTAATGGAAGGGAAAAGATCAGCTGTGGGTAGGAATGGAGCTTTTTCTGAAGTGGCCTCAGAACTCTAGAAATGGCTCCTAGCTCCCTTTTCCTTTTTTAGAAAGGCACGCAAAGCATGTTTTTAGACCAGTGACGACCCCCCCCCCAACTACAGTGCCTGCCCAGACCCACTTCTTCCCTGTAAGAGCTAACCCCGATTTTCCTCCACCTCACTGGATCAGGAGGTGCTTCAGATGTGCCCAGGAGGCATCTCCTTTGTGCTTACAGGGAGCACCCATTCAGAAACAGCTGCTTCCATCACAGGACAATATTCAGCTTGGAACATTCCACCATTTTGTCATTTGCTTCAGTCCCCATGGCAGCCATTTTGTGGTGGAACCCACTACCTGTTTTCAAAATTTCCCCAATACCCACAGGTTCACCAAGGTTGGAGGTGCCTGCTACTAGTGGCATTTTGCTCTTGTTTTGCACTGATATTTGTATATCTTTCAAAGAAGTATTTTATTAATTAATTTCAGAGAACTTTAGGGCAGCAGTGAGAAGTAAAGCCACTCTATTTGCTCCACAAAAAGGATAACCATTTGCTGTTTTATTCATTTCAGACACAGTGGACAAAGGTTAACAAGACAAGTTTAAAAATTCACCACCCAAAGCAACTGGTTCAGAAAGGCCTATTTGTGATTATAGCATAACAACACTGCAACTTTAAAATCAGCTAAGAGCGCACCACGCACATGCATCACAAAACTGAATTACATAGGCCAACAGAACCCGTATTAGTGTTTTTTTGTGATTAGCTTGCTGCTGCAAATCTGCCCCCTGCTGTTGCATTCTGGCACAGCAGCCACTCACAATTTGCAGCCCAAACTGTAACTTAATGGGTCTTCAAATAAACAGTACCTTAAAACTGGTACAGAAGTAAATTTAAAACTGATGGCAACATAAGATGCATTCTAATGGAATTCTCAAAAACAGCTATCCTGTCCTCCCTCCTGGTTCCCCACATATTACTCTTTAGCAAAACACTGAGCAACCTTAGGTCAGCTGCTTTCTTCCTCAGCCTAACCCTTCCTCATAGGGATTTTGTGAGAATACAATGGAACAGAGGAGACATATGTATGCTACCCTGCAATTTCCTTTACAGAAATTGACTGATTCTTCCCCCAACAGAAATTCCCTGATTATATGTCACTGCCTTGGTCCTAATCTCTTAACTGTAGCTCAGTCTTACATTTCACATTAAAATATGTGGCTAGCATTCAGGAATGCATCCAGCCCCATCAGGGCTGGGAGTGAAATACTCTCTCAAATGCACTGTTTAAAAAGCCCCTATAAATACAGCCAATATAACAACAACATTCAATTTATATATTACCCTTCAGGATGGGTGGGGCTGAGAGATATCCGAGAAGCTGTGATTGACCCAAAGTCACTCAGCTAGCTTCAAGTGGGGAAATGGGAAATCAGACTTGGTTCTCCAGGTCAGAGTCCTGCCACTCTTAATCACTATACCACTACAGAAACATGAATAGCAGCAAGAAAAAGGTGTTTCAGATATTACAGAAATCAAAGACAGTCTAAGCAGTTGACTGGCAATAAACTTAAAATGGACATGAACAAAATACCACCACACCATTCATAATAATCTGGAATTCATTACAAGAAGTCTGGGCCAGACAGCATTTTTAAAAAAATGATTAGACCTATCCTCCCCCAAATTAGTCTCTACTGTAAGTACTATAAGGTACCTCCATGTAAGATTCAACTGTTATATCCAATAGCCAAGGGCTAGCAACTGTACTAATTTTAAAAAAAAACTGTATAGTGTGGCCCACCATGGCTACATTTTAGGGTTCCACGAATCTGGTGATGTCCAGGTTTGCATAAAAATATTTGCTTTAAAAGTTTGTTGAGCAGGATAAAAGAAAATCCAGAGGGATCTCTTTACGTGCAAATATTTGAAAAAAGGCAAAAGAATTCAAGTGATGCTTTAGGCTGTTGTAACAAAAATACCACACAAAAACGTGGTGACAATGGTCATGTTCTGGAGCACCACCACATGGCATCTGTTTCTGTGTATGAAAATGTCCCCGTAAATCATGGGAAAGGATGGGTCTCGGCACACAGACCAACATTTTCCACATGCAGCAAGGCCTTCATCTCAAAAGGTTAACATAGCTAAGTAGCCACAAATTTTCCAATATTAGCCTGTAATACTTCAACAAGGAACAGGCCCATTATGAACTTAAGATATAAAAAGCAGCAATTTGCCATCAGCTTAACTACTTCAGTATGATATGATCACCGGAGATCTCAGAAGATGTGGGAGGGGTTTTTTTAGAGGAAAGCTTATTTCCCCCCTCCCTGCCACCCGAGATTCCTGCTCCAGAAATTCTCCTTTTTGATGGTTTTCAGACATATTTATGTGGGAAAGGGCAAAGATGCCCTTTGACTAAGAAAAGCTCAATTGTTAGTTCCCGGAGGGGTGCACTGCCTTTTGTTGGCCAGTGAACTCACTCCCTCATCTGCATTGGTTTTCCAGATAATCAACAGCATCCTGTCCACTTATGAAAGGGAATTAAGCCAGTAGGTCATGGAAAGCCCGGTGATGATTCAGGTTCAATTTGACTTTTGAAATTGAAACAGGATGGGCTAAATTAACTTAATGTTCTGTCTGTTTCAGCTTTCATTAATGCTTGTAGTCCTAGTATTTAGAGACAACCAGTACCAATTACTTCATTCCTCTACTGCATGCATAGAACAGCTCCCAATGGGAGAGTAAAATTTATATCCAGCTGGTCACACAGGCCTTGGGTATACCAAAGACACTTAGTCCATACTGAGCCTGTACAGCCCATACAAACAGGAACAAGCCAACATGTGGAGGATGGGACAGTGTGCTGTCCACACTTCCTCCTATGTGCATTTGACAAATATGGGCACAGCACCCTATACATTCCCATAACTACTGCTTTTTGAACATTCCCAACCACAAGGGTGAGGCCAATGCATGTAAAGCAAATGCATATAGGAAGGGGCGGAGATAACTCCCCTCTGCACATGCTCAATACACATATGTGTCATATGCATAGAGCTATAGAGGCAGCCAGTGTGATGCAGTAGTTAGTGTTGGAGTAAGATTTGGGAGAACCAGGTTTGAATCCCCACTCTGCCATGGAAACTCACTGGGTGACTTGGGCCAAGTCACACATTCTCAGCCTACCCTACCTTGCAGGGTTATTGTGAGGATAAGCTGGAGGAGAGGAGAATGATGTGAGCCACTTTGGGTCCCTATTGGGGAGAAAGAAGAGATATAAATAATATTAATTTAAAAAATTTCCTCTACCATGCTGTTTGTTCCCACAAAGTGCTAGTTATCAGCGATGCCTCCACAATTTAACTGGTTAAGTGTGGCAGTCTCTTTCCCTATGACACAGGATCATGGAGAAATAAGGTCAACCTTTTTTGTGTGGATATCTTGCACCAGCAAAGCAGTATATGTACAGTTTGGTTGCACTGACCAGGATACTCTACTGAACAAAAAACAAAAGGGCACCACTGGGCACAGCCTAGCTACTCTCCAAAGGTAACAAACCACCCGGGGGTAAAGAGAAAAATTACCCCCAAATTACTGTCCAATCAATAAGACTTTTATGTAAAGTGCAAGTGTGCTCGAAGTGCACAATTCATATGTTTTGGTAAATACCATAGAGACAGTTCTAATATCCTCTGGAATCCAGAGGATACTTGAACACACTTGCACTTTACATAGAAGTCTTATTGACTGGACAGTAATTTGAGGGTAATTTTTCTCTTTACCCCCGGGTGGTTTGTTCCCTTTGGAGAGTAGCCAGGATACACTACTGGCATCAGAAAATGCAGTCATAAAAATACTGACGAGTAGCATTAATATGAATTGGGCTGTGGACCATATAAAGACGAAGTACTCCCATGAGGAAATGAGGGAGAAAGCAACAGTTGAGATAAAACAGTGCCTTTGAAGGGAAAATTAAATATACCATTAGACATGCATAATTGTGTCTCACTTTTATATTAAACAAAGGAAATTAATAAATGGTTGAGACTGAATGTGAATTAACTAATTGTTACATCAATAAACCCCAAGATGATATAATTATAACTTATAATTTGTAATGATCGTTAGATTATTGTTATTGTTGTTATGTTGAAATGTGATGGTTCAAAATGAAAAAAAGCTTTGGAAATGTGTTTTGGTAATGTATTATAAACTAGCAAAAGAGCCCGTTTAAAAAAAAAATAGGCCCTAGAAAATGGTGCGGGCCAACTTGTTTGGCCTTCCCGCCGAAGCAACAGCCTCAGGAGGGACAGGATGGCTGGCATTGCCGTGGGACAGGCCGTCCCATGCTGCAACAGGCTGCCAGCTGGGCTGCCCCACGCTGCAGCGGGCCATCGGGCTGGACCATGGATCAGCTGGGCAGGGAGAAAGCCTTCTCCCTTCCCAGCTGAGCAGTTGACAGGCGGCCGCTCCGCTGCCACCCCCCCTTGCCTGCGGGCCAGCTGATCCGTAGGCGAGGGGGGGCAGCAGCAGAGCACTCGCCACTCAGCTGGGCAGGGAGAAAGCCTGAGCGGCGGGCAAGCTCCTCCACCACTCCTCCATCAAGCCACCCCACGCCATAACGGGTCGGGTAGCCCCACATTGCTGCACTGCAACGGGCCCATCTGAACTGGCTGGTGCTGCAACAGACTGGGCAGCCCCGCATTGCAGCATGCTGCTGGGCCTGGCTGCGCTGCAATGTGCAGGGCCGGGCCACCCAGTGCCACAACAGGCCAGGCAGCCCCGGGTAGCAGCATGCCACTGGGCCACGCCACAATGGGTAGGGCAGCCCCACATTGCAGCACTCCACTGGGCCTCGTTGCAATGGGCCAGGCTGCCTTGCAACAGGCCGCTGGGCTGGGCAGCCTCACGCCTTAGCGGGCTGCTGCGGGCCAGGATCCCCTGCACCGCAGCAGACCACTGGGCTGGGCCACAGCGGTCCACCAGGCTGGGCACCCCTGCACCACAGCAGATCGCTGGCGTGTGCAGGCCTGTCACAGTAGGCTCCTTGGCAGCGGGTGGCAGGATCCTCAGCAGCAGGTGGCAGGCTCCTGGGCAGCAGGAAGGCTTGGCGCTGCAATGCTGGGTTTCCCCATCGCTGGCCTGGGTCTTCCTGCACCTCCGAAAGTCACGCTGAGCCTTTCCAGGCCTGTGGAAGCAGCAGGGAAGCAAAACGTTTTGCCCCTGCTCACTTTGTATCCCAGTGTACTGTGTATGCATGGCATACTGCGCATATGCAGGAATAAAAAGTGAGTTGTAGGCAACATGCTTGGCTCTTTTTATATGAGATTCTTTCATTTTGAAATAAAAATCAGTCAATGGAAGAGTGACAATTAACTTATAAGGCTTCAGGTTGGATTCTCCAGTCAAAGAAACACATCTGCTAGAGAAACCCCTTAGAACTGAATAAAAGGATATTATGGCATCTATTCTAGCATATCAACAGGCTATTCATTCAGATACAAGATGAAGGCTGGATTTAAAAACTTGGTTAAAATTATACCCAGTAAGGGTAAAATGAGTAACTTTTGATTTTGTCTTAGCTATCCATACATTTTTAACCTACCCTTCCTTGCAGTGGTGTGCAGTTCTATACACACAAACACAAATCAAGTTAGTCCTCTCAACAACCCCATTAGATACTTAAAATAACCTGAGACAGTGATTGACTCAGTGTGGTACAGTAAGTTTTTACATGGCAGAGCAAGAATAAAAATAATTGTGTAAATCATATCAAGACTGCTGCAAGATACACTTGCTGCCTACACCCTCAAGAAAATTCATTCTAGTCAACAAAACTCTTACTGTATTAATATATTCAGAAATGTTATGTGCACTTGCATCTATCATTTAAGTTGTGGCTGTGCAAAAGCTGCTATTTTTTGATGCTCCTCCTCCACGTAACTCTATGTGAAGGATACACGCACATGGGTTTTACATTGCAAGAGCCCCATTTCTTCCACACATTACCCACAGCTACAACCTACAATTAGGTGTTCAAAACCATTCTTACCTGCAGCAGCAGTCATATTAAGCTCAGTTGTGCCACAATGCTAAACACAAGCATTCCTGGCATTATTTGCCCTGAGTACAGATCCACGGAGGGGCTTACTCACCAAAATATAATCCCAATGAAAGAAATTCCACACACTGTATTTTGAAAAGACTTTTTACTCCACATCCTGGCTGCTTTTTCTCCAGAGGTCAACATTTTGTAAGTTAAGAGAAGCTAAGAAAATATCTGAGTGCTAACAAGGACACTTTACACTCAGGTCTGGGGAACACAGATTATGCATTTCAACATTTTTAGACTTAGGCTTCAGCCAAATTGCTAAAATAGTAATAGCCAGTAGATAGAGGTTGTGTACTAAAACTTTTGGGAATCTTTCTGCAGCACCTAGCTTTAAGAATCGTTGTACCACTTTTTATGAGATGAAACTTCCTCCCTCCTCCCCCACAGGTGACTGGACTGTGTCCAAAGTTCAGGACAAAATAAGTCATGGAGCCCTTTAAGGACCAGAGGAATCTAACCTTTACAGAACAATCTCAAGTCATACTATTAAGCCTTCCTCTTATATGCCCCAAGACTTGGCTGCCCTTTTCTTGCATCGGTGTTGTTCTAAGTATGGAAGACCACTGATCCAGCAGTGCCACCTGCTGTCCCCTCTCCCCACTTTTCTGTCTCATTCAATCAACACCATTTACAGCCAGTGGTGCTGTATTAAGGCATGATCTAACACCTTGAAAACTGCTGATGTGACATGAAGTGTGCAGGCAGCTGTTTGTGTGGTCCCGACCAAGGAAGACTTTGCTTACTGTTTCTCTGTATCTTCAAAACACAAAGGCTCAAAGAGTGAGGAGTGAGAAAATGAGGAAAGATGAACCTCTTGGGTTAATGTGATGGCCATTTCAAGAGAATGAAATTGTGCGCTTTGTTACTTGAACTTTCAAAAGAAAAATGGAACAAAAAGTAAACCACAAAAGGTTACATGCAACATTTATTAACAAACAGTTGAAAAGATGGATTGTTATGTGTGAAATCAGGTTAATAGAAGCAGCAACACTGGGAGACAGTATGATTCCAACAGTTGAAATGAACACACATACGAACACATAAAGAAACCAAAGTTTTACTGTGAAAGACATGAATGCAAACATTAAACAGAACAATGTTTCCGAACAGGCACAAATACATACAACACTGTTAAAAATACAAGCTTTTAGCCAAATTTGGCGATAATGCAACGCATGTGATTGTTACAATTTGATCAATCTTTTGCACTGTTTTCCAGTTCTGGGATCCTAGTCCTACTGCATTGTTTATTGGGCAGCATGACTGAATGTTTATATTTTGTTGTATTTCAATTAACCTTTTGTATTGTTTTCTACTTCTGTAATCCTTGTCCTACTACTGCACTGTTGCACTTTCTGTAATCAACGATATTGCTGCCACCAAGAAAAAAGTGCTGCTATTTTTAATATCTTTATACAATGTTTCAATGTTTTATGTTTAATGTTTAATGTAATGTTTTAAATGTTTTAACGTTGTTATCCGCCCTGAGCCTGCTTGCGGGGACGGCGGAATATAAATACGATAAAATAAAAATTTAAAAAAATATTAGATGTCATGTCTGACTGATTTGTTTTTGTATTTTGTGATGTACCTTGAGTCTCAGAGAGAAAGGTGGGCTATAAACAAAGTAAATCAAATAAATTCCATGCGACCTATCGAGAACTGCAGAAACCTATGGCTTTAATACATGAAGTGTGCAGGTAGCTCTGTGTGTGGTCCAAGTCTCAGCAGGCTATCAAGTTCATCAAGAAAATTAACTCTAAACGCAAAATGACAGCTAAAGGCAGACAAGCTGCTTAAACTGAATGCTTCTTTCTCAACTTGGATAGTGGATATTTTGCAGAATTTTGAAGTTTAAAGGACTCTGTAGTATCAAGAGGCAGGTGTATGGACAAGCTGCAAGTAGCAGAAAGAACAGATACGGGGCACAAAACTCCACACCCAGAACTAAGAAGCCTGAAACAGAAATACCATTTCGTCAAAGTCTGCACACTCATGGCTTTTAATTTTTATAATATATGAACTTCTTCACTTCAAGGCAACTGCTTGACAAGATGTACGATGCAATATTTTGAGTGTTGGAATAGGAGGGAATAATGTAAAATATCTTTTTAATGCACCAGCATTTCATACCTTGGCTGGTTTTTTTTTTTAAAGTTCAACAACAGCTAGACTAGATTAGTTCATCTACATCAAAGTTTTTGTGCCTGAAGACTTAACTGCGGCAGCTTTAGAGAATAAGTTGTCCTGTTCTACACAGGCATCTCCATATACCATTCTCGGTGTGTCTACCTGCAGATTTTCACATCTACCTTAAAACTATGAGAATTTCAAAATGCTGGCTTAAAAAAAATTAAAACTAGGTTTCTCAATTGCTTAACATCTCTGCAGAACTGGCATTGCATCAGGATTATTGCTACTTATCAGAGAATCCAATTATTACACCCTGATGCTTTGTTGCGATCACTTAGCATTTATTGAACACTCAAATGCTACAAACATCCATCACACATGGTTGTGACTGTTACAAGCAATGTCGTAAGACAGCTCAACGTTATCATCTTCATACTGCCTATCTCTAACAAAAGCATTATGCACCTCTGGCATAGTGATTCCTCTACAATACTGTTTCACATTTGCTAATTAAAATATTAATCAGTTATTAATGTTCATTACTTTAAAATAATGCTGAACTACAATAGCAGGCTGGGGGAGTGGGCTACCAATCATAGGATTCACTGGATAGGATTGCCGAAAGTCAGCCACAGAAAGAATCATAAAAATTGCTGCCATTAGGGGGCAGCTAAAACTACAACATCAAAGCGTATTCACAAAAATTTTCCAGGACAAAATCCTATAATCCATTGCATTACAATGCAAGCAAGCACGTGAGACTGAGAAAAAGGATTGATGTTGTGTCACAATTTCTGACGCTGCATTGGTATTGCAAAGCAACTGGAATTCTCATGACCAGTAGCTGCAAAACTGTTTGCCAAGTTCATACTGGCAACAGCAACCACCGCCTAACAGTAGTGCTCAAGAACACCACATATACATCAGGTGGAAATGATGTAGTGAGTTGGCCAATTTTGGAGAATGCCTTTAGACCACTATATAAAACTGTGGGACCCCATGTAACTCTATTCATCTGATACACTACGTTTTTTATTTCTAATGAAACTGCAGCCAAAAGCAAATTTATCCGGAAATATTGCTTGGTAAAGGTTGTTGATCCAGACATGTCAGCAGCAAGTGCCACGTGCTACCCACATTAGTTGGGCCAAGAAGCCAAATTTCCCAGGAAGTTATTAGAAGAAAGGGCAGTGAAAAACAAGACTGAAGGTCTAAGTTATATAGAATCTCTCCATGGAAAGCAGAGCAAGTTTTGTTAATGCTGACAAACAGAATGAGCCAGTAGCCATGATCCACAGGGAGCTTAACAGCTGCTCTTAGAAATTCACTTCAAAGCCTTAAAAATACAACCAATTGTTATGGTGGAAATATCTAAGTTCAGTATTTGAGAGTGGTATGTTAATATTGAAACAGTGCCTTGAGAGATTGCTAAACTGACCCACCAATGTACATCTTGTGCACACATGCCAGTTCTTTGTGCTCGTGAATAAAGGAGAAGAGTAGGCAAACACCAACATAAAAAACAGAATTGCTATCTCCCTGCAGCAGTGAGAAGTTAAGCAGGGATAAGCATCAGGCAAAAGCAAGAGCAGGAGATGAGCACATGGAATTAAACAGCCCCATTTATAGTGGCATACGTCATAAAGTGAAAGTAAAGCAGTGGTCCTTAGGGGTTTGCTCCAAGAAAAACTTAAGTTGTAATTCTGGATCAGGGATTCAAGTAGAAATTTTTACTGTAACTGCTGATTTTAAAGTAGGACATTACCAGTTTGGGATTCAAATCCATGTAGTCTTTGGATCCAGAGTTTCAGGACCATTGTCATTAATGGGGAATGTATTTGTGGGTCTTGAGCAGCTGGCACCATATTTGCACAGAACAGAATCCTTCCTCTAATCTAAACATCCCCTAAGTTTCAAGGGGATTTAATAAAGGGGATCAATTTTACAGAATCCCAGAGCAGGTGCCTCTTGGCACAGATGGACTTCTCTCTACTGATTTCTGGTTGGAAGAATGGTGGTCAAGCAGTGGCCTAGCAGAAGAGCAGCTGCTGGCCGCCAACATGAAAAAAAACACTGTCTGCATTAATTTCATTTCCCTACTCTTACTGGGATTTTTAAAACCTTTCCACTGAAAGCTCTGCATTTGCCATTATTCCTTGTGGTGGTCTGTTTGTTTCCTTTCACAGAGCGAGGAAGGCTTCCTTTGCAGAAAACCTGCCAAACCCATCTCACAGTTCTTTCGTTATTCCCCATGGGGAACGTTTTTAGGTGGAACTAGGGCTGCCTGTCCAGTAAAGAAACCCCAAGTTTCAAGCAAATTGGACCAAGGGGACCAATTTTACAAGCCCCTGAAAAAGGTGCCTCCAGCTACTCTATTTGCAGAAGAAAAAATGACCCCACCACCACAAAGGGAATAGGGGAGGAAAATAGAAGGAACAAGCCAGCTGGGAACTGCTTTCTCTGGGTCATTGCCTCGGAAAATCAGTAGAATAAAAAAAAAACCAAACCATGATGCCTGCTGCACTGTTAATAAGCACCTGGACACAAAAAACACAGATTTTATTTTCAAGGAGGTAATCCCCAAGCATCCTGGATATGTTACTATTTCAGAAAATCACAGTAATGACCTGAAACAGCAATTTTCTTGTATATTTTTTGCTCAGGAATTTCATAATGCACACTCGTAATGGTCATGAATTTCCTTTGCTGTCAAGGAAGCACTCCCATTGCTTCATTCTCTGTATATGGATATTGGTATTCCAATTTTAAAATAATGTTAAATTCATAAACAAATGACTTAAATCTAGTTGTATACCCCTTTTGAAGCTAATCCTTTCTTCTATTCCAGGTGTTTGGATTCAGGACAGCACAGCAGCTGTCCTCACTAACCCTAAAAGGAGGTTTTGCCAGGAGATGAAGAAAAGGTATTTTTATGCTCAGAAGGATTATACTTTCTAGCTGACTCAGAGAAAATCAGTCTTAGGTAATAGATAGGAAAGTCAGTTATGGGGCTAAACATACCTTCAATACCTTCACTGTGGCCCATTTGTTTAAAAAAATAAAATTCGGGGAGTAGGGTTGGGTATCCTCTGTGGGGGGGCGGGGGGTGGATCTCCAGAGGATTCTGCAGGGCAAGCAGCAAAACAGCATCATTGTGTAACAATCTTGTTCTCATACCAGTGATGTTTGTTTTTCAAAAGGCACAAACCTCTAGGCAATCTAAGAAAATTCTTGAGGGAGGCTGAAGGACCCACTCCCAATCCTAGCATTTACTGGAAAGCTTTTGACTTTCAGAGCCTCCCAGAGACAAGAAAGCAAGAGCAGGAAACTTTCATTCAAATGCTAGAAAGCCAAGGAAGTGGTAGACCCAAATGACACTGCCAAGCAGGCGGCTTCTGTTGCATAATGCATGCATCCATTAAGCCCAAGCAGGCAGAAAAACCAATCACCGTGTTCAAAAGCAACGGCATCCCGGAAGGTTTGTACAGCATGGTTATTAACAAGATTCCCAACAGCCTCTACCAAAGAGTAACAGGATGGCTCATCCGTGGGTGGCCCCCTGTGGTTGCCAGGAGGAGAGTTTCTGCACGCTGTTCTCATGCTCTAGGTGCTGCAAATGCTACACACAGCATGAAATCAGCAGGAATTAATCATAGGTTATAAAACATTCTACAAATCTTGGGTTGGACCTGTTTATTTTTAAAATTAGATGTAAGCAAAAGATGGCTGGACCATCTCTAGAGAGGAGGGGACTGATCCACCAATCCATGTCTGAGGCTGCTATTTTTTAAAGCAGTATGAAATTGGGACCTTCTGAATCACAGCCTCACTAATGAGCTCTTAGCAAAAGGTCATTGCACTGGTCCACTGGAATGAGCAGAGGATCCAACAGACCTGGATTCACTAACTGTGTGGTTAAAGGGGTTGGAGTGGCTTTGGGACAATTCACTGTTAAATGCCCATGAACACTAGTGAAAAAGATTTGTTCAGTTTCCTTCAAGCTAGGTTGCCAACTGACACCCAATCTAGCTAGTGATTGTAACTAGATTGTAAAGCTACAACACAGCAAGCTTGCTTTCTCCTGCAAGTTCATACTGACAGGACACAGAAGGGAAGTGTGCAAACAGAGCTTACTACCACAAAGACTATATCTCACTTGTAAATAATTAAGTTTATTTTCAGATATGAAATTCATGTACATGGCTCTGATTCTTTTGGTAATGAAGCTCATCTTTAAACAGCTGTGGGAAGGAAAAAACAGTTTAAAACTAGTAAGACATAATGTAGTTTGGATCCATGGAACAGGGGAAACAGTAACTTCAGAAGGGACAGGAAAAGGGTCTATAGAAGAGGAAGGGCAATGGAATCAGAAGAGGCAGGTGGTAAAAGATTCAGATGGAGTGGTAATGAGACTTTCAATAACTGCAACACACACAGAATTAAGAGCTTAGGGAATCCATGCTCAGGATTACTGTTTTCAGTCCTAAAATTGGAAATGCTTCTATTACCAGCTCTAATATACATACCAGCAGGCTGGCATTCTTAATGTTCCTATTTTTAATCACAGAAGTGACTGATAGGCACACTTCCAATACCAAAAGAAATAGAAGCCATAGGATGATCTCCAATGTATCTTAAGGCATTAACAGCTTTTCAGGATAATAAGCCCAATACCCAAACACCTTCCATATTTTTTTTTCATGACACAGTTTGGAATTACACTTAGAATATCTGGAATATTTGGGATAAATAAGTTATCCCATTTAATGAGGAGAGTGCCTTTATTTTTCAGTACAATGACTGAAAAATCAGTTTTGAGATGTTTCCTTTATCAAATAATTGCAGACTTGTCACTGTTATGTTATCCTATGAAACCATTTCAAAAACATTTAGGAAGCAAAGTCTTAGCTTCAGAATGCCCAGAAGCAGCCCAACAAAGGCTGCCAACTGACCCAGAAGCAACAGATTTTAGGTTTTCCCAAAAACTCTCTCTCTCTCTACAGACTTTTGATAAAAGTCTGTATAATATATTGTACAAAGCAGCAGGTTTTAACATTACATGCTACTTTTTTCATAGTTGTTTTGAACTTACAGAAATTAGACAGATTTTATAAAAAATTCGCAACAGATCAAGATCACATAAAGTGTTTTGCACTTTATTAAATGGTCCAATGCTGCAGCCATGCAAGAGTAAGAACAGGATATTACCAAAAAAAAAGCATCAGGCACCATCTCTCTTGACTTGGCTGCAGCTCAGAGTAGCTCCCTTCCCCACTATAAATCTAAGCAGACCATGCTAAACATAGCTCTGCCCTACTAGCAAGCCCTACTAAGGCAAATGCAAGCTTCCAGCTATCTACTGTGCCTTCCCAAGAGCACAGTAATGTGTTTACAGACCCAGGTAGGCAGCAAATACATACAGGTATATTAAGCCCCAGGTGGGCTGAATTCAGCTTGTTTAAGATTCAGGACTATGTTAACAGTTCACATCCCATCTTCAAAGAAAGTTTGTTGCATGGGCTTACTTTATACACACACACGAGTTTTGCTCTGGTCTATAAAGTGCAACAAATTGAAGTCTGTCAAAAAAAAACACAATACATTGAAAGCTTAGAAAGTGACCTGGGCTGTTTCAGTCTCATAACCAGGCCTTTTGTATCATCCAGGAAGGCTTGAAGTTGTTCAGCCATCCTTTCAATCATCTTGCTCAAGAACAGAACATTTGAGAATCGAGACTGATCAATAGTTATTAAGTTCTCCTGGATGCAAGCTTAGACTTCTTTAAACATGGGCACATTGCAGCCTGTTTCAAGGCTGGGGCAACCACCCCCTCCCTCCAGGAGGCATTAACTACCTCTCAGACCCATGAAAACATCTGCAGACTTTGCTGATTTTCACATGCTTTTTGGGAATTAGAAAGCTGTTAATTAAAAAAGGTTTAGTCAGTAGGAGCATCTTATAACTTTAAAGGTGTTAACTGTAGTGTTTTTGTTGCTTTTGCACACAGGAATCTGAAGGCTTTTCTTTGATAAGATACTACCAATTTGCACAGGCAAATTCTGGAACTCTGATGCTAATATTTCATTTGCACTTTCACTTTAGAATTTTAACTGAGAAATTAGGAAGAATGAGAAGTTTAGTGGACAGCACAGAGGAAACTGATAACAGGTTTTAAAAGGTAAAGGTAGTCCCTTGTGCAAACACCGAGTCATTACTGACCTATGGGGGAGATGTCGCATTACAATATTTTCTTGGCAGACTTTTTACGGGGTGGTTTGCCATTGCCTTCCCCAGTCATCTACACTTTACCCCCAGGAAACTGGGTACTCATTTTACCAACCTCGGAAGCATGGAAGGCTGAGTCAACCTTGAGCCACCTACCTGAACCCAGCTTCCGCCAGGATCAAACTCAGGTCGTGAGCAGAGTTTGGACTGCAGTACTGCAGCTTACCACTCTGTGCCACGGGGCTCTTTCAGGTTAAGAAGAGCAAATGTAAGTATCAAAGGCCTGAAAGAGGGTACTGGAGAGGAAATATAAACATTATCTGTGTGATTTGTTTACTGGACAGATGAGTGCTGATTTTAAAGAACAAATGGGCAACTACTTACCTTTAAAATCCTAAGAATCATTACAAACAAACCTTTCTGAAGTATGGCTAGCAACTGAATTACCTAGGTTTACTGATTTTCAAATAATGGAATTATCCTCTTTCAGAAATAGAACAAAAAGCTAATTCAGCAAAATTCTCTTCCAGGCTTTAAATTAGATACTGTATTCAAGCTGTTCTGCTATCATACAATGTGGTTAAAGTATTAAATAAATTTGAAAACTTATTAATAAGACCTAGTCAAATAGAAATGTTGCATGGTAAAAAACTATTTTATTCTCCATAAGGTTCATTACTAGAGATGTATAAAGACAAGGTAAGAAAAGGTTATTTTGAAGTCACACAGTTGGCTACATGGAAAATGCTAGAGAAGTTTTTGATATTCCTCTGAATGTAAATATTAGACAAAACTGTTTGAAGATGTTTTATAACTGGTATTAAACTGCGGCCAGATTTGGCGAAATATTTGAGAAATGAAACATATTGAAAATTTATATATAAAAGGAACTCAAATGTACATCTGGTAGAATTGTGTGATAAAGCAAACAGTCTGGTCTCTAGTAAATAATAATATCCAAAAAGTGATGTACGTATTTGAACTCTCTCCTATGATTTACTTGGTAGGAAACACAGCTAAAGCAAATAAAAGCGAACATGTCTATTTAAGGTTTTAAAAAAGCCAGAATATCAAAACTATGAGTATGTAAGCAACAAGTGAATCCAGTGGGTAGAAACAGTTGCAAAGTGTCTGGTCTGCTAACAGACAACCTGACAACTTATAAGTATATATGGGACAGAATGATTTTTTCCTAATACCGATGTTGTTTATAATTGATTCAATACATTGATATACTGTATTGCAATCGTGAAGTAGATTTTCTCTTTATATTATATAAAATTAAATTTGAAAAATACTCCAACTTAATGTGAGGGTCTAGAAAGCCCTCAACATTTCACCTTGATCAAAGGCTTCACCACTAAAACAATGTGATTTTTATCTGAAGTGTTTTTATATTGTATGCTTTGCAAAGCACAAGGTCAGAACACTGTTCTTGCTTTTGAACAGTGAAGTGCTGCTTCTGATCTCATTTGAGTCAGACTCACAGCTAGCTACATGTAGAACTAATTTGTTATGTTGGATTCATGCTAACTTATTCAAGTTTTAAGGAACAGGCAAGCAAGTCATTTTTGTCCTGTTGAAGAATTTAGCTGCCTTGCACAACCAACCCATGGCACTTCATTGCCTACACTAACTTTGGAATCTGTAATTCTCAGGGGTTTTTTTAGACTGATGACCCCAAGATCAGCAATTTCAATTAGCCCAGTACTTCCACTGCAGCCCTTTTCCAAGAATACTGATAAGCAGCCCTTCTTTGAATCTCAGTCTTCCAGCACTTTCTTCCACTACTTGGGAAGGTCTGGGCATAGGAGTTTCAGGGATCTTTCCAATGAGTATGCACTAAGCACCAACTCTACCTGACTGGTTGTCCCTCATACGAATGGCTTTGGCCTTAGCCAACTCCAGAGCTGTGACCCACCGCTGCCGTTCCACTTCCGAACTAGCCTTTAGATGGTATGTCCTTCCCCCATTGGAAAGCACAATGTTACAGGAGTCCTCTGTATCAATGTGGGCTGTTGACAGGTTGATGGTTCCTCGACAAGTGTGAGCCATTTCAGCTTGGGTCCTGTAAAAAGTAGTAAAGGAGGGATGTAAATGCCTTAGATTTCACATCTGCATCCTTAAAAAAAAAAAAATCAAGCGGTTAAGAGCCAGGAAATAAACATTCTCCTGCTTGTGCTGTTCTAAGCTCTGAAAGCGGAAGTCTAGCAATGCTACATGAGGAACTCATCCCAGTAATTAGGGATTCATTTAATATATCCAAAGCACGTAGGAAACATGACCATAGATGTACCATAAAATATTGTCTTCATTACAGAACCCCAAAGTAATGTGTGAAATATTGATGTTCGAAGTGCAGCAAGTTTCTTGCTCTCATAATTACCAAAAAAAAAAAGAGCTGAGCATGACTGAATCGACATCCTATACTAAACTTTCAACAAAACTACACTCTGTTTCTCCACTCCCCAGCAGCTAAAAAAAAATAATAATTTTGCACACAATTACTTGGTTTTCATATTTTGTTATGAGTCAGGAGTCTCTTTTTAAAAAGAATATGGAATTTGATAGATGCTGTGGAAGAAGGAGGTGAGGCAATATAAAGTTACAAAGGTAGGACAAAATCAGATATTTCCCCCAACCTTTCCCCCTCCCAATATCATAGCCTGTTATACATGTTGCCTTTATGCTTTCAAACACTTCTGCAACTGGAAATGGAAACTCCTTTTAAAAAGTAATGCATTTAGAGCATCCAAAACCACTAAAGTTCAAGAACTCATACCTGTGTAACAGCCAGAGATTAGAAGCCCTCCTTCTTAATTAACTGCCATTACATTCTACATCATATAAAATACAAATTCTCTAAACCTGTAGTTATATAAAAACATAGCCAATCTCAACCAGAAATAATTTTGGTTTGCATATGACACGACTTGTTTTCTTGGCAAAGAACATTAACATTCCTGGGTGGGATGCATATGGAATCTTAGCAATGGTTGGTAGCCTAAGTATTGTGACAGAATTTTGAAAAAAAATGTGTGTAACATAAATCCTGATAGACAAAACCCGCAAATCTATTTTAGTTTCAACAAATGACACTCTGTAGAGTTAACTCTCCTTCAAACAAACCGCTTCCTTCAGTTGTATTCCACTTATAAAACTATCTAGCATATTGCCTGTGTTGCCCACAAAGCCCTTCCAAGTCAACTTTTGCCAAATGATTCAGTTCTCTATGATTCAGCTCTCTCTACTCCAGGAGTATTAAAAGGTAAATCTGTTCGCACTGCTGGGCTTCTGAAGTTTCAAAGTAGTTTGGCCCATGAAAATGGCTGTAAGTATACATGATGGACGGGCTCACAAGCAGGCAGGAGACCAGGGTGGATAAAAATCAATGATTTTTTAAAAAAAATCAAAAAAATCGGATTTTTTTTATTTAAATCGGATTTTTATTTAAATTGGATTTTTTTTAATAAAATGCTTTTTGAGGAAAATATATTACCATCCAAAGGTTATTCCATCATGAAATAAAGATTAGTTTTTAATTATGTAGAATAAGGCTGTATATGTTTAATTTTTTTGGTAAATAAATTCCATTAATCCATTCACAATGTCATGCTCTTCCAGAGGTTTTTGTAAGATTATTGGGCAGTTTCTCTGCCTACAAGATATTATCACAGATGCTTGGTTTTGCAGTTCTCAAAACTGAATTTGTGTCAGCTCAGCAGAGATCACATGCCTCTTCTTCACAGCAAAAATGTTATAACATGAACAGAGTTGAGAAAAAGACCTTAATGCTATTGTTCTGCAAACCTATGAAGACAGAATCAACCCCTCCAGTGCTAAGTTCCAAGAAGTTCAGTGAAAAGAAACAATATTTTTCTGATTGTTTGGAGTGGAATAGATCTGCACAAGAAGAAACTAAGTGTGAGGAGGGAGGGGCAAGCAGTACAAAATGAAAGTGAAACTTTTTGAGCACAATACTGTACAAGTCTTTGGATCTTTGGTGTGTATGACCTGAGGTTTATCACATTCTTTCCTTGGAGGAAAAAACCTATAATGGCAGCAGGCCGTAAAAGAGACCCAGTTTGGGAATACTTTAATGAAGTTCCTTTACCTATCGGTAAGGCAGGCATCTACTTGCATATTAAAGTTATACCAGCAAGAATTAGTATTTTATGTAGAAAACTATGATTTAAATCAAGCCTTACTGACTAGTGATTTAAATCGTGATTTAAATCAGTTTGATTTAAATCAAATCCACCCTGCAGGAGACATATGGATGGGTGGCACTGGCAAGTGGGCAGGGGCACATGGTGGTGGGAAGAAGAGTGCCCTTGGACACTTACAATTTTTAAAAATGCAACCTGATTGTGACATGAATAAAAGTATAGTTTTCCGCTAAATACAGACACACAGGAAGCTCTACAAGAAGGAACACACTGAAGCCATCTCATCTGCTGTTCCGCACAAAGTCATAACTGTGCCCTTCAGTAGCAAGTTGACCAGCTTTTAGATAGATTTTCCTATTCAGCACTAGCATTTCAACGATTGCATAACAAGATGACATAAGCAGGTTTCCAGAGCCTCAAATTTGAGATAATCCCGAACAGAGAAACACAAATACGTACTGCTCTCAATAGCAATAAAAATTAGATTAACAATCAAGAACAGTTTGTCCACAAGCACAGGGGCACAAAGAAGTAATGAAATTACAAAATAAATATTTTGCTGAAGGGTAGCTATACCAATGTGTAACATCAGACACAAAATATCATCGTCAGATAACTTAAAAACCAAGGCTTAATGTGGCAAAATTTTTCATGGATTAGAGACCATGTCAACAAATCCTAAGTACTCTCAGCAGACAGACAAGCATATTTACCTGAAGCATGTTTTTCTGTACTGAACAGCCAGCCTAAAGAAGAACTGAGGAACATAAAGGTGCGCTCAACAACATGCAATATGTGGGATAGGTTCAAGAAAAGTGTATTACACTGCTGCTTCTGGGGGCCAACATAGGAACTTGCAATATTTACCTAGGAAGATTGTGATATTGTCAATTATTGCTGTTCTGAATGCCAGTGTACTCATCTTGCATACATTTCAATAAGTGCCAGTCTGTACCTACTGTCTCTTGGTTTTTGCTTGCATTTCATAGCCTTTCACAAAAGTGTATCATTTCTGTCTCTATTCCTAGATACGTATTACATAACTAATATGAACATTATAGTATTAGGTGAATTGATAACAAATAAATCACAGCAGTACACCTAAACAAGAGAATATAAACTGCCTACTAACAGCCCAATTATATTTTAATACATAAGATTACAGGAGACACGACAAACAGGACCTCCCCACAGGATCAAGCATTATCCCGAAGAAATATTCAGGGGTCAAGGAACAATGGCATTTTTCTCAGCCAAAAGAGATCCACGCTCCATTTTCTGCTTTATGCTTCCTGCTCACTTCCTGTTTCTCTCCATCCCACCAACACGTCTCAGCAAGTGCTACCAAAGGGACTCCAGTCACGTGGCAGAACACAGAACCATGAAGAAAGAACGATGCACACACCATGGCTGCAAAAAAGGGACAAATATCTAAGTCAAGAAGTTTCCTGCAACAGAAGTAAACAGGGAAACTTACACATTCTATTGGATTGGTACAGAACACCTGTTCTGCTAACCGCTTAGGAAAACCAAAGCTTCAAAAATGTATTTGTAATCCACACAGTTGCAGATAAAAGGCTGGCATGTAAGCAGAGAGACCGTAGCATTTGAAATGTGTGGGGGGGAGATAATGCGGAGACTCAAACAATGGGACCACAGCTCAGCTTTCAAACGCTTAAAATGCCTCTCCAGAAGCAGAACTACACAATGAATTCAGTTGCAGGAATCAGAAAAGGATGAGGGGAGATGTGGATTGTGAATTCATTATCTCTACAGTTGTTGCAGCCACCCTTTCTGTCACTGATCCCCATACCCACCCAACTTTCCCTGCTGCTTGCCCCCCACCCCCGACAGTCATGAGTGGTACTCTTCTGCCTCCCTCCCTAAAATTCCTTGGCCTTTACCTCCCCCTCCCGCAAACATCCTTGCCCTTAATCACCCTCCCTGCTGAAAACCCCGATCCACCCTTCCCTCCCTGCAAAATACATTACCTTTTTCTATTCTCCCCCCCCCAATACCCTTCTCCTCTCCCTCTCAAAAAGTGCTCCCCCCCCCTGCAGACTGGACTTTTGGAACAGGGGCCTGGGCAGGAGGGGGAATGAGCATCCCAGCTGTAACTGGGGCTGGAGGGGTTTTGCAAGCCCCAGCATGCCTTCCAGGCTGCTAAGGCCTGAAGTCTCAGGCTGGAGAGGGTTTACACTCAGCAGTGCTGGCCAGGGCTCCACATACCCCAGCCCTGTTGCTCCTCTCCACCCTCCTCTGTGTGTCCTGCAGTGGCCAGGGGAGTGGTCCCTACCATTCCAGCAGTGTCTGGGCACTTCTCCTCAGCCCCACTTTGTTCTCGTCTAGCCAGGAAGGCAAAAGCATGCTAGAACTTCCTGGGCTTTGTGGGTCTGCTCCTGCCCACACTTTTAAGGTGGGGCCTGAGCAGAAAGTGCACTTTTGTTGGGGGTAGGCTTCCCAGTTCTTCTAGGGGTTTGCCCCGTTGCCCACCACCAGCAGGCAACACTGGAAAGCACACACCGGGTGTGCTCCTGGCAGGGGGAGGTGACAACATCACTTCCTGAAGTGATGTCGTGCTGGCCATGGGCATGCTCCTGTGCTTTGCTGGGGCCAATTTTAGCCCCAAATGGGCCAGAATTAGCCCTATGCAAAGCATACTCAAGGCTGGCGTGTGACTTCACTTCCCAAAAGTGATGTCTCCACACCTCTCCAGGAGGAGATCAAAACAGTTAAGTCCCAGGTCCCTCTCCTTCCACCGGGAGGATAGAGAGACCTGGGAACCCTGGGGGGGAGGGGTTTCAAGCCCCCCCCCTGTGCATCTGTTGTGATTTTTCTGCAACCCTGAGGGGTTCCCCTAGCTTGCAGATGCCTCTGTTGTGTTCCAAAGCAGCCTGGACCCTCAGATATAAGCACCCACACGGTTCGGGGCCACTTCAGAATTAGGTATGATCCTTCAAAACAGGAGAAAGATGCAGCACATGCTACAAATGTTCTTTCCCAATGTAAGCAATAGAAGAGCTCGGCGCATGCTCCCTATTTTGGGTTGTGAAGACTATTTTCTACATTCACCTTGCTTTCACCAAGAATGCCTGGATACGTTTACAATGAAATCAGATACACATTATATTTTGCTATAGTGCAAATTTGGGGGATTGATTTCATCTTTCATAGCCATTACTAATCATTATTAATAAAATTGCTATGTAATATGAAAAGGATTTGCATCTCCTCAGAGGAAGCTGTCAGATTGCCTTTTGTTAAAAAGATCAAAGTGTTGGAATTTTAAGTTACCTACAACAAAGGCTTTCAAAGTAGGAAGGCATTTAATCAGATGAGCTTTAATCTTGCTGTAAGTCACCACGATGATTCCTGTAGTGGAAAGGTGGGATGAAAAGATTATCAATTGTGTGGGGATAGCTTTCAAGCAATCATGCATGGCAGATAGCTTCTGTATGTGCCAAGGCCAGTATCTCAGGTGGCAGGTCTCAAAATGAGTTGGAAAACTAGCTGTGATCCACAGAACGATATGGCAGGAGTTTAAAAAGCCAAAAGAATGCAGCCAAAGCAAAAGACAGCTGAGCTGAAGCACTGAAGTTAGGATGCAAGTGAAATATTCCAGAATGCCACTATGTAGCTGGCAGACGACCCTTTTTATTGCGTCATCAAGTCACTTGATAGGAGTGAGCAAGGCAAACTCCTCTTGGTCCTCAGTTTGCAGGTCACATGCCATTCCTGACATGGAAGTGCCTGGGCCTGCAGCCAGACCTCACTACGTGCTGTTTTCCTAAGCACAATTTATTTATATCTGTGTTTTAAATTGCCATAAAGTACTTTGGGAGGCAATTTTTAACAGAAAAGTCAAGTAAAACAAATCCATATACCTGCCAGCTGTAGCTCTCTAGAGAGCTACGGCCCTCCCCCTATCAGGAAACCCTCACAGCTTGGTCATGTGTTCCAACAACCAACATTTTGGAACCCAAGCCTCAGGAGGAAGCATGAAGCAAATGTGACTTTTGCCACTGGAGATCAGTGCCCAGGAATTAGTATCATCATCATTGGCTTTGCTCACTGGTAGAGCTCTTAAAAAAAAAAAAGTAGGTAGCAACTGAATTCCCAAATCTTACAGAAGTTGTTAGGGTGGTTTCTTTCTTTTTCTTTTTTTGCAATTCATCTAATTCTTACTCTGTTCCAATAAATCAGTGCTTTAACACACCAGACAACATCTGACCTGAATGCCAAGCACTAGCTCCAAGGTTCTCCTGTATTCCAATCAGACAGCTTTTATTTGTTTTAGAGCAAGCCACATCACATGATGTCTCGAGGACTCTGGAGATGCTGCATCACAAATGTCTTTTTGCTTCCACAGCCATCAAGTAGTATGAGTAATGGACCCAGGAGAGACAGCCAGGTGTTCTGCTGCCCTTATATGAACAGACTAGGTTTTGTCTGTCCTACTTTTCTCACTAATTCCTCCAAATTGTTACAATTTTTTTTAAAAAAACCTGTCAGCCAAATCGAAATTTTAACGCTATGCACTCAAGAGCAGTAGGCAGTCAATGCACACGAAAGCTTTCCTGACATCAGCATCTACAGCTTCCCAACTGAGTGGCCAGCATGCTAATCACAAGCATTAAAGTCCAGAAGAGGAGATATGAGAAAACAAAAAGTGCAATGACACACAAAGGCATGCCCTTATTACCACAGAATGCACCTTTGTAGCCAGCAGCCAACATCCAATGCATGAAGTGGCTGAGATTCATTTCATAGGCTATTAGCCTATGAACATTAATATTGCAGTAAATCAGGTAATCTAGGATCACAGGACTTTGTCTTCATCAGCATCAAATGCTTTTAGCAGAAGATAATGAAAGACAACAGCCTGTTCCATCCACTGGGCATCATCCTTCTCCAGAATCAAATAAATGGTCACTCTAAAATGCCTTCCAAGCTGACATTTCAAGCACATTGATGTTTCAAGCATACTGAAACAGCAAGCATTCCACAGAGTGTCAAAACTGAGTAGCTCCCTAGAGATCAATATATATGTTTGCACTGGCCTTAGAATAACTAAAATAATGCTGCTTTAGAAATGTCAATACGAAATAGCAGCGGTTGTTTTTGATGGTCATACTTAAGAATGTGATTTACTAATTTAAGTAGTCTCAGGTCCTAAAGCAGCATGACCTGCAATTTATTTTATAGTTGGTTTGGAAAGTGTGGCTTTGGTAACTTTGCTACTCGTAGTGGGAGTTTATAAGGCTTGGTCCTCTGAAAACATGGCAAAAGTGCTAAGATACCTAATGACCAAGTGAATCTGTTTTTTCTATAAAATATCATACTGAGTTCTGAAAAGTTCAGTGCCTTTGAAATGACCATCCTCATTATAGCTGTAAGGTCAAACTTACACATGACATTTTCCACATGGTCAGCACGGAGACTTAAGTTTCATTGGGTAAAGTGATGGACCTGAGGCAGGCATGCATCCTCAGGGAAAGGGCTGTCACCAGATTCCTGACAGTATAATCTACAACATACTTAGGTGTGTTTGCTGTTTCAACAGCTGAATAGTTTCAGACTGCAAGACATTCAATTTGTTCTCTATCCTTGAAATCAAATTAAGAATGGGGACCTACCAATAACAGTAACTGGTATTTTCTAATGACTTGGCAATTTGCAGTTTTACATATGAACACTCTGTTAGGTCTAATTTTTTCCCTCTGTTTTCAACTGGAGCATAATGAGTTAGGTTATTTTGTCTCTCTTGCATGAATTCCACACCTCTGTGTACTGGCTGAAGGATGTACATAGGAAACAGCTCTCCTGTCTTTTGTGTATCGCTTCAATTCTGCATAGTGATAGAGACCTTTCACGACTGGGAAAGTCATGGTCCATTTGACTCAAAATACAGCACTCTTAAGCATCAGGCCCAATAACTTCACATTTGATTCCCAGTAATAGAAAGGAAACCTCAGAAATATTCTTCATTTTCTTCTGTTTCATCCTTAGTGGCAGTAAAGGTTCTAAGGATAACCCAGGAATTCTCTACTCGAATGTCAGGAGTCAGACAAATGCACGTAGCCAAACAAATGAACATTACTTGCTCCATCAAAACATCTGCACTTTTCCCCACTATTGCAAACATTGCCTGGATGGGCACTTGATGTTCCTGAAGGAAAAGGAGGATATAAGGGTAATCCTGGAACAACCTACTTCACTATGCTGCTGAGGTATACTTTTTCTACTTTACAAGTTATTCTGCTAGAGAAATGAAATCACAAAACAAATGTACAAGAGAACACACGTTACATTTATAGCACTGTCAGCCAGAAGTTGATCTTGCAAAATAAACATACTACTTCCTTTACAGCTGAGAAGAGTTGCAAAATCAGCAAGTTGTAAAATTAATGGCTACATATGGCAGCAATGAGCACTGTGTTGTCCTAGACCATCTGGAGGAACATATACTCAGGATCGTGCATATGTCATGTTTCTGGTAGGGTGCAGGAAAGGTACCAGAATGCAGTAAGTGGGCACAAATTCTTCAATGAGAATATCAGCTTTCATATTTTTAAAAAGCAAGTTTCTACCTTGTGTGGCTGTAAGGATGCATTTGAAAGTGTGAGGGGTGATGCCCTCATGAGCCTCGGGTGGTGGTAGGTAAGACAGGGCTTCAGTATCTTGAAGAGATAGATATTTATGGTCAGGTTGATATTTGTATGTTGCATATCCTATAGTTGTATTTGTATGTGTTTATGAATGGATGTATTTATGAATTTACATATGTATATTTTTCTATGAAGTTATAATTATTGTATTTATATTTCTGCAAGCACTTTGTATCAGCACTTAATCACTTTAAGAGTAAATATTACTTATTGTATAGTCAGAGGTATTCACTCAGTTTTCCTTCGGGTCTTTAGTGGTTATTGTCAGGAGAGCCTTGTTTGTGTTGCTTGTATTAAAATATAAGCTAACTGTACATTCCTCAGGTATTCTGCATTCAGGTGCTATGCCTGGGATTACTGTTCACCCCCAAGGAAATTATGTAATGTCAAGAAATCTGGCAAAAATTTCAGTGTCTAATTATGGTTGGCATGTCAACCCACTTTTTGCCATGAATTTAAGGGGCAAAGAATTGCTCAAATCCATAAAAATACTAGCTTGCTCTTGAGAAAGAAGCAATAAGATGTGTCTAAATTTGGGTCAGGGTGCACAATGCGTCCTGGTGTTAACAGAAAAACACTCTTGAGTTTCAGTTCTAGGGATCCCTGTTTTCCAGAGATAACAGGAGGGAACAAGCAAGGTCTAACACAGTGATACTCAGTGGTTCAGGGTCAACATGTGGCTTTCTGACAAGCCACCCATGACTCTTCAAAGCACCATTCCCCAAACATGGCACCTGCCTCATGTTTCAGGAAAGTGGGAAAGCCCTTGTCTGGTGGGACTTGTGGTTGACAAGTGGTTTCCAATGTGAAACAGCCATTGCTGGAGGAGATACAGAGGAGTTAGCTGTGTTAGTCTGTAGTTGAAAAATAGTTGCATTTGACAAAGAGAGCTGTAGTTCTCGAAAGCTTATGCTACAATAAAGTTGGTTGGTCTTAAAGGTGCTACTGACTCTTTACTATATTTCTGGAGGAATTTGCAAGCTGCAAGCCTCCCTAAGATGCAGGCCTCATGCTAAAGATGAAAGTAAAAGTGGCTGTTCTGGTTGATGATAGATCAACAGGGATAGATAGCCATGTTAGTCTGTCTGTAGCAGTAGAAAAGAGCAAGAGTCCAGTAGCACCTATAAGACTAACAAAATGTGTGGTAAGGTATGAGCTTTCATGAGTCACAGCTCACTTGTTCAACCAGTACTGCACACTAGAGTTCCTTTGGTGCTTGGGCAGCAACAGTGTTCTCTAATAATGAATTGTGAAATATTGTTTAACTTTGTATTTATGTAAAAGTTTACATTTCATCTGGGAAAATTTAAAGTTGTATTTTTCTTACATGATGTTAGAGGGAGAGCATAGTATTTTCTTAAAAAAGATTTCAAGATAATCTACCACAAATGCCAATAAGGCCGCCTGGATTCCAGTCCTGCCCTACCCCCATTCATTCACTATTTGGAAGCAAACAAGCCTTATATTTTTTCACATTGCTTCCCCACCCCCCCATCAAAGGGTTCCATTCACTTTTAAAGATCTATGCATAGTAGGACTCATAACCTAACTTAGTGTTTCCCAAGAGGATTCCATCGCCATCTCTCCCCCGCTTTTCCTCCTCTCTTGGCCTCCTTCTTTTCTGCTCCCCACTTTTATAACACTGGGG
Source organism: Eublepharis macularius (assembly GCF_028583425.1). Taxonomy (NCBI): domain Eukaryota; kingdom Metazoa; phylum Chordata; class Lepidosauria; order Squamata; family Eublepharidae; genus Eublepharis; species Eublepharis macularius. The sequence goes on from NC_072802.1 coordinate 50,001,261, forward strand.
CACCACCGCTAGAAATAGAAGCGGTGGGAGGGGGCTTCCAAAGCAGGTTTGCTGTAGCAGCAGCATCCAGTGTGGACTAGGGAGGTCCTTACTTGAACAAGTAAGTAGACGGAGAGGGAGGTCCAGTGAGAAAAACACAGAGCCTCCCCAACAATGGGTCTTCCCATTCTGCTTCCATCCCATTAGCAGCCCAGCCTTCCCTTCATGGTCATGGAGGATGCAAAGGCTGCAGCCCCTACAGACTCTTGTACCTTGAAGAGCTTTAGGATAAACAATTCTGCAGTCAAACCCTGCATCATTTGCATTCAGCCTCTCCCCTCCTCTCCCCTCCCCAAATTTCTGCCTTTCACAAACAACTGCTTCCCTGCAAAGGAAGAGAAAGAATGTGCCCCCCCCCCATAACAAGTAAACAATCACTGCACAGTCCCCTGCACACACAGCTGGTCAGTTTTTTAAGAGTACAGTGTATGTTTCCTCATTTCTTGTTTCATTGACTTTAGGGCTTGTTACAGAACAAGATATGATTAATTTTGCAGGGCTCAGCCTTATTTCTTTAGACTATCTGACTTTTTGAACTATTCAGCAATATAGGAGTACAGCTTATGCTGAGGCTGCTTCATATGTACATACTTGTATAGATGCACTGTTTAGAAATCAGAGTAGACTACAAATGAGGAGTTGCCATTTAAATATGGTTGGTTACAATATAGACAAATTAAAGACCTATTTGATACAGATCAAAGGAGGACAGGTTTTAGAATTCAGAATTCAGAATTTGAGGAACTTTTGTTAGGAGATAGTAATAAAGCAATTAAATGTTATTGAAATGGTTCACAGAAGATGAAACAGTCAAGGTACAAATGGTAAAGTGGGAAATAATGATGGAAACATGGGAACAATTGTGGAAAAATACGTTAAAAATATCAACATGTACCGGTATTAGAGAGAATGGCTATAAAATGTTATATAGATGGTATTTAACACCGAAAAAATTAGCCATAGCTAATAAGCAGCTACCTACTAAGTGTTGGAAATGTAAGGAGCATGAAGGTTCTCTATTTCATATGTGGTGGACTTGCCGTAAGGCTAGAGACTTTTGGGATAAAATATGTGCTGAGATGTCTTTGATACTCCAGTATAATGTTGTTAAAAATCCAGAAATGCTGTTATTATCTTTGCACTTAGAAGATGTTAATAGAAATGACATTGCTATATTATATGATAACAGCAGCAAGAATATTATATGCTCAATACTGGAAGAAAGAAGAAATACCTGAAATTGAAGAATGGACAAACAAATTGTTGTATATGGCTGAAATGGACAAACTAACAAGAAACTTGAAGGATCAAGAACCAAAAACATTTTTGGAAGATTGGAAAAAGCTGAAAAAATATATGGAAAAGAAATGGGATGTTAAGGGACAATTATGGTCTTTTGAAGAGTTTTAATGATACTAAGTAAGATAAGATATAATTAAGATCTTTACTAATAACAAGATAAGAACAACTATAATATAGAAATAATGTGATATTAATAGCGGGGGGTTCAAGTGCTGTTGGAAGTCAACATTGAAAAGGGGGAGGGGAGGGGGTGGGGAAATATACTTGTGGGAATTGAAAAAAGAAATCAGAGTAGACTTACACCTGCTAACCTAAACTTCTGATTTAAATGGAAACAGTATTAGTAGTTTCCTATCCTCACGGAAAATTTCTATTAACACTAGCAAAATGCCAATCATAGAGAGTGAAGGAAGGACCAATATATTGTGAGTTCAATCCTATGACTCCCTGCCACCAAGCTACATCCTATGGCTGCCTTTAGCTTAGTCTTAGTGACTCTCACACATCTCCCACTGTTTTTTGTTTCTTTCTCAGTATACAGGATTCTAAATCAGGATTACACATCATTTAGATTTGTAAAGATGCCCACATTTGGACATAACAGCAAGCTGGAATGAGAGCTTGTTTAGAAAGTCTTCAATCACAGCTCTGGGTGTAAAGGGGAGGAGGGAGGGAGCACACAGGCCAGATTCTTGCTCATCACAGACTCCCGATGTGTTTGTGACATCTAAATGCAGGCAGAAAGTAATATCAAACAATAATTAGCCTTTATTATTTTCCTCCTATCTTAATAAAGGCTCAACAAATCCCAAGCACCAAGTCGCCATGGCAGTGACCTACCGCCTTGCTGCCACGAGGATCTGTGGGACAGCCATGCTCCTAGATGCCACACTTTCTATGGAGGCCCAGGTCACCGCCACTGCCAAATCTGCCTTTTTCCATATCTGACAGGTCAGGCAGTTGGTGCCCTATCTCCCACCCCAGGACCTGGTGTCAGTAATCCATGCAGTGGTCACCTCCAGGCTGGATTACTGCTACTCACTTTATGCTAGGCTGCCCTTGTTGACCCAGAAATTACAACTGGTTCAGAATGCAGCGGCATGCATCCTTACTGGGACGTCATTTGGGGCACACATCAATCCTGTGCTGTGCCACCTGCCAGTTCAGTTCCAGATCCAGTTCAAGGTGTTGGTTTTAGTGTTCAAAGCCCTTCACGGACTGGGACCTGCATACCTGCGGGCTCGCCTCTCCCACTATGTCCCTCACAGGGCCTTGCACTCTGCAGATAAGCAGCTTCTGGTGGCTCCTGGCCCACTCATCTGGCCTTGACTAGGGCCAAGGCCTTTTCAGCTCTGGCCTGGCAGAACATGCTCCCGATTGAGATCCAGGCCCCGAGGGGCCAGTTCCAGATCCATAGGGCTTGTAAGACAGAGATGTTCTGCCGGGCCTTTGGCTGAAAGCCAGTGAATTGTCTCCCTGCCCCCCCCCACATATTCCATTGTTGGCTGCTCCAGGCTTGTACCACAGCTGTATTCATGCTTTTTAGATAATTAATGTAGCCTGTACTGTTCATGGCACCAGTCTTGTATTTTGTATTCTATTGAATCTATTGTTTTTAGATACTTGTTTATTATTTTAATGTATAATATTTTCTTTTGTTGTTAGCTGCCCTGAGCCCATTCATGGGGAGGGTGGGGTATAAATTTGATCAAATAAATAAATAAAAAACAGCCTTGCTCCTAAATTTTTCATCTGGCTCCTATACCCAAAGGAAATTTGTCAAGGCTTGATCTAAATACTGTTATTTTGTTATATATAATTTCTATAGTACCTTTAATATTTAAAATGCTTAATCACAACAATTCTGTGGGGATGTTTTGATTAAGAGTAATAGCTTAGGCAAGTCTCTCCCCTATTCTGCAGGGGCAACTGACACTTATTAATACACATACATACACAAAATAGTGTTTACTGATCTGCTTTGAGAAGAGTGTTAAACTAAGAATACAAAGTACAAATATAATGAACAGAATATATGCTGCCCTCCCACCCATGCCAGGATGATTCTGCTTCTCTGCAGCTGACCTGTCTTCCTCCTCCCCAAACGGTTGAATGGTGCTGGTGGAAAGCGCCATCAAGTCTTTGCTGACTTACGGTGACCCATGCAGGTGTTTTTAAGATAAGAGGCTAACAGAGGTGATTTGCCATTGTCTGCCTCTGCATAGCAACTCTGGTCTTCCTTGGAGGTCTCCCTTCCAATTACTATCGAAGGCCAACTCTGCTTAGCTTCCAAGATCTAACAAGATCAGGCTTGCCTGGGCTATCTGTTTTAATAAAGTCCTTTAAAGGGATGACATTTCTTACCCTAACCTTCCAGGCTGGCTGACTAGGTTAAACTAGTGCAGTTCCTTCCATGTTCTAGCGCTCATCTACCCTGTCACTTCACAAACTGCCAGATATTACAGAAGTAAAATAGAAAAGAGTCCAGTAGCACCTTTAAGACTAACCAATTTTACTGTAGCATAAGCTTTCGAGAACCACAGTTCTCTTCGTCAGATGCATCTGACGAAGAGAACTGTGATTCTCGAAAGCTTATGCTATAAATGACATTAAATAAATAAGGGTTGTTATATTTTTGTGTAACATGTATTAAGCAAATATTGTGCATATTAACAGCTATTGTGTTAATTTACTTGTCAGCTTTTGGCAAATGAATTGCTGTATTATCATACCAGATTCCTGATTTTTTTTTTGCAAAAGCAAATATAGCAGCCTTTGATTTAACAGACTGAGTTGATCGGCCACAGCTGATGAAAGATCCTTTCAAGGACTGTGGCTGGCACAAAGGACTTTTAAAATGAATTAAATAGTTCTATGCAAGAGGTCAGTACACAGCTCTTCCAATTCTTATGCCAGAGCTCTAAATCATGCTATTAATCCCACTGACATTGTGCTTGCATACAGCATAGCTCTGTACATAAATCATATATAACCTAAAGGATTACCTCAACAGAGCAGGCAGAAACCCTTCTAGGCTCTGGTCATGCAATGGCATCAGCCTTTGTTTCACTTTAACACAACAGTTCCCAGACCAGATCATCCCAAGTTCCCTACTGAAGGGAAGAGCAGGATGATTTTGATCCCCTTCAAGGTTAAAAAACACAGCTGAGAAGTGTTCAGTTGTAATATAGCAACAGAGAATTGTTAGACACAAGGGCCATTGAACCACTGCAAAGCATTACTATGCAAGTCTAAGACACAGCGTGAACTGAGCAATTAACCCAAAGATGGATCTGCACACTTCATTTTCAACAATGTGTGATAGTATTTTCTGTATTTATTTTCTGAAAATGGAACACTGGATATACTATGAAGATTCCTTCTTTAGAGTGAGGAAGACACTCTGAGACTTAACAGAGTACCAAGTGCATCATAGTGTCTTCCTCCCCTTTGAGGGAGAACGCCTATGTAATTTTATTAACTAACCTGAAAGCTGTGTCATTCCCTCAACCATGTTTATGTCAGAAATGTAATGTAAGGTTTTTAATAAAGCAACAAAGTTTATTGGTACCTTCCTTGATCTATTTTTATGCCTGTCTGCCTTTCCTAAAGACAGAAATCCTATTCTGCATATTAGGCAGCAGCCAGTGTGGTAGGAAGACCCAGGTTAAAATCAATCCTTCTGCCATGGAAATTTCCTGGATGATCTTGGGTTAGTCACACACTCTCAGAATAACCTGCTTCTCAGGATTATTGTGAAAATGAAAAGGAGAATGGTGTAAGCTGCTTTGAGGCTTCACTGGGGAGAAAAGTAGAGTGTAAATGAAATAAACATATATATTAGGCCTGTCTGAAAGGGTAGGGGTATGTTCTCTCAGAGTCTACGGTCTACAAGAACAGACTGTAAAAATACTACTTTATCAAGAATACCATGCGTGGACTAAACTGACACTCCAGAAGTATCGCTACTTGCAGGGATTGAATACAGAGAAGAATAAAGAAATGCTATTGCTATTTAACACTGGTATAGTGAGTCTTAGAGTAGCATGACTGGAAACTGCCCAGCCTTCCCACAGGCTTCTCTGGCTTAGCTACTTAGATATTGCTATATAATAATCTTAAATACCAGGAAACCAGCCCTTTGCATTTTTCACCCATCACCCTCAAACTAAGTTTGTAGCTACATTTATATTGGTGATTTGAATTTCTCCTTAGCATGGAAAGACTTGGAACTTGTTTCTTCTATGTCATGGACACAGTCCAATTCTTTGGTTAGTGAGACCATGGCTTTTTCCAGAAGCTCTTTTGAAAGACTAAGGGTCCATAGTTTTAGACCCAAAATTTAACACAAGTTTCCTTGGCATTTGTAAAAACTGACATAAAATGGTCAGGTATATCACCCATGGCGTTAAGTATGGAAACAAATTGGAACAACCACTACATCCCAAAATGTTTTCATTCTACAAGTGAATGCATCCTCCTAGAGGGACTGAATATTTTGCACCTGCGTTAGCTGCAAGCTAGTTACTGGGCTGCCTATACCTGTATTACTGCATTGTATTCTCTTGAACTTTGTCCTATGCCCAAAATTCACTTCAGAAACAGAACTGGAGTATTATTTAGATATACCCAAAGTAGATTACATTATTATCTTCCCCGCTTCCATTTTATCTTAACAACAACCCTATGAGGTTCAAGGTTACCAACCAGGCTTCCATGGCCAAGTGGGGATTCGAACTGGAGAGTCTCAGATCCTAGTCCAATGTTCTAGCCACTACACCACACTGGGTATAGGATCCTGCTTATTACTGGGTACCAGAGTTATAACTCATGATCTACTCCTCTAGAAGTGCTTAACTTCGACAACAAATATAAGTCCATTTCACTTCCAGTAGCAGAATTTGGTCATGGCTGCCCTCTCCCCATAAGTGACCAGTGCTCTCTTCTAGCATGTTCCTCTAAACATGCAAGGAAGCTGACCACTGTCTCTCAGTAACAGGAAAGACAAATTACTTCAAAACAAGCCAGCTAGCAGTCCTATTCTAGTTCCAGAGCTGACTGTCCTGAAAGTCCCCCGCCCCAAAAAAATCAACTTCATTTTTAGATATAATGTGGGTCCTGAATTCCCTTAGATATACAGACACCTATGTACATGCTCATCTAAAGCTACAGGCACATCAATCAGTATGATTACCAATATACATCCTACTGTAATCAAACGATGGATTCCTTTAGCTGCCATCCCCTTCACTCTTATTATATTTTACCCAACTTCTATACCAAAGTAATGAGCACCCAAGGCTACTTTTAATAACAAAAAACTAAAATATGTATCTCAGATCAAGAGCAATGGATGATGCCTTTTTTCCTTCCCTCTCTTTCACTTTGTAGTTCTTCTAAAAACGTACTGCTCAACTCTACTTCATGGTTGTTTGTCACGAAGAAAGCTTTGCAAGTCCACTTCATTAGGATTTCTTGTCTCTCCTAACAGAATTTTTTGTTTTAAGTAGAACACATATCAAGGAACAAATAGGAAAATATGATTCAACACATGAGTACAGGATGCTTTGCCAATTTTTTTTAGTCCCGCCTGCAGGTCAAGAAGGCAGAAGTGAGTTTAAGAGAAGAAGACTTAAAATAGCGCTTTTCAACTGCATCCTGAGGCAGAAACTCTCCTGCAGCCACATTCATATAAGTTCCCAATTTGACTGTAAATCAAGGTAAGTCATGACGCAGCTACCTCTATGATGCGAGTTTTCTGGAAAAAACATTAATTGGAACATCTTAAAATGCTCTAATGAAAGCATGATGTGATTTAGCAAGTTTTATTTTTGACTTATCTAGTAAACAAAATTATTATGTCCCAAAACAAATACACTAAAATTTTTGATTAGGAAAAATAGTAATCAATCACAGTTTAAATGTCATATTCAAATAAATTCAAACCTTTTTGTGGAAGATATTTTTATTGGAATAATGTTTGTAAATTTTAACAATATGATATAATGCACCCTTGCACTGTTTACATCTAAGAAAAAACTAAACTGTTGACACTAGTTTTACCACATCCAAAGAACTAAGCATGATACGCCTTAGACACAAGTGCCCACTTACCTATTCCAACAGAATTTAAGTCTCTTCTACAAAGGTCACCTTATTTTCACTTTCACTGCTCATATTATCACTTCTTAGTTCCATATCAGACAGACACAAACATGATTCAGAAGTACCTGAACAATATTCATGTCTGCTAAACAATGGGCAACTTACCACACTTCATCTTGTTTACTTATTGTACTTGTTTTGGGTCTCCAAAAGCAAGAGATTTTGAGAAACAATCAAGCTTGACCATGCAATCATTTGTTTATTCTTTTTATCTGGATTGAACTGAAAGCCTAGCTGCACTCACAAGTGTCTTGTGCAAACATCCCAAGGTCCCCAAGCTCAAAGGAGGAGGGGGGAGTGGATGAGCCACTGATCTGTGTGTTTTCTGAAAGTGAAACATTAATCACAGTTTTTACTTTGCTTTTACTTAAGAATTTTAGTGCCGATCTAACTAGCACAGCACATCAGGTGAATTCATAACTTAACTATTTAGATTATTATGTACATTTGTGGTTCTTCCACACCTGCTCCATTTACAAAGCAACAAAACATCCACTCTCTCACAAATTCCTAGAGATAATTACCGGATTAACACAAAAACTTCAAAAGTGCAATGATTGTAGCATATTGTATTAGCAGTGGCATCAACTAATTGTCATTAATTTTAGGAGAACAATACATCTTTAGAAGTTAAAGATCTCCAACAGTTCTGAAGAAGTGAGATGTGGCTCACGAAAGGTCATACCCTACCACTAATTTTGTTAGTCTTATAGGTGCTACTGGACTCTTGCTCTTTTTCTCTGCTAGACAGACAGACTACCCATCTTGATCGATCTCCAACAGAAATATAAAGCACTGGAAAACTTTCCGTCCTACATCTGAACTGTGCTCAATGTTGCTTTTTTAAAAAAACAATGACACAGCAGCAGATGAAAGAGAATGCTGATGTCTGCTGAGCTCAAGCCTGGGGGGACTCATGACTGAGGGGTACATATATTCAAGTGGTAGATGGGAAGAAGACTAAAAGGTGGGCTTTGCCAGTGCTGTCAGAGCAAGCTACGTTGTAGAGGACAATATTGCAATGGAATCAAGAGAGGAAGACAAAGGTCAATAAGCCTTGTTGTGAAAAGGGCAAGAGAATCAGAAACAGTGGTCTCCGCTGTTTCTACACCCATGTATAAAAGACAAGATGTAGTAATTCCAAGAGTGCAGTCATGCAACAGAAATAAACAGGAGCCTTGTGACACCTTCCTATACAAACACATGCTTGAATAATGATGTGTCGTCTTAAAAGTGTCACAAGCGTCCTGTTTATTTTAATGTAAGATCTTCCATCAGTTTAACTCCTGTGGCTGAAAGAGTAGGAAAAGAATTGTTTGTCAGTCCCTCTTCCTCTTTTAGACTAAAACTTTTTTAAAAATGTACATCCTTTTCTCCTGAGTGGAGACCTAAAGCAACATATTCTTCCCTCTTTCACTCTATCCTTACAGCAATCATGCTGTCAGGTAGGCTGAAAGTCTGCAATGAATCTAGTCACCCAGTAAGCTTCCAAGGCAGAGCAGGCAGTCGTCCCAGATCCTAGTCCAACACCAGAATCACTACATCACACTAGCCCTCGCTGATCAAGGAAGTGAACAACAGCAGAGATGAGATTCCTCAGATCATTACTTTCCCTCCAAGGACCCATTACAACCTGCTTTCACCTCAAATAGATTTTATTTCAGTATGAATCTTTGTGAAGTAACAAGCAACCTAATTTATTTTCTTAAAGGGAAATGCTTGCCATTTCCACTCACATTCAACATGACACATTCATCACATTCTATCAGCTTCGGCTGGTGGCCCAATTGCACCCCTATCTGGACACAGACAGCCTGGTTTTAGTAATCTCTGCTCAATCTCCAGATTGGATTACTGAAACGCACTCTACATGGGGCTGCCCTTGAAGACAGTTTGGAAACTGCAGAACCCAGAAGCCAGATTAATAACTGGGATCCAGAGGTTCAAATACATACAATCAACTCTGGCCCATCTGCCTTGGCTGCCTGTATGTTTATGGTCCCAATTCAAAGTGGCGGTTTTAATCTACAAAGTCCTGTACAGCTTGGGACCACAATACCTGTCTGAGCACCTCTCCTGGTCCCATTCTACCTAGACACTGTGCTCAGCCTCTGGAGCCTTCCTCTGGGTGCCATCTCCTTGAGAGGCTCAGAGGGTAGCAATTAGAGGGACAGCCTTTTTGGTGGTGCCCCCCCCCCATCTTTTGAACAATTTCCCTGCTGCAGTCAGCCTGGTACCTAATTAGCCATCTTTTCAGCACCAGGTTATGACAGCCTTCTTTACAGAGGCCTTTAAAGATTTCCTTGGTCATTCAGGGGCCTCTTATGTTTAGCCTGGTGCCTCTATGAATTTTTTTTTACTGTTTCTAGTGTTTTAATGTACATTTATTCTGAAATTAACTATCTTCCTTCTGATGACCCAAGACCCCCGGGCAGGATAACAGCAATAAACTTAATAAGTTAAGAGCAAGAGTCCAGTATGCCAGCTCTCTTCCGCAACTGGTCACCAACCCAGGAGCTGATTCTAAGGTGTCACAGTTGCAATCCTACTGTCAGACAGAAGTATCCAGATTACAACTGTTGTGGACAATGCACTAATGTAGCAACACTGATGCATTCACCCACAGTTCCATTGGTGACTCTGCCACTACCCATCAATCTCATGGGTGTTTACTGGGCCCCATTAGCTGTGCAGATAGACCACCAGTCAATGTGCAGCAGCAGCCAAACTGCTGTATGACATTTTAATTTATTTTTTATTTACTTTATTGGTACCTTGCCTTTCTCCCCAAGGAGATCCAAACACAGCTTACATCATTCAATTTCATTCTCACAACAACCTTGTGAGGCAGGTTAAGGTGAGAGTGTATGACTGGCCCAAAATCACCCAACAAGCAAAGACATGAAGTAGAGATTCCTCTACCTGCCAACTGTCAGAAGAGCAGAGACATACCGGCAAACTTGCAGCGTTTAATGAACAAGACTGTGGCTAAAGTGAGTTTCTCAAGCATGAGGCAGCCAGCCTTTCGGTGTTCACAAGGCCCCTGTGCTTGTGACAAGGGGCATGACAATCAAGCATGTTGTTTTTCTCAACTGGGCTTAGCGCCTATTTATCCTACCATAAGAATACCAAAGCAAAACGTATTTCCATGAACAGCTCCTCTACAGTGTGCAGAGAAAGAGGGATGCATTACCCGCAGCAACTGCAAACTCCCACAACTCCTAAAAGAGTGATCAACAAGCATATACACTAGAGCCTAACAGGCAAAAGGCATTCCGCACCCCAGACCACCGCCTCTTTTAGTTACTACAATGCACATAATAGGAGCGCACTGCCAAATCTCCACAAGCCTTGCCTCCGCTGCCACTCGGCTCACTGGGGCAGGCGAGCAAGGACAGATTCGCACACGTCTCCTCCAAAAGGAAAGCCTCTCCTGGGCTGCTCCCAGCTCATCCCTCCCTCCCGCCCATCCACCCGGGCGCCGTTACCACGGTACCTATAGTAGCTCAGCAGACCGTTGCTGAGCACGAACCAGCGACGCTGGTAACCCTTCAGGTAGTTGGTCCACTTGAAGAGCCAGCCCTTGTAGGTGTCGGAGCCGGGCCCGGCGGCGAGCGGGGGGCCCTCGGAGCTGGTCGCGCTCAGGCTCATGGCGGCGCGGGAGGAGGGCGGCGGCTGCTTGCAGGCCAGGCAGGGGACGGCGCTGAGCAAGGAGACCAGCCCGCGGGTGCTGCCGCTGCACGACGACGCGGCCGCCTTCCCCATAGGCGCCGCTGCGCCCGGCTGATCGTCCCTCCAGCTCGCCTCACTCAGCTCTGCTGCTCTGCCCAGCCGCCGGGGCTGAGGCGAGGGGGCGTGGCATCCAGCGCGTAACGGGATCCGCCACGCCTCCTCTCGCCTTGGCACGTGACGCCCTGTAAGAGCCTGCTGATTCTCTGCCAGTCCTCCGGCCCTCTGGCGGCGTAAAAGACGAGCGAATGACACCCCGCGCGTTCTTGGGAGCGTGGAATGCTGGGTAGGGCTCGTGAGGAGGAAAAAAATGAGCGGGAAAGTTTGTAGCGCCTCATCGATTGAATTTTAGAGTAGAGGTGAAACGGCCGTTTTACCTCAGCGTATCTGCTCCTTTACGAGAAACTCCCCCGTAACCCTTGGCAAGAGTAATCCGAGAGGAAACCCGTAATGCAGCTGAGCTATTCGGTTCCTCTCAGTTCAGAGCCAAGGATGATTTTTCCACGGCAGATACAGACGTGAGGTAAAATATGGTTGACACATCAACAAGGGGTAAAGCCGGTGGGGGTATTGGCACGGCTGGAGCCATGATTCGTCCCGTCCTCGGTTGTTGTTGTTGTTTTTGCTTTAGTAAAGACTTTGAATTTTTAAATTTATTTTTATGTATGTTATTTATAGTCTGCCTTTCTCCCTCAGAAAGGCGGATTACGCAGTGTGAATCAGTACAGTAAGTTTCAGACATTTCAATAAACAATGTAATAGGGTACACAAATGCCACTGCAAAGATTTAAGCCAGCAGAAGGCCAATACAGAGTTGAAGAAATGCTGAAACAGTGTAAGCAGTTCTAAGACTAACATATTAACATTAAAACGACCCAGTAAAATCACACAGCGACAGACAGTACATAGTAAAGTCTGTCCCTAGGATACTTTCCATCAAAAGAAAAAAATATAGTAAAATTAAAAATATAGTAAAATTGAAAGGTTTTGTTTTTAAACTGGTGACTCCCCTTCTTCCATGATAATGCTGCAGTAGAGCTACTAATTCCCATTTGGAAAAATCCTAGAGATCTGAGGACAGACAATGGGAAGGCGGACTTTGTGGAGTGGAGGGAGTTTAGTTCAGATGTTATGTCACTCTAGGACTAATGTTTCTCCTATACTTTGTGATATATCCTAGATACCACCTTCCAAAGCTGCCATTTTCTGTAGGAAGACTGATCCTAGGTTCCAAACTTGCTCTTGTTCAATGGTAAATTGCTTTTACCATTATGTTTAAGTGATGTGGCGGGAGACCTACCATAGATATTATGGCAACATAAAAATGTATTGTAAGGGATAAATTGTGGTTGTCAACTTCCAGGTGGGTCATGGAATTCTCTCAGAATTAAAATTGATCTAACGGTTACAGAGATTAGTTCCCTTGGATAAAATGGCAAGTTTAGAGGGCAAATTGTATGATATATACCATATATTCTAGGTGAAATCCTTTCCTAAATGTTTCCTTCCACAGGAACCAACCCCCAAATCTCCAGGAATTTCCCAGACCAGAGCTGGCAACCCTATCTTTACTTAAGTAAGATGTTTGTTATAAATTAGTTTCTGGGCTTCAATTTCTTATTTAGCCTATATGTTTATGATGCTATAATTCACAGACAACATAAAGAGGCTTTTGAACTTGGTAACAGGACTGTCAATATTTCTGTTAACTGATTTGGAGGAAGTCACGGATGTTTTCCATTTATTTCTTTGAAACTGTTCCGAAAAGAAGGCAACCCTACCTAGGACTAGCAGTGACACTGGCTTTGTTACAGTTGTTGAAAAATCACTGACTCTATTAGTCAGTATTTACCTCTTGTAAACTGTGCCTACGAGTGTCTTTTTATTCCCATCCTCACCCCATAACCCATTATCAAAATGGACATGTTCTAGACAGTCTGAAATGGACTGAATTTGGATTCGGTTTCGTTTTCCCGGCCATGTCGGACGCTCCTCTCCACTGGTCCGGGAGGAAGCAGCCGAGCAGCCTGACCGGGTGGTTGACCTGCGAGGGTTAACCCCCAGGACTCCCAGGTAGGGGGTCAGGGTCCGGAGCGCTGCGGGAAGAGCCCCCTGAAGTCGATCCAGGGGGTAAATAGCCCGTCTGCTGCTATGGAGGCCGGCAGACTTGCGCAGCACATCACGTGCTGCCGGGCCATGGAGAACGGCAAAAAGCAGATTTAAGGTGAAAAGCCTGTAAGTAAGCGGATCCCTAATGTTACTCTAAGTGTATGCGAAGGATTGGTGGGAGTTGAAGCTTAAGAAGGTTCGGATATCTTCCCCTTCATTGAGTTTTGGAACTTAGTTGGCAGACTCCCCCCCCCTAAGATGGCGACGAAAAAGCAGAGCCCTGCTGTGGGCAAATCGGTTTCGGCTGCGTTGCAGGGGAAGGGAGAGACTCTTGAAGAGGTGGTTAAACTGTCGGTCGTTGAAGCTATGAAGCCCTTTGTTGATAAGCTAAATGAAATCGGACAAAGGGTTGGCTTAGTTGAAAATGAAGTGAAAACCATTAAAGATGTAGCGCTCGAGGCAGAGAAATCTGCTCGTGAAAATGCAACACTCATGAGAGCTACAAACAAAGAAGTAAAGATGTATTGTCGAAGGCTTTCACGGCCGGAGAACGATGGTTGTTGTGGGTTTTCCGGGCTGTATTGCCGTGGTCTTGGCATTGTAGTTCCTGTAGTTCTCTGAGAGATCTCTGTCTTTTGGTGCTACACCTCTGAAGATGCCAGCCACAGCTGCTGGCGAAACGTCAGGAACTACAATGCCAAGACCACAGCAATACAGCCCGGAAAACGCACAACAACCAAAGAAGTAAAGCTTTTGGAGAATCAATTGATAGGACTACAAGTGGATCGTGCTCAGACGGTATTGCGTTTACAGAATGTGAAGGAGGAGGAAAGTGAAAATTTAAAGGATTTGGTGTCGGAACTTTTGGCGTCATTCGCAAAGGCAACTAAAGAAGAGTTAAAAAGTGATATTCTGGAAGTCCGTCGGACATCTTCAAAATATGCAATGAAGCGTCAGCTGCCTCACGAGATTATTATTGATTTTTCATCTAAGAAGACTCGGGACACCATTTTATACAATTCAACTAACGTGGACTTGGACTTTCTTGGCAACAAGGTTAAGATATTGAAGGACGTTCCATTTTTAGCTCGGAAAAGAAGATTCAAATACAAAAGGTTTGCAGCTCTTCTGAGAAAGCGTGATATAAAATACAAATGGTTATTTCCGGAAGGCATCTGGTTTAGATATAAAGACCAAGCCTACAAGATAATATCAGAAGTACAGCTGAGGGATTTTGTGCTTAATCATCAAGAGTTCGAGCAAGAAGAAGATCCAGAATCTGAAGGGAGGAGTGGGGAGGAGGGAGTGAGCGCAGCTATTGTAGCTGTTCAAAGAGAATTGAGACCGAGACGCGGGGGGGGGGAGGGAGAAGACCTGATCCTGACTGTAGTTCGTATCTTATAAGATCTACCAATCTAATAGCATATTAGAAAGTTTAACTTTAAATAATTGTATTATGAAGGGAATTCAATACTTGTAGTTGTAGTCTGTGTTCTTATGTTGTTTTTTCCCTCTCCCCTTGTTTCCTTTTTCTGTTTGTAGTTTTGATGTTAGTAATTAAAATAAAAAATTATTTTAAAAAAATGAAATGGACTGAATTTAAATAGAAGTTATTGTACAATAACCCCAAAAATATCCAACACAAGATGGAATATCCCTAAGATTTAAAATAAAGTTGCAATCACTTTAATAACATTTATTGTTTCAGGGAAGAGGACAGGAAAATGCCCAGTAGAGAGCAGAGATGAGCCAGCCTTACCAGTACATAAGTGGGGAATGATCCTTGAGATGAGAATAAGCAATGTATGTGCAAAAGATCCTGAAAAGTAGGTCACGCTGACAGAGAGTGACCGGCCCAACATCACCAAGATGCAAAGACAGTCATGTGTTCTGACCTAGAGTGCAAGAAGAGGACGTTTCACTTTTACACCACATTCTGCCCCAAATGTGCACCTGAGCTGTAAAATTAACTGAATCACTTAGAAGAATGACACAAGAGGACCAAGCTGTTCTATAACAGACCATTATCCCAATAACTTGATCAGTTGTATAAGGTCAGCTAACTAATTTGCAGATATTGATAAAATATTTATTGTTATAATTTATTTACATAATTCATATCCTGCCTTTCTGCCCAATCGACCATCAAGGCTGCTAACAATTAAAACACTATGAAACGCATAATAAAATCAATTAAAAACAAAAATAAAACATGTAAAAGCTAGGACCCCCATAAAAATTGCACAGAGGGAGGGATTCCAGGGAGCTGCAATGGGCTTCTGGTAACCTCTCACAAAGACCCTTCCCCTTTTTCCTTCTAAACACCTTTTTCCTTTGCACCTCTTCGCAAACACCCTTGCTCTTTGCCCTCTTCCCTCTCAAACACTCTTCCCCTTTGCACCCACTCCCTTCCAAACACCTTTCCCTTTGGCACCCCTCTCCCAAAGACATTTCCCTTTAGCCTCTCCCTCCCAAAGAACCTTCCCCTTTAACCCCCTCCCTGACAAAGACATTTCCCTTGGCCTTCCTTGCTGCCCAACACCCTTCCTGTTTTTCCCCCCCTCCCAAATACCCTTCCCATTCCTCCCAACATCCTGCCCAACCTCTATCCCAAAGACCCTTCCCCTGCCACTCTTCCTCCTAAATAGCCTTCCTTCTTCCCTCACAGTACTCTCCTCTTCCTCTCCAAAACCCTTCCTCTCCAAACCCTTTTCCCCCAGTGCATGATCCTTACCTTGTCCCAGTATGGCACTGGCTGGGCTCAACCTGATGAAGAAGGTGAGAGCATTTTCTGTGCTTGTGGAGAAAACACTTTTATTTTTGCTTTTTGCTTTTGGTGGAGGTTTAAACCCTCTAATGTACTTCTTGTTAGGTTTGAGATATTTCTGAAAGTTGGGGAGTGTCCCAAATTTCCAGAACCACCTAGATTGTTCTGAAGTGATTCCAGTTCTTGGATTTAAGCATCCATATGCATCGGGATCACTTCAGGATAAGATAGATGATTAAAAACCACGTTTAAATATAGTGCAGAAAGGAGCGGTCATTGAGTAAACTCCATAATGAAACAAGTCTTCACCCGTGGCAGAAGACAGTGATGGAAGAGGACAGATGAAAATCTCTGGGAGGGAGTTTCAGAGTTTGGTGCAGCAACCAAAAAGGTCCCATCTAGGGTTGCACCTGCTTAAATTCAGAAGGCACCTGACGCAGTGTTTAGATGATAACTGTAGTGGTAAGGTAGGTTGTATGAGAGTAGGCAGTCCTTAGAGGATGTTGGTCCCAAACCATATAGGGCTTTAAAGGTCAACACCATGAAGTGTGCCCAGAAACAAATTGGGAGCCAGCTGGAGTGATATGGTCCATAAAATCCACTCCTGTCAACGTCCTGTAAGCAGCATTCTGTACCAACTGAAGTTTCCAAACTTTTCAAGGGAAGCTCAGTGTGATGCTTTGTGACCCAGACAGCTTTGTTGTCTGCATCCTGCAGCACCTAGCAATAATGAGATTTTTCTTATGGCTAAAATGGTTCTCTGTATCCCCATTAGTGTTAACCTCTCAGTTCCACTGTGGGCTGGTACTGCCTCCAGCACTGGACATTTTTCCCTCCTCCAAGTTCAAGTATGTATAATGTTAACCTCTGTCTTAACAGGAGCTCTGGTGCCATCAAAACCACCATTTTGTCATCCGATGCTGCCTGATGAGTAGCATCCAAGTGGGTCAAGTTCAGTATGGGGTTAGATTGAGGTTCAAATCCCCAGTCCCAAATGCTGGCTGTTTACTCACAACCTTCAAATAAGCAAGTTTACACATCTCTCACGTAGATTAGAATAATGTTACAACAATATAATTAGCTCAAGCATAAAACAAACAACTAACGTTATATGAATTAAAGGTTAAATAAATAAAACATAAACAAGCCCTCCTGTATTTTTAATAGGTCTTTGAATCAGTATGGCATAGTGGTTAGAATCATAGAATCATAGAATTGGAAGGGGCATACAGACCATCTAGTCTAACCCCCTGCCCAGTGCAGGATCAGCCTAAAGCATCTCTGACAAGTATTCATCCAGCCTCTTCTTGAAAACTGCCAGTGATGGGGAGCTCACCACCTCCCTAGGCAGCTGATTCCACTTTTAAACTACTCTGACCATGACAAAGTTTTTCCTAATATCCAGCCGGTACCTTTGTTCATGTAATTTAAGCCCATTGTTTCGCGTCCTACCCTCTGCTGCCAACTGGAACAGCTCCTTCTCCTTCAAATGACAGCCTTTCAAATATTTAAAGAGAGCAATCATGTCCCCCCTCAACCTCCTCTTCTCCAAATTAAACATTCCCAAGACCCTCAGCCTTTCATCGTAGGGCTCAGTCTTCAAACTCCTGATCAACCTTGTCGCTCTCCTCTGCATTCTCTCGATTTTGGCCACATCCTTTTTGAAGTGAGGCCTCCAGAACTGCACACAATACTCCAGGTGTGGCCTGACCAAGGCAGTATAGAGAGGGGCTATGGCCTCCTGCGATTTCGACGCTATGGCCCCTTTGATACAACCCAAGATTGAATTAGCCTTTTTTGCCACCGCATCACACTGACTGCTCATATTTAGTTTACAGTCCGCTCTTACCCCAAGATCCCTTTCACATATACTACTGCCCAGAAGTGTATCCCCCATCCAGTATTTGTGTTTCCCATTTTTGTGGCCCAGATGTAATACCGTGCACTTGTCTTTGTTGAATTGCATCCTATTCACAGCTGCCCACTTCTCCAGAGGATAAATATTAGGAAATTATGTCTTCAAATTGTATATACTCATATGCTTCATGTTTTAAATGGTTGTAAAATGTGCACTGAAATTTTTATGGTAAATGTACTGGCTAAGTGCTGTAATAAAGAATACTACTACTCTCCAGAGTATTCAGGTCTTGTTGAATTTTAATTCTATCTTCTTGGGTGTTTGCTACTCCTCCCAATTTGGTATCAGCAAATTTAATGAGCAGCCCTTCCACTCCTTCATCCAGATCATTGATAAAAATATTGAAAAGTACTGGGCCGAAAACCGAGCCCTGTGGCACCCCACTGGACACCTCCCTCCAATCTGATGAAATGCCGTTGACCACCACTCTTTGGGTGCGGTCCTCTAACCAGTTCCCTATCCACCAAACTGTCCTTTAGTCCAGTCCACAGTCTTCCAGTTTGCCCATCAGAATGTCATGGGGGACCTTATCAAAAGCTTTACTGAAATCCAGATAAATCACGTCAACAGAGTTCCCCCGATCCAGTAAGCTGGTCACTCGATCAAAGAAGGAAACCAGGTTGGTCTGGCAAGATCTGTTAGGAACAAAACCATGCTGACTTCCACGGATCACTGAGCGGTCCTTCAGATGCTTACAGATTGATCCCTTTAAAATCTGTTCTAATATCTTCCCAGCAATAGAAGTCAGACTGACCAGCCTGTAGTTTCCCGGGTCATCCTTCTTCCCTTTCTTAAAGATTGGGATAACATTAGCTCTTCTCCAGTCCTGTGGCACATCCCCCGTCCTCCAGGAGGCCTTGAAGATGATAGAGTGACGGACTAGGATCTGGCCAACCCAGGTTTGACACCCCATTCTGCCATGGAAGCTCATTGAGTGACCTTGAGCCAGTCACAAAAACTCTCAGCCTAACCTACCTCACAGGGATTGTTGTGAGAAAAAAATAGAGGAGTGGAGAATGACGTCAGCCACTTTGGGACCCCATTGGGGAGAAAGGTGGGGTACAAAGTAAATAAATCAACAAGGGGAAAAAGGCAATCCAGATAAATATCCAACTAAAATGTGCAATTAATGATGACAAAGTCAGGCAAATTCAAAGTCGTCTCACAGTACAATCCTAAACAATTACACCCTTCTAAATCAATTGAAGCCAATGGGCATAGAAGGGTATAACTCTGTGCAGGATTGCACTATTTAGTGTCCACCACTGAAGATGCATACTACAGCCAGGAATGGAGGTTACAATATATTTTAACCCACATCTAGGCCTGAGTAGGTTGTAGTGTTGACAGGCAAGGACTATTGCGTTTTCCCCGCAAGATGGCGCAACGTTCCGGAGGTAGGTAAGCCATCTGGAAACGGTTTGGGTTTCAGGCAATATGCAGGTTATAGCCAAGCAGTTATTCTTCAGCTTTTCCCTGAAAACAGTCCGTTTCATCAGAGGCAACACCAACATGTACTTGTTCCTACAAAACTCTCCATCAGTTCTAGATAAATCTGAAAGTATCTCTCAATGTTCAGAATCAAAAAGAGTCCAGTAGCACCTTTAAGACTAACCAACTTTACTGCAGCATAAGCTTTCGAGAATCACAGTTCTCTTCGTCAGATGCATGGAGGGTAAGAAGAAACTGGTCAGATATATAGGTGGAGAGGGGAGGGGGGAGAAGATACAATCAGTAGCTTCTGATAATAGGTTCAGTCAGAAGGTACTGACTGCATCTACTCCCCCCTCCACCTATATATCTGACTAGTTTCTTCTTACCCTCCATGCATCTGATGAAGAGAACTGTGATTCTTGAAAGCTTACGCTACAGTAAAGTTGGTTAGTCTTAAAGGTGCTACTGGACTCTTTTTGATTTTGCTACTGCAGACTAACACAGCTAACTCCTCTGGATCTATCTCAATGCTCAGAGTATCATATGGGAAAAAGTATGCCTAACCCGGTTTATTGCAGACACATGCCTTTTCCCTTATATATCCACATGGGAAGGGATTAGAGACTTTTAAAAAATGAAAGCTGAGAATTCAGAGAACCTGCTGCATCTTTTATAACAATGGTAGGTCAGTATAGTGATATGAAAATGATGATTTAAAAAAAAAAACCTGCAAAAAACCCTGAAGGCCCGGGGGAGGGGGGTGGCCACTTCTGGCATCAGAAAAAGCAGTGCAGTTTGAAAATCACATAGCTGCTGCTGCTCTGGGCACTGTCCCAACTCCCAACAGAGGATGATTTGTCCCTCTAGTGCCAGTTAGGTTGCCAGCTCCAACTTGAGAAATTCCTGGAGTTCTAGGGAGAGAAACCTGGAGAAAGAGGGGTTTGGGGAGGGGGAGGACCTTGGCATGGCATAATTCCATAGAGTCCACCCCCCAAAGTAGCCATTTTCTCCAGTTGAACTGATCTCTGTGGCCTGGAGACCAGTTGTAATTCTGGGGGATCTCCAGCCACTACCTGGAGGATGGCAACCCTAGTGCCGGTGTCCACCTCCTGGCTCTGAGTCAGTCTGGGCAGGGCTTTCCGGTTTGGACTGTGGTGATTTCAGTATTGATGGCAGAGCTGCTCCTCTTTTAGGCTTCCCCATGCAAAGACTTTTCCATGCATTCATTTTTGTTATTTTTTTCAAAAATTCAGTCCTTATATCAATCTAAAGATTTAAGCATGCACAAAAAATAAGAGGGGTGCTGTGATGTCACTAATGATGCCACCAATGATGATAGTACCCTCACTTGAAAATTATGATTATTTAAGGCACGTGCAGAACAAAATAACTGACACTACAACTGTAAAAAAGCAGGAGAAGGGCAGATGTGCAAATGAACTGTACCCAAACCAAGTCCAGCAATTGTGGATCAGGAAAATCAGGAATAGTCCAGTGTGTGGGAAAGCCCTATGAGATTTATTGTGTGCTAATAGAAACCTTTTCTCTTTCTGGACCACTAGGGGGTGCTCTTCACACAGCTCCCTCTGAATGCTTGCCTTGGAACCAAAGAATGTGATGCATGCATCTTTCTGCAGGATGAAATCCGGTGCTCATACTTTACAGAGTTCCAGCCTGGAAAATAAAAGACTGAGAACAGGAACAGTTCTAGACATTTGCAGTTCTAGACAT
Organism: Eublepharis macularius; assembly: GCF_028583425.1. NCBI lineage: Eukaryota > Metazoa > Chordata > Lepidosauria > Squamata > Eublepharidae > Eublepharis > Eublepharis macularius. Next base: position 50,022,455 of record NC_072802.1, read on the forward strand.
TTACTGAAGCAAAACCTCTCTTGGTTTGCATACTTATTACTCCTGAAAGTCTATGAGACCATGCACAGGGCTTTCTACAATCGGGTAGGTGCAGAATTCAACACACCTACAAGCAGAAGCTACAGAAGCTGAGAGGAGAAACAAAGCATGCTTAGCTAGAAGAGCTTCCATGGAATACACAGATATTAACAGTTTTGTAGAGGTGGGATAAAATATGTAAAATAAATAAAAATTAATGCAATAGAACAAATAAAAACAATAGGGTTGTTTATATGAATAAATGTTTCCTTTTAAAAAACTCCAGGTCTCACTAAAACAACACATTTCCATTAACACGTTTTTGCAATGTGCTCTAAATCTTGATAGGTGAGGATCATTTCTCAGCTGGAACCCAAGTATTTCAAATTAATAGGTCCATGAGTTGCAACTAGAAGGTATTAGCAAAAAAGAAGAATTTACAGAGGAATCCCTGATGATTTTGCTGTTGCTTTACTGAGAGCTGCCTTTACTTTAGTTAGTTAATCTCTGATTAGTGGGATCAGAGGTTTGTTGGTCTTGATTTGTTCAAACATCCGCACATTTTAATGGCATCAGATCTTTTGCCAAATTATGTGGCCAAAGTGCCTCTGGTGTTACATTGTCAGGTTTTGTAAATTTGGTGCAATATATAATTTGTGGCTTGAGACATCCTAGAATTTCCCCCTTGTTTTCAGCTTGCTGTTTGCTGAACCCGGTCACAGCAGCTGACCCAAATGACTTCCTCCTCATACATCTGATGAGAAGCTGGGGCATTTCTCTGTAACATAATAACGACTGTTAACTGAAGTATGAGAAGGGGAGTTAGTGGGGCTTTTTTTAATGAATTGTTCTTGGCACATGTAGGGAGCTATCTCCCCATGCATTGAAATCTCCTTGGTTATAGAGGCACAAGGATAGCAATTCAAGGCTTCCAGTATGTAGGCATGGCTTGTCTTCTAACAAAGGTCAGTAGGCTTGACTAAACACCAGATCTCTTTCTCTCTTGGGGCTGCTAGCCAGTGGATTCAATTCCGGTGAGACAATAACAGTGCAATCCTAAGCACAGTTACACCTGTTCAGGTCCAATAGACCTAAAAAGGTGCAACTCTGCTTATTCATAGTCAGTAAATAGTTACCAGTGTCCTGAGCTGGATATTGCAAATGGACAGAAAGTACCCCCAAATTATGCTGGACCTCCAGATACTTAGAACATTTCTCTGCCTGCCTTCCGAGGGTGGTGAATAGGGAAATCAGGGCCAGCTTCAGCAGTCAGTAAGGTGGGGAAGTTGCCAGAGCTCCAGGCTGCCTGGGGGCCCACTAATGCCACTGCCAACACTGGGCACTGCCATTTTTATAGGAGCACAATTCTGATCCCCCTCCCCATTCTCAGGGAAGAAGCAGCCATGAGGAGCAGGCTGCCAGGAGGTAGCAAATTTGCTTTCTCCTTATACCACCACAAAATGGCTGAAGTGGAATCCGAGGTCATAAAATGATGGGAAATTCCAAGCCAGGTGTCATTCTATGACAGAGACCCCTGTTTCCAAATAGAGGCTCCCTGAAGAACTTGGATGAGGAAGAAGGCAAAAGGGAGTGTGCCATCTACACTACACTACACTAATGGAGATCACTGGGCTATATGATAACTACATATTAACTCCTCTTAGAATTGTGTTTGCCAGAAAATCCTGGATGTTAGAGTGGTTACATAAAGTGTGGGAAGATATCTCCATGGCAACAACCCAAGTATATCTATCTGAAGGGTAAAAAATTGAACAGATTTTGTCGCAAATACTGCAATGATAACCAGCTATATTCTGATGCAATGTGTTAGGAATTTCATACATTAGAACTTCATGTTATGAAACTGGTGACGTTTTGAACAACAAAAAGTAATAGAGAAAAACACAAAATGGCAGGATTGGTTCATTTTCTGAGGGTGAGGGATCCAGCCCCCTTGGAACACTGGGACAACAGCTTGCCTCTTGTAATATGTCAGGCCCTTAAACAGAGCTGTCCACAATGTGACTGTACAAGTTTGATAGAACCCCAATGATCATGTGATACCTCTACTGAGAAGATCAACAATTCATTCCTTAATTAATTTTTAATGAATTAAACCCTGCAGTCATCATTTTATTTACCCTTATAATCTGATAATAATTAATAGAGACCAGAGTTTAAGAGGTGTTATTTCAGATGATACTACAACGTATTTTACATTATCATTTGCATTGCAGTGTATTCTCCCCATCGTTACCACCATGTAAAATGTCATCATTCCTTAGGACTGGATGTTTCATCAGTGGGAGTTAATGATCCCCTTCTGCACCAGGGACATAATTCCTCACTGTCCCTGAAGTCAAGGCCAGAAAGCATGGAATCAGCTTGTATGTGGCTGTTCACACCTCTCTAAAACGTGGTATTAAAATCTTTATTTTTGATACCCACATATTTAGCCCCTATACAATATTCCCACCGATGCCAAAGCAAAAGGAATAAAAAGGGAACTTCCCTCTGTGCTTTCAAACCAGCGATTCATTGATCCTGCACTAGACTTAAAAAAAAATTAAAGGAGGAGAGTGGGGAAGAATGGAAAGGAGTGGAGGGGAAGTGGCTGGCTAGATAAGAGTAGCCAATCACAGTGCAGTGGGCTAGCAGAGGGTGGGAGAGGGGGGAATACCAAAAACGGAATAAAGGGTGCACATGGGGAAACAGCAGACTGCAAAGCGGATATTTTTTTTAAGTCAAAGTATAAGCACTCCCAGGAAAACCAGGGAAAAGCTGCAGATTATAATGAAAGGTGCAGATTATAATGAAAAAAACACGCTGCAGTATGGGAACTGAACTGGCAAAATAGACTCCTGAAAACTTGGCTAATTGTTAGAAGATTGTCTACCAATCAGAGACGGGAAGGAGGTGATCCTTCTCACCTGAAAGGAGGTGGACAGGAAAAATTGCCCCACCCCTTCCATCCATGAAAATGGTGGAGTCAAACTCATTGTAATCCCTCCCATTAAAAACCATTATGGTTGGAGGGGGGCAGGGTGTTTCAAGCCTAAACATTGGCTTGCATTCTGAATGTACATACCAGCTTTCAAGCATTTAATCTCCACAGCAGCATATTTTGCCTTTTCCTTCCCACCTTTGAGAATGGCTGTGGTAAATACAAACTTGACCCACAGAGTTCTGCTCTGAACACTTGTTTAAAATGTCACTGTAATGTCTCAGTGTTCAAGTGACATATGAAGTTATAAACAAAAAGAAAAATGCCAAACAGGCAAGTTAAAGCAAAGTCCACATTAGCCAAAAACAGGCTCTGCTCACATGAGTCTTTCAGTGATTTGCCAAATATCCCAAATACCCAAGAAAAAGAACGAGGAAAAAAGTCACTTGAGTACAAGATGACACAATATATCTAATCTCTGTGTTTGCCAATATCAGTTTCAAAGCTAAACAACTGGAGTACCTCCGATATGCACACTGCAACAACCTTAAGAAAAAATCGGTGGTGCTATTCTTTGTACAGTAGGAAATAATGAAAGTGCTAAGTGCAAAGAACACATATTGTGAGACAGTGTCATAAAGATTTCATAAATAATTCATAAATAACAATTAATTAATCCCAATCTATAATTAGATGAAGCCCCAACAACAATATCACAGTCCATATAGTTCATTCAATATCTATCCAAGCAGTAGTCCAACCGGTGAAGAGTCCAGTATTCAAAATTTCAAATGCGATTTTAGGTGGAAAACGACCCGGAGCTATATCTCTTCTTCCAAGAACAGCCAGAACTAGGTCAGATGGAGCTCCAGGTCATTTCCATCTGACCTAGTTCTGGCTGTTCTTGGAAGAAGAGATATAGCTCCGGGTCGTTTTCCACCTAAAATCGCATTTGAAATTTTGAATACTGGACTCTTCACCGGTTGGACTACTGCTTGGATAGATATTGAATGAACTATATGGACTGTGATATTGTTGTTGGGGCTTCATCTAATTATAGATTGGGATTAATTAATTGTTATTTATGGATTATTTATGAAATCTTTATGACACTGTCTCACAATATGTGTTCTTTGCACTTAGCACTTTATTAAATTTCATTATTTCCTACTGTACAAAGAATAGCACCTCCGAATCTTTCTTAAGGTTGTTGCAATATCAGTTACAAGGCAGCCCTTAATTATTTTTTGAAAAACACATTTCGTCCCTGAAATTCTAGTGCTGGAAAAATGTTTCTGAATGAATATTAAATTTATTAGAATAAGTATTTAAAACTCTGAACAGGGTTGTGTGATGATGGCCCTTTGCTTACATGCTTGATCTATAATTACCTTTGAATGCACATCCAGTGCATCTGGCCTCCCCAAAAATGGGGGAATCCAGTGTTACAGCTTCTCTTTTACTCGAGGATGCAATCTTCACACCTGAGGGCAGCTGACAGGAAATGTCAAATATATGTCAAAATGATAGCTTTCATCCTGCTTCAGCTTGCATCTCTTCTTTGCCCCTAATCTGGAAAGCAGGGTACAGATTGTGCAAGACTTAATCCCACTCTCTCAAAACATATCCAATACATCTCTTGAAGATAATAACGGAGTTTTGTGTGCTGCGTGCTGATATCCTTTCATGGAACCACTTCAGGTAAGCAGAAATAGATGCTTTACCTGAAAACATTACTGCCTGTCAATGATGCTAGCAGGAAAATGTAAGCTGCTGAAGAATACAGGGATCAAATGTCATCATCACCATGCTAACCCCAGTTTCTCCTGCCAGCCCCAGTCGGAAGAAATTATGGGATCTGGGTTGGTTAATGGAGGGGTAACAAAAAAAAAGGCTGCAGCAGTGCCTCCATCCCACTGCCCTCCACTTCCTAAGAGGGGGGGGTGAGGGTGATGGCCAGTAGGCAAAAAGGGGGGGGGATGTAATTTTAAAACAACTTCCAGACCCTCCAAACGCCTAGAACCATTCACAAGTAGAACTTAAAATACAAGTATGGTTTAATTCAACACACACAAAACTCCAACTTAAGACATCACAATTTAAAATGGGAAGCGAGAAGGTGAATAGAATCTGTTACTGTCTCTCTGAGGCCTTCTGCAAGTCTCCTCTCCTGCACTCTTTGCTGTGGCTCGGCTGGCTCTCTGTGGTTCTGCTGTAGCTCTTGGGACTTATGTTTCCATGGCAGATCTCTGGAAGCTGCAGCTGCCTTGAGGCTCCTTCTCAGGCTTCACTGTTCTCTACACTGGGGAAAAGATGGTTTCCGTCTCCCTTTTCTCCTCAGAGCTCTCTTTTCCCTCAGGATTCTCTTTTTTTCTTCAGAACCCTCATATGGTCCCCTCTTAGAGACAAAATACCCCCCCAACTCCAACAGAAACCCAAATCTACAGGGTTATAATTGCACTAAGGGACCATTGAGGATGCACACAGGGTTTATGGAGGTGAAGAGTGTTGGTATTCCAGATTGAAGACACCCTGTTCTGAGTAGGAAAAGGTAAAGGTAGTCCCCTGTGCAAGCACCAAGTCATTACTGACCCAAGGGGGGATGTTACATCATGACGTTTTCTTAGCAGACATTTGTTACGGGGTGGTTTGCCGTTGCCTTCCCAAGTCATCTACACTTTACCCCCAGGAAACTAGGCACTCATTTTACCAACCTTGGCAGGATGGAAGGCTGAGAGCCAAGATACAAGTGATGCCTGACACTTGTCAGTTTACCTCAAGTTTTGATGGGAAGCTTGAAGCTTGGCTCTGAGTCAACCTTGAGCCGGCTATTTGAACCTGGCTTCTGCCAGAATTGAACTCAGGTTGTGAGCAGAGCTTGGGTTGTAGTACTGCAGCTTACCGCTCTGCGCCATAGGGCTCCTGTACCCAGTTCTGAGTACTGAGGGTCGAATATCCACACCCTGCCTTGATTTCAACAAGGTACCAGACCTAGTGCCCCTGCTATGCATTCCCATTCTCTTACCTCCTTCACCAAGAACGGACGAATGAATGTGCTTATTTTTCTAACTGATGGTTAAATTTTCATTTTCAATGAATGTTATACAGATAGCGAGGAACCGTAAATCACGTTTCTTCATTCATTCTCACCTGTTAAAACATACCAGTTTTGTTACACTTACTTCATTTATAACCCAGCTTTCTCACTGAGCCTCATGGAGGATTGCTCAGTGAAAAACAATACAGCAAGAACAGTACAGTCAACAATGTAATAAAGTTGGATTACAAAATTAAAGAACAATGCATTAAAATGGTATAACACACAGGGCTCATTTCAAGGGGGAACGGACAGGAACGCAGTTCACCAAAGAGGTTACATGTCAGGTGGCCCCACCCACCTGACTCTTGACCATTTGGGCCCATTTCGGCCTGGATTGGGGCCAAAACGGCGGGGTCGGGCCTCTGACGGGTGGTGGATCACTCTCCCGCTCAGCAGCGGCCTGATCCTGACCATTTGGGGCCCCTTTTTGGCCATTTTCAGCCCCTTTTTGCCATTTTGGGCCCAATTTTGGCCCTGAATGGCCAGGATTGAGTCCAAAACAGCCAGGGTATGTGATGTCAGGGGGTGTGGAATATGCAAATCAGTTATGCTAATGGCGCACTTCTGGTGCTGTCTGGGGTGAGGCATATGCTAATGATCTATGCTAATGAGTTCCTCCAGCTCTTTTTCTACAAAATGACCCCTGATGACACACACAATAAAACAATATAATACATATAATGAACAATGCAACAAAACAAATGAGAGAATAGTGCAATAGAAACCGTATATTTACAACAAGCAAACATGTCCTCAGACTGGCAGAAACTGCTTTCTCTCTGGTTAAAACCAGCAGCTTGATAGTAATCTAAGAATGTATAATGTAGGTATGAGAGTTTTGCAAACTTGCCTCTAGTGACTGATAGTTATGTGTGAATCAAAAAGCAGGACTTACAAATGAAGTAAAAGTCTGCTCCAATAAGAAAGCTGATATGTGATTGCGTGTTACTGTGGGATACATAAATACGTAAGAAGTTACTTCATTTTCTGATAGGTTCTTTGAACAGAGTAGCCAAGATTATCTATATTCTCTGATGTCTGTGCCACTCCCTCTGTAGGTTACAGAGGACATAGGGCCAAGCTACACATGACGAATGACACTTGAACGGCAAGTGGATTGAGTGGAGGGCAAGTGAACAGGGAGAAATACACTTGCTGTTCAAGTGTCATTCGTCATGTGTAGCTTGGCCCATAGTCTTTGACTTGTTGGACACCCTAAATGCCATGAGGGCACAGCTCACCTTACCATTGGTCCCAGACAAATTCTTTCCACCTCCAACATTGCCGGTTGTTAGGCAACCCCTGGTGTCCCTTGGTGGTTGTCAGCTTCAGCTGACTTCCCAGCATTCACTTCTATGGTTGGCTCCAGGTTTCAGCCAGGGGTGGGGAGTACACAAGAATCCATAGTTCCTCAACCTCTCTCAAGTCCAGGGTTGAAGTGTTTGCAAGAGAACCAAGCTCAGGCCATATCCTTATTATCTTTGCAAGATGGAAAGAACTAAACGTGCTATAAATAGCTAATGGCAGCCTTGTTTAACTGAAATCCTGAGATCTAAACCACCACATAGGACTCAAGTATTATATTTTTCCTTACTTCTTCTACCTTCCCTGTTTACACTTTTCTACTGGGTAACAAACTTCAGCATTGAATTCAGTAAATGCATTCAACATTGAGGTTCTGAGAGTGATACTTTTTGCCTCAAACCTCTTGTTTAAAAATGACTCATACATAAAAAAGTTAATGCCAGGACTTCTAGAAAGTGAGTGTGTGTGTGTACTTATATTGTTGGAAATCCCTTTCAGCCAGAAACTGGAAAGGCAATAATGGAAATATTTTAAATACCGATAAATAATAAATGCTAAGGCAGGGATGGTAAAGGGATGTAAAGGGAAATTTGAAAGATTTTGGCTTTGGGGGTAAGGAAGCTAGTTGTGTGTGTTTTCCCCCCAGGGTCTCCACAGCTTTAGACTTGCATACCTTTAAAAACTGGGATAGGGTTGCCAGTCTCCAGGTGAGGCCTGGAGATCCCCTGGGATTACAATTGATCTCCAGCCTACTAAGATCAGTTCCCTGTTGAAAATGGCTGCTTTGGTGGTGGTGTGGGAGAGGGGGGGATATCACCTTATATCCCTATGAGGTCCTTCCACCACCCAAACCAAGCTTCATCTCCAAATCTCCAGGAATTTCTTGACTCAGAGTGGGCAGCCCTATTTGGAGAATGTCTGTTAATTGTCAGAGTTGACAGAAAAATATCTAACCTTTAATTCCACAATTGCATCACGGCTGTTAAGTGCTCTATATTTCTGAGAACTCCAAGAAACTTCCTTGTTTGTTGTTCTTACAAATTCATCCCCACCCCAAGTCTAAATATAGACATTTGGTTCAACACACAAGCCCTGAAAGATGTGTGAACTGTTTAGCCTCACCTGTAGGTCAAGAGAGCAGAAGTATGTTCACATAAAGGGCTTAAATAGGCTCCACTTTGACTGCATCTGCAGGCAGGAGCTTTTCACAATTGCTTGATTTGTCTGGAAACTGCTTCAGCCTACGTTTCTCAGGGGAAAAACATTCAGTGCCGCTGTCTAAATTTTTTTCTTTCCAGCTAAGAGCTAAGACTTCCCCTGAACATGATGAGGGGGCTTCGTGAGGGTTTGCTCCTTCTGTTGTCCATGTGCGGAATCATCTCAGGTAAGCACAAAATTGACCTTTACATAGAAACTAAGGTTGCCAGATGGATTCAACAAAAATACTGGACATACTTGATGAAAAATTGTTGGACCCTCCCACAAATTACGTAACATTGGAAATTTATAGACAACAATCTACATTACATTACAGTAAAGGCCTCCACTGTGATTCACCAGCAGTCATGCACTCTGGTAAATTAGAAATATTCATTATTCATCCTGTTATGTATAATAATCTAAGGTGTTCAAGTCTCTGGCACAGTGAATCTCGCCTAATTTATGACCCCAGGCCTGTCTTTGCTTACCTCTTCCTCTTCCCCTTTCACTCCCCTTCTCTTCTGTAATTTTCTGGATAAAAGCTCATGCTGGAATAAATACTGTTGTTAAGGTGCCATGGGACTTTTGTTTTGTTTTGTTACAATAGACTAACACATCTACCCCTCTGCAATTAGAAAGATAACCCAAGTGCACAAAAGGATATGGAGGATGGAATATTCCAAAATAAGAAAAGAAAATAATAATACCATTTCCTCAACATTCTTTTTGCTTCCTTAGAGATAAAAAGTGCCTCGCTATTCATTAAATCAGGGGTGGGGAACGTCTGGCCCAAGGGACGGATACGGCCCGTGAAATTGTTTAGTCTGGCCCGCAGGGCCAGCGCGTCCATTAAGGTGGAGCTGGCAGCCGCCTCAAGCACAGCTCTCTGAAGGAGGCGCTGTGGCCCATGCCAGCCCCTGACAACCCCTCGGCCTGACCCATCACCAGCGCTACAGGCCATGCAGCACAGAAGCAACCAGGCTGTGCCTGTTGCTTTGTGTGCTTGTGCCCCCAGCCCAAGCCAGCAGCAGCGCCGTGGGACACGCGGCGCAGAAGCATTCAGGCTATTGCTTCATGCACTTGTGCCCCCGGCCCGACCTGGCAGCAGCGCCACAACATGTGCGGCGTGGAAGCAATCAAGCTGTACCTATTGCTTTGTGCGCTTGGTGGGCCAATCAGGCTGTGCCTATTGCTTTGTGCGCTTGGTGGGTATTGGACATTGGGAAGGTCAGTTTGTAGCTTCCAGCAGACACTCCAGTTTTTGCCACTGTCCCTGCCAATTAGAGAGCTCCTATTCTGGCCCATCCAGCCAGGAAAAGGGCCAGCCCCTCAAAGTAGCTGCTGGCAGACACTTCCGTTTTTGCCACTGTGAAGAGAAAGTGAGAGGAAAGGGAGAGACCCATGGATCATGCCTTTTCTGGGGTTCAATCTCTCTGAAACTTGGGGGGTCTATAGAGGACAGTGAGGACTATGTCCCCTGCAAATTTGGTGGGTATTGGACATTGGGAAGGTCAGTTTGTAGCTTCCAGCAGACACTCCAGTTTTTGCCAATGTGAAGAGAAAATGACCAAAGAGAAGCAGTTCCAGCCATCACATTAAGGGTGAGTTAATTAAATGTTTGACCAAATATAGCGCGCTAATTTTTAAGTTGATAATTTTGTCTGACCCACAAATGATGTTATAATTATCCCTATTGGCTCTTGGCAGAAAAAAGGTTCTCCACCCCTGTATTAAATAAATAGACTAGCTAGTGAAGTCATACTATATACTATTGGCTTCAGTGGATGTAACCTATTTATAAACAGGTTTACTTAAACTCTGTACACACTTATTTGGGAACAAGTCTCATGAAATTTAAAGAGACTTACTTTTAAGTAAATATGCATGAGATGAATTCAGCCTCTGTCAAGTGAGAGATGAGGGTGAGGGAGCTGTACCTTTCCAAAACCAGTATCCATATTTCACAATGTCCTGGAATGTCCTGGAAAGAAGAGGGGGTAGTTTCCCCACATCCATCAGTTATCACACACACTCTAATCACGCTCAGCCAGAAGTCCCCATCAGTCATCAAATCTGAGTCTTTTCTGTATACTTATAAACACAGCAAATACAAATTGTACCAGGTAAGGTTCAAAAATTAGAGTGTAAAACACAGTATTTTCACAACTGCTTAGTTCCAAAAGGTTATTGCTATCAGAAAACAGAAAGGAAGGGGACATTAATCTGTGCTAATGTTGCTAAAGCAAACCAATGGAGTCTGCAAATCTTGCAGGTTTGGAGGGAGGTAGCCGTCCACTGCAATCCAGCCCCATCCCAATCAAAAGCAGTTCTTCCTCACAAATAGTCTCTCTACAGTTCAGTTCAGTTCAGTTAGACTTTATTGGCATCAGTTGGCACAGTACAAGAAACATAGAAAAAGCAAAGTTACTTCTGGAACCACTCCTGACAGAATTTTATAGCCATATAGAGAAACATTGCTACATTCTCAGTCGTTTTAGGTAGGAGTCATTCAGAAGGTGAAAGACCTTTAAGGGATCCAGGAAACCCCTCATATGAACTAATTTTGCTTCTAAATATTTAAGACGCAAGTCTGCATATAGTTGGCAATACAGCAGGACATGCAAAACTTTTTCAGTACTACCGTGATTGCAGTGACAAACTCTGTCTACGTATGGGATCTTATTATATCTGCTGAATAAGATTGAAGATGGCATCAGATTGAATCTTGCAAGGGAGAAGGCTCTGTGAAGATGTGCCTGTAGGGAAGATAAATAAGAAGCCATGCCACCAATCTTAAGGGGGATCTCAAAGCTTAGAGGGGAACAGGTTCTATTGGCTTGGCTAGATAACTCTTGATGTTCGATATCCAGTATTCTATGTTTGATTACCTTGTATGCCTCTGGAAAGGAAAGTAAGTATAACAAATCAATGAATAGACCTATGGTAGTTATTTTCTTTTCAACAACAACAACAACAACAACATTCAATTTCTATACCACCCTTCAGGACAACTTAATGCCCTCTCAGAGCGGTTTACAAAGTATGCCATTATTATCCCCACAACAAAAAACCCCGTGAGGTGGGTGGGTCTGAGAAAGCTCCAGAGAACTGTGACTAGCCCAAGGTCACCCAGCTGGCTTCAAGTGGAGGAGTGGGGAATCAAACCCGGCTCTCCAGACTAGAGTCCCGCGCTCTTAACCACTACACTAAACTGGCTTTCAATGTAGGCTAGCCAATTAGACATGTTGGACTCTAAGAGAATTTGTTGTATAAAGCTCCCTGCCTCTGCGGTATAATGCAAGCGTAGCCAGTATTTTACTGTCCCCTGAGCCACATTCTTGTTTCCACAAGATTTAGACCAGTTTCTAGACACAGGGCTGCATAAAGTGTACAGTGTGGCCTGCCCATAATTTTCTGCAAGAAGCTGGCCTGCACTCGTTCTGTAGCACCATCAAATGCACTTATCCATGCTGGGATGCCATATAATAGTTGGCCTAAAAGACTTTCAGCGCGGCTGGTACAAATTGGTTTCCTCTGTTGTAAAAAAAACGGGATATAGCAGAGGTGCTGATGTTGGCCATATTTATTGCTGATTTGCGATGGTTAAACCATGATACATTATATTGGAAATGCATCCCCAGATACTGGAAGTGGTTAACCTGTTCTGTTTCTTTTCCCACAAATTACTCATTTGGACAATTTCCTGGATTTAGAGAAAACGATTATTTTTGATTTCTCATGATTCAAAAACAGTTTGTTAGTTGAGGAAAATATAAGGCATCTATTCAGTGATCGTTTTAGGCCTACTCTAGAGCAGGAAAGTAATACAGTATCATCGGCAAAAAGTAACAAGGGCATATGTATGGCACCCAGTTTGGGATCATGGCAATCAACTTCTGCTAGGTAGGGGGTGAGCTCATTGAGAAACAGGTTGAAGAGAAAAGGAGCTAATATACAGTCCTGCTTGGAATTTTGGGTGTTAGTTCCCCTGCCAATGAACATTTAATTTGGCAAGTGGTGGCTGTATACAGCTTTTTGATAAGGTTAAGTAGCCTCCTATCTATGTTTAAATAGTGTAATTTGGCCCATAGGAGTTCCCTATCAATTGAATCGAATGCTCCCTTGAAATCTAGGAAAACAGCATATAGTTTTGAGTTACTCCTTTTTTACATATTTGTTAATTAGATGAGATAGAGTAGTACAGTGATCCAGTGTTGACTGTCCTTTACAAAAGCCCCACTATTCCTGACCTAAAATTCTCTGCTGAGACACCCAGGAGCTGAGCTTAGATAATAAATGCTTAAAATATAACTTGCCCATTATGGAGAGAAGACTAATAGGCCTATAGTTAGAGAGTGTTGTTTGGTTTCTCTACATAAGACATCTTACACCGGGACACTCAAGTGTAGGGAGACGCAATGTTAGCCGGGAAGCATAGTTTTAAAAGACAGAGCCAGTGGAGATCACTCCTCAGAGGGTTTGTTAGTTGTTATGAGCCCAAGGACCCTTCGCTTGTGTAATAAACATCTATTAAAGGTCCCTGGCCCTAGAGAGGCCTGCCTGGTGTCGACCAGGGCCAGGGCCTTCTTGGTCCTGGCCCCAGCCTGGTGGAACGCTCTGTCTCATGAGTCCAGGGCCTGGCAAGACTTGTTAATATTTCGCCAGGCCTGTAAGACAGAGTTGTTCCACCGGGCATATGGTTGATACTAGGCAGTGCCCCCCCCAGGCGGGGGGAGGGTTTAAACCATATGCCCTCCCATGCAATGTCGTTGTCCATCTTTTTATATTTTTGTACTGGGAAGAACTGCTGTATGGAACGTCCAAATCAAATTATGTGCCGCCTTGATTCTTTGCTCTGTATGTATGTATATGTGTGTGTGTGTATATATATATATATATATAAGATTTTAATAATAGTTAAATATGTTTTAAAATGTGTTGTTATCCGCCCTGAGCCTGCTGATGTGAGGAGGGCGGAGTATAAATCCAATAAATTACATTAAATTAAATTTTTATCTTTGCCTCCTAAAAGGGGAGGTGAAATTGACAGAGCCTTTGGGGAAGAGAAGATGAAATTAACAAACCCTCTGAGGAGCAATTTCTACTGGGTCTGTCTTTTAAAGCTACACTTCCGGCTAACATTGTGTCTCCCTACACTTGAGCGTCCCCATGTAAGATGTCCTGTGTTGAGAGACTCTTTGAGACACAGTTTTTAGGAGGTTTGTCCATGATCTCATTCCTTCTGCACGGGAAAAAACGTGCTGGAGTGATACTTTGCATTCCTCATTTTGGAGATGACTTATGAGCTCTCTGCATCACTACTTGAGAGCCCTACTTGCCTCCAAGTGGCACTTCCTCATGTGCATGCAGGTAAGGAAGGTAGAAAACCGAAGGAAGTTTTCCTGAGACTTGCAATCTACATATCAGAGGGATAGCATCAGTAGAACAGAAAGGTGGGATGTACAGGTCCTGACCTCTCTCTACAATATGTCCCTTCTGTAACCTGAGGCCAGGCACAAGGGACAATGTATAATCCCTTCACTTCTTTCAAGAATGAGGAGCCCAGATTGCTTTTTTAAACATTAACAGCCTCTCAGCATTGAGGGATAGCTTAATTAGCAGGGATACAATTTTCATATGGGCTTAAGTGGAGTCATCTGCAAAGAATATCATTTAGAAAATCTGATGGAAAAGCCAAAGAACAGCTGAGAAGCTATGCGTGTATATCTATTTGGACCAGTGGGAAGCTGAGGCTCAAAAGGGATTATGGGAAAGTGAACTAACAATCAGGAAGTGGTGCTGGGTTCTCTTCTCTACTTCAAAATCTCATCAATCTAGCAGTTGCCCTATAGCACTATTTTATTTTATGCAGAAAAAATGCTTATATAGCCTAATACTGAAGCAGCACAGAGCGGGATGTGTGTTTGTGTTTTAATCTCTCTCTCTCTCTCCCCCCATATCAGACTTCAGTGAAGGGAAGTGGGGTTGGATTAGAGAGAGACTAGGGGCACGCTGGTGATGTCACCATGTCGCCAGTGATATACTGATGTCACATCTGTGCAACAGGAACTGACATCAGTGCGTTGGTGGGGAACAATCTAGTATTTGAGCAAAACCATCCCCAGCATCCCCCAGTGATGTGCTGACAGGGTTGCCAGATGGTTCTATCTAAAATACTGGACGCATCCCCCCCTCCTCAAACACACACACAATTAATCTGAGAATAGATCTTTGCAGCACTCATGCCATGGCGTCACTTCTGGGAGTGGTTCTTGCTGGAGTGTTCTTATGTTTCACATGGGGGGAGGGCAGGGAGGCAGCGCATGAACCCCCATTCTCCTTGAGGGTTGTGCTTGCTTACTTTCTCCAGCAGCAGCAGCCAGCTGCAAAGGCTGGCTGCTAGAAGCACAGTGGGGAGAAGGCAGTGCGTGTCTAGTATTTTCATTCCATTTCCATCAGTCAGTTCAAGAGAATACTGGACTGTTTGGGTGAAAATGGGACACCTGGCAATGCTATGGGCAGACATCACTTTTGGGACACAGGGAGTGACATCACCATGTTGAGATGCTGCTGACATCCCTACCCCCCATTTCCTGCCATGTTTTTCTCCTGCTGGCCAGATGAGTAGCACTGGGTAATGGTAGTGCCGATGGTAAGCCTGGGTCAGACACACATCTCTCTCCCTAATGTAACACATACTACCTCATTCTAGGCTACTTTAAGTTGAAATACCTCTTCATAGCTTAAAAAATTATTGGGGATTGAATCAATTAATTACAAATGGAAGAAGTGATTTTCCTCTGACCTTCAACCACACACTACAATCCTGATCCATATAGGGTCCCCTCTGAAATATCTGAGAATTATTCCCACTGCATGTCTGCTTGATAGAGCTTGGAGACAGATCTGAGAATAGAATATTGCGTACATAGATCCATAGGTTTTTTTTTCAAGAGTTAGTTGAACTGTGTGCTATGTTTGTACAGCAACTGATATCTGGACTGTTTTCACATGGAGGTTTTACTCTTTCTTGTCTGCCTTTCAACGGTTTCTGGCAGCATCCACATTATATGTCATCTTCTATTTATCCTCTTGTGTGTGTTTCCTGCAGTTTGCTGTGATCTTTCCCATCCCTGGTTTGATACAACCACGTAGGCAAAGCACCTTTGGACATCACATAGATGGGAGGATGTGCATTTTTTCAGGTCCACCCTACAGCAACACCATTTTCCTTACCTCAGTCCCTGCAATGACCATTTTCCCCTCCACGAAAGGGCTTTTAAAAAAATTAGTAACAGCTAATTAACAGTACTAATTAACAGCAACTAACAGTACTATGGTGTTATACCACCTGTTGCAACAACGTACTAGCTCCTAGTCTTCACTTTTCTAAAAAAAAATTAAGTCTCTAGCCCTTTTAGTTATATGAGGAAAGATCCTGGCTGCACATTTCACCTTATAACACTACAATCAAAATTACTAGAGACTTTCACAACAGATTCTTAAAGTGTTATAAAGCTATAGCACTATAGCTCTTACTGATTTTTATTAAGCTTGAAAAAGAGCCCTTTGGTTGCAGAGTAGAAAATGGCAGCCACTGAAGGCCGAAGCACGGAAAGTAAGGGTGGAACTTATGCGAGGATGCTCTGTTGTCACCATGGATGCTTTTGCATTTGCAGCAGCAACAAGAGCTACATGGAGAATCATCCTTGTGTGGAAGCAGCCCTGCATAACATTTTAAAAACAAATGTTCATTATGTTTTTGCAACTTTTTTTTTTATTATGATTCACTTCATTTAGCAACGAGCCACATTCAAGATTAAGCTTCTCCTGTTTTGAGCTTTCTAAGCAGCCTTCAAGATCAATTTATCAAAAGTTGGGGTATAATATATTGAATTAAGAAATGTATAGCTCAACTTTCTTCCACCGTAGCTTGCATTGTGTTTTTCTTCCCTGATAGGGTCCCAAAGCAGCTTACATTGTTCTTGTCTTCTCCGTTTTATCATCACAACACTTGTGTAAGGCTTCCATGACAGAGTGGGGATTTGAACCTGGCTCTTCTAAATACTAATCTGAAGTGCTAATCACTTCACCAATGATGAAAAATGCAAAGAAAAGGAAGCACAGTAGAAATCTACATAGCCTGCTGTGGTGTCTCAATGAGATGGTGGTGTCCATATGCCAGCATCCACTCAGTCCTTTCCGTAATTTCTAGTGTCTCCTCATTTGTTCATAAATCGATGCTTATGATATTTTCCCTTCCATTTCCCCACCCCCCAGCTCTGACGTGTACTGAAGTGCCAGGAGCGCTGACACAGATTGATGCCAGCAATGGACAAGTCTTTGGTGTGAACAGTGCAGGCGGTATTTATACTTTGTATGGAAGCACATGGACCCAGTTACCAGGCGCATTGTCCCACGTCACAGTCGGTCTTGATGGCATCTGGGGTGTGAACTCAAATCACAACATCTATAGATTGGTGGGTGGCAACTGGAGGCATGTGACAGGTATTTTAAGTCCACTCAGTTTGTTTTGTATGTGTGTGTGTCTGTCAAAGGAGGAGAAATAAAGATAGAGATGGATGCAGAAGAAGGAATTTTACTTTTATTTATTTTCTTCTATTTCATTTGAACCCTACATTTCTCCCCACTGGGGACCCAAAGTTGCTTACATCATTTTCCTTCTCTCCATTTTATACTCACAACAATTCTGTGAGGCCAGCTAGGATGACAGTTTGTTAGTGGCCAAGATCACTCAGCAAGTTTCCGTGGCAGAGCGGGGATTCGAACCTGAGTCACCCAGATCCTAGTCTGTCACTCAAGCCACTACACCATACTGGCTCTGGAATTCCCTTTAAAGTAAAGTCATCCACCCATATAAATCATGCACTTATTTCTGCTTCTTTCACAGTGAGGTTAAGTCAGAAAAACCACAACCCTATATTTTCCTTGTAAGTAAGCATTGTATATGCAGGGAGAACTGGAACGCTGGAGGGGAAGTATAATCCTTCCCCTCTGTTTATACTCTATTGAAAATGCTCCTCCACTATGCCCCATTTTATTGAGAATAATTTTATTGCAAATCGTTCCTCCATTATTTTTGCCAGCTGGGCTTTTGACCTGGAAGTAAGCCTGGCTTAAAGACGAATAAAGAGCACTTTCTGATTGTATGATCTGTCAGTATATTAGATTTCCTGTGTGCTCACCTCTCCCATGTAGATTATATCAGTTTATGTGATTGTCTGGACACACCAGATTTTGATTGGTGGTGGTGGTGGAGAGTGCCGTCAAGTCATAGCTGACTTATGGCAACCCCTGGCGGGATTTTCATGGCAAGAGACTAACAGAGATGTTTTGCCATTGCTTACATGTGAGTAAAATAATGAAACCTCTTGGAGTATGCCAACCTAAATGTACCCATTATTCTAATCCCTAATTTGATTTCTTCTTAATCTAGAATTTGGTTATATCTTTGTTGGAGAGCTATACAAGCAAATGTTTAATGTGCCAAAATTTATTTTTAGATTTAAAAATTCAAATCATGATCTATCTTGAGCCCAGAATGATGCAAAAGACTGCATTCCGTAAATAAATAAATGTGCATGCATCAACTATCAAATGCTGTGATATATGGAAAATAAATATTGTAGGATGTCGAACACATATTTCAATATTTAGCAAATCCTCATGTAGTCAGAGACTTGTCTGGAGTATATATTTGTCAGACTTTATATGGGGAGAACCCTAACCTGGATAGCCTAGGTGAGCCTGATCTTGTCAGATCTTAGAAGCCAAGCAGGGTTGGCTTTGGTTAGTAATTGATATGGGAGACCTCCAATAAAGACCACGGTTTCAGAGATAGGCAATGGCAAACCACCTCTGTTAGTCTCTTGCCATGAAAACACCACCAAGGGTTGCCATAAGTCAGCTATGACTTGAGGGCACTCTCAACCACTTCACCATATTGGAGGGAGAGATATGTTGGGAACAAACTTAATTCAGTTCTGTTTTGCTGGTTTCGAGTCATGTCCCATAGATTCAGATCCTTCTGCTCTTTTCAGGTTTGCTCAAACAGATTGATGCAGGTGGAAGCCAGTTCATCGTTGGAGTCAACATGAATGATGACATCTATTGCCTGCCCAAGTCATCAGCCATCTCTGCTGATGGTGGCTCAACACTGCCCTGGATCCACATTGAAGGAAAACTCAAATACTACTCCTGTGGGCGGCTGGGCTGTTGGGGAGTTAACTCAGCTGACGCCATCTATTACCGGCATGGTGTCACCCCAGATTCCTGTGCCGGATCCAGTTGGCAGAATGTTCCTGGTGCACTTTCCATGATTGAAGTTGGGACAGAAGGAGATGTGTATGGAGTGAACAGGGATGGAAATATTTATCGCAGGTACAGAATGGAATAGTCACAGATTGAGAAAAGCTTTTGTTGTGCCTCTGGCTGGGCTGTTTGCGGTATGGGTAGGGTAGGGTTCCATAGCAAGGTTGACCCTCCATGTGACATGCCCCCCACCCCCGGCAACAACCTCACAGAGACATGAACAGGAAGAAATTCAACATTTTTTCAGCAACAGCAATACAGTTAGCCTCACTCATCATCCACATGTGGCTCGTCTTCCTCTCCTGCTCCCAGCCACTCCTAGCTACTGCACAGTTGCCATGGACCAACCTGGCCTAGCAGAGCAGAGAGACTCAGAGGACTCTTCTGAGGGAGAGGCAGCTGGCAAACCTGACCCAGATCCACAGCCAGTGGTAGAGGCACTGCAAGAGGAGGCAGCCTATGAAGGCTCAGATATAGATCCACAGCCACGTCCCAGCACATCAGTTCCTCAGCTTCCCAGCCCTGGGCCAGCAGCAGAGAGCCAGGCATCAGCCAGCTCTCCCCCTCAGCTTCCCAGCCCTGGGCCAGCAGCAGAGAGCCAGGTGCAGGCCAGCTCTCCCCCTTCATCACCAGAGCCTTGGGAGCGCCGTCAGAGGAGGGCTAGGAGAGCCCTCCAAGCCAGAAGGCTCAGTGCCAGGCTAGCAGCACTGCACTGGCCCAGCATCATTAGTGATGATGAGTGCTTGCAGGAGCAGGACTGAGACAGCCGGCAGGTGCATGCTATCGCACAAGCAGCTGAGCACTGTGAGGGTTAAAAGCAGCCGAAAAGGGAGTGGCTGTGTGGAAGCAATGTGTCTGCTTACTACTGACTTTGCTGCTGTGTTTGGAACTGATTCTCTTGTCTCTGACCTTGGCCTGTTCATGTGGATTTGAAGCTGTGAGTGTTGCCCAATTGGTGCCTGAACTCTGGAACTGTGCTTTGCCCTGCTCAGACAACTTGGGAGTTGTCCCTTGCCTGCTGCCAGTGTGAGTCTGCAATCGGGACAACAGTACTGCTAAGCTACACAAGCCCAGAGAAATTGGAGTCAGGGCCTCCCTGCAGGTCCTCCAGCAACGTCAATATGAGGTTTGGTGCTTGAGGTTTTCCTCCACGCAACAAGTAGCAGTTCCAAATTGCATTTGGAAGGCTTGGGAAGACTACAGGTTAATACCCTTTCCCATGTGCCACATCCCTATCCTGGTTTGGGGGCCCTTTGGTTGCTTTTAAAAATTATGGATTTTCCATTCATCTAGTCTAGTTTTCTACTGCCTAATGAGTAAGAACCTAAAGAGTTAATCGCATGATGAAGAGCTGGGAAATGGACAGTCAGACACCAGCAGTGCTCACATTCGTGGGTCTTCTGTTGAGAGGGGAGAGGGATGATAGTAGATGGAGGAAAGCAGATGAAAGACAAGTAGTAGGAATGGGTGGGTGGCAGTTAGAGCCCGGAGTTCAAAAGGGTTATGCTGAAGACCAGGCCATGTTCTCTTTTTGTAAGCATCCTAATTTACACTTTATAACCAGCTGGTAATTAACCACAGTCACCCATCTCCCTGACTCCTGGATTTCAAATGGACATTCTAATGCCAGTTTTTACCAGACACCCTTAAAATCCTGGATACAAATGTAATTGACACATAAACTAGCAAGGTGTTTACTTCAAGTCCTAAATTGATTGATTGAGTGAGTGAGTGATATCTAGGGATGTGCGTTTCGGCATTCAGAATGCCGAAAGAATGCCGAAACAAAAGTGTTTCGGCTTCTTTCGGGGAATGCCGAAACGTTTCGGGGAATGCCGAAACGTTTCGGGTAGCCGAAAGAAAAAAGCCGAAACGTTTCGGGATTCTTTCGGCTTTCTTTCGGCTTTTCAATGGGAAAATGCCTCCGTCTTCCCGGACGTCTGGGGGAGGCATTTTCCCACCGAATAAGCCCAAAATTGGTGGGGACCTTCCTCAAACCCTTCTCTAACAACCACCCAAGTTTCAGACAGATTGGACTTTGGGGGGCCATGTTATGGCCCCCCAAAGCAGGTCCCCCCATCCTCCCATAAGAAAGCGAAGGAGCAGCATATTGTTAGCATGCTGCTACTCATCTTCTTCATTATTTCCTATGGGGAAAAAATGAAGAAGCAGGCTTCCTTTGCCAGGGGTGGCATTTTGCATGCAAAATGCCCCCTCACCCTCAGGGGCCCTTCTCCCACCCCTCCTCCCACCCCCCACCAAGGCTCAGCCTGCTCCCACTTGGGGGGGGCCATTTCATGGCCTCCCCAAGTAGGTGCTCTAATCTCTACCACTGACAGCTGGGGGAGGCTTGTGTTGCCAGGGGTGGCATTTTGCATGCAAAATGCCCCCCAGCCCTCAGGGGCCCTTCTCCCACCCTTCCCCCACCCCCCACCCAGGCTCAGACTGCTCCCACTTGGGGGGGGCATTTCATGGCCTCCCCAAGTAGGTGCTCTTTTCTCTACCACTGACAGCTGGGGAAGGCTTGTCTTGCCAGGGGTGGCATTTTGCATGCAAAATGCCCCCCAGCCCTCTGGGGCCCTTCTCCCACCCTTCCTCCCACCCCCCACCAAGGCTCAGACTGCTCCCACTTGGGGGGGGCATTTCATGGCCTCCCCAAGTAGGTCCTCTCAGCCCCTAAAGTCCACCCCTTACAGCCCCACACAAACCCAATTCCCCCCCAGCTGCCACACACAGACCCAAATCCCCACATTAGCCCCTCACAGACCCAAATCCACCCCCACCTGCCCCACACCCATAACCCCAGGAACAGGCTGGCAAAGGCCAGCCCTCTCCCTTTGTTCCCTATGCTGGGAACTTCTAAACTCTCTTTCCCTGGGCAATTCTGCACAGCCCAGGGGTGCCACAATGGTGGGCACACTTCTGAGTGCCAGCTGGTCCCTGTGAAAGAGCACCTGAACCACAGACACCCTCCCTCAAATTCCCCCACCACCTACAGAGATGGCTGGCCAGCCAGCCCCATTGTTCCCTATGATGGGAACCAACTGCACAACAAAGAATAAAACAAGAACAACACAAAATAAAGTTTAAAATTTTTTTTCTCCCTTCCAAAGTACAAGTAGGCAAAGCATTATGACACATTACACCAGCAGTCCCCCACACAGAAAAATAACACAACTCACTTAACATCAGAGAATCACAAAGCATGATTCCTGTCAAAAACACTTTATGTCTTGAACAGCTTTAGGTTACACAGCAGGGGGGAACACCAAAGGGCATGGCAGCACTATCTTACACAAAAATAACACAACTCACTTAACATCAGAGAATCACAAAGCACAATTCCTGTCAAAAACACTTTATTTCTTGAACAGCTTTAGGTTACATAGCAGGGGGGAACACCAAAGGGCATGGCAGCACTATCTTACACAAAAATAACACAACTCACTTAACATCAGAGAATCACAAAAACACAATTCCTGGCAAAAACACTTTATTTCTTGAACAGCTTTAGGTTACACAGTAGGAGGACACAACAGGACATGATAGCAATGTACTACAAAAAATAATACAACCCACTTCACCGTTTTTGACAGCAATTGTGTTTGTGTGATTCTCTGATGTGAAGTGAGTTGTGTTATTTTTGTGTAGTACACTGCTTTCCTGCTCTGTGGTGCCTTCCTACTGTGTAACCTAAAGCAGTTACAGAAATAAAGTGCTTTTGACAGCAATTTTTTGGGGTGATTCTTTAATGTGAAGTGAGTTGTGTTATTTTTGTGTAAGATACTGCTTCCATGCCCTTTGGTGTTCCCCCGCTGCTGTGTAGCCTAAAGCTGTTCAAGAAATAAAGTGTTTTTGACAGGAATTGTGCTTTTGTGATTCTCTGATGTTAAGTGAGTTGTGTTATTTTTGTGTAAGATAGTGCTGCCATGCCCTTTGGTGTTCCCCCCTGCTGTGTAACCTAAAGCTGTTCAAGAAATAAAGTGTTTTTGACAGGAATCGTG
The DNA here is from genome assembly GCF_028583425.1 of Eublepharis macularius. NCBI lineage: Eukaryota > Metazoa > Chordata > Lepidosauria > Squamata > Eublepharidae > Eublepharis > Eublepharis macularius. The sequence goes on from NC_072802.1 coordinate 50,045,358, forward strand.
TTTTGTGATTCTCTGATGTTAAGTGAGTTGTGTTATTTTTCTGTGTGGGGGACTGCTGGTGTAATGTGTCATAATGCTTTGCCTACTTGTACTTTGGAAGGGAGAAAAAAAAATTTTAAACTTTATTTTGTGTTGTTCTTGTTTTATTCTTTGTTGTGCAGTTGGTTCCCATCATAGGGAACAATGGGGCTGGCTGGCCAGACATCTCTGTAGGTGGTGGGGGAATTTGAGGGAGGGTGTCTGTGGTTCAGGTGCTCTTTCACAGGGACCAGCTGGCACTCAGAAGTGTGCCCACCATTGTGGCACCCCTGGGCTGTGCAGAATTGCCCAGGGAAAGAGAGTTTAGAAGTTCCCAGCATAGGGAACAAAGGGAGAGGGCTGGCCTTTGCCAGCCTGTTCCTGGGGTTATGGGTGTGGGGCAGGTGGGGGTGGATTTGGGTCTGTGAGGGGCTAATGTGGGGATTTGGGTCTGTGTGTGGCAGCTGGGGGGGAATTGGGTTTGTGTGGGGCTGTAAGGGGTGGACTTTAGGGGCTGAGAGGACCTACTTGGGGAGGCCATGAAATGGCCCCCCCCCCCAAGTGGGAGCAGTCTGAGCCTTGGTGGGGGGTGGGAGGAAGGGTGGGAGAAGGGCCCCAGAGGGCTGGGGGGCATTTTGCATGCAAAATGCCACCCCTGGCAAGACAAGCCTCCCCCAGCTGTCAGTGGTAGAGATGAGAGCAGAGCACCTACTTGGGGAGGCCATGAAATGGCCCCCCCAAGTGGGAGCAGGCTGAGCCTTGGTGGGGGGTGGGAGGAGGGGTGGGAGAAGGGCCCCAGAGGGTTGGGGGGCATTTTGCATGCAAAATGCCACCCCTGGCAACACAAGCCTCCCCCAGCTGTCAGTGGTAGAGATTAGAGCACCTACTTGGGGAGGCCATGAAATGGCCCCCCCCAAGTGGGAGCAGGCTGAGCCTTGGTGGGGGGTGGGAGGAGGGGTGGGAGAAGGGCCCCTGAGGGTAAGGGGGCATTTTGCATGCAAAATGCCACCCCTGGCAAAGGAAGCCTGCCTCTTCATTTTTCCCCCATAGGAAATAATGAAGAAAGATGAGCAGCAGCATGCTAACATTATGCTGCTCCTTCGCTTTCTTATGGGAGGATGGGGGGACCTGCTTTGGGGGGCCATAACATGGCCCCCCAAAGTTCAATCTGTCTGAAACTTGGGTGGTTGTTAGAGAAGGGTTAGAGGAAGGTCCCCACCAATTTTGGGCTTATTCGGTGGGAAAATGCCTCCTCCAGGCGTCCTGGAAGACGGAGGCATTTTCCCATAGAAAAAAGCCGAAATAATGCCGAAAGAATCCCGAAAGAATCCCGAAAGCCGAAAGCCGAAAGAGATTCTTGTTTCGGCTTTCGGCTTTAACGATAGAGAATCTTCTTTCGGCTTTCTACTTTCGGCTATAGCCGAAAATTTTTGGCTTGCACACCCCTAGTGATATCATTTATAGTCTGCCTTTCTCACTGAGAGCCACAGTGGATTACACAGTGTGAGATTAGTACATTTAATATTAAGAGCACTTCCATAAATAATGCTATAGGGTAAACAGATACAAGTTTACAAAGATATAGCATTAGCAGGAATCCAATATAACATAGTAGTAAAGTTCATAAATCATTAGTGAAGCATTTAAGACCCCCCTCCCTACAATTCTGCCCTCCTATCTGAGTAGAAAGCCTTTTTGAATAATTTGGTTTTGCATTGTCTGTGGAAAGCTAAGACAGTGGGGGCCCTCCTGGCCTCATCAAGGCAGGTCGTTCCACAGGTAGAGGTAAATAACTTTAGCATCTCTGTTTTCTCATGGAACTTGTCTCTAGCAGTTTTTTAAAAAAAAAAACATTGTCCATAATACTTGCACATATTTATGACATAATTCAAAAATTTCATCCCATAGATACAAAGCAGAGATATTAATCCTTAGAATATTCCTGTTATATTTTCTTGCAGGGCTGGAATCACTGCCGCCAATCCCATTGGAACCGCATGGGTACATCTGAGCAATGACCTTGGACGGATAAAACACATATCCTATGACCTGGGCCTGCTGTGGGTTTTGACTACAGAAGGAAAGATTTTGAACTGCAAAGGTTGAATCTGAACATACATAATTTCTTTGCTGGCAGTGCTTGCTTTGTTTATCATAGCCAATAGCATCAAGACATTAAAAGTGATCTCGTGATTCAGGCAAATGTATCTCTGTGTCATCCTCTCTCTTCCACTTGTTCTTTTTTCAGTAACCCAATCCCCTTTGTTGCATTGAGACTTCTCTTTTAGATAGAGTAAAATATCTGAGAGAATGATTTCCCGGCCCTCATCCCTTTTCTAAAACTACATCAAAAATAGCTGACACTTAATACATATTTATTTTGCATTGAGACTTGTGTACTTTTAAACTTGTTAAGGTTGATCCCTTATGACTCTTGAGTGTGCCAAACGGTTGAATCATGGTTGGAGTCTTTTACGATGAGAAAACAGATCTCTTTCCAAGTTGGGTTATCAACCCCAAGGCAGGGCTTAGAATTCTTCCAGAACTACAACTGATCTCCAGACTGCAGGGAGCAGTTCTCCTGGAGGAAGAAGCAGCTTTGGAGGGTGGGCTGTATGGTGTACCATTGAGTCTAGGAGAAAGTCAAGTCCTAGATTGACATCACATCCCTGCTGAGTTTTCACCCTCTCCAAACTCCATTATCCTTGGAAATCTCCAGGAATTTCTCAAGCTGGAATTGGCAACCCTAGTTCTAAGAGGGAGGAAAAAGATGCTGAGATTTCAAGACTTGCTTTTTGTAATATTCACAATGGAACAGCACAAAAAGTGGTAAAATTTAAGAATGGTGTCATTACTGTTTAATATTTTATAGTAACCATAGAAATGTCATAATTACCAGTCAAATAGCCCCTCATTTTGATAAGCAACACTTTTAATAATCATGTGAAGCTTGAAAAATGCAAGAATGGTGGTAGTTGTCTCCTTCCCAGCCCTTGACATACAACTGGTACTTACTATCTACAGAGAGTCACACTGGTTATCAAGCGTGCCTGGAAGATCTATCTTCTGATCTGAAATTTTCTATTCACAGTTCTTGATGTGTCCTGACTGTCCGGGGTCTGAGGCACAGCAACCGGCCTCGCCAGGAGGAAGCAGTGGGAGACAGTCGGGAGGCAGTGGCCCTACTGCCCCAGCCAGCCATCAGAGCCAGAACCTGCCTATGCCAAGGGAAAGGGGCAAAGGTCCAAGGCCCCAGGGGGCTAGAAGGGGCAGGGCAAGGCCAGCTAGCCCCACCCTCCAGGGAGAAGGCAGGGGGCTGGGCAAAGTAGAGGGAAAAGGCAAGGTCAGGGGAAATAGGGACCCAGCAGCTGTCCAAGCAGAGCCCTTACCTGATGAGGAGAAGCAGCCCCAACAGCTCAGAGCCACGCCCCAGCCTATACACCAGCTAGAAGGCAATAGCCAGGCTCAGGGAGTGCCAGGAGCCAAGCAACTCCAGGTGGAGCTGCCACAGGCATTCTGGGGGAGGAGCTGGGCAGCCAGCCAAGGGGCTGCAGCTGGACCTGCCTTCGGCAATCAGCAGAATCAGGGAGGCTTGACAGCCAGGCAACAAGACACAGCTGGTGCTGGTCAGTGGAGCCAGATCAGCTACCCCAGCTGCAACTACTTGGGGCAGCCCAGAACCAGGCTGGAAGAAGGGGGGGCGGAGAAAGGAAGCCCTATAAAGGATGGCTGGGAAGAGCTCTGGGGTGGTGGGTTTGAGTAGGAGTAATGGAGTGGAGCAGAGCAAGAGCGAAGGTAAGGAGGAGAGTGGATGGAGGAGGAGATGGCAGAGATCAAAGGGGGTGAGTGGCACAGGTTGAGCAGGCCAGCGAGTGGATTGAGAGGGAGTCTGGGTGATGTATACCGCCCCTCCTTCCACAGAGCAGGGTCCTGCAGCATCCCTGGCACCCCTTTGACGTCAGGAGCAGACCGCCCAGCACCCTGCCCAGTGGCGGCCGCACAAGCCCTGACAAGTTGGTGGCCTGTACAGGGGAGTTCGTTCAGCCACAGATACCGGCCAAAGGGGTGTGTCCCAGTACCATAGGCCGGGCTGAATTCGGACTGTGGCTAGAGGATCACCTGAATGAGATGTGGAGGAAGCTGGTGGCTGCCTACCAAATGGCTCGGATGGAGCTGGCACAGGAGGTAGAGCAGCGGATGCAAGCCTGGGCGCCCACAGCTTCCTTGCTGGCGGAATGGGCATTGGCGTGGGAAGTCAACCCACCGGCCACCTCGTCTCTCAACGGGGTGCCGAGCCTATGCACCTCAGTGAGGGTATACCGTCAGAGCCTGCAGGCGCTGCTGGATTCGGGAAGCTCAATCTCAATGATCCATGCCCAACTCGTCCCACCCGGCACCCCGGTGCATCGCTGGTCCCTGGTGGTATGTGTGATGGGCCATGCCCAGGCGTGGCCCCTTGTCTAGTTCACAGTGGAGTACCTGGGGGTGGCCCACCGCATGGAAGTCGCCAAGGTAGCCCACTTACCCCACCCAATGTTGCTGGGAAGAGATGCCCCAGAGTTCTCTAGATTGCTCCGAGAAGCCGTACAGGGGCTGGCAAGCCCACAAGTCACCGCGGCTCTGCAAGTCGAGGAGGAAGCCAACCCGGGTGAAGAGCCCAGCACCGGGCCTGCGGCAGAGCTCCCTGCTGAGGACCCAGCGGGACCCCCTCCACACTGCACGTTCCACACCGCCCAAGGATCGAATGAGTCCCTACAGCGCTTGCGGGAATCCGCTGCACAGGAAGAGGAGCAGGTGCGGGATGAACGAAAGGCCCAGCGTCTCCCCTGCATTGAGAAGCAGGGAGGTATGGGTCCGCATGTCCCGCGCCCCAAGTGGTCAAGGAGAGGTCCGCCAACTGTTAGTGCCGGCAGCCTACCGGACAGAAGTCCTCCACATGGCCCATGAGCATGCATGGGCAGGGCACCTGGGACACCATAAGACCCTGAGGAAGATCCTGGAGCGGTTCTTCTGGCCCTCAGTGAACGCGGACATGAAGGCCCACTGTCGCTCGTGCCCCACATGTCAGTGGGTGGCCACGCGGTGCCCGCCAAGGGCCCCTCTCTCCCCGCTGCCAGTGATAGAGACGCCCTTCCAGCGAATAGCAATGGACTTTATTGGCCCGCTGCCGTGCACACCCCAGGGCCACCAATTCACCCTGGTGATCATGGACTAAGCCACACGGTTCCCAGAGGTCATCCTGCTGAGGACCATGCAGACGACCCCAGGGATGATCTGGGCATTGTCCAAGCTGTTCGCAATGTGGGACTCACGAGCGAAATCTTGATGGATCGGGGAGGGCCCTTCCGCACCAAGGCCATGTGGCAACTCTGCCAGAACCTGGGGATCTGGCAGGTGTTCACCTCCGCCTACCACCCCCAAACCGACGGGTTGGCGGAGCGCCTAAACCAGACCATCAAGGAGGCCCTGAAAAAGATGACCCGTGACAGGCCCCATCAGTGGGACCTGTATATTGACCCCCTGATGTTTGCCCTCAGAGAGACCCCGCAGGCCTCCACAGGTTTCAGCCCGTTTGAACTATAGCACAGGTGCAAGCCGTGGGGGATACTCTCTCGGTTGGCAGAATGATGGGGTCCCCGAGCCAGCAGTCCAGCTCCGCCAGTCCAGGAGTACATGACCCAACTCCGCGAGAGGGTGCAGCGGTCCCAGGCTGAGGCGAACCAGTGGCTGGCCCTCGGCCAGAAGCAACAGAAGGCTGCCTACGACCGGGGCACAGGGATGAGGACCTTCCAGGCAGGGGAGAAGGTCCTGGTGCACCGAACAGCGTTCCCCAGAGAGGAGGGGGATCCGTGGAGGGGCCCCTACCAAATCCGGAGGGTGCTGGGCCCCACCACCTATGAACTCCAGTGCGGGGTTGGCCGGCTCCATCGGAAGACCCTGCATGTAAATCTGCTGAAACGATGGCATGAGCGGCAGGAAGGCATCTGTGGCTTGGCCGAGGACCCCCTGGAACTACCGTCCAGCAAGCTGCCGTGGACCACAGAAGGCCCAGAGTTCGAGGAGCCCAAAGTGGACCCCCAGCTCGACCTGACTCAACAGGCCCAGCTACAGGCTCTATGGGCCCGGGTACCAGGCGTCTTCTCCCATAGACCTGGTAGCACCAGCCTGATACAGCATGCCATCCCGACAGAGCCAGGGCAGGCGGCTCGGGCTGCGTGGCAACCCATGCCCAGAAAGCGGTGGGAGGCGGTGGAAAAGGAGATGGACGAGATGCTCCAGTTGGGGGTAATCGAGCCCTCGCGGAGTGCCTGGAGGATCCCGATAGTCTTAGTACCCAAGCCGGACGGGACCACCCACTTCTGCATGGACTACCGAGAGCTGAATACAGTGGCCAAGTTCGACGCCTATCCCATGCCCCGAGCGGATGTGCTGGTGGACCACCTGGAGTCCGCTCGCTACCTGTCGGCTCTTGATTTAACCAAGGGGTACTGGCAGGTGCTCATGCGGCCTGAGGATCGGGAGAAAACAGCCTTCGCCACCCCCTGAGGCCTTTTTCAATTTAAAAAAATGCCTTTCCGTCTCCATGGAGCAGCAGCCACGTTCCAGCAACTAGTGAACCAGGTGCTGGGTGAGTGCTGGATGTGCACAATGGCCTACATTGACGACATCATTGTCTTTAGCCTGGACTGGCCCACCCACCTCCAGCACCTGGAATTGGTCTTGAGGGCCCTCCAACAGGCCGGGCTGCGGGAAAACCCAAAAAAGAGCCACCTGGGATTCCAGGAGCTGCAGTACCTTGGCTTTGTGGTCGGGGGAGACCGAGTCCGACCGCCACCGGACAAAGTAGCCTCGATGGTCGATGCACCATGGCCCCAGACCAAGAAGCAGGTCCGGTGATTTCTGGGACTGCTGGGGTATTATGGGCAGTTCATCCCCCACTTCGCCTCCCGCGCAGCACCTCTGATGGACTGCTTAAGAAAGGGGATGCCCAACCAAGTCCGGTGGACCCCCGGAGCTGGAGACGGCTTTCAAGGACCTGCGGTCTGCCCTCTCTAATACCACTGCCCTGTGAAACCCGGACTTTGACCGGCCCTTCACTCTGGCCACGGACACTTCCGACACCGGTCTCGGGGCTGTACTGACTCAGGAGCGCAGCAGAGTGGACGTCTCCATCCTCTTCCTGAGTCAGAAGCTGCAACCCACAGAGAGGCGCTATGTGACGGTGGAGCAGGAAGCCCTGGCAGTCAAATGGGCAGTGGGGGCCCTGCAGTACTACCTGGCCAACAACCCCTTCTTGCTGCTGATGGACCATGCCCCACCTTCATGCAATGGCTCTACCGCATGAAGGCCCACAATCCTCGGGTCCTGCGGTGGTATCTCTCCCTACTGCCATTCCAATTCACCATCAAGTACCGCCAGGGAGCTCGACACATGGATGCAGACTTCATGTCCCGACTGTTTGAGGCCGACCCCGACCCCCACAAGACAAAGCCAAGCGGGGGGGGGGGTTGTCCGGGGTCTGAGGCACAGCCCCCGGCCTTGCCAGGAGGAAGCAGTGGGAGACAGCCGGGAGGCAGTGGCCCTACTGCCCCGGCCAGCCATCAGAGCCAGAACCTGCCTATGCCAGGGGAAAGGGGCAAAGGTCCAAGGCCCCAGGGGGCTAGAAGGGGCAGAGCAAGGCCAGCTAGCCCCACCCTCCAGGGAGAAGGCAGGGGGCTGGGCAAAATAGAGGGAGAAGGCAAGGGCAGGGGAAATAGGGACCCAGCAGCTGCCCAAGCAGAGCCCTTACCTGATGAGGAGAAGCAGCCCCAACAGCTCAGAGCCACGCCCCAGCCTATACACCAGCTAGAAGGCAATAGCCAGGCTCAGGGAGTGCCAGGAGCCAAGCAACTCCAGGTGGAGCTGCCACAGGCATTCTGGGGGAGGAGCTGGGCAGCCAGCCAAGGGGCTGCAGCTGGACCTGCCTTTGGCAATCAGCAGAGTCAGGGAGGCTTGACAGCCAGGCAACAAGACACAGCTGGTGCTGGTCAGTGGAGCCAGATCAGCTACCCCAGCTGCAACTACTTGGGGCAGCCCAGAACCAGGCTGGAAGAAGGGGGGGCGGAGAAAGGAAGCCCTATAAAGGATGGCTGGGAAGAGCTCTGGGGTGGTGGGTTTGAGTAGGAGTAATGGAGTGGAGCAGAGCAAGAGCGAAGGCAAGGAGGAGAGTGGATGGAGGAGGAGATGGCAGAGATCAAAGGGGGTGAGTGGCGCAGGTTGAGCAGGCCAGCGAGTGGATTGAGAGGGAGTCTGGGTGATGTATACCGCCCCTCCTTCCACAGAGCAGGGTCCTGCAGCATCCCTGGCACCCATTTGACATCAGGAGCAGACCGCCTGGCGCCCTGCCCAGCAGCAGCCGCTGCAAGCCCTGACACTGACTGCCTATGGCTAAGTGGTGAGGAAAATACATTCTGCACATGTACCATTCTTTATGCACATTCTTCTTTTGTTAATACTTTGTATGTGGCAGGACTAAAGCCTGGACATTCAAAGCAGTTTCCAGGACTGATGTGATTAAACCTATATTCGTCCTCCCTTTTACCTGCTGCAGGGGTGCAGGTGCTTTCGAAAAACTTTGCTATGGGTAGGTTGGGTTTAGAAATCTATTGCTAGCCATCTGCCAAGGCTCATATCTACAAGAGATTTGTTCAGGCCCTGTCTTTAGACTCCGCATAAAGAAAATCCTAACTTCAGGCCATGGTTCCTACAAGCTGTTTGGCATCTACATTTGTAATTATGAATGATCTTGACCCGCACCATCATAATCTCCTTAAAACTAGCTTGAAAATGGGCTAGAGCTGTATTTTTAATAGGGTAAGGAGTGTTCAGATGATCATAACATAAGATTTTAGCTTGCAAATCCAACCCCCAAATTAAATTTGCAATGCAGATGCACATCCCCAAAGGCCTGTTTCACACTCCCTGTCATATTGGTTTGTAGAAGTCTTCACACATACTTTTTTACTGCCCATTAAAGAGTCAAATCACCCTGACTCCAATTCACAACAATGACAGTCATTGGTGTGGGCATAGGAACCTAATACATTGTCAGGAGGAGCCATGTGGTAAGTTCAAAGTCAGGCTGAAGTTGCAGGCTTGGAAGGAGCTGTGAAGCTTGTTGAAACCTCCAAGACACATCCAGATAGAAAGGATATAAAGATGTAGACCAAATTAAGTCAACGGATGTGTTTGTATGATCAAAGGGTTTTCCCCGATACCTTGCAATGATGTAGCTGTTTTTGAAGCTATTTACATTTTATCTAATCTTATGAACCCACATGAGCACAGGCTTTAAAAAGCAAACATGTTTTTATTACCCTTTCAGTTCTCTGCCATTTACCACAAGGAAAAGAATGAGGAAAACCAAATGACACAATACAGCTAATCTTTTTATGTGACAATACCAATCTCAGGGCAAATATTAATATTACTTTATGTATCCCCAGCTGGGGAGGGGAATTCTTGGGAATAATCAGCTGACTAAGATCTGAGCTCCTCTTCTGTTTCCCTTCCTGATACAGGCCTTTAGCCTGTGGCTCACAGCCTGTGGTCATGAGCAAGGCAACCCGGTGGATCTAGGATCAATCCTGAATGTGGTGTAATGTACTCTTTGAGGTTTTCCCCTCACTATCTTTGTACATTATAAACTGCTTTTGGTACACATCGGGGTGAAAAATGCTCCCTACAGCAAAAAAGCTCCCAAATGGTTATGTAATGGCTATGGGTAAATATCTAAAATCCTGCAGCATGTTAGATGATGACCCTTGAGATGCATTCCTTGACCTAGAATGACATTCAAACATGGCACCAGGCCTTCCAGCTAATGGAGAAATCCCGCCACTCCTGAAAATCTTGTTGGTCTCTAAGGTGCTGCTGGACTCTAATCCTGCCACTCCTGTTGCCTTCTTTGGAGCAAGGGTGGAACAGAATGAAGGGGAATGACCCATCGGTCTTCATTTCTGATGGCCCTGCAAGCAAATATGTTGCCAAAAAGCTGTTGAAGAGATGGTTTGTCAAGCAGGAGATGTCACTATGGGGATGGGGTGTATAAATCCTTCCCTGTCTAACTCAAAGGAGAATATTCAGTATCTCTTAGACAATGAGGGACCATTATGTGCTGCTAGTGCTGTGCAAAATCACATCAGGTAAGTAGGAATTGGAACTTCATCTGAAAACTCTACATCCTGTCACTCACAGCAGTGAGAAGTCAGATTGTTATGGTTCAAAGAGCCATGTTTTGATATAATTGCATGAAGGAACCAATGCCTATAGTATTATAATTAATTCCAATAGTGTTGTTTATTCATAAGCATTTCCTCTCAATAGCATGGGGGTGTTGCCTCCACACCGTAAGCAGCAACTGTACGGAAGTGTGATATTTAGCAGGAAAGGGACCAGGGAAGATAGAAGTTGGGGGCAGATATCAAGACCTCTGTTGCAAACCAAGCTCTGGAGCTGGATGAACAGGTCCTATTGGGGCAACCAATACAAGGAATACTGTAAGAGCAGTGTTGTGGATGTTGCAAGTAGATAGAACCAGAGCAAGACAGAAGGGACAAGAAGGGAGGAATCAGGGAAACACATATAGGGACTCAATCGTAGGTGAGCTTTAGCTCAGAGCTTATTTAAAGAATTGTTTTTAGCCAGGCCAGATCAGGAGGAACACATTAGTTGGATGCTGGAGGTATGGAACCATTCTAACACCCAATAAGCTATACTGCTTCATTATTCATGCATTCCATACCTCAAGAGACTACAGGGAGACTTCTTAGCTCACAATGCACTTAACATACTGCAAGGCCATTCATACCCAGCTGAGCAGGAGATAACTTTCTTGTTCAAGATTGAGACCTGCATGATTGTTAGTTCCTTTCAAGAGTGATGATGTTTGCATTTTTCTATACACCAAAATCCCATCTTCATCCTCCTTGTGATATACCTATTTTTGCCGATGTGTGTACAAATATGACACTTTTTTGTTCTAGTTTCAGCTCCAGATTGTGAACAAGTGCCGGGAGCATTGACACAAATTGATGCCAGCAATGGACAGGTTTTTGGTGTAAACAGTGCAGGCAATATTTATACCTTGTATGGAAACACATGGACCCAGTTACCAGGGGCACTGACCCATGTCACAACTGGTCCTTCTGGCATCTGGGGTGTGAACTCAAACCATAACATCTACAAGCTCGTGGGAGGCAACTGGAGGCTGGTTACAGGTATTGTAAGACAGCTAATCTATGGTTGTATGGACACTTTGTGACAGAAACCCCTAAGCTCCAGTATGACTCAAGAGTGCCCCCTGCAGTGTCTGGGATCTTGGGTGTACATCAGAATAACTCATTTGCCATTTCTACATGTCTTACCTGCCTGCGGAACATCACGTGAAAGACTCGGAAGACAGTGTCTTCTCTCACGAAATCACACCAGGAAGATGCTGTTATCCGGGAGTTTTGCACTGTCTTCCGGGTCTTTTGTGCGATGTTCTGCAGGCAGGTAAAACGTGTGGAAACAGCCAATCATATCCATTCCACATTGGACTACTTTTGTCAAATTTAATCCTTTTTTACACAAAGGACAACTCAGTTTAAATGGGACCCCCTGTTTGTCATGATACTTCAGAGCCATTATGAGCTGCTTCACCAGTGGGAACATCATTTTGGTAATTTTCTCAGAAGCTTCTGACATCAGAGATGGGCTTTACATTGGATTTGCTAAACCAGCTGGTCAGTCTGACAGAGGTGGCTGGCTTAGGTCAGATTTCATTGCCCATAAATATCTGGGAGTTCTGGATCTTTCCTTGTCTCCATCAGAACATCATGAAATCTAGTGACCACAAGATAGTGGGTAGGAGTGAAGGTCTCCTCCATCATCTTGTTATTGCAAGAAACTCTACATATGATCTGAGGAACCTACTACAGCCTAGGTAATGTGTACATAGATGAGTTAGATCAACTATACTACGTTTATTTGAAAGTCCGTGTGCTGTGATATTGTGTGCTCTCCCCGGTTTTTGTATTTGTCTCCTTTTTCAACACCTTTTTGAATCCAACTACCCCTTCCTCTTTTTTTTTCTATAATAAACATTATTTTTTTAAATCAAGGCACTTTTCTGACTTTGTTTGGTACAGTATGCTTCAGGGATAGTTCTCTTAGTCTCTTCCCTATGTGCCAGACTGCATGAATGCAACATAGTTTTCTATAAGGTATTCTCCGTGACTTCTACCCTCCTAATTCTTTATTGGTCTAAGGCCACCCTAGAAGGGAATCTTGTTAGTTGGTCAGTCTAGATGTTCTCAAGAAGTTCTTGAGCAGTGCCAGCCATTACCAGGTCCTTTCTAGGAAACGCTTCTCTAAGGGAGTTTCCCAAGCCAGGAAAGGCTCTTCTACCCCACTCCTTCCATCACAGGCATGCAGAAAAATGAATGTTTATAAGGATTTTTCAATAAATATTTAGCTGGATGCATTCGCCCTTGTAATTATGTTGAATGCAACCATGGTTTTTATATATACTTCCTTATAACTTAATTTGTAGTGTATGATACTTAATGGAAGCTTTTTAATTCTGTAAGCACCTTTATATTGGAACCTTTGTTTCCACCTGGTGCCTACAGCTGGCTATCTCGTTTTATCTTGCATTTGTGAATTGGCTGAATGCAATAATGATATAAAGAAAAGGTTGTTGGATGGGGGCAAGCAACAAAAAACCTAGACTTTGGTCTGATGTTGGTAGTAAAGGCTGCTGGGGTGGAGGGTTTGAAAGGGGGCTACAGAAGCTGCTTTGGCTTATCTTCCCTCGCTGTCATGGCACAGGCTCCCACACGGACTGTAACACATGCCAATTGTATGTTTGTGGAGGAACGTGACTGAATTCAGGTTCTAAGCGGTTGACTCAACAATCAGAAAGTATTATGTTTCCCTGCTATTTCATTTTAAAACAATACTCATTGCAGGTTTCCATGAAATGTGTACAACTATGAAACTGGATATGTAAAAGGAAGAGTTAGCTTTGTTTATCCTCATATAATATCAGGCCTCCACCAGGTACAAAAGGTGGAAATTCCACCACCTAGCATAATCAAAAGCCATATAGCTTACTATACGTATTCCATTATACCTAGTTGTACAATGAATCCAGACCCCAGATACAGATTATGTGCCCTGTTATTAAGGTCTCATAACCTGTGGGTGTATGGTTGCCAGGGCACATGACGAACACACCTGATGCTTATGGGATGAAACAACCAAATCTCTTTCTGTGTGTCATGCTAAATATGCTTATTTACCTCATTATTTTACACATTTGTGAGAGAAATCTCCCTAAAATCTTTCTGCTACTTTTCAGGTTTGCTCAAACAAATTGATGCAGGTGGAAGCCAGTTCATCGTTGGAGTCAACATGAATGATGACATCTATTGCCTGCCCAAGTCATCAACCATCGCTGCGGATGGCAACTCAGCACTGCCCTGGATCCACATTGATGGAAAACTCAAATACTTTTCCTGCGGACCACTGGGTTGTTGGGGAGTTAACTCGGCTGACGCCATCTATTACCGGCATGGTGTCACCCCAGATTCCTGTGCCGGATCCAGGTGGCAGAATGTGCCTGGTGCACTTTCCATGATTGAGGTTGGGACAGAAGGAGACGTGTTTGGAGTGAACAGCAGTGGAAATATTTATCGCAGGTACAGAATGGAATACTCAAAAGACTGGGAAAGGCTTTCATCTCCATAAAGCCAAGGATCTTTCACATGAAGCTAGGATTCTATTACTAGTTTAAGTAGATGTGACAACAGTGGACCCATCACTTTAAATTTGTGTCTTATGCTACATGGGGTGGGGGTTGAGTTTAGGAGCTAAAAGGGTGGGTGGGGAATGTTGAATCTTGAACATTTTCCCACAAAAAGTAACACAGATATGAAGGGCAGAGACATGGTGACTTGATATATTTATGCCTGAATATTCTTTGAGAGGGGAAAAGCAACGGGGTGAGGGGGGAGAGAGATTTTGAGCAGAAAAACTGCAAGCAGAATAAAGGTTCAGGAATTTCTCTCAATTCATTCTTCCTCCAGTCTGATTGTAGCTCCGGTTATTTGTATTATGTTTTAAAATAAATCAATGGAGGATAGTAACATACAACATTTTCAGTGGCTTTGGACCACTGAAAATGCATGTCTTGAGGAGCTGCTTCAGACACTCAGCCATGTTTGCATCACTTTTGCATCAGATTTATCTGATGGGTGAAGATTAGCATCTCTAGCAATTTTTCTTTTCTGCTAGCTTCTGGACTTGTATCCTTAATGTTGGGTTAAATTTAGTTTTAGCAGAGAAGAGTTTTGCACAGCATATAAAGAATCACAGAGACACGTGTGTTCAGCTTCTAAAATAATGTTTACTACATAAAGGGAAAAATAATAAAGGTTACATTGGAGATAAAATAAAGAAGAGCTAACTTAGTTCCTTCATCCTTACATGCCGGACGGTCTAACTGTCTAGGGAGCAATGGCGTCCTGTGTAAAGGAAAATCAAAAAGAGTCCAGTAGCACCTTTAAGACTAACCAATTTTATTGTAGCATAAGCTTTCGAGAATCAAGTTCTCTTCGTCAGATGCATGGTACAGAAACTGGTCAAATATAGAAGAGGAGGGGAAGAGAGAGAAGATGCAGTTAGGGGGGGAGAGAGGGAGGGTGCAATCAAAACATTCCTTTGCTAGTAAATGTAAACATCTCCTTTTGGTGTCCTTTTGGGGTCAGTTGGCTTGAGTGAGGCTTCAAGGGAGTTTGCCCTGTTAGTTTGCAGCAGTAAAATAGCTAGACCATCCAATTCCTATGTAGTATAAGCCTTCGATGTAAAGGAAAGAACGTTAATTGCCCCCAATAAACCTGTTCATCCAATAATCAATCCTAGATCTGTTCATTAAGCATGCAACTCCCCTTTCCCCTGGCAGGAAGAACAACTGGACATCTAACTGGCCTCATGCTAAACTAGCTGTGCCTAACTAAACACAAACAGATTAACTCTTTCATGACAGAAGAGAATGATACTTGTAAAATCTCAACACTTAGCCAATAATTGAGATGGCACTGAGTTAGACCCATTCAAATTAAACTCAAGGATGCTCACAGAGCTAATTGAACATCTGACTTTTCTTCCAGGGAAGGAATCACCAAAGACAATCCCATTGGAACTTCTTGGACACAAGTAGAGAAAAGGCTTGGAAGGGCCAAACATGCATCCTATGACCTGGACCAGCTATGGGTTGTCACTTCCGAAGGGAACATCTTCAAATGCCAAGTGTAAACTGACCTTTGCTGTCGAATCCGTGTTGTTGGCTACATAAGAAGAAACCCGACAATGACATCAAGAAATTTAAAGTAGCAGCAAACTGATTCAGCCAATGTTTTCTCTTATGCCATTCCCTTACTCTATAAAACTGTCCCCTCCACTGCTTTTAATGTGCAATTTTAAACTAATTTTAAATTAATATCTTGACTGTTTGGTGATGGAAATGTACCTTCTTTCATATCTAAAAAGCCTTTTTTTAAGGAGCAAGTCCTGGTTTGCTACCAAATGTATACCACTTAACAGGAAACTGAAGCAACCTGGCACTTCTAAATGCACTTCTCTGAGTGCACTATTTCTAAATATTGTTTTTATTCACACTTTGCTTTAAGTATATATCTTCAAAACATCTTTACAAACTTGCAAAAACAATACATCAAGGAGGCTTAAAGCTTTATATACATTAAGAAAAATGGCTGTTGGAATTGTAAAGTTCAGATGAGGAAGGAGGAATTCTAGGGGCATGAATCAATCATCATTTTAATGGGATATATGGTAACCCTGCACGCTTCTCTCTGCCCCCATCTATGCCAGTGTTACACTTGAGGTTGCCAGTTTTTAAACTTGTCCCTCTTGCTATCCCTTTAATATCATTTTGATCTGCTGCAGTTATCAGGAGATGTAATGAAAACCTCCAACTGCTCATTCCTGCATATTAAACTTCTATTAAAGGATCAGTTTATCTTTTCCTGGCCATTTGGCATCCTTAGTTATGCCTGGTCCTGGCCATGAATCAGACAGATGAATTTGTTTGTGGCACACTAAGATCCTACAATCAGCTGCATATCACAGTGCATCTGGAACAGCACCAATCTGCAAATATGCTCCCAGTTCAAACACAGCTTCAACCAAAATTTCAGAGCTGTTTCCTGCCATGTCCCATTTTTTCCCAGTAGGGAGCAGATTTTCTGCCACTGAAATTAATTGAAACCCCCCTTCTGTGGAGGGACATATCAGCCCGCGGGACCCTGTTGCTCCAACCAGGCCAGGTCCAGGCAGTGGACTCGCAGCCAAGCCCACCAGCGCCAGGGCAGAAGCTGCCGAAGTGAGGGAGCCTCCATTGGGAAGAAAGTGAGGATTTTGAGTGTTGCCGCTTCCCCACCACAGCTGGCCTGACAGCAACGCTCAGCAAGCCCACCAATTCATCTCTCAGGGGCAGCAGGACTCAGCAAGCCAGAGGGGAGCACCAAGCAGCGCAGACTCAGGGCCAAGCTACAAGTGATGAACACTGCTGGTGCCAACCCCTGACGAGCGCACGCTCTGTGCGCATGCGCCACAGGCTGTGATGACATCATCATGCGATGACATCATCACGCTGCGCAAGCTGGGGGCATTGGCCGGAGGATGGCTGGGGTGGTGGGCAGAGGCTGCTCCGTGCTCCGTATGCCGCCCCGGCAGCAGCTTGCGGCTGCTGCGCCTGGCTGGGGGTGTGTGGTGGTGGCGGCAGCACGGAGCTGGCTGACTTCAGCAGCTGCAGCCCAGCCACGCCAGCTCCACGGTGCATGCCTCTGCCCCTGACACCCCCTCTGGCGCCCCTCTGGTGCCCTCGCGCCCTGATGCCACTGCCTACCTGGCCTCAATGGGCGTGCCAGCCCCGTTGATGAATGACACAGGTTGGACACTTGTCAGCTTCCCTCAAGTTTTGATGGGAAATGTAGGTGTCCTGGTCTTGCAGCTTGGCTCTGACTGCTGTCCAATGGACTTTTCAACTGTCACTTGTCCAACATTCCACCAAGCTGCCTATATTTCCCATCAAAACTTGAGGGAAGCTGACAAGTGTCCAACCTGTGTCATTCGTCACTTGTAGTTTTGCCCTCAGTGAGAAGTGAGAGCTCAGATGCGGCGTCCGAGCCAGGCCACCTGAAGAGGACCAGCCAGACCAGCCCTTCAGCCAAGCCCTCAAAGTCCAGGAAAGGCAAGGCAGGGAGAATGGCCTTCGGAGGAAAGCGGAGCCTGAGAGCAAGGAAGCATTGAGGCTGGCCCCATAAAATGGGGGGCTACCCAAGAGCAGGCACAGAACTGCTGGAGAAGAGAGACTGCACGTGCCTGGCTGCTCTGGAGAGCGAGAGGGCACTGTAAATCTCCCTCCTCCTCTTTTCTAAGGCCTACCCAGTCACCAACCAAGATGGAGAGGGCACTCTAGAGGGGTGAGCCTCCCCCAGACTCCAGCCCCCAGCTGGTAAGAGTTTGACATAGGCTTGATAGACCTACTGTAACATACTGATTCTTGCCCCAGCCCAGTAATATTCCAGTGTTGTGGAAACTAAAGATCCAAGCTACAAGAGATGAATTACATGAGGAGGAGCATGGGAAGAGAGAGCTGCAATGTTAGCCAGGAAGCTGAGTTTTAAAAGAGATCGGAAGGCTTTGTCAATTTCCCCTCTCTACAGAGTCAGAGAGAGATGCTGCTCAGAGGGTTTGTTAATTTCCTCTTCACCTCCAGTCAGTTTCACTTCCCCTTCTAAGCTGAATGGGAGAAAGCTGGCTTGTTAGAATGAGGGGTGCCCCTGTTGCCGAGTCTCTCCGAGGCTCAAGTGAAGAAAGACACAATATTAGCCGGGAAGCCAAGTTTTAAAAGACAGATCAGAAGGCTCTGTCAGTTTCACCTCTGGAAGAAACAAACCCTCTGAGGAGCCATCTTTGCAAGCAAGAAAGAACACTTTGGGTGCCACAAAGGGTCTGTGGCACTTCTTCCCACCTTTTCTATGAGCAGAACCACAAGTGACAAAAGGCACAGATTGGACACTTGTCAGCTTCCCTCAAGTTTTGATGGGAAATGTAGGCAGCTTGGCGGAATGTTGGACTAGTGACAGTTGAAAAGTCCACTGGACAGCAGTCAGAGAGCCAAGCTGCAAGACTAGGATGCCTACATTTCCCATCAAAACCTGAGGGAAGCTGACAAGTGTCCAACCTGTGCCTTTTGTCACTTGTGGTTCTGCTCTATAACAGGATGGGAGCGAAACTTCCTGCATAAAAGTCTGCAGGAGAGCCATGAACATTTCACCTGAACGGACCACATTAGTGAATACTACTACCAGGGGTGGCGAGAGGGCACCCTAAAACCACTGTTCCTGGGCAGACTGAATCCCCCCGCCATATGAGGCTGACATTGGGTGGCTTTCCCTGGGGGCTGCTTTCTGCCCCCTTGCACGAATGAGCTCATGGTTTGGAGGGGAGGGGGACAGAGCCTTTGAAGGCGAAGAAGAAACAAACCCTCTGAGGGGGGAATTGACAAAGCCTTTGGAACTGTCTTTTAAAACTCAGCTTCCCAGCTAACATTGCCGCTCTCTTCACTTGAGCATTCACATGTAAGAGGTCTTGTGTAGCCAAGAGTGCCTGTTCCCAATACCAAGTATTCCAATATGCTGCATTTTGGTAGTAATGCTTTGTTATGTTTAATGTTGTTTTATAGTTACTTTAATCTTCTAAACTGTACTG
The DNA here is from genome assembly GCF_028583425.1 of Eublepharis macularius. Classification (NCBI taxonomy): domain Eukaryota; kingdom Metazoa; phylum Chordata; class Lepidosauria; order Squamata; family Eublepharidae; genus Eublepharis; species Eublepharis macularius. The sequence goes on from NC_072802.1 coordinate 50,064,195, forward strand.
GGGGTGTCTATAACATTTCATTAAATCAAATATTCCCCAGCCTCACTCCCCCTCCCCACCATCTTCAATGAAAGGAATTCTGCATGTGCTCAGCTCAAGGTCCAGGTCAAAACAGCTGCCTGAATATCTTGCAACCCAAAAGGTGGCAAACTACTCTGCTAGAGCCTGCAAGAGAGATCTTGCCATGGGCCTCCCCCATAGTATAGTAAGCAAACACAGGCAAATCCCATAGTAATCTAATTAAAGTGCTAGTACTCCCAAATTCCTATGCATTAAATAGAACATAATATACAATTATTACAGTGAACACTCGTTAAGTACAAAGTACTGAAAAGTAAATAGAGGACTACTCCTTCCGTTTGTTCATGAGAAGCAGGATGCCAACTCCAAGTCCAATATGTAGGTAAGTGCTGTGTGTCTTTCAAAAAAGCAAGTTGCATTCAATCTCTCTCTTGCTTGCAGATTTTCTCCAACATTCCAAAAAGGAGATCCCAAACGATGATTGCCCAAGCTGGAGGCCAGCTGCAATGCCAGATTTCATCTCCTGACCTCCTCAGGGGCAGGCAAAGGATCACTACAGCAATTGCATACATTACAACGTAACACATCAAAAAGCAATAAATGTAGAAAACATGTATTCAACATTTCTTGCCAAACTTACCCAAACACAGACTGCTTCATTTCTCATGAAGCCTGGAGAATGATGCAAATCCAAAAATCTTACGTGCCTCCGAAGGCTCCTAATTAGCTTATATAGTCAAAACCATCCTGTTCTGTTTAAAGTCACAGTAACCTTACCCAGCCCAAGAAACAATTTAATGCTAACTCACTGTTCAGACCATGTGGCTTCAAGGTGTTTAATGAAAGGATCCACTGGACTTCCCTTCTCATGAGTTCCCTGGGGGTACATTGGCTAGAGCCTTTCTGTCCAATAAACAGTATAGAGACCCTGATATCCCATACATTATGTCCTAGATCTAGAAAGTGCTGTGTTAAAGGGGCCTCTAGCACATTATTCCTAACTCGTGAACTATGCTCCAAGATCCGTGTGCGCAAGGGCCTCCCCCAGGCAGGACACAAACCTAGGCACACAGCACAAGAATGGCATTGGTAGATGGTTCGGGCCGAGAAAATGCAAAGAAGGTAACATGCCAGACTGGCAGCATGCACTCCCAGCCTTGATCCAGAACAGGCCTCTGGGAGCAGCACTTCTTTGCAGGATCCTGACCAAAATGCAGCACAATCTCATCCTCTAAATGGTTAATGACAGCAACCCCAGCCGTGTTTAACTGAAGTTCAAGGATCTAACTCACCACATAGGACTCAAACATTAGCTTTTTCCTTTATTTCTTTTTACCTTCCCTAGCTAAGTTTTTCTACTGGGTGGCAAGCTTCAACACTGAACGTCAGTGCATTTAACACTGAGGCCTCTGAGAACAATACTTTTTTTTTGCCTCAGACGTCTCATTTTAAAGCCTCTCATTGATTAAAATTTTAATACCCAGGTTTTTAGAAAATGTGCAGGGCAGGCAAGGTATTTCTATTGTTGGAAACCCCTCTCAGCCAGAAACAGGAGCGGCAATGTGGAAATGTTTTAAATAATGATAAGTAATAGATGCTAACGCAAGGATGATAAAAGGGGGGGAGGAAATTGTAAAGATTTTGACTTTGGGGGTGCCCTTCAGGGTCCTAGTGAAGGGTATGAATTGCATTGTTTCTTTTTCCCCAGGACTCCACAATTTTAAAGACTCGCAGGTCTTTAAAAAAATAATTTTGGGACAGGGTTGCCAACTTTCAGCTTAAGTCTGGAGATCTCCCAGGATTACAACTGATCTTCAGTCTACATCGATCAGTTCCTCTGGAGAAAATGGCTGCTTTGGAAGGTGAACTCTATGACGTTATAACCCTACCAGCAACAAAGCCTGTTGTGTTTAACAACAACAACAACAACAACAACAACTGCACTTATATACCGCTCTTCTAGACAGATAAGTGCCTCACCCAGACCGGTGAACAAGTTAGTGCTATCATTATCCCCACAATACAGCTGGGGAGCTGGGGCTGAGAGGAGTGGTTTACCCACAATGCAAAGGGGTCTAGCTGGGCCTTGTGAGGGCATGAGGCCCTGTACCAGCCCGATTTGGCCTCAAACAAGTGGAAATCAGACTGGAGCAGAGCACAGGAACGCTCCAGGGCCTAGTGCATGGCCCCGGCAGTGTTCCTGCGCCCTGTACCATCCCGATATGGCTTGCCTTTTATATAGTAGGATATTTGTAGTCCACCTTTCTCACTGGGACTCAAGGCAGATTACACAGTGTGGGTCAATAAGTCACTATCAAAGACCATAAAACGTAATCCTTGTATCACGTGCAAGTTTGGGCAGATTTCTAAACCCCTCAGGGATCCACGAAAGAGCTGAAGAAATGCTGAAACAGAACACAACTGATTCTATGGTGAATGTATTAAACAATACAGGAACTACCCAGCAGGATCATACTGAATAGCAATAGTAGCGGACTCTATGGCCTCTCAATTTTTAATGAGTTTTGTGGTCCCTCCCAGGCCCTTTACCCAGGGCCCCTCTGCTTGACTCCATGCAAGTCTCAAGCTCTGGCTGCCCCAGAGTCAGGGAGGGAAGCAGCCCCTTTGGCCTGGCCCTTCTGCAGCTGAGCTGTCACCAGGTCCCAGTATGGGGATGTACTAAAAGGAATAACACTGGAATTAATGGGAGAGGCTAGAAGACCCGCTGGAGATAATGGGAGCCATGAATGCCAATTTACTTCCACAGGTTCCATTAAAATACATTACACCACAAAAAAAGTTACAAAGAAAATATGAAATGGATTTTCCATAAAGGTCTATTCTGGGACTGGAATGACAGGCTGCTGACTGGAATGATAGCCCCCTGGGAGTAACAAAAGCATTTTGGGGCTGGAATAACAGCCTCCAGAGTGGAATGACAGCCCCTGGGAGTAGCAGAAGCATTCTAGGACTGGAATAATAGCCCACAGAGTGGAATGACAGCCCCTAGGAGTAACAGAAGTGTTCTTTAGCTGGAATGACAGACCTCAGATAGTAATGTATTTCAGTGGAGCCCGTGCAAGTAAATTGGCATTTTTGACTCCCATTCTCTCCAATGGGCCTTCAAGCCTCTCCCATTATTTCCAATGGGCAATCCTGTCATTCCTTTTAGTACATTCCCCCTGCCCCCATGCCTGTGGCGGCGGGAAGGCAAGGCATGCTCACCTGTGTGGGGAGTCATTTCGAACATGCTTACCCATTTATGTAGTAAGATGAGGTCCTTGCCCTCCCCAAACCACTCCCACCACAAGCTCCACCCTCCCAAAATCCACCCAGAGTTGGAAAATCTATTTGAAGAGTATCTGTTAATTGTCAGAGTTGAGAGAAAAATGTTTACCCTTTGAGTCAACAGTTGCATCACAGCAGTTAAATGTTCCACATTTCTGAGAAGTCCAAAAAACGCCCTTGTTTGTTTTTCTACTTACAGATCCAACCCGCTGTAAATCCAACTGAAGATTTCGTTCAGCACACAAGCACTGTGTGAAATGTTTAGCTCCACCTGCAGGTCAAAAGGGCAGAAGTAAGTTCAGAGAGAGGACTTAAATAATCTCCTCTTTGACTGCATCTGCAGCCAAGAGCTTTTCACAGTTGCTTGATTTGTCAGGAAACTGCTTCAGCCTACATTTCTGGGGGAAAGATGTTCAGTGCTGCTGTCTAAATTGGCTTGTCCACTCAAGAGCCAAGGCCTCCCCTGAATACGATGAGGAGGCTTCATGAGGGCTTGCTCCTTCTGTTGTCCATGTGTGGAATCACCTCAGGTAAGCACAACTGACCTTTATGCAAAAACTAGGGTTGCCAGAAGGATTCAACAAAAATACTGGACACAACTGATAAAAAATTGTCAGACCTCTCCCCCACCCCCAGTTGTATGATATGGGAAATTTACAGACAACAATCTATATTACATTACAATTGAAACATAGAGCTGGAAGGATTGCCAAGGGTCATCTAGTCCAACTGCTTGCACAATACAGGAGATTCACAGCTACCCCCCTCATCCTCCCCTCAGTGATTCCTGCTCTATGCCCAGAGGAAGGCAAAAAACTCTCCTGGACCCCTGGCCAACCTGGCCTGGAAGAAAATTCCTTCCTTACTCCAAAGTGGCAATCGGAATTATCCTGAACATATAAAAAAGAGCCACGAGAGCTTAGCACCAGCTAATCCCTTCATGCCCTTCCTCTCCCAATCTGTGTATATTCATATGGAGTCATAGAATCATCATTGCTGTCAGGTGGCCATCTAGCCTCTTCTTAAATGCCTCCAAGGAAGGAGAGCCCACCAGCTTCCAAGGAAGCCTGTTCCACTGAGGAATTGCTCCAACTGTCAGGAAGTTCTTCCTTTTAAAAAAAAAAATCAATATCTTTATTTAAAAAAATTATAACAATAAACTATTAAACTATATACAATCATGAATTTGCAGTCATACAAGAAGTTAATACTAAAATCCGTTAATAAATACATATATCAAAATTAATAACCACATAACATGTCATAATAAGTAACAATTGAGTGCATTTTAAAGCAGTTTAGAGGGTTATATCTGAGCATATATCTGAACAAATATAAGGAGAAAGTACTTGTAAATTCTAACATATTAAATTGACAGATTACTTATATATTTGCATGTGTATGAAAGAGTTTAAGACCAGGTAAGGAACTATTATTTTCGAGGTATTCAAAGAAAGGAAACCATTTCTCAATAAAGTTGGTTGCTCTTGGAAAATTTTCTACTTGGTAAATTTTATCATATAACGTTTCTGATATATAATGTTCCCAGATTTTTTTGTGCCAGTTATCAATTGAGGGTGTAGACTTAGATTTCCAAAAGGTAACTATTGCGCTCTTTGCAGCTACTAGTAGGGTGGCTATTAGGTCTTATTGTTGAAATTTGGTCTTGGTATTTGTCCCATTGGTCCAATAGAATAATTTCTGGCATCAGGGGGAAGGAAGTTCTTTCTAATATTTAGCTGAAAACTCTTTTACTTTAATATTAACCTGTATTCATATTAATATTAACCTGATGTTTCTGTTACTCCTCTGGGGCAACAGAAAACAATTCTGCACCATCCTCTACGTGACAGCCCTTCAAATACTTGAAGAGAGCTATCATATCACCTCTCGCCTCCTGCCCAGGCTACACATACCCATCTCTTTCAACCTTTCCTTGTAGGACTTGGTCTCCAGATCCCTCACCATCTTTGTTGCCCTCTTTTGAACACGTTCCAGCTTGTCAATATCCTTCCTAAACTGTGGTGCCCAAAACTGAACACAATATTCCAGGTGAGGTCTAACCAGAGCAGAGTAAAGCAATACCATCACTTTGCATGATCAGGACACTATGCTTCTGTTGATACAGCCTAAAATTGTATTTACTTTTTTGCTGCTGCATCACACATGTTCACTGTATGATCTGCTAAGACCCTTACATCTTTCTCATATGTAGTACCGCTAAAAAGACGGCACACCCGGCTGCATGTGAAACATGCTTGGGCTGGGGGCCGCTTTTGCCTCACTGCATGGAGGGAGAGGCAGCCTTGCATTCCTGGGCATCCAGTCTTGGGAGGCAGGTCCTGGCCCTATAACGAGAGGCTCCACCTCCATAGGGCTCAGTCAGCTTTGAAAGCTCGGCCCACCCACCGCACCCTATGGCAGTACAGGATTAGCTGGTTGCTGGTCACCAGGGCTAGGTAGGAATTTTTTCTCCTTTTCCCAAATTGGCTCAGGGAAGAGGTGTTTTTCGCCTACCTCGTACTGTCTTGTAGGAGTGATATTTGGAGTGGTGTAACTGTAACCTTGGTCTCTGGCAGATTAGATTTGGGTAGACAGAGCGGGCCGGTGAGCACCCGGTGGCACCTCCCCATTGGTGGGGAATTGGGGTCTGGCAGGGATCGGCTGGCAGGCTTTACAGCAGCCAGTTGAGAGAGCAGACTGTCTGTGGGACCCCCTGTACAAGTCCTTCCCTCAGGCTCCATGGCTTGGGGTGCTTGGAGCTTTAATGGGGGAACCATTCGCCTGGCCAGCCAAGTTACAGCCATTCGCATGGATGGTTCGCATCTGGGGCAGGGGTGACTTGCCCAGACAGGTCAGGGAGGAGGTCCAGGGTGATCCCTCGGTCCTGACCTGTACTGCAAGTGATGCCCTTGCTGTTATTAAGTTTAATGTTGGTCAATAAATGGCCCAAATTTATACCCAAGCCTTGTGTCTGTCTCTTAATTCCGAATGGTGGGGCAAAAGTCTCATCATATAATTATACCTTTGACTTTTCCTACTTAAACACAGAACTTTACATTTAACTCTGTTGAAATTCATTTTGTTGGCTTTAGCTCAGTTTTTCAGCCTCCCAAAATCTTCCTGAATCTTGATTCTGGCTTCTACTTTATTTGCTACCCCTCCCAATTTAGTATCAGCTGCAGATTTAATTAGCACCCCCTCTGTTACTTCATCCAAGTCATTTATAAAGAGGTTGAACAACACAGAGCCCAAGACAGATCCCTGAGGCACTCTGCTTTTCTCTCCAAGAGAATGAGGAAACATTTACAAGCACTCTTTGGGTACGATGTCAACCAGTTACAAATCTACCTAACAGTAGTAGTATCTGAACCACATTTTACTAACTTGTCAACAAAAATATCATGTGGAACCTTATCAAAAGCCTTACCAAAATCAAGATAAACTATGTCCACAGCATTCCCCTGATCCAACCAAGTAGTAACTCTCTCAAAAGAGGAGATAACGTTAGTCTGAGATGACTTGTTTTTTAGGAATCCATGCTGGCTCTTAGTAATTACAGCTGTCTTTTCTAAATGCTCAAGGACTAATTGGTGATTTGTTCCAAAACTTTTCCAGGTGTGGATGTCAAGTTGGTAGTTACCTGGATCCCTCCTTTTCTCCTTCTTAAAGACGGGGACAATATTTGCCTGCCTCCAGTTTTCTGGTACCTTACCTGTTTTCTAAGAATTCTCAAAGATAATAGACAGAGGCTCCGCAATTACATCAGCAAGTTCCTGTAGTACCCCTCGATGCAATTCATCTGGCCCTGAGGATCTGATTTTCATTATTTAAACTATAAACTATAAACAAACAATAAACATAAGGGATAAGAAAAACACAATATTCTAAACAGAAGACACACTGACAATACATAAACAAGTTGGTGGTGCCTGTTGGTGGTCCCTGGCCCCAGGGAGGTCTGCTTAGCCTCGACCAGAGCCAGGGCCTTCTTGGTCTTGGCTGCCACCTGGTAGAACACTCTGTCTACTGAGACCATGGCCCAGCAAGACCTACTATCTTTTCGCCAGGCCTGTAAGACAGAGCTGTTCCACCAGGCACATGGCTGAGGTCTGAGCCACCACTGCCCTGAAACAACAAGGGGTGTATAAAATCTAACCTCCCTGTGAAGGCTTTCCACTATCCTGTTTTAGTTTGCAATGCTGACTGTATAATTAGAAATACGTTTTTATTTTAATGATGCTTTTAAATGTTTTATGGAAGTGGAATTCTATTGTATTTTAATGGGTTGTGATCCACCCTGAGCCCGTTTGTGGGGACGGCGGAATAGAAATGTGAAATAAATAAATATTGAAAGAGAAGACTGCTAAGTAGGAATTGAGCAGTTCTTTGTCACCGGTCAAAATTTCACTTTCCTCTCCCTGCAGCAGGACTATCACTTCCTTATTATTTGTTTTGTTCTGAACATAAGCAACGAACCCTTTTTTGTTGCGTTTAGCATCTCTCACTAGCCTAAGCTCATATTAAGCTTTAGCCTTTCTAACACTCTGTCTACAAGCACTGGCAATTTGTTTATAGATGCAGAGGAGTTAGCCGTGTTAGTCTGTGGTAGCAAAATCAAAAAGAGTCCAGTAGTATGATGGTTGTTGTGGGTTTTCCGGGCTGTATTGCCGTGGTCTTGGCATTGTAGTTCCTGACGTTTCGCCAGCAGCTGTGGCTGGCATCTTCAGAGGTGTAGCAGGTGCTACACCTCTGAAGATGCCAGCCACAGCTGCTGGCGAAACGTCAGGAACTACAATGCCAAGACCACAGCAATACAGCCCGGAAAACCCACAACAACCATCGTTCTCCGGCCGTGAAAGCCTTCGACAATACATCAGTCCAGTAGTACCTTTAAGACTAACCAATTTTATTGTAGCATAAGCTTTCGAGAATCAAGTTCTCTTCGTCAGATGCCTGATACAGAGACTGGTCAAATACAGAAGAGCAGGAGAGAGAAGAGGCAATTAGGGGGAGGAAGGGGGAGGGTGCAATCAAAACATTCCTTTGCTAGTATATGTAAACATCTCCTTTTAGTGTGTGTATCAGTTGGCTTCAAAGGAGTTTGCCCTGTTAGTTTGTAGCAGCCAAACAGCTAGACCATCCAATGCAGTATGAGCCTTCGATAACCACAGCTCTCCCTGCCAGATGCATCTGACAAAGAGAACTGTGGTTCCCGAAAGCCCACGCCAGATGCCACTGAGCTCCCCCAGACCCCACCTCTGTAAAGGAAATCTGTTACCTGTGGTAATGTGATAACCATTCATAGTCCCTATTCAGTCCCAGCTTAACAGAGTCAAATTTGCATATGAATTCCAGTTCAGCAGCCTCCCGTTGGATTTTGTTTTTGAAAGGTTTCTGTTGAACTACAGCGACCTTTAAGTCTTTGATGGAATGTCCTGGTAGATTGAAGTGTTCTCCCACTGGTTTCTGGACGTTTCCATTTCTAATGTCAGATTTGTGTCCATTTATTCTTTTGCGTAGAGGTTAGCTGGTTTGTCCAATGTACAGAGCAGAAGGACATTGTTGGCACATGAGGGCATATACAGTGCCGGTGCCAGAGGTTTTGGCGCCCGCGGCGGCGTGTGCGCGCGGGCGCGCCACGGACTGCGTGATGACGTCATTGCAGACGTCATCACGCGCCGCAGGGGGGCTGGGCGGCGTGTGGAGGACCGCCGAGCGCAGAAGCTGCGAGCTGCTGCTGGAGCGGCGCGCGGAGGCTGCTCCGTACGCCGCCCCAGCAGCAGCTCACGGCTTCTACGCCCAGCTGGGGCGGAGGAGTGCACAGCAGAGCTGGGGTGGCTGGCTGCAGCAGTAGCTGCAGCCAGCCAGCCAGCCCCGTGCTGCCGCCGCCACATGCCCCAGCCGAGCGCAGAAGCTGCGAGCCGGGGCTGGGGCGGCGCACGGAGGCTGCTCCGTGCGCCACCCCAGCAGCAGCTCACGGCTTCTGCGCCCGGCTGGGGCGGAGGAGCACGCAACGGAGCCAGCCAGCCCCGTGCTGCCGCCGCCACATGCCCCAGCCGAGCGCAGAAGCTGCGAGCCGGGGCTGGGGCGGCGCACGGAGGCTGCTCCGTGCGCCACCCCAGCAGCAGCTCACGGCTTCTGCGCCCGGCTGGGGCGGAGGAGCACGCAACGGAGCCAGCCAGCCCCGTGCTTCCACCGCCGCCGCCCCCACACGCCCCAGCCGGGAGCAGAAGCTGCGAGCCGCTGCTGGGGCGGTGCGTGGAGGCTGCGCCCGGCTGGGAAGTGTGGCGGCGGCAGCGGGGCTCAAGCGGCGCACAGAGGCTGAGCCCGGCTGGGGTGTGTGGCAGCGCTCGTGGCAGCAAGGGGCTGGCTGACTGGCTGCAGCAGTAGCTGCAGCCAAGTCATGCCAGCTTCGCTGCGCGCATCTCCACCCCCCAACACCCCTTCCAGCGCCCCTCCAGTGCCCGCGCGCCCGAGGCCACCGCCTACCTGGCCTCCATGGGCGCGCCGGCCCTGGGCATATATCAGATTGGAGGATGAGCAGCTGTAAGAGCCAGAGACAGTGTAGTTGATGCCATTGGGTCCTGTAATTGATTTGTTTATATTCATCCTTGATTATACAGCCCTCCTTCCGTTTCTTAAATGTGTCTTTTAAAATTTTCAGATCTTTAGAAAGCTGTTTATGGAGCCACCCTGGCTTCTTTAGGTTCCTCTCATTTTCCTTCTCATTGGAATCGTTTGTGAGGGTGCCTTCAACATCTTGCTTTTAAGAATCTTCAACTCCCTTTACCTTCAATGTTTCTGACCATAGGATTCTACCCAGCATAACTTTGAGCTTGCTAAAACTAGCTTTTCTAAAATCCAACCTATATGTCTATGTTCAGCTTTCCCTTACCTAAGATCTTAAATTCCAAAATTACATGGTCACTACCCAGGGTGCCCACTACTTCTACTTCATCAACCAGTTCTCCCCTGTTTGTGAGAATCATATCCAAGATTGCAGACCCCTTGTTTCCTTCTCTACCTTCTGGATAATGAAATCGTCAGCAAGATAAGTCAGGAATTTATTAGATCTTACATTTTTAGCAGAGTTTGACTTCCAACAGGGTAATTGAAATCTCCCATGACCACTATGTCTCATTTCTTTGAAAATTTTGTAATCTGGTCTAGGAGAGTATCATCCAATTCTTCTACCTGGCTTGGTGGTCTATAGTAGACCCCCACCATAATTTCACTATTATTTCTCCTTTTATTTTTATCCAGAAGTTCTCAACTAACTTCCATGCTTAGATTCATGTATTTCCTCACAAGTATACACAAGAATATATCCTTGATGTGTAACGATACTCTACCTCCTTTCTTTACTCATCTGTTCCTTTTAAACAAGCTGTACCCTTCAATCCTAATCTTCTAATTGTGCATCTTATCCCACCAAGTTTCAGTAATGCCTGTTAGGGCATAGACCCCTTCCTATATTAAGATTTCAAATTCCTCTTGCTTGTTTCCCATATTCACAGTAGTGTAGAGACATCAGATTTATGTCCTCCAAGTGTTTCATATTTGTCCTTACTGCAAATTAATGGATACCTGCATATGTGCCCATTCCCTTTCATCATTAGTGCTCTTATTCACAAGTAATTGGTATCATACTTGTTTTTGGTTTTTTCTTCCTACCCACAGGATTTAGTTTAAAGTCCTCCTTATCAGATTTGTGAGGCTCCTGCCAAACACATTTTTCCCATCCTCATGAGGTTCATGCAACCATCTCCCAACAGAAGCACTTCATCCCAAAAGCATAGTCCATGGTCCAGGAAATCAAACCTTTCCTAATGACACCATCAGCATAGCAAGTTGTTTATTTCCAGTATTCTTCTCTCTCTTCCTAAGCCACGGCCCTCAACAGTAAGAAGTGAAAAAATCACAACCTCTGCTCCCAGGTCCTTCAGCTTTTTACCCAGAGTCTCATATCTTTTTAACATGTTTCAGGTTGTGCTGGGAAGTATAATTTGTTCCCACATGAATGAACAAGAAAGGATAATCTGTGAGCTTGATGAATCTTTTTCTTGTAAGCAAAATAATGTGTATGTGGAGAGAAATGGCAAGCTTCATGAAGGGTAATATATAAATCAAACGTTGTTGTTGTTGTTATCAGACAATGAAGAAAAATGCAAGGAATAGGAAATACAAGGGGACAATACATAGCCAGCTGTGGTGCTTCAGTGGAGTGGTGGCCTTCATGTGCCAGCATCAACTCAGTCCTTTCCCTCATTTCTGGAGTTTTCCCATTTGCTCATAAATTGATATTTTCCCTTCCATTTCCCCCCCAGCTCTGACGTGTACTGAAGTGCCAGGAACACTGACACAGATAGATGCCAGCAATGGACAGGTCTTTGGTGTGAACAACAGTACAGGAGGTATTTATACCTTGTATGGAAACACATGGACCCAGTTACCAGGCGCATTGTCCCACGTCACAGTCGGTCTTTATGGCATCTGGGGTGTGAAGTCGGATCACAGCATCTATAGACTGGTAGATGGCAACTGGAGGCAGATGTCAGGTATTTTTAAAAAACTTGTGTTGAGGTCTGCATGTGTGTGTGCATGCATGAAAGGAAGAGAAATAAAGGCAGAGATGGATGCAGAAGGAATTTGTTCTAAAGTCGACACAGTCATCCATATAAGTCATGCACATGCCTCTGCCTCAGTGAGAAGTTAGGTGAGAAGAACCACATGCCTGCATTTTTCTTGTAAGCAAAATAATCTATATTTGGGGGGAATTGGCAAGCTTGAGAGGAAATGTAAACCTTTCCCCTGTTTATACTTCATTGAAAATATTCCTCCATCGTGCCCCATTTTATTGAGAATAATTTTATTGAGAATCGCTCCTCCATTATTTCTGCAAGCTGGGCTTTTGACCTGGAAGTAAGCCTGGCTTAAAGACAAATGCAAGAGCGTTTTCTGGTTGTACAATCTGTCGGTATATTAGATTTCCTGTGTGCTTCCCACCTAGGGTTGCCAGGGCCCCTTACCCTCTCGACGGGAGGAGGGGAACCTGGAACTTACCAGAAAGCCCATTGGGCATGAAGACATCACTTCCAGAAGTGACATCATTGTGCCCAGCAGCAAGCTGTAAAGCACGGGAGCATGCCTACTGCCGGGCACAATGATGTTACTTCTGGAAGTGACATCATTGCACCCAGCGAGAGCACACCTGCTGCGTGCTGGACCAGGAGGTTTTTTACCTCCTGGGCCTGTCCCCAGGCCTTTCCCCCCTGTTTGCCAGGTGAGTGGTGGCAGGGGGCAGAGGCTGGGAGCAGTGGATCCCCTGCCCCCATCGGACCTAGCAGCCCTATCCCCACTCACCCCATGTAGGTGAAATCAGTTTATATAATTGGCTGGATACACAGTTATACACACCAGGTTTAGATAACATGGGGTTAAAACATCAAAACCTAAATATACCAGTTATTTTAATCCCTGTTTGATTTCTTCCTATTATAGAATTTGGTTATATCTTCGTTGGAGAACTGAACAGGCAAATATTCAATATAGCAAAATTCATAGTTTCAGGTTAAAAAATTGAAATCATGATCTGTCCAAAATGAGGGAAAAGATTGCATATAAATACAATAACTAACTAAATAAATTTGTACACATCAGCTATCAAATATAATGTTCTAGTGAAAACAAATATCAAAGGGTGTCAAATGGATTGTCTGGATAATATTTGTTATTAGATTATTTATGGGGGAGAAACATATGCTGGGAGAAAACAATTCAGCTGTATTTTGCTGGTTTCAAGTCACATCCTGTAGATTTAAACCTTTCTGCTCTTTTTCAGGTGTAAAGTCCTCAAGTTATCATCAAGATAGGCTGAAACAAATTGATGCAGGTGGCAGTCACTCTGTCGTTGGAGTCACCACATATAATGACGTCTATTGCCTGGAGAAGTCATTAGCCATTGCTGCTGATGGCAACTCATTACTGACCTGGATCTCCTTTGAAGGAAAATACAAATACTACTCCTGTGGGCCACTGGGTTGTTGGGGAGTTAAATCAGATGACAAGGTCTTTTTCCAGGAGTATTCCACCTCATATTCCTCCTGTGGTATATCACGTTCGCATATCAAGGTACCTGGTGCACTTTCCATGATTGAAGTTGGGACGGAAGGAGATGTGTATGGAGTGAACAGGGATGGATATATTTATCGCAGGTAAAGAATGGAATAGACAGAGACTGGGAAAGGCTTTTCTCTCCATAAAACTGAGCAACTTCCACATGAAGCTGTGATACTAATACTAGTTTAACTAGCTGTGACATCAGTGGAGCCATCAGTTTAAATGTTGGTCTTCTTTTTGTATGATGCATGAGGTGGGAGTTGAATTTAGGAGCAAAAAGGATAAGTGAAGAATGCTGAATCTTGGCTCACTCTTGGTACTATTCTCCTGGCCAGGATCACAGAAATCAGCCTTGGGATGACTGGCTAGCTGCAGGAGATAACCATCTGGTAGTGGTTGGAAACATTCAGTTCTGCTCATTTGCCCAACAATTTGCTCTTAAAATGAAACTCCTTGCTCTCTATCTCATTTCCCTTCATACTTGGATAGGTATCGCTCCATATTTAAAGACCCAGGTCTGCCACCTTCATGTCAATTTGTCCCCTAGGACTAAGCTACATAAGCCCAGAGAAATCTGAAGCAGGACCTCCCCACATAGAGTTGCCAACTAACTCTTGAGAAATTCTGGAGATTTGAGGGGGTGAAGCCTGGAGAGGGCGGGAGGGGTCTCAGCAGGCTATATAATGCTTTTGGTTGCTATATAATGTTTGATTGCTTTTAAAAATCATGGATTTCTCTGCAACTGGTCTAGGTTTTTAGTAGCTAATGACTGAGAACCAAAAGAAGGGCTGGGAGTCGGGACATCTGTCTAATCCATTTTTTACAGAGCAGACCTATTTCCAGAGTTAAAGGCCCTCCTGAAAAATTTGGTTTTGCATAATTTGTAGAAAGCCAAGAGGGTGGGAGCTTTCCTAACTTCTTCAGGCAGGCCATTCCATAAGATGGGAGCCACCACAGAGAATGTGCATGTAGAGGCAGCTGGAGATTTTGCCCAACTGCAGGGCAGTTGTTGCAAGAGGATCATCAGAACGGGGGGGGGGGGGGCTGCCCTCCAGTGTGGCCTATGTGCATGGCGTTGTGCAGGATTGACTTCTGAAATGGGGGGAGGAGGGGGGTTGACAACACTCTTGTTTCCTCTTTCCCTCCGTGGGGTTGGCTCCCTTCCATCTCTCTGTTTTGTCATGTTCCTTCGCTCTCTTCAGCCTCTGTCCACTCCCATCTACTCCTCACTTGCCATCCTGAAGTATGCCCTTAAATAGCCCCTCTGGGGGCAGTTCCTGCCATTCCCTCCAGGCTTTGTCCTATCTGGGACAGTCTCGCCCCCTCCCTAGTGATGGCCAGGTGTGCCAGCCTCTTTCAGCTGGCCCCTGGCCCCTCCCCAGGCCTCCCTCACTACCCTATAAGGCAGGGCTAGCCAGCCCTCACCAATGGGTGTGACTGAGTCATTGGGCCTGCTCACCCTAGGTAACTTGGCCTGCTGCCATCTTCCCTGCAGCCTGGGTGTTCTCTGTTGGGGCCTCTGGCATTCCCGCGACCTGAGTGGTCTTCGTGGGGGTCATTGCTCCTGTGGCCCTGAGGTTGTTCCTGGGTGCTTGAGCCAGCAAGGGGGCTGTGCCTGCGGCGTGGGCTGTGTCCTCCAGCTTCACCAGTAGGTCACCGAGCCTCCGGGACACTCCCTGGCCTGCAGTGGGCTGTGCCACTGGGGCAGCCTGGCCAGCAGCCTCCTCGCCACTCCGCAACCCACCTGTGGGCCACATCGTTCCACCTCCTTGCCTGGTGGCTGTCATGCCATCCTCTGGCTCCCAGAACCCCTCAACAGTGCTGTAAGGTGGGTCTGGTGGGGATTGGGGGCTCAAGTCTGGGGATGCGGGCCTCTCCCTCTGGACAGTGTTATCTACAGAAGGCCCTGTTAAAAAGAGCAAAGCTGCTGTAGCAGAACATAGGGAGATATGAGGGACCAAGACCATGAATGGCTTTTTATGTGATAGCCAAAAATTGAATTGAGCCCTGTAACTGATGGGTAGCCAATAGCGTGACTGCAGAATGGGAGTGATATGCATGCTCTCCTTAGATCCTGATAATAACTGAGCTGCAGCATTCTGCACCAACTGCAATCTCCAAGTTGACTTTGAGAGGAGACATACATAGAGTACGTTATAGTGGTCTAGCCTAGATGTTCCTGTGACATGAATCTTGGTGGCCAGATTGGCTGTGTTAAGGTAGGGGGCCACCTTCCAGGCTAGTCTGAGTTGGGAGAAGGCTTTCTTTGCAGCTGCATTCACTTGCCTCTCTAGCAACAGTGCTGGCTGCTGTATAATCATTAGGCTGTTAACTGAGTCAGCCACGGTCAACTGAATCACTTCGAAGATGGGAAGCACAGGATCTTTGCTTTTCCAGCCAGCATCACTTCTGTCTGGCCTGGGTTCAATTTTGATTTGTTTCCTTTCAAACATTTGATCACAGATGTCAAACAAGGACTTGTCCTCTACTGCATGAGCAGGTGATTTGACATTAGCAATGTCATTTTTTTTGGCATTCTAATTTACACTTTATAACCAGCTAGTAATTAGCCACAGCCACCCATCTGTCTTATACCTGGATTTCTAATAGAAGCTCTAATGCCAGTTTTTGCCAAGCTCTCATAAAGTCCTGGTTACAATTGTCGTTGGCACATGAGCTAACAAGGTGTTTACTTCAAGTCATAGAAGGCTTTGTCTCAGTTTGCTCATGGAACTTATCTCTAGCAGGTTTTTTAAAAACTTTGTTGTCTATAATACTTGCACATATTTAGGACAATTCAAAAATTTCATTCCACAAATACAAAGCAGAGATATTAATCCTTAGAATATTCTAGATACATGTTTTTGCAGGGCTGGAATCACTGCTGCCAATCCCACTGGAACCGCATGGGTACATCTGAGCAATGACCTTGGACGGATCAAACACGTATCCTATGACCTGGGCCTGCTGTGGGTTTTGACTACAGAAGGAAAGATTTTTAACTGCAAAGGTTGAGTCTGACGTTCATAGTTCCTCTGCTGGCAGCTCTTATTTTGTTTATCATAGCCAATAGCATCAAGCATTAAAAGTGATCTAGTAATTCAGGCAAATGCTTTCTCCATGTCATCCCCTCTCTTTCAATTGCTGTATTTTCTATAATGCAATCCCTTTCCTTGCATTGAGACGTCTCTTTTAAATAGAGGAACATATCTGAGACAGTTTGATGTTATTTCCCAGCCCTTATCCCTTTCAGAAACTAACTAAAAACGGTGATGGTAGAAAGTGCCTTCTAGTCATAGTTGATTTATGGCAACCCGCTGCTGGAGCTTTGCCTGCCTCTGCAATCCTGGTCTTTGTTGGAGGTCTCCCATCCAATTACTAACTAAGGCCAACCCTGCTTAGCTTTGGAGATAATACACTATTAAATGCTTAGCTTCTGAGATCAGATGAGATCAGCCTTGCCTGGGCTATCCAGGTCAGGGGACCAAAAATTACTGACACTTTATAGACTTATTTTGCATTGAGATTTGTATATTTTAAAAACTCATTAAGATTGGTCATTTATGACTCTAGGGTGAGCTAAATGGCTTCATTGCAGTTGGAGTCTTTCATAACATGAAAATAGGTCTCTTTCTAAGTCGGGTTATCAACCCCAAGGCAGGGCTTAGAGTTCTTCCAGAACTACAACTGATCAGACTGCAAAGAGCCGTTCCCCTGGGGAAACAGCAGCTTTGGAAAGTGGCAAAAGTGAAGTCCTAGACTGAAGTCACATCCTTGCTGAGCTCCCTGCTCTTCCCAAACTCCATTCTCCTTGGAAATCTCCAGGAATTTCCAAAGCTGAATTTGGCAACCCTATTTCTAAGAGGGAGGGAAAGGATTGCTGAGGTTTAAAGACTTGCTGTTTGTAATATTCATGATGCAATCTCACAAAATTAGTGCATTTTAAAAGCATTGAGTATAGCTACTGTTTAATATCTTATAATCATAGGAATGTCTTCAATACTGGTCAAATAGCCCCACATTTTGATGAACAAGATTTTAAATAATTGTGTGAAGCTTGAAACATGCAAGGAATGGTGGCAGCCACTTTCCTGGATGGCGCCGCCATATACAGTTTGTCCTACAACTGGTGCTTAAAGGAAGTCAGCCTGGGTGTCAAGAATATCTGGAAGTCCTGTCTTCTGACCTGAAATTCCCAGCCCACAATTCTTGATGTCTCCAGTCTCTGACTATTCAATGGTGAGGCTGAATAGCCTCGAAAGCTGTACTTTTAACAGGTTAAGAGGTATTCAGATGAACATCATGACACAATGGCCGTTTCCACACGTCTTACCTGCCTGTGGCACACTGTGCGAAAGACCCAAAAGACAGCATCTTCTTGCTTTGCACAAAATCGCGCAAAACTCCCAGATAACAGCATCTTCCTGGTGTGATTTCGCGCGAGAAGATGCTGACTTCTGGGTCTTTCGTGCAATGTTCCGCAGGCAGGTATGACGTGTGGAAATGGCCAGTATTTTAGCTTGCAAACTCAGCTCCCAAATTAAGTTTGCAGCGCAGATTCACATCCTGAAGGACAGTTTCCCACTTGGTCATATTGCTTAGGTCAGAGAACTCTTCACATGCATCCAGGGCTTTTTTTCAGGGGGAACGTGGGGGAACAGAGTTCCGGAACCTCTTGAAAATGGTCACATGGCCGGTGGCCCCTCCCCCTGGTCTCCAGACAGAGGGGAGCTCCAGCAGCATAGAGGGCAATCTAAACTCCCCTCTGTCTGGAGATCGGGGGCAGGGCCACCAGCCATGTGACCATTTTCTCCGAGGGCAACCCACTGAGTTCCACCACCTCTTTCCCCAGAAAAAAGCCCTGCATGCATCCCTACGGCCTGTAGAGGAGTTCCCCAACTTGGATTCACAACACTGGCAATCACTGGTATGGGCATGGAAAGGTATTACATGGTGGGGAGGAGTCCCATACCAAGTAATGATTCAGACTGAAGTTGCAGGTCTGGAAAGAGCTCTGAAGTTTGTTGAAGCCTCCAAGGTGCATCAAGATATAAAGAATATGAAAGGTGTAGACCAAATCAAGTCAACTGACATGTTTGTATGATACAGCCCTTTTTGCAGCTGTTTGCATTTTATCTAACCTTTTGAACCAACATGAGTACCGACTTTTAAAAGTAAACATGTTTTTATCACTGGCCGTCTCCCATGTCTTAAAATAGCACCCCGCTCACAGACTGCTGGCGGCTTTTTCCCACGATTTCTGACACACCATTTCCAAAACGGAGGCAAGCAGTTATGATTCTGTTTTCATGGCACCATCTGCCACAAGGAAAAGAATGAGGAAAAACCATATGACACAATATAGCTATCATTATATATTACAATACCAGTCTCAAGGCAAATATTAGTATTATTTTATGCAACCTAGCTGGGGAGGGGAATTGTTGGGAACACAGCTATCATCTGATTAAGATCTAGGCAGCTTCTGTTTCCCTTCCTGAGACGGATATTTAATTTTGGGTATGGCCAGAGGCAGGAGTCTTCTACTGTGAGCCAAAGAGCAAGGCTCTGGACCCTTTGACCTTAGTCCATGGCTCACAGCCTGTGGTCATGAGCAAAGCAGCCCAGTGGATCTAGGACCAGTTCAGGATGTGCTGTTCTGTACTCTGGTTTTTTCATACCTTTTTGTATATTGTAAACTGCTTTGGGTTCTCATTGGGGAAGGGGAGACATAAATAGACCTCCAATACAGCAAAAAGGCTCCCAAATTGCTATGTAATGGCTGAAGCTAAGTATCTAAACTCCTGCAATATGTTATATGATGACCCTTGAGGTGCATTCCATGACCTAGAATAGAAAAGAGCAAGAGCTGCATGAGTGTCAGTTACTCACAGGAGTGGCATGGATTTTTCTACCCACCCCAACCCAATCTTCCTCCTCCTTGTGATATATTTACATTTGCTGATGAGTGTACAAATATGACATTTTTTTTGTTCTAGTTTCAGCTTTGGATTGTGAACAGGTGCCCAGAGCATTGACACAAATCGATGCCAGCAATGGACAGCCCTTTGGTGTGGACAGTGCAGGCAATATTTATACGGAGTATGGAAACACATGGACTCTGTTGTCAGGGGCAATGACCCATGTCACAACCGGTCCTTCTGGCATCTGGGGTGTGAACTCAAACCATGCCATCTACAAGTTTATAGGAGGCAACTGGACACTGGTTTCAGGTATTGTGAGACAGCTGCTCCATGGTTGTATGGATTGTAAGAGAGAAACAAGGGAGAGGGGCATTGTCATAGAAACCCCTCAACTACAATAGGCCTCAAGTGCCCTCGAGAGAGTCTGGGATCTTGGACTCCTGGGGTGTACCTTAGAATCACTCATTCGTTTCCATTCCACATTGGACCACCTTGCCATATTTAATCCTTAGACAAAGCACAAACTGGTCTAAATGGGACCCCCTATTTGTCATGGTAGTTCAGAGCTACTTGGTGGGGGACCATCATTTTAATAATTTTCTAATTGCTAATAGCCTCAGAGATAAGGCTTTACGTTGGATCTGCTAAACCAGCTGGTCAGTCTGACAGGAGGCTGGCTTAGGTCAGATTCCATTGCCCATAAATATCTGGGAGTTCTGGATCTTTCCTTGTCTCCATCAGAACATCATGAAATCTGGTGACCACAGGATGGTAGGTAACAGTTAAGGACATCATCTTGTTACTGCAAAAAACCCTGCACATATTCTGAGGAATGTACTACACCTAGATAATGTGCAATTTAGTTGAATTAGTTCAATTTATTGCTTTTATTTGAAATTTTGTGTGCAATGTTATTGTGTGGTCTTCCCTATTTTTGTATTTGGCCACTTTTTTCAACACTTTTTCAAATTCATTTACCCTTTTCCCTTTTTTCCTATAACAAACGGGTTTTTAAAATAAATATATATATATATATATATATATATATATATATATATATATATATATATATATATATATATATATAAATAAATAAATTTCATATATTCTATTTTTGTCAGCTCTCCCTTTTTTTAAATATTTTTTATTTTTATTTAACTACATTAACTAACAATACAAAGGGAAGAAAGGGAACAAGGGGAGGAAGGAAAAAAAAAACACAACAACTACAACATGCAACAGCTATGCTACACAAAATGTTTTCCCTTCATACTGCCATTATTGAAAAGTTAAAGCTTTATGTTATATTGATGGAGTGGTTGACCTTACTAAATGCAAATTACAATTTAAATTCAAATTAAATTTTTCTTCCCCTCCTGGGTCCCGGACGCAATTCTCTCTGAGCAGCTGCAGCCGCAGTGCTCATTTCCTCCCCCCCCCCCCTCAGACTTCTCCTTTTCGTCTTGCTTGGTGCACTGAAATTCCGGATTTTTATCCTCAAAATCCCTTAGTTGATCTTCTGATAATAACTTGAAAGCTTGATCTTTGTGACTGAACCAGATTCCTTCCGGAAATAACCATTTGTACTTTATTCCACGTTCTCTCAGAAGAGCTGCGAACTTTTTATACTTAAAACGTCTTTTCCGAACTAGAAATGGGACGTCTTTCAATATCTTAACTTTATTACCCCAAAAGTCCAAATCCGCATTATATGAATTATATAGGATAGTGTCCCGGATCCTCTTAGATGAAAAATCAATGATGATCTCGCGAGGCAACTGACGCTTCATTGCATATTTTGAAGTAGCCCGACGGACTTCCAAAATGGCGCTTTTTACTTCTTCTTTAGTTGCCCTCGCGGGTGTCGCCAATAGTTCCGAGACCAGACCCCGTAAATCCTCATTTTCCTCCTCTTTCACATTCTGGAGGCGCAAAATTGTCTATGTTCTTTCCACTTGTAGCCCGATCAGCTGATTCTCCACCAGTTTAAGCTCTTTATTCGTAGCCTTCACGAGTGACGCACTTTCCCGAGCAGACTTCTCTCCCCCCCCCCCGCTGCTTCCTTAATGGTTTTCACTTCGCTCTCAATTAAGCCCACCCTTTGATCTGTTTCATTCAGCTTGTCAACAAAGGGTTTTATAGCTTCACCAACCGCCCTCCGCACTACCTCCTCCAACGACTCTCCCTTTAGGGCAGCCGAAACTGACTTGCCCAGGGCAGGACTTTGTTTTTTTGTTGCCATTTTAGGGGGGGGGGGAACCGCCAGCCGGATTCTGAAACTCAGCAAAGGGGAAGAACGAGCCTTCTTAGCTTCAGATCCCACCACTCCTTCACGTACGCTTGTAGTAACAGAAGGGATTCGCTTACTTGCAGGCTCTCGCCTAGTTCTGCTCTTTGCCGTTTTCTATAGCCCGGCAGCACTCGAGGCACCGCGCACGTCTGCCGGCCTCCATAGGGACAAACGGGCAATTAACCCCCCACATTGATTCCGGGGGGCTCTTCCCGCAGCGTCCCGGACCCAGCCTCCCTCACTGGGAGTTTTGGGGGCTAATCTTCGCAGATCAGCCGCCCGGACAGGGTGCTCGGGCGCTTCCTCTCGAGCCCGCGAAGAGGAGCGTCCGACATGGCTGAGAAAACGAAACCGAATCTATTTTTGTCAGCTCTCCCCATGGCAAGCTCAGAGCGGAGTAACAACCAGGTTAAAAACATATAAAAACATACATAAAATGGTTCCCACAATGATAAAACTCATTTTATAAAACAATAAAACTCAAGTTGGAGGTCTGCAAAATATGCCCTGCCCCATTAACTATCAAGGGGCAGGAGGTGGAGAGAGCAACCAGTCTGATGGAAAGCTCAGAAGGGGTTACAATGCCACCCCTCCCCCCGGACAGGAGATTGGTGGAGAAGCACACCTACATCCCCAAATGAAGTTTTGGACTTCATTTGGTGCACAATGTTTCTCAGGAATATTTCTCTTAGGGCCAAGCTACAAGTGACGAATGACACTTGAACGGCAAGTGTATTTCTTCCTGTTCACTTGCGCTCCACCAATCCACTTGCCGTTCAAGTGTCATTCATCATTTGTAGCTTGGCCCTTAGTCTCTTGCCTACATGCCAGACTGCAGGAATGCTACATATTTTCCCATAAAGTATTCTCCAGGGTTATACTCATTTAATTCTTTATTGGTTTAGGACTGTGCTAGAAGGGAACTACTTAGTGGGCCAGTCTAGATGTTCTCAGGAGATTCCCGAGTAGTGACAGCCATTATCAGGTTCTCTCTAAGAAACTCTTCTCTAAGGGATTTCCCCCCGCCAGGAACGGTTCCTCTACTCCCTCCTTCTATCACTGCCATGCACAAAAAGGAACATTTTTTAGGATTTTTCACTATATGTTTTGTCCCCCCAAAGAACTTTTAAGGTGCCAGGAATAGTTCTCTATATTCAGCTTGGAACTCATTTTGAGCACCACAGTTTGGAGGGCCCTTGGCTAAGGGGAAATCAGTGGGATCACCAATAACTTTGTGCAGGAGTCCGTTTGAGCATATCAGAAATAAGCAAAAGCAGGAAAAAAGCTACACTGTTTCCTGTGTCTCACCATTCTTGCCCTGTTGGCATCTCATGGCAATCCTGGTGTACCAAACATTATCTTCCATCTTCATGCATTGATGATTTAGCTGGAAAGGGGAGAAAAGCCACCGTTGTGTTCAAACAGACATGTAAATTGTCCCACTGTCCACTAGGAGGCCCTGTGTTTTACAGCAGCCATTTCACAGTTACTAAACACCTGAAGAAACACCTTCTTCTCCACATTTGGAAATGGGAGTAATTTTCCCTTTAGCAATACATCCTGTGAAGGAATGAAACTTTTTGCCCCATAGTTGCCTTTGGGGAAAAATAAGTTTTGATCTGTTTCAGACAGAGTTCATAGGGTCAGCCTAGGAAAATGAAACCAACAGTCTCTTGAGGGTCAGAAAAATGAAACTTAAAGTTTTGGAAAATTGAAATGTGGGGATGCCCCTCAAGACCTGGGAGGAAATACCCCATCCAAACAAGAGGACCCAGAGGCCAAGAGATAAAATAAGGATGTCAGAGAATCCTAGAAGAGAAATGAGGAGAAATCTTTGCTGGAGAATTTGGTTGCTTCAAAAACGGAAGCATATTGAGCTAAAAAATATTGTTTTATTTTACAATCTGCCAGGATTAAGGGACAATCTGTATAGGTTTTGCTGGATGTGTTTGCCCTTGTAATTACTTTGGATGCTATCAGGTTTTTATATATAATTCTTTGTAACTTAAATTACAAGTCTCCCCCATCCTATAATTTTTTTTAGTAAAAAGGTAGCTTTGTAAGCACCTTTGTCTCTTTTTCCCACCCAGTGCTTACAGACATCCAGTGCCTACAGACATCCCATTTTCTCTTGCATTTGTCAGTTGGTTGAATCCTATGATATTTAGAAAAGGCTGTTGGAGGGGTTCAACCAAGAAAAAACACAGACTTCTGTCTGGTGTTGGCAATAAAGGTTACTAGAGTGGAGAATTTGCAAGGGAGCTACAGAAACTGCTTTGGTTTGTCTTCTCTCCCTCTCATGGCACAGAGTCCCACACAAACAAATCGATAAATGTATATTTGTAGAAGAACTTAACTGAATTCATGATCTCAAGCTGTAGATTCAGCAAAATTGGAAAGCGTTTCCCTGCTACTTCATTTTAAAACAATACCCATTGCAGATTTCTGTGAAATGTGTGCACCCATACAACTAGATGTATGATAGGAAGCTTTGTTAATCTTCATATATTGGCAGGTTTTCACCATGTGCAACAGATGGAAATTCCACCACCCAGCACAATTGAAAGACATACTGCTTACTGTATGTGCTCCAGTTTCCTGGTTGTATAATGAATCCGAGCCCCAGATCCAGATTATGTGCCCTGTTATTAAGGTCTCATAACCCCTGGTTGTATGGTTGCGAGAGCACATGATGAACCCAACCAAGGATTACTTGACATGGGCTGAAACAACCGTCTTTCAGTATGTCAGGCAAAATGTACTTATTTACCTAATCCTTAGTTTATACATTTCTGAGATAAATCTACTAGACCTTTCTGCTACTTTTCAGGTTTGCTCAAACAAATTGATGCAGGTGGAAGCCAGTTCATCGTTGGAGTCAACATGAATGATGACATCTATTGCCTACCCAAGTCATCAGCCATTGTTGCTGATAGTGGCTTAACACTGCCCTGGATCCACATTGAAGGAAAACTCAAATACTACTCCTGTGGGCCACTGGGTTGTTGGGGAGTTAACTCAGCTGACGCCATCTATTACCGGCATGGTGTCACCCCAGATTCCTGTGCCGGATCCAGGTGGCAGAATGTGCCTGGTGCATTTTCCATGATTGAAGTTGGGACAGAAGGAGACGTGTTTGGAGTGAACAGCAATGGAAATATTTTTCGCAGGTACATAATGGAATAGTCAGAAATTGGGAAAATCTTTCCACAAAACCAAGCATCTTTCACATGAAGCTGGGTTTCTAATACTAGTTTAACTAGATGTGACAGCAGCGGACCCATATTTAAATGTGGATCTTCCCTATATATGATGCATGGGTTGAGGGTTGAGTTTAGGAGCAAAAAGAGAGGATAAGGAATGCTGAATCTTAACAATTTTCCCACATAAAATAACACAGTCATGAAGGGCAAAGACATGGTGACTTGATAGATTTATACCTGAATATTCTTTGAGAGGGGAAATGCAACTGGGAGGGAGAAGAGATTTTGAGCAGAAAAACAGCAAAGTCAGAAAAAGATTCAGTAACTCTTCTGGTCCATTCTTCCTCCAGTTTGTAGTTTTAGTTATTTGCATTTTGTTACAAATAAATCAATGTAGGAAAGTTATCTACAACTAAGAGTAAAGTGTGGCTTTAGTCCACTCAACAACTGCATTTATATTCCGCTCTTCTATACAGATTAGTACCTCACCCAGAGTGTTGAACAATTTAGTGTTGTTATTCCCACAATGCAGCTGGGGAGCTGGGGCTGAGAGAAGTGGCTTACCCAAGGCCACCTACTGAGCTCAGGGCAGTAGTGGGATTTGAACTAGGGATGTGCGTTTCGGCATTCAGAATGCCGAAAGAATGCCGAAACAAAAGTGTTTCGGCTTCTTTCGGGGAATGCCGAAACGTTTCGGGGAATGCCGAAACGTTTCGGGTAGCCGAAAGAAAAAAGCCGAAACGTTTCGGGATTCTTTCGGCTTTCTTTCGGCTTTTCTATGGGAAAATGCCTCCGTCTTCCAGGACGCCTGGAGGAGGCATTTTCCCACCGAATAAGCCCAAAATTGGTGGGGACCTTCCTCTAACCCTTCTCTAACAACCACCCAAGTTTCAGACAGATTGGACTTTGGGGGGCCATGTTATGGCCCCCCAAAGCAGGTCCCCCCATCCTCCCATAAGAAAGCGAAGGAGCAGCATATTGTTAGCATGCTGCTGCTGATCTTTCTTCATTATTTCCTATGGGGAAAAAATGAAGAGGCAGGCTTCCTTTGCCAGGGGTGGCATTTTGCATGCAAAATGCCCCCCAGCCCTCAGGGGCCCTTCTCCCACCCCTCCTCCCACCCCCCACCAAGGCTCAGCCTGCTCCCACTTGGGGGGGGCCATTTCATGGCCTCCCCAAGTAGGTGCTCTAATCTCTACCACTGACAGCTGGGGGAGGCTTGTGTTGCCAGGGGTGGCATTTTGCATGCAAAATGCCCCCCAACCCTCTGGGGCCCTTCTCCCACCCCTCCTCCCACCCCCCACCAAGGCTCAGCCTGCTCCCACTTGGGGGGGGCATTTCATGGCCTCCCCAAGTAGGTGCTCTGCTCTCATCTCTACCACTGACAGCTGGGGGAGGCTTGTGTTGCCAGGGGTGGCATTTTGCATGCAAAATGCCCCCCAGCCCTCTGGGGCCCTTCTCCCACCCTTCCTCCCACCCCCCACCAAGGCTCAGACTGCTCCCACTTGGGGGGGGCATTTCATGGCCTCCCCAAGTAGGTCCTCTCAGCCCCTAAAGTCCACCCCTTACAGCCCCACACAAACCCAATTCCCCCCCAGCTGCCACACACAGACCCAAATCCCCACATTAGCCCCTCACAGACCCAAATCCACCCCCACCTGCCCCACACCCATAACCCCAGGAACAGGCTGGCAAAGGCCAGCCCTCTCCCTTTGTTCCCTATGCTGGGAACTTCTAAACTCTCTTTCCCTGGGCAATTCTGCACAGCCCAGGGGTGCCACAATGGTGGGCACACTTCTGAGTGCCAGCTGGTCCCTGTGAAAGAGCACCTGAACCACAGACACCCTCCCTCAAATTCCCCCACCACCTACAGAGATGGCTGGCCAGCCAGCCCCATTGTTCCCTATGATGGGAACCAACTGCACAACAAAGAATAAAACAAGAACAACACAAAATAAAGTTTTAAAAAAATTATTTTCTCCCTTCCAAAGTACAAGGAGGCAAAGCATTATGACACATTACACCAGCAGTCCCCCACACAGAAAAATTAAAACAAAACTCATTTAACATCAGAGAATCACAAAACACGATTCCTGTCAAAAACACTTTATTTCTTGAACAGCTTTAGGTTACACAGCAGGGGGGAACACCAAAGGGCATGGCAGCACTATCTTACACAAAAATAACACAACTCACTTAACATCAGAGAATCACAAAGCACAATTCCTGTCAAAAACACTTTATTTCTTGAACAGCTTTAGGCTACACAGCAGGGGGGGAACACCAAAGGGCACGGAAGCAGTATCTTACACAAAAATAACACAACTCACTTCACATTAAAGAATCACCCCAAAAAATTGCTGTCAAAAGCACTTTATTTCTGTAACTGCTTTAGGTTACACAGTAGGAAGGCACCACAGAGCAGGAAAGCAGTGTACTACACAAAAATAACACAACTCACTTCACATCAGAGAATCACACAAACACAATTGCTGTCAAAAACGGTGAAGTGGGTTGTATTATTTTTTGTAGTACATTGCTATCATGCCCTGTTGTGCCCTCCTACTGTGTAACCTAAAGCTGTTCAAGAAATAAAGTGTTTTTGCCAGGAATTGTGTTTTTGTGATTCTCTGATGTTAAGTGAGTTGTGTTATTTTTGTGTAAGATAGTGCTGCCATGCCCTTTGGTGTTCCCCCCTGCTGTGTAGCCTAAAGCTGTTCAAGAAATAAAGTGTTTTTGACAGGAATTGTGCTTTGTGATTCTCTGATGTTAAGTGAGTTGTGTTATTTTTGTGTAAGATAGTGCTGCCATGCCCTTTGGTGTTCCCCCCTGCTGTGTAACCTAAAGCTGTTCAAGAAATAAAGTGTTTTTGACAGGAATCATGCTTTGTGATTCTCTGATGTTAAGTGAGTTTTGTTTTAATTTTTCTGTGTGGGGGACTGCTGGTGTAATGTGTCATAATGCTTTGCCTTCTTGTACTTTGGAAGGGAGAAAATAATTTTTTTAAAACTTTATTTTGTGTTGTTCTTGTTTTATTCTTTGTTGTGCAGTTGGTTCCCATCATAGGGAACAATGGGGCTGGCTGGCCAGCCATCTCTGTAGGTGGTGGGGGAATTTGAGGGAGGGTGTCTGTGGTTCAGGTGCTCTTTCACAGGGACCAGCTGGCACTCAGAAGTGTGCCCACCATTGTGGCACCCCTGGGCTGTGCAGAATTGCCCAGGGAAAGAGAGTTTAGAAGTTCCCAGCATAGGGAACAAAGGGAGAGGGCTGGCCTTTGCCAGCCTGTTCCTGGGGTTATGGGTGTGGGGCAGGTGGGGGTGGATTTGGGTCTGTGAGGGGCTAATGTGGGGATTTGGGTCTGTGTGTGGCAGCTGGGGGGGAATTGGGTTTGTGTGGGGCTGTAAGGGGTGGACTTTAGGGGCTGAGAGGACCTACTTGGGGAGGCCATGAAATGCCCCCCCAAGTGGGAGCAGTCTGAGCCTTGGTGGGGGGTGGGAGGAAGGGTGGGAGAAGGGCCCCAGAGGGCTGGGGGGCATTTTGCATGCAAAATGCCACCCCTGGCAACACAAGCCTCCCCCAGCTGTCAGTGGTAGAGATGAGAGCAGAGCACCTACTTGGGGAGGCCATGAAATGCCCCCCCCAAGTGGGAGCAGGCTGAGCCTTGGTGGGGGGTGGGAGGAGGGGTGGGAGAAGGGCCCCAGAGGGTTGGGGGGCATTTTGCATGCAAAATGCCACCCCTGGCAACACAAGCCTCCCCCAGCTGTCAGTGGTAGAGATTAGAGCACCTACTTGGGGAGGCCATGAAATGGCCCCCCCAAGTGGGAGCAGGCTGAGCCTTGGTGGGGGGTGGGAGGAGGGGTGGGAGAAGGGCCCCTGAGGGCTGGGGGGCATTTTGCATGCAAAATGCCACCCCTGGCAAAGGAAGCCTGCCTCTTCATTTTTCCCCATAGGAAATAATGAAGAAAGATCAGCAGCAGCATGCTAACAATATGCTGCTCCTTTGCTTTCTTATGGGGAGGATGGGGGGACCTGCTTTGGGGGGCCATAACATGGCCCCCCAAAGTCCAATCTGTCTGAAACTTGGGTGGTTGTTAGAGAAGGGTTAGAGGAAGGTCCCCACCAATTTTGGGCTTATTTGGTGGGAAAATGCCTCCTCCAGGCGTCCTGAAAGACGGAGGCATTTTCCCAACAAAAAAACCCGAAAGAATCCCGAAAGAATGCCGAAATAATGCCGAATCCCGAATCCCGAAAGAGATTCTTGTTTCGGCTTTCGGCTAATGACGGTAGAGAATCTTGTTTCGGGTAATCCCGAAACAAGAAAGCCGAAAGTTTTTTCCTTGCACACCCCTAATTTGAACCAGTAGCATGCTAATTCACAGCCAAACCACTTAACCACTGTGCTACAGCAGCTCTCAAAATGCATGTCTCAAGGAGCTGCTTCAGATACTCAGCCATGTTTGTATAACTTTTGCATCAGATTTGCACCTCTAGCAATTTTTCTTTTCTGCTGGCTTCTGTATTTGTGTCCTTAGCCAATAAGTAAGGTAACACTGATTTAGACCTATTCCTCAAATTAAGCTCAAGGATGCTCATAGAGGTAATTGAACAGCTATCTTATTACCCTTTTCTTTCAGGAAAGGAATCACCAAAAGCAATCCCATCGGAACTTATTGGGCACAAGTAGAAAAAAAGCTTGGAAAGGCCAAACACGTGTCCTATGACCTGGACCAGCTATGGGTTGTCACTTACGAAGGGAACGTCTTCAAATGCAAAGTGTGAACGTTGCTGTCTGTTCAATGTTATTGGTTACACAACAGGAAGATGTGTTGAGAATGATATCAAGAATTTAAAATAGCAGCAAAGAGATTCTGCCAATATTTTCTCTCACTCTTCCCTCTTTCGCTAAAACTGTCCCCTTCCCTGCTTTTTAATATGGAGTTTTAAACTAATTTTAAATTAATTATCTTGATTCTTTGGTGATGAAAATTTATCTTCCTTCATATCTGAAAAGATGTTAATTTTTAAGGAGCAAGCCCAGGTTTGTTTCAAATGTACCCCACTCTACTGGTGATGAAGCAACTGGCACTTCTGAATGCCACTTTTATGACAACTGCATTTGTAATTATTGTTTTTATTCACACCTTGCATTAAATATATACTTTAAAAATCTATACAATCCTACAAAACACAATCCATAAAGGAATCTTAAAACTGTATATACAGTAAGAAAAATCTTTGCCTTGGGGATTGGAAGGGCCAGGTGAGGAAGAAGATATTTTGGGGGCATGAATTGGTCATCTTTTTAAAAAGGATATATGGTAACCCTGCACACTTCTGTCTCCTCCCATCTGTGCCAATGTTACACCCAGGGCTTTTTTTCTGGGAAAAGAGGTGGTGGAACTCAGTGGGTTGCCCTTGGTGAAAATGGTCACATGGCTGGTGGCCCCGCCCCCTGATCTCCAGACAGAGGGGACTTTAGATAGCCCTCTGCGCCAGCGGCGCGGAGGGCTATCTAAAGTCCCCTCTGTCTGGAGATCAGGGGGCGGGGCCACCAGCCATGTGACCATTTTCAAGAGGTTCTGGAACTCCGTCCCACCATGTTCCAGCTGGAAAAAAGCCCTGGTTACACCTATGGTTACCAGCTTTTAAACTTGTTCCTCTAGCTGTCCCTTTAGTATCAGTTTGATCTGCAGCAATTATCAAGTGATGTTATTTAGTTCCATCTCCTGAACAGCTTCAGCTGCCCATTTCTGCATATTAAACCTCTGTTAAAGGGACAATTCATTTTTTCCTGGCATCCTTAGTTACGCCTAGTCCTGGCTTAGATACAGATAGATGAATTTGTTTATGGCACAGTAAAACCCTACAAATCTGCTGCATATCAGAGTGCACCTGGAACAGTTCAAACGCAGCTTCAGCCATAATTTGAGAGCTGTTTCCTGTCACAGCCCCATTTTCCCCCACAAGGGAACAGATTTACTGCCACTGAAATGAATTGGAACTCTCCTTCCCTGAGTGCACAGAAATATTTAGATGTATGGCAAGGGAAAGGAGACACTACAGAAACATCACATCTTGTGCTTTATTTCCATGAACACCAAAAAAAGGTGCATTAATGCTTCCTGAACGGCTTCATCAAGATTTTTGGATGCTCTAAATATAGTAGGGTGGAGGAAAGGTGGCATATATAGCCAGATCTCGGAAGCTAAGCAGGGTTGGTACTTGGATGGGGGACCACCAAGGAAGAATCTGGAGAGAAAGGCAATGGCTAACCACCGTTGTTTCTCACTTGCCTTGAAAGCCCCTGCCAGGGTCACCACAAGTCCGTTGCAACTTGACAGTACATACCTATGGAAATATAGTAGGGCAGGCATGTCCTAGTATAGCCCACAAGTTTGCTCCAGAGCATCATCCCATGTGACATTGCAGAAAATTCTGCAATAGACTCTCCATTGGCTTGGGGAGCTGGCTGCTCCGATGAACACATGGAAGAGCCTTACAATTGCTCTACTAAGGTCAGCATTGTCTGCTTAGTCTGGCAGCAGCTATACAAAGTCTTTGGCTGCTTCCACACAGTGACGATGTTCTGTGTAGCATTCATTGCCACAGCCGAGGCATTTGTAGTTACAACAGAGCATCCAAAAAGCAGTTTCCCCCACATTTTCCTTGCCAAGGGCAGCCTCTGATCACCCCCCCCCATATTCCTGGAGATTTGGAGGGGGGGTCTGGGCAGGGCAGAGGTCAGAGATAAGCCAGGGCTGGCTCAGTACTATGACATTTAATAAAATTATTTTTGATAAGGTCTGTCATATGCGTTTTGAAAAGTAATTGTCCAGAGCACACTGAGGCTGTGGCCTCCGCTTTGCAGTCATCTGGAAGCAGGGCAAAAGACCCGCTAGTAGCCCTGCTGTGACCACTGCTGTGGTCTCACTGGCTGGAATGAGCATGCCCACTCATCCCAATGGTGGTCCAGAGAGGCCAGAAGCAGGAGGGTTCCTGCATGCTTCAGGCCACAGGGAAGCACAGGCAGACACAGCACAGCAAGAAGGGAGAATGGATATCTTGTGGAAATGGCTATACCTATGGGAACAAACCCACTTGGGAGGAGGTTGTAAGGGCCGTGACAAGCCATTTAAGCCCTCCTTAGCCCAGCATCAAGGAAAACATGGTCGTCTGCTCCTCTCTCCTGACTAGCAGCCCAGACTCCAAACATCAGTGGTTCTCCAGTGTCTCAGGCAAGAGAAAGTTTCTTTCTAAATGAAATGTTTGCCATCTGAACTAATTAGACATAAATGGTTCAAGTTACAGAATTATGCCCAAAAAATCAGTCCAGACATCAACAGAAACATGATCTCAGGCAGCAGGTGCTGAGAAAAGCAGGATACATTTTTTTAAAAAGAATTTGGATTCCACAGCCCATCCCCCACCCTTTGCTTTTTTAACCTCCCCCCTGATGAAATGTTCCGAGAACTGCTTGCATGAGATGTCAAGTTCTTTAGGTTGATCTATGTGGCTTTTGTTTTTAGAGTTAAAGTTGTAGCGACATTAAGATAAATCAGTTGTTCTGGGGACTGGATAGCAATAATTGTTTTGAATGCCCATGTCTGCTGCATAATACATCCAGCTAAAGATAGGATATGAATGTGTCGTCTTTTAAAAAGTAATTCCTCACTCAGACACAGCTTGGGAAAGAATTTCAGTGCATGTCCCAAAGTACCTTCCTCATGATCCAATGTTTTGTGGGTCAGGCTTTGATAAAGACCTTGGATCCATTTTCCTCTTGGCCAAGGGCTTATCTTGGACATCAGACTTTCAAAGCCTCTATTAACCAGCTTCAAATAGGGAATAACAGTGGCCAGCAGGATCATGGAGACCATAAAGTCTGTAAAACTTTCTGAATATGAAAATGATCTCAATTCAAGTGGCAAAAGAGCAGCAAAAGAGTGACCTGACCGCTGCAATGGCTTTGGTCTACCTTTAAGTCCCTCTTTCCTAAGGAGAGAAACCAACAAGAAAGAGTGAGAGGAACTGAGTATGATCACCATTATTTACACAGTGGGAGGTGCAGCCATAATACACCGTCCCAAAACAAGTACTTATTTTTTCTTCAGGATTGATCTCTGTTCATGGACAGAGGACTTCTGGGCAGTTAGCACTGCATTGTTTGAGATGGCTCCCTGAATGGCTCTCTGGTCAATCTCCTCCAGCATTCTCTGGTATCGATTATACTGCTTCTTCCAACGATTCATCTTGTTCTGTTGGTCATGCACAAACTTCTTCTTCACCTGTTCATAGTAACTGACGTTTTTTCTTTGGCTGTTGTCCAAGTGCCTTAGCTTTAAGAAAAAGTCACACAGGAAATAGTATCACCCATGGAATAGACAAGGATAAAAAGAATGAAGTCAAGACTCAAAGGCATGCAAATCATCTGGTGAACACTAGAAAAGCACTGCCAGATTAGACCTCCTATCCCAGAAGATGAGAGCTTAGCCTCAAACAAAGACATATGTAAGTCAGCTAGGGAGGGCTGATGGAGCTTATTGCTTTCATAGCAACAGTTCCTACAGGATTTTGCGCTCATTTGTTGGGATTCTCAAAAACTGGTATGGGAAAAATCAATTGATCTGTAATCCTAATCTCTTCTTAAATCAGACCCTAGTCCAGACCCTAGTCCCCCTAGTCCAGCGTTCTTTGATCCCAGCATTGAAGGGACAGATCTTCCCAGGCATTCACAAGCAAGACATGAAGATGATTAGAGACGGGTTAGAGAAGGTAGAGAAAGATGTGTTTTTCTCCCTTTCTCACAATACAAGAACTCGTGGGCACTCTATGAAATTATTGAGCAGTCGGGTTAGAACAGATAGAAGAAAATACTACTTTACACAAAGGGTGATAAACACATGGAATTCGTTGCCACAGGAGGTGGTGGCAGCTACAAGCATTGCCAGCTTCAAGAGGGGACTGGACAAATATATGGAGCAGAGGTCCATCAGTGGCTATTAGCCACAGGAGATAGATGGTATTCTCTTTGTGGGGAGGTGGTGCTCTGTTGTCTTGGTGCTGGAAGGAAGGCAGTGGGAGGGCTTCTGGTGTCCTGGCCTCACTGACAGTCCTTTAGATGGCACTGGATTTCTAGCCACTGTGTGTGACAGAATGTTGGACTGGATGGGCCACTGGCCTGATCCAACATGGCTTTGCTTATGTTCTTATGATGGCCAGTTTGTTCCCAGCATCGAATATACAAAGGTTTACTGCCTCTGAATATGGAGGTTCCATCTAGCTCTCCTGGCTAACAGCCACTGCCAAACCTATACCACTAGCCACCATGGCTGTAGATGGAATTATATGAATTTAGTGAGTACAGCTAAAAGTTGATAAACCTAGACTAACATACTGATTCTTGCCCCACTGCAGCAATGTTCCCTGTTGGGGAAATGGGGTTGGGGTGTCCAGGTACCATCCAGAAGTGGGTAATGGTGGCAAGGGGTGTGTTCTCCTTCTGTTTGGGGTGCCAAAAATGCCAGAAATCCCATCCCTGCGCATTGCTTCGGACATGGTGGGCACGCCTTGAACTGAGCCCCGAATCACCACGAAGCCACCAGAGCTCCCACTCCCACTTTAACAGAATCCAAAGTGACCCTGGGATGGTCTCCTGCCTTCTCATCACAGCAAGCGCATACCTGGGGTGGGGGAGGTTCAAAGGGAACCCTTACCTTAATTTCCTGCAAACGCTGAACACTGGTATTGTCACGAATGATCACGTTAGAAACATGGCTCTTTGGTAAAAACTTCCGCACAGCTGCATCATGGCCTGCAAACAAGCTGAATGGGAGGGGGAGAGCCTGTTAGAATGGGGGGTGCCCCTGCCTCCCTTTGCAGCCAGGACTGCCTGTTCCCAATGCCAAGTATTCCAATATACTGCATTTTTGTAGTGATACTTTTTATATGTTTAACGTTTTTTATAGTTACCTTAATCTTCTAAACTGTCTTGGGGGAGGGGAGGTCTATACATTTTTTAAAAAACAAACATTTCTCAACCTCACTCCCCCCCCCTCCCGCCCGCTATCTTCAGTGAAAGGAATTCTGCATATGCTCAGTGGCAAGGGTCGGGTCAAAACAGTGCCTGAATATCTTGCAACCCAAAACCACAAGAAAGAACGGGGAGGAACTGAACAGCTGTCATGCACAAACGCCCGCAAGTGCAAAAAAGACTGGAGGGAATTGCAGACATTTCAAATGCACATAACGCGGCTCCGCCCCAACCTGAACAGCACCAGCTCCTGGCTGGACCGGGGCTGGAAGAAAGTGACCACAGGCCGAGGGGTCTCGTCCTTCCTGCCTTCCATTGCTGACCCGCTGGCTCACGAGTCAGCCCGTGCTGTGCCGTGCCGTGCCGAGCCGCGCCAGGCGGCAGAAAGAATCACAATGGGCTCGGGCCTCAATGGTTGCCCTGGAAACCGCCAGCTTTTTGTTGTTGCTGACTGAGTGTTGCTGCCGCCGCCGCCAAGGCGTAGAGAAGGGAGCAGGGCCGGAGGAGCAGAAGGCTTCGGGGGCGATCTGCCCCCCCCCCCGGTGGAGAGGTGCTAAAGCTGGGGATGGGGGGGGGAGAAGGGGATGCACCCCCATTAAGACGTCTTCCTCACGTTCCTGAGATCATCTCAGCAGGCTGAGGGAAGGATGGGGAAAGGCATTACCAAAGAGAGCGAAATAGATCTTCCATGTTCAGAGGCAGTCTACCACCTCTGAATAGCAGATGCTTGGGAAGGGGGAAACAAGGGGGAAAGGGCTTTGGCCTTCCTGCTCTGCAGACAAATAGCCCTTCATCTGATCTCGAGTGTATATGGCTTTAAAGGTCAAGGGATGTAATACAGACCAACACACACACGGGTCTATTAGCCATGATAAATGAAACCTCCATGCATATACAGAGACAGGATACTGGATGCTGGGGAAGCAAAACACCTTGCAAGATGGTGTATTGTTTGTACCCTGCGTTTTGGGTCCAGGAGGCATCTGGCTGGTCAGTGATGGGGATAGAAATGATGCTGGGATAGATGATGCTTTGGCCTGATCCGTGTTCCTCCTCTCCTTTCTTTTAGGATCGTTGAGTTTATCAACATTCGTACATGCACACCAGTAGTGTATGTTTAGAGGGCAAAGCGTTTTTAGTGTCCTGATGTGTAAAAACCCACAGCTAAGTCTGGACTAGTACAACACCACCTGTTAGTACAACGACTCCCCACTGTTGTGCAACAGAACACACAAAAGGGGCAGAATCACACTTCAGCAGTGTAGCCGAGGGACTCACAGAGCAAGCCTGAAACACTTTCCTGGGAATAAGCCTCGCTGAATAGATCTAAGCACAGTAGATTGCTTAGGGTTGCTCCTTAAGAGGTGAAAATATAAGCCAGTTTCATCTCTGCTTCAGATCTCCTCTGCTTTGTTGTAAGGAATGAATCATTATAGAGATGATATATGTGAAGTGCTCTTTAAGCTATTTCTTTTAAAAGTCTTTATTTTATACATTTTCAAAGAAACATCGATTAATACATATCACACAACAACATAATCATAAAAAACCAACTGCATGAAGAATATAATGTGTATTAAACTATAATCTTCTGATTTCTTTTGGGAGACAGAAGTGTACTGGTTAGAGTGCTGTACTAGAACCTGGGAGGCCCAAGTTCAAATCCTCACCCTGCCGTGAGAGCTTGCTGGATGACCTTGAGCCAGTAACACGCACTCAGCCTAGTCTACCTCACAGGGTTTTTGTGAGGATAAAACAGAGGAGAGGTGAATGACGTAAGCTGCTTTGGAGAGAGGGGAGGGTATAAATGAATAAACAAATGTCAATATGCTCTTTGAGCACTAAAACTGTGCTGTATTTATACCCCTTTTCCTTTCCCTCCCCACTGGGGATGCAAAGTGGATTACAACTGAGGAGGTCAGGAGAGCCCCCACCCTCCTGGCTTTCCACAAACGATGCAAAACTGAATTATTCAAAAAGGCTTTTCACTCAAATGGGAGGGCCGCATTGTAGGGAGGGGGTCTCAGATGCTTCACTAATGAGTTAGGGACCATAGACTTCACCATTATGTTGTGTTACATATTATCTGTTGCTTTAAATATGTACTCCTATGTACTACCCGTGCTTTAAGTTGTCTGATGTCAATCCTAGAAGTGATTATGTTCTGTTTCAGTATTTTCTTCTACTTTATATTGGATTCTTGCTAACGCTATGTCTTTTTAAACTTTTTATCTATTTACCATATGGCATTGTTTATGGAAATGTAGTTGATACCGTACGGAAATGTACTTGATACGGATTGTACTAATCTCATACTGTGTAATCCGTCTTGAGTCTCAGTGAGAAAGGTGGACTAAAATGACATAAATAAATAAACCTGCATTCTCCCCTCCTCTCTGTTATGCTGGCAACAACCCTATGAGGTAGGGTAGGCCGAGAGTGTGTGACTGAGCCAAGGACACCCAGCAGGCTTCCATGGTAAAGTGGAGGTTCATATCTGGATCTCCTAGATCCTAATCTGATACTCTAACCACTACAACTATCAACACTATCAGCTATCAATATGTAATTTTGAGAATGGCAGCAGTTTTTTCTTCACCTATCCTCTCTGATTTGACTGTCAGCTCCATGTAAGTTTCACATGATTATACCCTAGCAGCTCCACAGATCCCCTTACTGCCAATGAAGTTGTAGCAAGACTGTTATGGATTCTCTCTCTTCCGTGCAATCAAGGATGGAAAGAATGGGAATGCTGATGCTAGGCTGTCTCCCCTTACACTGTATCTTCTTTTTTCAGAGCTCTTCTTGTGAGATTCCAGGTTGTAGTAACGTCCTGGAGGCATGCCAAGCTTTCAAGGAGATACATCTTAAAGGTACAGTTTCTGCCTCAATCTCTAATCCTGCTGTTTCAGAGCCAAAAGACAGGTACAAGGACTTCCTTGCAAGGGTGCTTGCCTGGGTTTTCCACACTGTTGCAAAAGTCACAACCAGTCACCTTCTGCGTGACCTGCTTCTTGTCATAGGAAAGCTCAGCTAAGCTGGCGGCATAGCCCCTGGAACCCTGCCTAGTTACCAACATGTTATTGGCATCTGGTGATCATACACTCACCCTTCCGGATGTTAGAGATAGCAGGAACTGCACTTGTACAAATGTTATCTAGAGTGATGGAAATGTTGATCTAGGCCAGAGGTTCCCAAACTTATTTGGCCTACCGCCCCCTTTTCAGAAAAAAAATTACTCAGCGCCCCCCTGGCAATCTACCTTCAAGAAGTGGATAAAAAGATGCAGTGACAAATTTGCACATAGTAAAGAAAGATGTTGTTGTAAATAAGACACTTTGAAGCTCGAAATCATAAAGTATTCTCCACTAGTCAAATGGGAGCGGGACATTCCTTACAACTGGGAAAGCAGCTTCTCCTCTAATGCAGGGTCAGTCGACTTTTGATTGATCCCTGGCTGTAGGGACCCCCCTCCCCCTCCCTCCCTGATCCCAGGGAAGACCAGGAGAAGGCAGGGAAAGGCTGCTTTAGATAGGTTCTGGACTCTTCTTTCTTTATGCTTCCACCGATCCCTTATTTTTATTCAATGCCCCCCAATTGCACCCAAGGCTCCTACCACCCACCTGGATCATTCCAGTGCCCCCCAGGGGGCGGTATTGCCCACTTTGGGAACCACGGATCTAGGCAATGCTAGTAGCAATTTAGCAGCATTGCTTACACTCTCCTGTAGACAATTCATACAGAAAATGTGCCAGACTAACTGTCCACATTTGTTACGTTCTGGGCAACGTAACAGCACTAACATAGACCTTTCCAGTGGGTGATGGGAAAGGAAATAAATTGTTGCAGAAGGAAGGGAGACGTACCTAAACGTAAAATGAGACAAATTACGAGTTTTCATATGTAATATTTCCAAGACTTGTTTCTTCCTTCTCTTAGGCATTTTACTAAGACCAGCATGCCTATGATGTTCAAAGAAAAAGCTTCCTGAATCATCGTCCAAAGGCTACAGTAGAAGCCAGCACTATTTGGTCAGTGGTTATACTGGTACACAGAGGCTTGCTCAGAGGATGTAGTAGGGGGTGGTATGTGGCAGCCGAGCTGGAGAGGGATTTATATTACGACCTTATAAGTATTCATGTTTTTTATTTTCAATTACTATGTCCCATGTTAAGTTTTGGCAAAAGCCTTGCTGGTTTTGACCAATGGGCTGTCTAGTTAGCATCTGGTTTCTCCCACAGTAACCAGCCGGATAGCCCCAGGAGACTTACAAACAGGGAACGGAGGTCAAAGCCTCTCCCTGTTCTTGTCTCAAACACCTGGTATTTAGAGCAAGATGCCCAGGAAATAGATGTTGAGTAGCCGTGTTAGTCCGTCTGTAGCAGTAGAAAAGAGCAAGAGTCCAGTAGCACCTATAAGACTAACAAAATTTGTGGTAGGGTATGAGCTTTCCTGAGCCACAGCTCACGTCTTCAGCTGTGGCTCATGAAAGCTCATACCCTACCACAAATTTTATTAGTCTTATAGATGCTACTGGACTCTTGCTCTTTCTTACTGGTATTTAGAGATACACTTCCTCAGAACATGGAGGTTCTATTTAGCTATCTATAGACTTATCCTCCATTAATTTATCTGATCCTTTCTTTTAAAACCCATCTAAATTAGTGGGCATCACTATATCCTGTGGTAGTGAATCTCATACATTAACTGTGTTACTGCATTGGGTAACAAAGTACATACTTCTGTCTATCCTAAATCTATCCTAAGTTCTTTCTATCTGCAGAGAAAAAATTATCTCCATCCACTTTCTCAATACCATGCATCACTTGTATAACATTCTGTTTCCCTTGTCATTGCTTCCAGGACCATTTATCCATCAACTAAAATGTATTGAACTGGTTGACAACTCTAAAAATGTTCAAATCTGAAACTGGAAGTTCCAATGTGTTTTTTCCCCCAAATAATGCAGTTTGAAACACATTTTAAAACTTTTCATATTATTTTTTTTAATGGAAAGCTTTAAAAATGATTTGATTGGAGAGAATTCATTTTAGAGAACTTTCCTTTGGAGAGGAAGAAAAATGTAATGATGTCAGTAATGAGGTAGGAGTGAAATCCCAAGTTTGTTTCTATGACCATAACACCATGGCTCCTCTTTATACCTCTACTCCCAGTTGAGCGATCATGATGCCCTCCGTAGTAGCTGATGTCTGAAGTTCGCCTTAATGAGTACAGTCTTCGGAATCATCCCCATCCTGTTCAGGCATCCGTCTGCCTATGGTCTGTCCCGGATCACCGATAATCTGTTCATCAGCAATGGGGAAGCTGCCAACAACAAGCTCTTCCTCTATGCCAACCAGATCACCACTGTTATTAATGTCTCTGTGGAGGTGGTCAACACCTATTTTCCGGGCATTTACTACATCCACGTT
Organism: Eublepharis macularius; assembly: GCF_028583425.1. Taxonomy (NCBI): domain Eukaryota; kingdom Metazoa; phylum Chordata; class Lepidosauria; order Squamata; family Eublepharidae; genus Eublepharis; species Eublepharis macularius. The sequence goes on from NC_072802.1 coordinate 50,104,505, forward strand.
CCGGTAGTCGACGCCCCCACAGCTCGCCTTTATGACTTCTTTGACGCCGTAGCAGATAAGATTCACACAGTGGAATTAAACGAAGGCCGCACCCTGGTGCACTGTGCTGCAGGTGTCAGTCGCTCAGCTGCACTTTGCATAGCCTACCTGATGAAGTACCATTCTATGTCTCTGGTAAACGCACACGCCTGGGTTAAGGCTTGCCGTCCCATCATCCGTCCAAACATTGGCTTCTGGCGACAACTCATTCAGTATGAGGAGAAACTCTTTGGGAAAACCAGCGTCTCGCTGGTCCAATCTCCGATGGGGATGATTCCTGATCTCTATGAAAATGAAGTCAGAGAAATGATAGCTTTATAATGAGCACCACACTCATGGCAGCAGGTTATGGAGCACACAGCACAACACAACGAACACCAGCACTACCTTCACAAAGTTTGGGACTTTTCAGTCTTGGCTTAGCAGACAGCCAGCTGCCGTGCAAGAAAAGAGGATTTGTTGATAAGAAGGGGATACTCCATGTAGGGTTTTTTTTCTCTATAAACAAAAACAACAAACGTTAGAGGAAAAAAGGATCTGATTAAGCTTACACCAGACTCTGAAAGAAATCCTTTGGTGAAGCTGGATACCTTTGTTTTAGGACAATGCCTTTTGTGTTTCAGCAAAGCAAAGCCATAAGAATAGGCAGCGCTTGGAAGGGGGAGGCTGGCTGCCTCCGGGATACTGCAGGTCCCTTCCCTTGAATGTCCAGCTTTCATTTTAAAAAGAAGACGTGATGAAGAAGTGGCAGCGTGAGGGCCTCTTTCTTACAAGGGTCTAAGAAAAACTGAACAAGCAGAATGTTACCTACTTGTTTAGCAGGAAGTCAGCTTGTTCCTGACCAATTAGTGCAAAGGCTAACTTCGGTTTTATTAAAGTAACATTTTGCAAAATTAAACTTATTAGACTATTTGTGTTTAGGTTTGTGTGTCAGCAAACAATACTCCTCCCACCGCAGTGTTCACCTAGTCCCCTTAGCAGGAAAGCAAGATCCTGGGTCCTTTCACACAGCGGATGCTAACCTGCAGCATCCTCACTCCCCAAATTTCCTTGTGCCCTCTTTTTCTGTTTGCTGTCACAGTCCATACTTTCTCAAACTGGATCAAAGGTAGTTTGAGAAAGCATGGAGAAATGATGAGGAAAACATGGTAAGGAAAACACAGGAGCCAGTTTGATGTAGTGGTTAAGAGCAGCAGGACTCTAATGTGGAGAACTGGGTTTGATTCCCCAGTCCTCTGCTTGAAGCCAGCTGGGTGACCTTGGATCAATCGCAGCTCTTTCAGAGCTCTCTCAGCCCCACCCACCTCACAGGGTGATTGTCATGAAGATAATAATAATACTTTGTAAACTGCTGTGAGTGGGCGTTAAGTTGTCCTGAAGTGTGGTATATGAATGTTGTTGTTACAAAAAGGAAAAAAGACAATGGAAGGAAATGGAAAGAAAATCCACTAGAGGTCAGCACACAACCCATGGGAAAATCCTCTATGTGAAAAGATGGCCTTTTGTTCAGAATACTGTTCAGAGTACTGGTTGCAATATCGTACACTTGCCGAGCTCCTGTCAGTGGTGCCTGCGGAAGAGTACCCACTGTGGATTTGGATTGGGCCCCAGGATTCAGATCGGTTTTAGCTGTCACTCGTATCTGCCATTTGAAGTGGATTCTTCCCCTTGCCTTCTAGTAAGGCTACTCATGCTTTTGCAAAGAAATAGAAATGCTTTCTGTAGATTAAAAAATCTGCTTTATTAAGTACCTTTTAACTTGTCTTTACAAAAAAGGTTATCTTGTTAAACACAAACAATGCAAAGTGGATTTCCTAGTAATTTGGTTCAGCTTTTCACAAAGGCCTTGAGATCCCACAGGGACTTTCTCAGCCATTACAAAGTCTGTTTTCCTTCAACTGAGGATCTTGTGAGACAAGCTTCCAGGGGTCACTTCTCTTTTGGCAGGGTGGAATCCACACAATTCAGCCAGAAATTGGCACAGCTGGCGTGATAATAGCTACCCTCGTATATAACAGGATCAGAGTTGCCAGTCGGCACCTGCTGAAACAAATTAACAATTAATTGGGGTACACTCGCTGAGCACAGACAGTGGGCAAGCTTACAAGTGCTGTCTAAAGTGCGGCCAATTTTTTTTCTACTCCAAGAGGGTCACCACTTCTAGCAAGAGGCAGTCTGTATTTAGAGCACAAAAGAGTGCAGTCTTCCCCGTTACACTGCACAAAGCTTTGTGGGTCTGTCTGTTCTTAGTGGATGCCCACAAAACTTCTGTTGGCCATTTTGGAAATTGTTTTAATTATGGAAGACCCAGTTAGGGCAGCAATGAACACCAGAAGGGTTAATGACTTTGGAAGTCTCCATAGTACAGCAGGTCTCTGTACATGTGCAGCACAAAAATATTACACAGCATCAGTGTAGTTTGTCTCCATGACACTGGCTGCATCAGACACATAAACACATGAAGCTGCCTTTTGCTGAGTTAGACCCTGGGGTTATCAAAATCAGCATTGTCAATTCTGCTGGCAGCAGCTCCAGGGTCTCTGGTCTTTCTCATCACCACCTACCTGACCCTTGTAACTGGTTGGGGACTGAACTTGGGACCTTGTGCATGCAAAGCAGATGCTCTACCATTGAGCCACAGCCCCATCCTGAGCTGTCTGAACCCATGATGGGGACCCATCACATACCAACTAATCCTTGTCAGTTCTAGTACTGTTTTGGCACAACTGGAATCATAACTGTGGTATGGGTTTCTGTCAAAGACGTAAGTAAAAAGCATCTCTACCTTGGATAGCATTAAGAACCATTACCACATGCATGAGACCTCTTCAGGCAGTATTTTGATGGGGCAACAGGAAAGGAACACCCTGTGTTTGTGACAGTCACCTCTGACTCCTGCTTCACCTCTGTTAGGCAAACCTCACAGACACGACCAGGTGTCGGGTTAGGACCAGACCGATGCGTATCACTTCCTCCTGGTGCTTCCAAAAGCTTCAAGTTCCATTAGTAGAGGCAAAAAATGGGTGGGAGAGGAGGGGAAATCAAGATTTTTAAACCTTGCCTTTTCTCCTACAAAACTAATTTTAGTGACATTGTTATCAAGGTTTCAATTCCAGTGCTTCCTCTCTCCAAAGACAGGTTGGGGAACAACTATGCTCACAACATCAGAGATTCCACCGAGCATTCCAAGTGTGCTCAGACTTAGAAGGAATATTACAACTGTCATCAGATCAGGGCACCCCAATTGAAGGAGGAACTGGAGAAATGGGATGAGCCTGGAAATAGCTACACCACATTTTAGTTATATCCTTTCAAGTGAGCACAGGAAGCTGTTTTGTGCCACTGATCCTGCCAGTCCAGTGTTGCCTGCTCTAACTGGCAGCAGCTCTCCAGAGTCTTGGACAGAGAAACATCTTCACCAGCCTTGATGCTTGAAAGCCTTTTAGACTGAAGATGGCAAGGGTTAAAACTGGAGTCTTGCGGATGAAACAAGGGCCCTTGATGACTCACGGGGCTCTGTTGCGGAGTGACAGAAATTCTGTCTCATTCTGTCAACAGTTGCTTACAAGGCAGAGCATCCTTGTGTATAGGGAATGAAGGAGAGGCAGCAATACTGAAATAATGGGGATTATCTGATCTTGAAAGCATATTTGTTAAACCCACGCAGCCATTCCACATCCATTTTCTACTCTCCCAGGACCACCAAGCAAAAAGTAGACTGCTTAAGCACCATCATTCCCCTTTTAGCTGTTCTACCTTTCGCTTCAGTCCAGATATGTTAGGAACTTTGTGGAGGAGAAGGGAACAAATACTGCAGATGTATCAACATTTGACCCATTGAATATAACAACAACATCTGATTTATATACTGCCCTTCAGGACAACTTAATGTCACACTCAGAATGGTTTACGAAGTATGTTGTTATTATCCCCACAACCATCACCCTGTGAGGTGGGTGGGGCTGAGAGAGCTCCTAGAAGCTGTGACTGACCCAAGGTCACCCAGCTGGCTTCAAGAGGATGAGTGCGGAATCAAACCCGGTTCTCCAGATTAGAGTCCTGCTGCTCTTAACCACTACACTAACTGAATATGTCCTTGTCCCAGAGATCTTTAAAAAGCAAGTCCCATGTTTGGCTTAAAAAGTACCAAATTTGCCTTGTCTCTCCTCCTTCACCAAAATCTACTATAGTATATTTACACTCACTGACTGGAATATCTTACCAGCATTTGCAGCATGGGATGACCAAAGACGAGAAAGGACAGTAAATTATTCCAGGCTAAGTCCACTTCTCGCAAAGTATGTTGCAGCATTTCATTTGCTAACTGCTGAGCTCTTACCCCATCTTCCAAGCGTTTAGACACCCGGTACACCTCAGACAAGCCTGAATATGAGAACAAACAGTAAAGAGCCTTGCATCCTGGGCAGCAAACACACAGCAGAACGTGGTGGGGTTGAGTGGACTGTGGCACTTCAGGTTGCAGATAGAATACTTCATTTTGTAAAAATGGGCAGTCCACTCTGCCATCGCAAGCACTTGTGCATTTCTTTATTGGGTTGCAACCTGCAGGTCCACAGAGCAATTTACAACAGATTGAAATACAGTTTGCACTGCTTCTCACACCTCCCTACCCATTCTTTCTCCAACATCATACCATGTATTCCTCCCACCCACCATTTCTGCAGCACATTAAAGAGAATCCACATCAGCATCAAGCAGGGCTCTTCAAAATAGTTGCGTGTCCCCCAGTTGTCCATGCCCTTAGACATCACCCTTTGGCATCTGCCTGAAGTCTACTGTTGTCCAGAACAGAAGAGCTTTTAATACCCTAGAAGACCCCAATACTATTAGGTATTATTCTGCTTCAGGTACAATTCCATTGGCGAGTTGTGAATGGCAGTTGCCTGGATGGTGCAGTCTCTATTCCTTTCTTCCTAGGTCTGCAGACTTTTTTAAGGGGCCAAAGTAGACAACAGCCAGGTACTGTTCAAGACTATTCTGCATGCATTTGAAGGTTGATTTGCCACAGACTGCATGTGTTGAGTGCTTCAGTCTGTGCTAGCCTCCAAGCAAGATATAAATAAATAAATAAATAACATTTTGACATTTAGAAGGGTGCATTATACATATTATAATCTATTCACAGATTGCACACAGCAGTGGGCAAACAGCACAGCATCCTGGAAATACCAAGTTTCATTTTGCTTTGTTAAAAGTCTAGCCTTCATGAATGCATAGATGTGGGAGAACATCTAGGCCACACTTGGTGAAGTCTCAAAAGCCTTCTTCCCTAGCCCCCATTCATTACAACAGAGCTTATGCAGCAAAACTTTTTGGTGAATTGGGCCCTACTGGTTAAACCTGCCCATAGCTCATGCTGCTGGTATATAAGGGTATATAAAATGGTATATAAAAACAGCAACTGAAGACGTCATGCCAGCTAGTCTCCCATCTGGGTTGCTTCTGCCATTCCCATGCACATCTACCGTAAAAACAAAATATCATGCTCTTGTACTTAAACTGGGATTTAGACTTTTGCCCCAAACCTCCTCATGCACTGATCCTGAGGATAAGTTCCAGCTAAGAGGAGTCAGAGAACACATTGCACACCCCAGTGCAAGGAAAAGGATAGAGAGACCATGACACCCTGACTTCACCATAAATTATATGCATAAATCCATTCATTCCATACCCAAGATATATGCAGTCCCTGGTTTGGATAGCAGCACCTCACTGCACACAGACGGACGGCTTATGCCTGCAAGGATTTCATTGGCCTTACCAAATACCTGCAGAGGATACAGGAGAGACACATGAGTAGAGTGCTAGGGATAGTAGTCTCTGAAGATTGGTTATTTTCCCCACTAGCCCAAAAGAATGCCTGCAGTCAGTAATGCAAGCACACATTACAAAGTCCTTGTGTGCCCTCCATGTCTGCTCCAATACTGTCAATAGATGTGCTCTGGAAATTTCACGCCCAGAACATAATTCCCAGTCATGTAATAACCCAATTCAGATCAGGACCACAATGCACAGGGAAAGGGGAAGTTTGATTTTTTAAAGTTGACTTCAAAAGAGCAACTCTTTCAATATTATGGATGAAAGTCTGGGGGAAAATAGCACAGCTGCATTTCTTGGAGATGCATAAATGAAACAGAGCTTTGAGGAGTTATTTTAGAGGTCCTCTTGGATCGCTTCAGTCCCTTGCACAGATGCCAGGCATATTCCAGGAGTAGCACCCATCACTCTCTCCTCTGACTCCATTCCAGTATTGCAAAACAAACAACATCCTACCCCTTACATTCTTTGGAAACCTGAATCTCAGAAAGCAGATCAACTTAGGCAGCACCTAAACAATGCTGCCTTTAAAAGGATGTGGAATCAAGGAGAAGGGAAGGGAAATAAAAAACGGTTGACCCAGAATTAAGCAAGTTGGTGCAATTACTAGGACTAACCAGCAGAGGGGGAGAAGTCTACATACACATTATACACTGGGCAACTAATCCTGCAAACTGTCTCTTCAGAGCCAAGTTACAAGTGACGCCTTACACAGGTTGGACACTTGTCAGCTTCCCTCAAGTTTTGATGGGAAATGTAGGCGTCCTGGTTTTACAGCTTGGCTCTCCCTTACAGCTGCAAGACCAGGATGCTGTGCAAGTGCGCAAAGAAGGCTGCCTCCAGCATCACCCACTTTCTTTCCTTTGCAGAAAGGAGGTGTCATAATGATCTGGCTCTGCCAGGAAGGCCTATCAAGGTCTCAGAAGCCTGTTAGCAGTGGGACTGGACCTGGCTAAACCGGACCCAAACGTGCCAGCCCTGATTCGAGATACCCACAGGACTCGACGGGCAAGGGTGCGTGGCGACGGCATGGAGAACCAAGGGGCGAAATGTTTTAGTAGCCGCAGAAGCCCTTATAGCCAAGAAGTAAAAACCAAGCAGAGCATTAAACAAGGAGAAGGACAAAAAGATTGTAACGGAAATCGTTGGAAGGCAAGTGTCAAGGTAGCAATTCACTAAGGTGGTCTTAGTGAATTGCTACCATCCCAATGCCACCCCCCAACCCAGGGCCAAGTAAGGATTGTCCAGTACTGCCATAGCCACAGCCACCACCCAAAGAAGCCAGCTGCTTGAGGCCCAAACAGGGTGTGTGAGTGGCTGCTGGCAGAAGCCAGATGCCTGAATTTCAGATGGGGCAGACATGGGTGCTGGCAAGAGCCTGCTCTTGTTCTTCTACCCACATCTGTCCTTTGGAGGGGCATAGGTTGTTTGGGCCCCTCCCAGCATGGGGCTCAGGGCAGCTGCCCTTTTGCCTGTTGTCTAAGATCACCTCTAGTCAAGTGATTACAAGTATTTGCAAAGTTCACTGCAGGGTGCCAGGTTTCAACCCCAGAACCGTTTAGTTAAGCAGCGAGATGTAAATCTTTTTGATAAACTAACCTAGGTATCCGACAAAAGGGATATAAATTAATGCAACCAAAGATCTCACTTGGAAAGGTTCAAAGGAGCTCCAGGAGAGGATGCTATCTGCCCTGTACTTCTCACCTATCCCCCAGGAGTAGACATAGGGCAGAGTTCTACCTCCTGCTATTATAGCGTGTGTAGTAAGTGAAGGGAGAGAACAAAAAGGGCAAATTGGTGACAGTTTAAGAACAAAAGCTGGAGACAGATCAGAGGGAGAATAGAGAGAACTGCCTGGAGAAAAGAACAGCCAGTCCCTTTAATCACTGTTATGTTACAGGTGATATTATTTACCTCCATGCCATGAAAAGCTTCAACTGCCCATTTCTACACATTGAGCCTCTATAAAGGGACAGGACATTTCCCTCCAGGACTGTTGGAAACCATAAAAAGCAGACATCTTAAGGAAGAGGAGAAAGTAGAAAGTACAGCTGAAAGGAACAGATTGAACGTGGAACTGTCCTATTTGTCTAGTTCTGCTTTCCTTTTGGGAGACTGTTTTATACAGACTCTGTGGTGCTGGAAGGGAAAACCCAGGTGCAGGGACTTCTCTACCCATTTCCCTCCTGCTATTTTCCCACTGAAAACTATCCCCCCAAAGTTACTCCCCCCACTGGGGACACCCCCTCAGGAAAAAAGTAGGTATCTGTCCCTTTCACCAGCAGGGATTAAAAGAAGCCCTTAAACAGGGTGTCAAGGCCAGTTCAAGGTGTTTTGTCACCTGAAGTACACCCGTTACTTCCTGCCATGCTACCACTGGTAAGATCTGGCATCTCTTGCGTTGCCAATGATCAGGAGACAGCCAAAAAGGATGGGAGGAGCCTTACCTTATGGATCTGCTGGAGGCATTGTATCCGATGGTCTGTCTCAGAGTTCATCAGCCTTGGTACTCTGGAAACTAAAAGGAAGAGTAACACAAGCTGCATGGTTGTCACTTGCCCAGTGGCAGCCTTTGTTTGGCCCCGATACTGCTCCTTTGGGCCAGCAAATAGGTATTTGAAGGCAAAACATCTCCAAGTATTTTAGTTTCCTGCCAAGGAACATGTGCATCAAGCAACTATTCAAAAAACAGGACCATGTGGGGTGTGTGGGGTGGGGTGACCCTTCCTGTGCTTCTGGATGCCTGTTTCAAGGGGGCTTGCACATCCTCACACTGCCCCCTTGGAACAGCTGCACACACAAGACCCTATAACAGTTCATCAGACTTTGGGCTAAGTAGACCAGATGCCAAGAACCAGGCTTCTAGCTCTCCTGTAGATGTGTAGAAAAGGAAATTACAGGGGCAACTTTTTCTTGCCCCTGTCCCAAATCCCCTATTAGGCTGCAATATTTAGTCAATCAGCCTATTTGATTGATTTAAAAACCTTTTGATGGATTTAAATTAAGAAAAAATTAAAGTCAGTTTCTGGGTAGAGGTCAGGGCACTTTCTTAGAAATGGCATTCCTCCCCATCTTCTTTCAGACACGGGAGGGAATGCCTTTTCTGAGCCGCTGCCAACTGCGACATGTATATGCATTATCTGCAGAACAGAGGAAGAGTGGTTTTTCTTTCAACGTTATTGGTTTTGACATATGTAAATGTACACAGACTTAATCAATTACCTCATGTGATTAACCTGCTAAGATTTTTTTAAAAACCAAGCTCTATACAGGAACCCTGCTGACCTCCTTTGAAGCTATTTGTCTGCTTCCTGCCCTATAAATTCCATGTAGCAGCTGCCATAGCCAACGCTGTTCATTCCCCAGGATTTCATGAATGCAGAATTGTGTAGAATGGATCTGGATAGAGAGGGACATTGCAGAAAACACTAGAAGAGATTCTGAAAACAATATGAATGCATCTCCAGAATTTATTTTATTGTTAAAGGGGGAGGAGGGGGAGAGACACTGATTTTTACTGGCACTTTGGAATGGCATTAACGCTTTCTCCTGGTCTGTTATCAAGATTTCAGAACCCCATCACCACTTATTATCTACCCTGTTTGGAGAAATATACAGACAAATAGTAGTGGGTGGTGGGGTGGTTGAAGACAGAACAGCAGCAAAATCCTCTTCCCTTAAGCTGCAGTCTTGAAGTCAAATGCGGGGGGGTCGCGGGGGGGGGGGGGCAGCAGCCGGTTGCTATCTACTGGGGAAAAATGTCCTGAAAGATCTGTTCATACATCAGACAATCTAATTAAAGAAAGTAGATCGTTTCCAAAATATCTGCCTGGGGAGCTGAAGTTCAACCCCAGCCCTGAAACTCGGGCTGCCAGATTTTCAAGCAGTCCTTTGAACAGACTCTTAATGTGCAGGAAAGAGCAGGCGGAGGTTTTCCAAGAGCAGCTCATGTCCGCTACTGGAAGCACATCTCCCCACCTCGGCGGAAGAATACGCACCTCTAAGAGCAGGCTGAGCCCCCAGTAAAGGTACAGCCACAGGAACTGGCTAATCTCTGAGCAGACTTCAATAAAGTGCTTTTCCCTTCGTATGAAGTCACGCAATCAGCTTCATACATGAGTCAATATTAAAGTCTGCCTCGTTTATTTATTTTATTTACTCTCAAGCATGCCCTAGCATCCAATCCCTCTTTTTAGAATTGGGTTTATGTAGCTGTACCTACATAGAACACTTGCCCATATGCTGTACCTTTCATTTTACTTGTAAACAAAACCACCACACACTCACCTCAGTCGTTCACTCTTCAGACTGATAGCAGAAGAAAAGTTCCACAGTTCTAGAAAAAAGCTTTCTGTGTACCTGAGATCCAGAAAATCCCCAGCATGGAACACAAAAGTGACCACTGGGTAAAATGTGTCTTTTTGCTGAGTCTTTCTCTAAGGGAACTAATCCAGACAGGCACCTGGCAAAGCCTTTACTTTCTTCAGGAAGTGTGCTGTGTGACACTGTAGACTAGAGTCACATGACAAAAACTGGATTCTTTCCTCACAACCCCTACCCCCACCCCCAGCTCAGCATTATTGACAGAACTTTAGGGATATTTTGCAGATTCATAAAGGTTTAATAATTCAGTGGGGCAGTAAGAACCTGAATGGTATAAGCTGACATGTAGAAATTCAACAGGTAAAGCTTTTCTGGTATGAGTACCAGTGACAGGAAAAGCTTTATCTGAATTTCTGTTTGTCTTACAGATGTCAAAGCACAGGAACCACACCAGGGAAACAAAACAGTTGGCAGCTCTACTTTCTTTTTAGGAATTAGCACGACAATCCTAAACTTAGAGAGGAATCTGACTGAAACCAATGCAGCCAATTTCAAAGTGAACTTGGTTAGAAATAGAATGTAAAGAGGGTAGAGTCACCTTTGTATGCTCCAAAGGTATGTGTCGCAGTCCTTTCTTCAAAGGCAATATATGAAATTGCTTTATACTGATTCAGACCATCTTGTTCAATACTGTCTGCTCTGACGAAGGTTTCCAACAAACCTGGAGAAAAAAAATGTCCTGTTCCTTTAATAGTGTCTTAATGGGCAGTCGCTTAGCAGGTGATGTTATTTGCCTCCATGCCATTAAAAGTTTCAACTGCCCATTTCCAAACATCAAAACATTATTACACAGGCAGGACATTTTTTCTCTAGGCCCACTAGCAACCCAGCTCCAACTGGCAGCAGCTCTTGGGCAAAAAAAAAAAAAGATATTCTCTACACCTGCAACTGGAGAGCATTTAACTAGAGATACCAGAGACTAAACTAACTGGGCCTTCTGTATGCAACACAGTTGTTCTTCCTTTGACTCATAGCCCATTCTGGCTCTGATCCTGTGACAATCAACATGAATCAAGTGAAGCATCATTTCTCTGAAGGGATAAACTGTACCTGTAATTTCTGTGTACTGGGATGCTATTCAGGGCTGGATCAAGGGGGGGGCAGGGGGGTAATCTGCCCCCGGTGCCACCAGGGAGGGAGCGCCGGAAGCAGCTGCCAGCT